>NC_136414.1:144972500-145617500 GCF_051521515.1 Lactuca serriola
TTGACGACATGATTCAGTGGTACATCCGATTCAGACAAACAATACTTGCCCTTATCTCGCGTCTGTTTCAGACTGTAAAGAAGAAAATTCCTGCTGCTGCTGGCCCAAGCAAGAAGTAATGATCTCGCTCCAATTGACGCAAAGGGGGAGATTGTTGGGTAGCGTAGGACTTTATTTTTGTGTTGCGTCATTGGGCTCGGTTTATAGTCCAGTTTTGCACTCCGGTTTGGGCCTGTCCAACCGTGAGCTTGTAGGGTTTACTATATAATAATATGCTTGCATGCATATTAGGTTAACGATCTAGAATACGATTTACAGAATTACCATAGCTTTGCAGATTTCTTTATCGTTCTTGTAAACCTTTAATCCTCTACAGTTGTAGTTCTTTATCGAGCTCTTCTGAGGATTGTTTATTAATCATTCAACATCGTTTGATCCATTAATGTGTTCTTGCTGTTTACTCGTTTATTTCTTTACCTGTTTCATAGATCTAATCGATCTCCAAGTTAATTTTTAACTTATCAAGCTTAAAATAATTTACAATAACAATAGTTAGAAATAACTCAATATAAATGATTATATTGTTACCTTTAAAAGAAAAAAAAAAATAATGTTTGATGTTTTAAATAATTATAATGATAGAAATTAAAACATTAAGCAAATAAATTTTAAAAAATTAATTAACAATAACAACTATAAATAAAATTAAATTATATATTATATTTAATTTTATTCATATGTAACTTGCAGGTATAAGTCATTCAAACGATTCAGATTATGAAGTTATAATAAATGTATATATTATAATATAATTCAAAATAATCAATTTAGTATATCAATTTAGTATATGAGTTATTATATCAAATTTAATAATGGCGTTATTGTTATATTAAAAAAAACATATATTTGTAAAGAATTCAACTATATAGGTGTTTTTGTGCATTACAATGTCAACCTAAATATAAATTTCAGTTCCACTTAAAAAACGAAAGTATATTTTGTAAATAGTTAAAAGTGATAAATTATAGTGATAAATGAAAAAACTAAATTGTAATCTTAATTTAAGTAAAATATTTCCTAAAGATATTTTTATAATTGTTAAAAGTTTCTAAATAAGTAGCTTAAAATAACTTATAATAACAATAGTAAAAATAACTCTATTAAAATGATTATCTTGTTACCTTTAAAATCAAAAAATAATATTTGATGTTTTAAATAATTATAATGACAGAAATTAAAACATTAAGCAAATAATTTTAAAAAAATTAATTAAAAATAACAACTATAAATAACATTAAACCATATATTATATTTAATTTTATTCATGTGTAACTCGCGGGTAGAAGTCATTCAAACGATCGAGATTATGAAGTTATAATAGATGTATATATTATCATATAATTCAAAATAATCATTATATTATATCAATTTAATATACAAGTTATTATATCAAATTTAACAAAAACATTATTTTTATATTTTAAAAAAAAACATATATTTTGAAAGAATTCAATTGTATTGGTTTTTCTACACAACGTGCGAGCATCCGCCTAATATATTTATGAAGTAAACATTTTCCTTTTCACCAAATTCAATTGAAACTCTCATGTATTTTTCCTTTCACCACATTCATTTGAAACTCCCATGACTTTTCAATTTTTTTTCTAATAATGATTATAAGTTGGTTAATAAGATTAAATAAATATCAAACCTAAAGTGTAGTCATATATAAAATAAATTTCAATATTAAAATAATATCTTCACTTCAACTTATAAAGTTACGTTTTTAACTTTTAACAAATTATACTTAATTTGTAGAAAACACTTCAATTATAAATTTAAATATAACATTATAAGATCAACTTAAATATAAATTTTAGTTTAATTTAAACAACCCAAAAAATAATTTGTAAATAGTTAAAAGTGATAAATTGTAGTGACTTTCGAATAATGATTATATGTTGGTTAATAAGGTTAAATAAATATCAAACCTAAAGTGTAATCATAAATAAACTAAATTTCAATATTAAAACAATATCTTTACTTCTATTTATAAAGTTATGTCTTTAACTTTTAACATATTATACTTAATTTATTAGATTTAACATATTGTTGTATGTAAACCATTATCAATTTAAAGATACAACTTTTGAATAGTTTGGACAAAATACTTAAATTATTAATTTAAATATAACATTACAATGTCAACTTAAATATAAATTTCAATTCCACTTAAAAAACCCAATGAGTATTTTATAAATAGTTAAAAGGGAAAAATTATAGTGCTAAATGCTAAAACTAAATTATAATCTCAATTTAACTAAAATATTTCCTAAAGATATTTGTATAATGGTTAAAAGTTTTCAAATAAGTAGTTTAAAATAACTTACAATAACAATAAAAAACAATGTTTGATCTTTTTAAATAATTATAATGATAGAAATTAAAATGTTAAGCAGATAATTTTAAGAAATTAATTAACAATAACAACTACTATAAATAACATTAAACCATATATTATATTTAACTTTATTCATGAGTAACTCACAAGTAGAAGTCATTCAAATGGTTGAGATTATGAACTTATAATAGATGTATATATTATTATATAATTCAAAATAATCAATATATTATATCAATTTTGTATACAAATTATTATATCAAAATTAAGAACAACGTTACTGTTATATTTTAAAAAATATATTTATAAAGAATTCAACTATAAAGGTGTTTCTACGTAACACGCGAACATTAACCTAGTATACTTATAAATGGATCATTTTTCCTTTCACCACATTCATTTGAAACTCCCATGAATTTTTACTTTCACCGCTTTCATTTTGAAACTCCCATGATTTGTCAATTTCTTTTTAATAATATTTATAATTTGGTTAATTAGGTTAACTAAATATCAAACTTAAAGTGTAATCATATATAAACTAAATTTCAATATTAAAATAATATCTTTACTTCTACTTATAAAGTTATGTTTTTTAACTTTTAACATATATACTTAATTTATTAGTTTTAATATATTGTTGGATGTAAACCATTATCATTTTAAAGATACAATTTTGGAACAATTTATATAAAATACTTAAATTATTAATTTAAATATAATATTACAGGGTCAACTTAAATATAAATTTTAGTTTAACTTAAACAACCCAAAGAATATTTTATAAACAATTAAAAGTGATAAATTATAGTGTCTTTCTAATAATGATTATAGTTATAAATTAGTTATTGGAGTTCTGAGAAGATTAGTTATCAAGTGATATTTGAATAAGAAATATGTAGATTTGGCCTTGGAGAATTAAATGAAGAATTTGTTAATGAGCAAGATGATGGTGATATAGATCTAGAAGACAGTGATTGTGATAAAGATGAAGATGATTATGTTGAGGTTATTATTTGAAAATGTTAATCATGTATGATTACACTAATTCATTATATTAATTTCTAATCATACTTCTTTTTATTACATAGGAATATGAATCAAAATTATTTAAAATACTTAATAGTTTTAAGAGTATGAAGGAAAAGTTGAATTTAAAGCTTAATGATGCAATAACAAAGTTCCCTGAAAAGGAAAGTTTCAGGATTTTCAAAGAAAAGATCACAAATATAATTGTTGAAGAAAAAACTAAAAGCACAAATTTTTTGAATTTCCAAGTAATGAAACTAGAGTTGAAGGTATCAATTTGACACTAGTAATGCGTCAAAAAACAAATGTTGAAAAAGATAATGAAGATAAAGAGGAAAATTGTGAAGAAGACAATGATAATAATGGAATTCAACCGGATGTAGATTATTTTCTTGATACAAAAGAAGACAATGATAATAATGAAGAAATAAGGAATGATGGACATAACAATAAAAAGAAGGTGAAACTGAAGTAAAAGATAAAGATGGAGAGATAAATGAAAATGAGAATGATGAAGAGAAAAATGATGATGAGATTGAAGAAACAAATAATCATGGAGAGACTAGTCAACAAAATAAAAAAAATAAAAATATGTTAGATAAAGTTGTTGAAAAAATTGTGGATAATGTCCTTGGAATTGGATTTTCAAGTTTAAATAGTCTAGAAGATGAAATTTAGAATGACCTTAAAATGAAAACTATTTTGGATAATATTGATAGAGGTAAATTTTGATTTACTTTTATATTATAAAATATATAAACATATTAATACATAATAAAAAAATTTATTAAATTTTGACCACGGTCACCAATGACTAGAAGTAAAACTAATACTACGATCAGTCAAGTTATTCAATGTATGTTACTCTCAACTTATTATTTATTTACAAATAAAAAATGTTATTATAGATTCACTAATTTATTAATTAATTATACTTAATATATAATATTGTAATGATCTTGAAGACAAGGGAAACTCAGAAGGTATATATAAACAAGGAGGAGAAGTTGAGAAGGGAAAGGGAGATAACATAGGTAAATGAATGATTCACTATTAAGTGAATATATTACGATACTTATTATGATTTTTTTAATAACGTTGTTTATTCGTAAGTGAATAAAACAATATATAAATTAGGAAAAAAGATAGAATATTCATATATGATGTATATGTTTCAGGCAATGGAAAGTCTGAACTTGGAAATAAAGGAGGAGCAGAAGCTAAGAAGACAGAAGGAAATGATGGAGGTGGAGATAAAAAAAAGAGAAGTTGAGAAAGAAAATGCACATGATAGAGGTAAATGATTTATTCACTAACAAGTGAATATAATAAGATTGATTATTCATAAATGAATAAGACTGTATATGAATAAATAAAAAATAAAGTATTGCTTATTCATAGGTAATGATATGCATTAGTTATTCAATTGACTATATCACTTATTGAAAAATGAATGAGACAATGTAAGTATGCTTAGATTGACTTTTTGAATAACAGACTTTTTATTTATTAATAAGTAAAAGATAGAATTACGTGTTCATAATTAATGTTATGCATTACTTATTCATAAATTAACATATTAAAATATTTATATTCATTTATGAATAATTAATGTAATATTTTGAATATAGATAAAATATTCATATATGTTGTGTATCTTTCAGGCAAGGAAAAGTCTAAAAAAGAAAATAAAAAGGAGGAGAAGCTGACAAGATAAAAGGAAATGAAGGAGGTAACATTTTGGAAAAACATTTCAAAAATCATATATGATTGGAATGATCAATAATCACATATGAATAAAATATAAAAAAAATATTATAATTAACATATAAGTATTTATATGATAAATCTTCTAGCTGGTAAAAAATCAGAAAATGAAGATAATACTCATCCAACCTTTAGTCTAGGTCTCAATCAAGATTCAGATCAAAGTTAAAGTAAAAAATACAATGAATCTTCACCAAAAAAACACTTACAAAGAAACAAATCAAAGAAGACCATCAGAGGGTTGTGATCAGATTAGCAAGCAAAAATATTCTTAATCCAAATCTAATCTCTTTAGAAATTCCTACAGAAGTAGGATCATCAAAGCATGATCTGGATGAATAAAAAGAGAATAAGTTTGCTGATGCTTTCAAACCACCTTATAAATGCAGGATAATAGACACAAAACCTAAGCTCACACATGAGGAGAGTATTGTCTGTGAGTGGTTGTTCAACTTGCAAGGAAATACATTACACGTAACTTTATTTTATAGACATATTCATATATAATTATTATATCAATAATAATGTATGAAATTTTGATTATATATTTGTAGAGATGTGGTTGTCATGAAAAAATATTTCTAGGTAACCGAAAGAGCAATTATGGAAAGTCTATATGGAAACACAGAGATTTTTGTTGAAGTTTTAGACACTTGGGGTGATTTACTTAACTGTTGGAAATATTTTTATGAGATTGTCAATTGAAATAAGTTGATATTGACTTATATTTTCTAACAAACATTATCAGGATCTCAAATGCCACATCTAGATCATATGTGGAGTATCAAGACGTTGATGGATCAACATGAAGAATTGGTGGCTCAACTCAAGTCAATGGATCAACATGATCACATTGATGTCTCAACAAGACAACACATGGCACATCATGTACCATGGAGGCATGTCCAAATGCTCAAAGGCACATTAATTTCATCCATGGTCCATCATGAACAAGTAGTCGTACATCTTCAAGTCCAAGACACATTCCAACATTCAAGAAATAACTCAACTTGATCAATGAAACTTCTGGAAGTTGTTGACATCTAAGAAGACAATTGAGCAACATGATGCTCATGTTGCTTATCACATTTTCAATGTTAATCAAGAAGGCTCAAGAATTATTAATATTCATAACTAGGATGGAACCCTAACAGGATACTAATAGAACTGGAATATTTCATCTATTCTCTGTTAATTAGAGCAAAGGTGTCAATTGATGACTAAGTCTTGATTATGTGTAAATACCTGATTGGTCAAGCCATGTCATGGGCTTTTCCAAAGCTTATAAATAGGACTCTTGGGCTCCATTATAAAGTTGCTATTCCTTGCTCAACTCTGATCATTCTGCACAATTGTTATTTAGACTAGTTTTCAGAGAGCCACTTGAGAGTTTTAGTGTGCTTTACAGTCAAACACTTGTAACTGAATCTTTATGAATATGAGACACTTCTGAATCATTGATCTTGAACATACAAAAATGTTTTTATCATTAACTTGGTGATTCACAACTCTTTATTTTCCGCATTACTTGCCACTTGACGATTCTGAAACTCAATTTCAGTATTTTCAACACTTGAACTCTTCTAGTCTAAGGTTTACTGAATTTCTCTCATCTCTTCATTTTGTATCAGAGCTCGAGTGATCGACTTTGACACGTAGAAAACTTTTCACAAAAATATTTTTATTTCAAGTTTCAAACTAGTGTCACTTGTTCTCAATGGCAAGTGTGAATTAAAATGAAAATGTTTTCAACTCAATTTCAGTTGCAAACAGTGTTGGAGTAGGAACTCATGTACCTATCCTTGTGGCTAGTGAATACACTTCATGGGCAGATCGTATAAAGTACTACATTGAAGGTAATGACTCTGAAATATGGACCTTCATTTATACTCGGAAACACACTGCATAATTTCTGAAGGACATTAGAGTTCCTAAAGCCAATTTCTCTCTTGAAACATCCAAAGTTATCTATGGATCTATTTCCTTTGCTGCTCAACTTCGTGAGAGGAAAATCAAGAAGTTTGAAGCTAAGGCAATGTAAGAGCTTTTATCTAGAATTCCTCGTGACATCTCTAAGCAATATTTATATAATTAATATGTCACCGATATGTTTAATGGTCTAGAATAGAATTTAAAAAAAAAATCCTTTAGGACCTATTGTTTACAAAACCAGCAGAACCACATTAACTCTTGAGTCCTACTTTTGTTCCTACAAATCATTATACCAAATTAAATAGTGACATGTATAATGATATTTTAGTATACTAATATAACACATGTCATCATTTAATTAGGTAATAAGATTTGTAGGAAGAAAAATGGAAGAATATTTAATTTCTCTTGAGTAAAGTATAATTGTTTTTTCTTTCTTAGCAACATAATCCAAACATAAGGGTGTAACTAATCTATATAAAAGAAAAGTTTGACCAGTCTTGTTATTATCGGACAACCATATCATTTTCATTTCTATAATTTTCACTCAAACAATGACAACTACCAACGTCACCAAAATTATCAAAAAGACAAGCTATATTAAACGTGACAAATGATATATGCGTTTGGCACTTTTAATTTGATGAAGTGTAGATCCAAATTTTCTAATCATGTTTGGTTTGATTGGTGTATGCCGATGTTAAACTTTTCTTGTATTGAGACTTGAGCTAATCGATTAATCTTTTTGTTTGTTAACAGGCCCGGTTCTAAGATATTGGTGGCCTTGTGTAAAAATTAAATTAAGTCCCCATACATTTTTTGTAAAATATTATTAAGGAAATTTTTTACCGCTAAAGACAAAAAGAGTCAATTATTTTATCAAACATAATTTTTATTGTTTATAATATAAATGAGATTTGTAACATGCAATTCTATTTTAATTAACTTATTAACTATTATTATTATTTTCTTCTAATTTTTTTAGTCATATAATATTAACGAAAATTCTCGATCGGAAGCCCATTACGATTGAAGGCCTGGTGCGATTGCACACTCGCACCACCCCAGGGCCACCACTGTTTGTTAATGCTAATTTTTGCTTGCCGTTTAAAAAAAAATTATCAACTTCCTAAATTGTAACTATTAGAGATTAGGAAATCGATTATTTGATCAAAACTAAATGTCAAAAATTTACCTAAACACGTTTTACTTTAACGGGCATAAAATACATAATACAATCATAAAATATTATATAAATAGAAGAGAGACTTTATTGTAGTTTTACAACCTTTTTAGCTAGGTCCTTAACAGTGACTTGCATTTAAGGGTTTGTGCCCTTTTTCTAATATATCATTGCCGTTAAAATTACAAAAAAGGTGACATGTTTATATTCAGTAAACGAATGAAGATACGCTTATACACCAAAGTCAAAACTAACATGTCTACACCACATAGTTCAACAAATAATATACAAAAGTAGTTATTTTATTTTGATCTATTAAAAGTTTTGGCCTGATTCATGAGTTACCCATAAACTATAAAATATACACAAATTATCGCCAGGTCTTTTGGATTGGAAATGGAAGAGAACATAAAATATATTTGGTGATTTGAACCTAATCTTGTTATTAATATTAAATGCATCCAAATCAATACACGCATACTATTCTATTGTATCCGCACTCTGCATCGATCGAAAGAACAATTAATTTTATTTTATTTTTCAACGGCAAAAGAGGTGATATAATATAATAATATACACAACACAAGACTAGTACAAATGGATAGTTTAACGGGGAACACAACAAATTACTAAAAAACCCTCAAAGGAGAGTGACACCATGCCTACCACGATCAACGGACCACGGGTCAATATTTGGAAATCCCACTCTATGTTAATTTATAATGTAAAAATACATACCATATCCATATCGGATGATATTTGTGTTGATCGGTGGATTGGAACCAGTGATGATACTATGTTCTGGCTTGATCGGTGGACTGGAGGCAATACTTTAAAAACATCATTCCCTGAGATGTATAAACTGGAACGTCATAAACATTGCAAGATTAGTGATCGGTTAAACGACGGGCGATGCAATTGGAACTGGAAAGAAATACCAACAACTACGGAGCAACTTCAGGAGCTTCATATGCTCACTAATGGAGTCAATACGTTTCAGCCAGTGGCTCAAAGCGACAGATGGGTGTGTAATTTGTCGAGTGACGGAGTATTCCATGTTAATGTTCTTAGAACACAGATCGACTGGAGAAACAGGATGCCAGGGGAAGTATTGATAAAGTGGACTCATGAAGTCCTTTTGAAGATCAACTGTTTCATATGGAGGGCAAAGCTTCATCGACTCCCAACGGCACGTGCGCTAACTAGAAGGGGAATCCAGCTCATGTCCGTCTTATGCCCCTATTGTGAGTTGGAAGAGGAGGATACGACACACGTGCTATTCCGGTGTCCACTGGCATCAAAGGTATGGGAATATGTAGGTCATTGGTGCAACATTCCACATCTCCAATTTCAGAATGCTGAGGAAATGGTGAAATATGTAACACAATGGGGTACATGTTCAAAGAAAAGAAAAACTCTAACTAGCATATGTTATGGGACTGCATGGAGTATTTGGAAAGCTAGGTGTGATTGGATCTTTAAAAAACAAAGAACAATGCCACCCAGACTAGCAGATTCGGTGAAATCCATTGTGTTTACATGGATTAAGCATAGGAGAGACCGATGCAACATTAGTTGGATAGAGTGGTGTGTTAGTCCTTTTACAATTATGTAATTTTTCTTCTCTCATGTATTGTACTCTCTCCCTCCTAGCACCTTGCTGGAGTTGTTTACTTGCTTTTATAAAATTATTTGCCGGTTCCAAAAAAAAAAAAAATTTGTGTGGATCGTGTTATAAATAATTAATACGACTTATTCATTTGATATTACTTAATTTTTTACAATAGTTTTTTTAATGCATCTAATTTATCATTATTAATCTAAAATGTTCTATAAAATTCTTTAATACAATTAGTCTCTTTTACATATACATCATCTAAAATGTCACAAAAGAATAAAAATATAGATATAACTATGCCGAGACTTCATTTTGTAAACATAAAATACGAAAAAATTATAAGGTTGTAGTTATAAAACGTTAAATATATTATGTAATCGTTGTAAAACTAATATTTTATAAATGAAATGCCATTAAATATTTAATAGAATTACTTAATTAGAAAAAAAAAGTTAATTAAAGGGGGAGGGTTAGATGTAAAAACATAAATGTAGGGGTGGCACACATGTTATGTCGTGTCGTTGGCTTATATAGATTGAGATAGTTTGACTAATCTGGCACGTTTAATTATCACATCGTATTGTATCAAACTGTTTATTTTCGTGTCAAGCCGACTTGTTTAAAGTTTAGACATTGTAATATGTCGTGTAGTGTTAGATTGAAACGCAAAATATGTTGAAAGAGTAAGAGTTAAAGAAGTGGAAAAGAAAAAAGTGAAAAACATAAAGAAGTAATAGTTTTAGAGGTGGAGGAGCGAAATTCATAATAAGTTTAGAGGATGGAAGTCACTTTAGAGAAGTGGGCGAGTGAGATTGTGAAGCATGAGATTGTAACATCCGGATATCCAGGTATGAGAATTTGAGTATTTTATATTGGGGAATGAGGAGACTCAGCGAGTTGACGCCTCAACTCGTCGAGTAGGATCGCGTTTTAGGGACCAGTTTAATGAAGGGACTCGACGAGTCGGGTATTTGGATTCGCCGAGTCGGCGCTGTCAAGGAAAACCCTAAGTGTCCGGGTTTGGGACCTATTTAAAGGCCCTTATGGCCTTCAGTGGCGGCCACCTACACCTTTGAGAGACTCTTATCGAACCAGAGAGCTGAGAGAGTGAAGAAGAGCCGTTTTGGAGCATTCTTGAGGTGGTTGTGCAATGGAGTAGTCATTTCCAGCAAAGGGAGGTCAAGGGGGGTGTCGATTCAGAGCTTCTGAGCTTGCATCTTCACTATTGAGGTATCAAATCGTTCTCCCTTTTCTGTTTGGGTAAGATTGGTGATTTTAGGGTTTTCTAGCTTCTTTTATGGCTTGATTTGTGGAGTATAGTGTCCCATTGAGTGTGAAGCCATAGATCTGGACCCAAAGAGGTCCAGAGAGTCCCTTCCATCCTGCTTTATGCATTCTATTTGGAGTTTTGATCTAGGGTTGTTATATAATGGAAGGTTTCACCCAAATGAGCTTGTAGAACCTTGCATAAGTGCCCAAGGTTCGACCTTTTCGTGGTTATTGGCTTTGAGGGAGTTAGATCTATGGTTTGGTGAAGCGGATCTGACCTCAGAAGGTCAGATGAGGGTTGTCATAGGAGCAACTCGCCGAGTCCATAGGCAAACTCGACGAGTCGAGTCGGGGTTGCCCCGCGTTTCGTTGTCGAGTAACTCGACGAGTGGAGAGGGAACTTGTCGTGTCTAAGAGGTTTAAAAAGGATTTAGAGAACCTGCATGGACTCGCCGAGTCACTCTTGGGTACTCGCCGAGTCTGGTCAGTGTTGACCGTTGACTTGAGTTGTCTTATGTTGACTTTGGGAGTTTTGGTCAATAGAGGTAATAGAGGTCAGGGAGGGGTAAAATGGTCTTTTACCCATTACCTGACTAGAGAGGGAAAGAGTAATCGCCGGTTAATTAGAGTTGGGACTTCGATTACTAATTAGAGATATTTGCCTTATGTGTTAGGCGGTGGCAAGTCCGAGGTTCGCATGTGCAGATAATTGCTCTCTGATTTCCAGGTGAGTCTTCTCACTATACTTTACCTTGAGTAGGTAACCAGAGTTATGTGACAGAGTATTTGTATGTTGTGTATGTTACGTGTTGTACTATATTATTTCTATGTGATTTATACTCTGCATGTTTACAGAGTTAGAACCGGAAGGTTCCCAGAGTTAGAACCGGAAGGTTGACAGAGTAGGGTCCACGGACCCACAGAGTTATAGCCTCGAGTGGCTAATATGTGTTATGTGTGGTATTTTGGGGAACTCACTAAGCTTCGTGCTCACAGTGTTTTATGTTATGTGTTTCAGGTTTCTCTCAGGATCACGGGACGGCACCGGCTCGATTATACACACTAGAGAAAGAGTCATGTTTCGAGGATCCTGGTTTATTATGCAAGTGAAAATGGAGTTATGTTTTGTAATTCGATTATGAATGAGATTTTAAGCAAAGTGTTTTTAAGAATTAAACGATTATTTTTTTAAATGAAAAATTGTTTTGAAATTTTCGGTGTTACAAGTTGGTATCAGAGCCTTGGTTTGAGGGATTCGGATGCGCCTTCGGGTAAATCTGGACTCAAACTGAGGAAGTAAAAAAAGTTTTCAAAGAAATAATTTTCTAAAGGGAATAAGAGTTCAAAGAGAAAGCGAGAAAGAGCAGTGTGTACAATCAGCCAGAGCCCGAACAGTGATTTCCCAAAATACCCTTACTTTTGTGTTATGAGATATTTATGATGCACTTTATGAGATATTATGGCATGCTAGAGACAAGCTTGGTATTCCATATCTTAGGACTAGAGTGGCCTGATTTGTGATGCCTTAGCCTAGGAATTGCTGTTATATGCGATGTGATTTTGAGAATGTGATGAGTGAGAATATTTAGTTGGAATCCTTTAGGGGATTTGAGTAGAGGAGTAATCTAGGGGAGATACCTAGATAAGTACCGTGGTACTTAGAGAAAGAATAGTTAGAACCCGCGAGGGGAAGAGTTGCAGAGTTCGGTGGTACTTTCGAGGATGAGCAGAGCAAGCGGAGTTATCACCCAGAGTGCGTCATATATATTCTTCGATGCTCGAATGCTGCTTGCTTCGTGCTTTGTGGAACTCTCGATGATGGGAGTCAGCTACCAAGAGAATATGACGATATTCAAGAGGTAGATGGCTAGCATCATTAGGAGCTCTTCAGCAGCTGATGGCAGAGAAGTGTGGGAATCTAGGAAGAGCCTAGGGAGTAACCTTAGCCAGATGAGTGCGTTGGCAGAGTAGAGAATTTCACTGGGGAGCGAGCGTGCGACGGAATTGGTGAATGAGAAGTTCGAGCAGCTACTTAGGAGCTCCGGGATAGTCCGTGTGGAAAGTATGGGTAGATGTGGCAGGTAGTATGGGCCCGTACTACTGAAAGCAGAGGACCCATACTTGATACAGGGAGTATTCTGAAGGTTCTAATGAGCGGATGGAGGAGTGATGTTATGGTTCGAGTACCATACATCGAAGCGTATTGAGGAGTGATGTTATGGTTCGAGTACCATACATCGAAGCGTATTGAGGAATGATTTTATGGTTCGAGTACCATACATCGGAGCAGATTGAGGAGTGATGTTATGGTTCGAGTACCATACATCGAAGCGTATTGAGGAGTGATGTTATGGTTCAAGTACCATACATCGGAGCAGATTGAGGAGTGATGTTATGGTTCGAGTACCATAAATCGGAGCGGATGAAGGAATGATGTTATGGTTCGAGTACCATACATCGGAGTAGATGGAGGGGTGATGCTATGGTTCGGGTACCATACACCGGAGCATATTGAGAAGAGATGTCATGGGATGAGTACCATGGTTCGTAGTGAATGATGCTTGTGGTTCTCCAGTTATCTGGTCACGATTGATGAGGTAGAGATTGGACGCTATGGGTTTTAGGCCTGTGGGCCATGATTGAGTTCGAAGAGGCGTCCCTTGAGAGGGAGGTCGAGAGCCTTTCAGAGTATTTTGGTAAGGAGTCAGAGGGAGGGGAGAATTTCGGTCTAAGTTGAGCAATCAGTCGATAAAGGAGATGTCACCTTCTATGACCTGGGTGGTGCTATTTATGTTCATGTGCGGAACATGAGAGGCATGATGTTTAAGTTTTGGGTTTGAGGTTAAACCCTGCAGGTTGTTATTGATGATGATTTTTCCATCAGAGTATCAGGTAGCATGTGTGCCGCGAGGTAGTGATTTATCATGAGCAGATAGTTAATTGGGACTGAGATAGTCGAGGACCACGTTACACCTATTTGAGTATATTAGGGCGTATTGTAGAGGTATTAGTGGGGAGTCCAGTCGAGTTAATCAGTGCAGTGGTTTTTCTATCTATGTTGGGTATTGAATATGGGAGTGGGTCCCTGTTCTTGGGATGATCCATGTGTTGGAACGTCGGTTGATGAGTTAAGGTGGGGGAGTATGATGATTTCGTGGACCAGTCTATGAGTCAGTGATGTTATTGGACAATTGAGTTGTTTGGTATTGGATTGGTACGAGACTTGGAACGACTAGAGGCAGTCGTGACGAGAAGTTCTTGGGGATTTCATCTGAGGTTCAAAGTTATGAGATCGATTGATTTCCTTAAATAGGATTATCGGGCGTTGCGTAGCACTTTCCAGGGGCAGGTGCGTTATTGCTGGTGAAAATAGTTCGTGAGGTTGTTGATGTGTCAGATAGTGATGGTTCGAACCCTAAGTGGGGGAGAACCGGGTGGTTTATTGAGAGAACCAGAGATTGGTGCAAGAGCGGTTAGGGGTTAGATACAGAAACCTGCGGATTGAATTCATGAGATCAGGGTCATTGGTGGTCAAGGAAAGGTGCAGGGCGAGATAATGCATGTGGTATATGTCTGAGAGAAGGATGGGTGTCCCCACGGCGGGTGGTCAATGGACAGGAATCTGGTGGTGGTCAGAGTCGTTTCAAGTGGAAGACTTGTAATGATGGTATGGGCAGTTGAGAACTTCTGGGTTGAAATATGGGTAGAAGATTATCGAGTAGCCAACTCTCGGGCTGGGATGTGTATTCTTGCTTGGATTTTGAGCAGTAGTGGAAAGGATTTCGGAGGATCATCAGTGTGTTCTGAAGGGTTAGCGCCTTCCTTGTATTCCAATTGAGTGTTTGGATGCACTGAAGTTGCGCATTGAGTGAAATAGGAAATTATTATGGGATTCAGAGGAAATGTATTGGTGTATGTGTATGGTTCTGGGAGTAAGGGAATCAGTGGTAGAGGCAGGACATTGTGATGCTCTGTTAGGGTGTTCCTTGGTTTCCGCGTATAGCGTCCCGATTTCAGAGTTATTTAGAGTCTTGAGTTTAAGATGACTAGTGATGTATCATGTATCCACGGTTCCAGTGGGATCCCTTCGTGTATTGTCATAAAGAGGGATTATTTAAGGAAGTGGATCTCCACAGAGGTAGGATATGTGATATGGCGGTTGCCGCTAGAGTCTGTAATGCATATCGGGGCAAGTGTGTGTGTAACTATCTATGATAGTCTTCGGTTCATGAGTTAGTGAACATAGTGTGGCGTTGTAATGAGAATGAGAGTATAGGGTGAAGCTACGGGGAGCCGTAGTATTCACCAGTCAGAGGGTGTTGTGATGCTACGAGGAGCCGTAGTACTCACAAGTCAGAGAGAGAGAGAGAGAGAGTCGTGATGCTACGGGGAGCCGTAGTATTTTCCAGTCAGAGGGTGTTGTGATGCTATAGGGAGCCGTAGTATTCACAAGTCAGAGGGAGGGAGTCGTGGTACGGGGAGCCGTAGTACTCACTAGTTAGTTAGCGTTGTGATACTACGGGGAGCCGTAGTACTCACTAGTCAGAGGCTGTCGTAATGTTGTGGGAAGCCATAGTACCCACTAGACGGCAAGAGAGTGTGATGATGGAATGTTCTCCGATAAGAGCATGATGCATAAGAGTTTTAGGCTTGAGTAGCCCTAGTGTTGAGTTTTTGGAGCCTAGTGGTTACACCGGGGCGAGACTGGGGTCTCCGTCTCTGTCGGGAGGGTCAGCGAGGCGCGCGGGAGAATATGCGCAGTAGACGCCAGAGGTTAGAGCTGATTCGATCTTCGATTGGATTTTTTTATGAGGAAAAAGGGAATTTCGTGACTTGCGTGTCACTGGGCCGTGATAGTGGTCACGGGGAGGAAGTTAGTGAGATGTTTTGGATTATGTTATGTGTGACCTTTGGGGGTTCAGTTGTGGGGCCAAAAGCTGACCTGGTGCTCGGTATCGAAGATGAATATGAGAAATGAGCTAGAGTTTACCATGGTGATGTCTGCAGACACTTCAGAGCGAGCGAACGATTCAGATGCTCGAGGATATGTTTCGGGCATGTGTATTAGATTCCGGGGGGAATTGTGGCCCGTATTTTCCCTTGGCAGAGTTTTCCTACAACAACAGCCATCATTAGTGCATCAGTATGCCACCCTTTGAGCTGTTGTAGGGAAGGGAGTATCGGACCCCATTTGCGGGGAAGAGGTAGAGCAATGTGTGATGGGAAGTACAGAGATCGTGCTTCATACATCAGAGCAGATATAGCAGGTCAGGCAGAGGTTGTTGACCGCTCAGAGTCGCCAGAAGAGTTATGCGGACAGGTGCCGGTCCGAGCTCGAATTTTTGGTCGGTGACTTTGTACTCCTGAAGGTCTCTCCTTGGAAAGGAGTGATCCGATTCAGGAAGAGGGGCAAGCTGGGGCCCCGATATATCGGTCCTTTTCGGGTGATCGCGAGGGTAGGCAGGGTAGCCTACCGGTTGGAGCTACTTGCAGAGCTAGGTCAGATCCATGACACTTTCCATGTGTCGCAGCTGCGAAAGTGTATAGCCGAGGAGTCGGCAGTAGTGCCATTAGAGGATATTCAGTGGATGTGGGCCTGAACTACGTTGAGAGACCGGTGGCTATTCGGGATCAAAAGATCAAGGTTCTGAGGAACAAAGAGGTGCCTCTGGTGCAGGTCCAGTGGCAACACCGGAAGGGGTCAGAGCTTACTTGGGAGCCGGAACGCGAGATACGTGAGCAACATCCGGAGTTGTTTCCAGAGTGAGACTTTGAGGGCGAAGTTTGGTTCTAGTGGGGGAGAATTGTAACATCCGGATATCCAGGTATGGCAATTTGAGTATTTTATATTGGGGAATGAGGAGACTCAGCGAGTTGACGCCTCAAAATTTTCTATTACCAAAAAACCCAACTCAAAATTTTCTTTTTGTGTTTGGTTTTGGTTTACAGATTACCTAAAGATTAAAAGAAGTTGAATATATATAAAGATTTCATTTTTGTGTTCAAATTTTGATCCATAACCTTATTCGTTTAATTTTTATGTTGTGACGTGTCAAACCGTTTAATCACACTGATCAAAATCTCTTGTCCAAACTTGTTTATTTGAGTGATAGAGTCTGTCATGTTTCATGTCGTGTCCAGCGGTCATCCATAAATAAAAGTATATTGATAATGCAATATAAGTTGAATGGTCAATAAAGAAAAAAAAAACATATTCAAATGGTACCGACTGGTTAATTCAAAAAAATATGAATTGATTATAAAAAAAACTCTCAGTTGTAAGTGCCATCTATAATTAATTAGGTTAAAAAATAGAGTTATGTATATTAAATAATGGGATAACATAGAATTACGGGATGTAAGCTACACTTATGTATAATAAAATAATTGGATGATAGACAATGGTTGAAAGTCATATGGATGATGAGTGTGGCGGCTTATTGAGCCAATTGGAGGAGCTCAAGGAGATAGACAGCTCAACGTCCTTCCATTTAATTTGAATCGTAAAAGAATAAGAGCCATTCGAGATATTATGTGGATGATGAGGGTGGCTTATTGAGCCAATTAGAGTTCAACGTGAATATTAGCTGGGTGTTGTTTGATATGTTTTTCATATGTTTTTATATTATATTGCTTATGACCCGGCTGACTTTTATTATTATTGTTTTTCTTTCTTTATTAAATTTTTTTTGAAAAGACAAATATGTATATAAATGATCAAAAGCAAACAAAGCAAGATGCTAAGTTAGAGGGTACATAAACATAAAATGGGAAAACATGGAAATTGAGAAGAAAAAAATTACAAAGGATAAATACTCCTATCTATTCCATTTCTACCCATTCAGAACTTTGTGTGTTTATTACTTTATTATATAAGCAATTTTGGTCGGAGGAATGACCACTTTCTTGAAAAAAAAATCATTTCTTGCTCGCCAAATATTCCACATTGTCCGATAAAATATCATATAACTAGCTGACTCGGTCCTAAAAAAAAAGAGACTGATGGAGCCATTTTATGGGATCTGATATTTATGCCCTGATAAAACATAAAGTTTCCTCCTTCAACCCATCGGTCCTCCTCATCGTATTCAAGCAGAGCCACTACAAGCAGTCGTCCTTCACCTTGGCAACACCCCCCTTTTCCTCTACTTGCCCTAGACACTTTCTTCTACTCCTTGCCCGACTTCTGACAATGCTCCTCCCTTCTTCATCTCCCATATCCACGCCACTCCTCGCACCTCTGACCTACACATGCGTCGCCGACGTCCAACACTATCCAACTTCACTCCTCCATCATGAATGGAAAACCACGCCAGCTGCTTCGCCTTCGACGTACTTCCATCTTGTCGATAATTTGTGAGTTTGTTCCTATAAATTGGGATTTGAATTTGAAATTTCAAGATATAATTAGTTCTAATCTAGCATGTTCCTATTAATAGGGGTATTTTAATATGGTTGATTTCAGCTTCTTTTGATTGACAATGCTTGGAGTGGAAGCACTAATGAGTTCGATGATGGAAGAAAATGATGGAGTGGCAGGAGATGACCCGGGTTTAAAATGGCTGCAAGTGGAAAAGGTGTGGTAATCTTTAGAAATAATCAATTTAAGGTTTACCCATCTTCAAATGGTGTGCTATTCGAAAGATATGTTATTTATGATTAGCTTTAAATGAAATATGTGTATTGGTTTCCCTCGTTGAAATTCGTTATCATGTTGAAATTCATTATCATGGTTGTTAATTAATGATTTGTAACGGTAGCATATTCATGTTAATGTTATGATGTATGAGGTTTTTAGGCTTTTCTTTAGGCTTCTCTATTGCTTGGTGACATTATCATGGTGAAAATTATGAAGTTAACCCTTTTAAAGAATCAATATTCTTTATGGTGCCTCATTGCGTTCATAAAAAGATTTGTTTACATTTCATGAAACTAATAACGCTGTACTAATAATTCCTATCAAAATTGAGGCAAGTGTACTTTGTTTCCAATTAAACCAAAAGATTGGATAGTTTTTTTTAATGTTTATGATGTATGTTTAAGTGATAAAGAAACATATGTTTAAGTGATAAAGAAGCATGGTTGTTTTAACGTACAAAAATTGATGGTTTTTTTGGTATATATTATTATTCTAAACGGAAGGGTAAAATGTTTATTTTCACCATTCAGCATAGCCAATGATATGCATAATCAAACAACATCGTTTCAGTCATACATCAACAACTTAGTTTGAAAACTTATTTAGACTATTTTATATGAATCATCCTTTTATAGAGACCAACTTTACACCAAAAAAATCATCCAACTAACTTTCTTTTAGAGGTTGTTTGGTAGAGTCTGAATTTTTAAGAGGTCTGAAATTCTAAGAGGTCTGAATTTTTAAGATCTAAATTTATAATATTATGTTTGGTTGGAACATCTGAATAAATCTGAATTGCTATGCTGAATGATAAAAATGACTATTTTACCCTTCTGTATAATTCACCTTTATTTCAATGTTTTTGTTTTAAAAAATAACTGAACAAACTCTTTGAATAATTATAAAAAATATATATAAATACAATACATAATCCAAATCAAACAAAAATATTTTCAAATCCACCAAATAATACTAAATTTCAAATAAAATCCAAACATAAATATTTTCAAACACGACACAAAAACTATTCCAATTTGTTCTTTCTAAAATTAACTGAACCCTATCCTTCCGTTTTGATGCCTTTCCTATTATGTATTTCTTCATGTGTGAGATTCTTTGCATATGATCAACATCAATCTTTGAAGCAATACTATAGCCTTCTGCAACACGAATTGGATGAATGTTATGTTCCAACCATCCTGATATCAATATCCATGTTACATCATATAGAACAAGAGACCAATCAATCAAACCCTAATAAACAATTACAGGTAAAAGAAATCATGAAAAAATAAAGAAATCACTCCATCTTCTTCTCCCCTGTAACTCTAACCTATGTAAATATTACATCTCAATTTCATGATTCTAGCATATAAAAAGACAATTTCATCAGATATAAAGAAAATAAACTAACAATTTCAGCAAACAAACAATTTTAGCATCTAAACAACCAATTGTATCAAAAAAAGGAAGAACATATCACATACCTGAAAGGCGCATGAACTTTGATTTGTGAGGATGCAACTGGACTTTTCACAAACAGTTGGCGGGTATAAGAGTTGTAATGAGTGAAGTCCTGGGAAATTGACTGCGTAATTACAAAAGTGACTGAATGGAACTTTGGATTATATAGTCTAGAATAAGAAATGCAAATAAAACGAGGGGGGGATGAAAAATCACACAGAGGTGGTGGAGGAGTTCATTACCACAGTCGACGAATTTGAGGAAGATGGAGGGGTTCATTACCGGTGGAAATGGCGGCGCAAGTAGAGGCGGTGGTCAGATGATGGAGTCGATTTCAGGGAGGTCGACGACGGGAGGAGGTCGGAGGAGGTGTTCGACGCTCTACAGGGTCGGATGTGGGAGGAGACGGAAGAGAAGATATGAACTTAGTGGAACCTATCCTTAATAGCTTTCATCCCAAAAGTCCTAGACCCGAAGTTTGTGAAAAATTACCAGCCGACAAGCGTTATTGGTTACCTAAACAAAAGATTACTGTCAAATTTTAAAGGAACCTTAAAACCTTTGATTGTTAATAAGATTAGTGTTTGGCGTAGGGATAATAGAAAAAAAGTCATATAATTCAAAGTAGATTATGAGAATGCGTGTGACTCTCTTTTTTGGGATTACATAAGTCTTGTATTACATATATATAATGTTGAACGATTGTCCAACTTTCAAAATCCAAATAAAAAGGGGCTATGTCAAAGAGATTATTGTTTTTCTTTTATTTAAACTTGTGATTGAAGGTTTGTTCATGTGACCTTAAGATAGACGATTTCAATCAGGTCCGTCCCAGAGGGTGGGCGATAGGGGCGACCGTTAAGGGCCCATCTTTTAAAAGGGCCCAAATTTTTTATGAAAATTATTATATTTAGAAGATAGTACAAATAATTTTCTTTCAATTATTAAGTTATTATAAAAAACTTAATGAAATTTATGTATTTTAAGGGCCTATTTTTTTCTATCGCCATGGGCCCAAAATATGATCGGAACGACCCTAATTTCAACAAGTTATTTTTTAGGGAGTTAAAGTGGGTGATGATCGGATGGTAATTTCCCATTTTTCTATTTGGTTGATGTTCTATTTCTTGAAGATTAGTCTAGCAAAAATTGTAGAAGCATTGTTAGAATCTTATGATATTTTATCTCGTATCCAATCTCAAAAATAATTTTCAAAAATCAAGTTAACGAGTGTGCAAGGAATCCTTTAATGAATCTAGAGAAGTTGATATTATTGGATGATTTCACTTAAAATTTCCTTTCGTGTACATTGAGGTCTCTGTTGGTAACAATATGTCTTGAATAGATGGTGGACAGTGGTCATTGACAAGTTACGACCAAACTTTTAAACTAAAAAGTTGAAACTTTATGTACAGGGAGTCGTACTACTCTCTTTAAATCGGTTTTGGGGTTACTGGAATTTATTATATGTCAAATTTTAAAAGCCCCGTTAATGGTCATTAGCCTTTGGAGTGTCTTAGAAATTGTTTTATTTTGTGGGAGGTGATTTGAAAGAGAACTAATTACCTTGCACAAAATGGAAGAATGTTATGGTTTGTAAAGAAATGACATTAGTGTTGGAAGTTTATCCATATTCCATAAGACTCTTCTTTCTAAACATAGACAATGATCTATTGAAGACCTTAATGCTCTATCAGTTTGTGTCATAACAACTGTGAGATCTCCAATTTTCACGGACAAATAAAACTTTTTTCCTTATGCTTATTTAAAAAAAGTATTCTTTAAAAAGAATACTTTTGTGCGGAATTGTCCCAAAACATTTTTCTTTTAAGATGAAATCAGTATAAAAACATTTCTAATAAAATGTTTTATTTCATTAGAATTAAAAACCATTGGATGTCATAATCGATAGTTCGATACAGATAACATAAGCGTAAACGAGTTAATACAGGCTGTACAACAGTTTATTATACTATCAGCCATGATTTCCTTAAATCACTCAGCAGATAAAATCACTATCCCAATGCCTTTGTACCGCTTGTGATACAAACAAACTGAGTAGGTCAAACTTGGAACGTTGGTGAGTATATTGGGTTTTCAACTCATAATAAAATAATTAAACCTTTTTAAATATATATTTCACACCAATAATTAACCCGATTACTCATTCCCCTTATTCTCACAATGATCTTAAATGATGATCTCAATGGACATATCATTATGGATCAGTGTAAGCAACGAGTATACAATATTGCTTCAGAGATTTCTTAGCAATATAGTCGATAAGGCAACCATGGGGGATAGAGTACCCGAATGAAAGTACAGTTCATTAATACCTACAGGTTGCAAGTCTACCTGCATTCCACAAGACTATGTAGAATAGTCAATGGTCGTCATATATACTCTGATAAATGACTTGTCCTAGTGGTACAATAGTACATTTTTTTTCAAGGCCGCACATAACTATTTCATCTTTCACAACCCTTCACTACCCAATATAACTTAACTACATAAAAGATTATTTCAACAACAAATGATTTCATTAAGCATAATCTTGTCAAATTACTATATCCAACAAAGGTATAATAAGTACAGATAATAAACACGTATAACATTAAAGCACTTAAATAATTTGTATCTATATGTAATATAAAAGTAACTATATACTCATCTTTGTTAAAGGTGGATGATTTGTGGGTAGGTTAACTCATCATTTAACAATTTCTCTTTTCCTTTTATATAACCTTAATACAATTATTACTAAGTCCAGTTTTTGTTTATATTATTCGAGACTACAATAACAATGTCTTAGATTTCTCATTAATTCCAGTGAATACCGAATTCTATCAAATAAGGAATGGCCAAGTAAAATCATATTGGAGGTCAGAGGTGAAGCTACGTTGTTTCAAAGGGTGTCCAAGGACACCCCTTGATTTGGTAATTTTTTTTATAGATTATACGGTAGATCTGAGATGGACACATGTGGTATCACGAACTCCACACCTGTCGCAACTAGCAATGCAAAAGAAGGAGAAGATTTATAGCAATCTTTGGGTTTTTTAAAGAGAAAATTTCTATGAGCGTGATATTTTTTATGATTAAAAATAGGAAGGTTAGAAGGTATTTAACAAAAATAAAATCTTTCTATAAATGTCATAATCTATTTATAATAATTCGAAATTCGTAAAATATAAGAAAATTGAGAAGCTAATCTCTAACGAGAAGAAAAAAGATGAAACCTTGAATAAAAAAAAACACTTTTTTTTGTGTCACCGGCGTTGTTGTTGAACTCATCTTTCACAACCTCGAACTAGGACGACGGAAACGTCTGGGGGCGGATGACGTCATTATATAGTATCATCACAAGTGAATATAAATGAAACATAGCATTCCAAGCGACATACATTGAAAATACACACTTACATAGTTTACATTTTGTACTTATTCATCAGTTACATAAAAGTGACAAAAGTAAAATTTCATAAGGTTGCACCACTTGATCTCATAGCAAAGCTGATTACCTGTTACTAGTTCCCTGAGAATACAAGTCATTTTGAAAAGCGTCAACTAAAAAGTTGGTAAATTCATAATCGTTTTTGTATAAAATGGTTTTCTACTTGTTTAAAATAGTTCTCGTAGTACTTTCAAAAAATGCGATATTTTCTATGAAAATGGTTTGTAAGTCTCGTTCCAAAACTGTAAATATATGCAAGCATGTCCTTTGTTTTTTTTGTTTGTAATTGTAAAGAGTGCGTTCCTAGAAAATCCAATATTTTCTGATGTATGAAAAAACGTAGTCTTAAAACCCTAAGACAAACAATGTATGAGAGTTTTACTGAACAATAGTATGTAGTTATGTCTTTTAGAAACACTAATGAAGTATAAGCTTCCTGTAAGTCGAAATAGTATGTTAATCCATATGTGAGTTCTTATAACCATGCTAATATGACTGATATGTGTGAACACGACGTTCTTCAAGTGTCGGAGCCAGGGGGACATTTGTCATCCTAGACATGCCGGTCTAACTATAGCGAACAACTGAGGTGTGGGTTGTTAATCTCGTATAGATCTATGCACAACGGTCTCGCCCTCCCTCTAGGAGACTCTGGTTATAACGCAGGACTTACGGTGTATGCTAGGTAGGTACGGCAAAGAAAACGTCTCATAAGAGCATTAATTAATTTACGCGAACTTTGACTCCACTCGTTGAATAATGAAAACGACATTACTAGTGTAACTTTATGACTGAAGTTTTATGACACGCGTTTTACATCTTTATGACATACAACTTATAACTTGTACTTTTAAAAGCTTTATGATGCATAGATGATGACACGCAAATTTTTCTGTCGTAAAATTCTGTTTTGTATATCGTTTTGGTTAAATTATTTATAACACTTTTTATAAATAATCATTAATGGACTTGTCTAATTTTAATATATGTTGCGTAAATAGCATAATCCACTAAGTTTTTAAACCGTTAAAATGGTGACAACATATTACGAGTATTTTACTAGTAAAAAGTATTTTTAGTAAAATAATCAAGTTCGGTAGTTTGTTTAACACACCAAAATTTAGTTTAAGAGTTTTGTAACACAAAATATACTAGTTTGCTGTGACTCTAATTTCACACAAATTCATATAGAAACCTTGAAGTTTATATATTCCAATATTTGTGTAACTATAAGTGTTTAAAAATGTATATGTTCCAAGAGTTAACATGCTTGAGCCGAACACTCATATTTTAGCTATTTTTTAGTGTACAACACATAACCATAAGTTTTCATGCAATATATATACATATATATATATATATATGTTATCAAACACATTACCCACGATTTTTATGAAGAAACATAAGATAAAAACCTTTTTGCACAAGTTCTAGTTCTATATTCAACACACAACTAAGATGTGTGCTATTACCCAAAGGTTAAACACATAACACTTAGGTACATGCAATTATCCAATGACTAAACGAGATTTGACTTGTATCCCCCCCCCCCCCCCCCCCATCGAAAAAAGTATGAAAAACACGAAAATAGTGGGGTATGAAGCTCACCTTGAAGATTTCGAGTGGTAGAAGAGAGGAGAGTGAAGAGATTTCGGTCCTAGCCTTGCACCACTTGAAGATATTCTCGAAAATTTCAAGGGTTTCTAGGAACTTAACACATAACAAAAGGGTGTAAACAAGAAGTTCGTATCATAAAAATGTTTGGAATTACAGGGGATTACATGAAGTTCTTACCAAGTTTAAGAGTCTTTGAAGAAGAATCCTTGCAATTGGCACACACGCACACACGAATTTTGAGAGAAAATGAAGGAAAATTGAGAGGAAAGCGAGTGAAATTTGTTTGTGTGTATGTTGTGGTGTTGGCCGAGAATAAGAGAGGGGAGTGGGGAGAAGGAGGGTTTGACTTCCTTAAGTTTTGATGGGATGCCTCCCTGGAAATATTGTGGTTAATACCTTGTTGTTTGTTGAATAACAATGAGGTGACACATTATTTCTTCATTTCTTTTTCTCTTTTTTTTGTTTCCATCACACAAGCACTAGGTCGATCATTTTTCATTGCAACTTCTTCATTTTACGATCAGCAATCTCTTATGCTTCTTCAATTTATCTTTTTCTCTCATTGACTCTTAATTCCGAAAGTGGAAACATATTGGGTTCTTCTCCAAAGAACTTTCTTAATTAACAAACATGAAACGTATTATGAATACCCTCCAGTTTAGTTGGTAACTCTAGCTTGTATGCTTGGTTCCCAATTCTTTGAAGCACTTTGAATGGTGTAACGAGTCATGGACTCAACTTTCCACATTTCCAAATCTGATAAGTACCTTCCATTGAGAGACCTTAAGCTACACCTGATCTCTGACTTCAAAGTTCATTAGTTGTTGCATTTTATCCACATAACTCTTCTGACGGTTCTGGGCTGCTAACATTCTTTTTCTTATTATATTCAATTTATCGGTTGTCTAATGGACAATTTCAGGACCAATAAATTATTTCACTCCAACCTCGAGCCAATAGGAAGGCATGGACAGTTTCAGGACCAATAAATTATGGTAGTAGTCATGCTGATTGAAGTCTTATTTTCACTTTATGAGTTGACAAATCCTCGATGGAAATCTTGGGCAAGACTTCAGTTTCGGATTCAGATTTATTTGATATTCTTTACTCTGATTTGTTACATGAATCTTTTAGATGTCTCATTTGTGTTAGCATCTGGATCAGATTTTATGATTGCTCAAGTTTGGATTTGCGATACTTTGAAGACGAAGATTATTTTGGCGATGCGACGTGACATTGAGTTTTGATCAATCAAATTTTTGGCATTGCTAGACCCTTCTTTGGATTCACATTATTCATCATTCAGACTTTACTTTGGGATGCTTCACATTTTTATTAGGTTATTCTTCTGATATTATTTGGTGAATTACGACTTGAGTTCGGAATGCTGACGACATTGTGTGATCTGATATTGAGCTCTTCGGTTCAACAATCAAGGGGGAGGCTTTGAACATGACCGTTTTTGGGGACTGATTAGTTTCAAAGATTAGGATTTCATATTTTTATTCAGAGTTTGGTTCCTCTATATGTTCTTTGATGCTATAGATTCCATTTTCAGAATTTGAGATCATGACAGCTTCAGATTTTCTGAGATACTTTAGCACCAAAACCTGCTTGTCGGATGTTCTGCCTTTTATCACTGCTTTACCCTCATCATTCCCAAGGATTTAGTGGGAGATTGTTAGAGCATGAAAATGCTCTACAACGATGAGTGATTTATTAGGTTAGAATATTCCCTTGTATGAAAGCATATTCCCTCCACTAATATATAAAGTGTAAGTGAGTGGTCATTTTTTATGAGTGTACTATGTAGACTTTAGAGAGAGAGAGGGAGAGGTGTGTGTGTGTATGTATGTGTTTTTGGTTAGGGATTCTCCTTAGTCATGAGAGTTTTTCATGTAACATTTGATATCTCTCTATATCTATCCATTATTAGTTTAATCTCATGTTTTGTTCTTCATGTTCATACACAATTATCTTCTTGATATTATTTTTCCGCACCAATCCAATCGAGAAATGGCAACCTACACTTCATCCATAAATTGAAAGCTATACTATCAAGTCTGACTTCCAGACAGACAAATCCGCAACCTTACAACAACCATGCTAACCAAAAGCTCACAAATTTGATCCTATCAAGACCTCCCCATTTTCTCATTGCCACCTTGATAACTGTAATATATAATCCATGGCCAACCGCTAATTCTGAAAATCCCACGATCATAAACTGAGGCGAAACTAACATGAGCCCCAACCACTAGTACTACACTAACATATACATCAATCTTGATGACCAAAAATTCAAGAATTTTATCTGACCAAAATCTTCTAGTCCCCATGTCGTCATAATAGAACACTGGAATATAGAATCCTCGGGCGACTACTAAAGCTAACAACCTCACCCTTGGTTGCACAAACAAACTTCAACTAAAAATCTGACAGTCGCAGGCTATCTAAGCCTATACGTCAACACGGCTTCAACAACCCTTAAGTCTAAGCAAGGGATAACAAAGCACCCAACAATGGACGACGACATGCACATTTCAACCCATGTGAATGCTTCGGCCAAATCATAGTCTTGCGTCATGCCCGACCCAAATCGTCCTATGACTATTTTAATCATATGAATGTTGTGGCCCTCCCATAGTCTTACAACTAATCATGCAATAGCCTATCTCAACCTAGTTGATGATACAAGCCAGAATGTAGTTTTATATCACTATCATAATGTCCTATCTTAACCTAGTAAATTCTATGAGCCAAACGATAGTCTTACAACACTACCATGATTGTAATTGGCATAGCCCATGGTCTTGCCATCAATCAACAAGAATACCCAACCAAAAATAAACATGATCCAGACCCCTAGCCTGCTAGACCCTATCAGGCGTTCGGGTCGTGCTTCGAACCCTAAAGCCTTAATCAGAAAAAAGTTGGCAGTAAGGCCCTCACACAACCCTCAACCTAAACCTAGACACTAACCCAAAAGGAGTTTTCGATGTTTCACGTCTTCAGACGAGATAACCTTGACTCTTCAACATCTGCTTCCCTAATTACAACTAACTAATGAACAACATTCCTTGCATAAGCTTCAATTCATACAACAACTAGCACTAGCTATTCTCTTGTTTGTGGTCATTGAACATCGGGTTCACCTGCACTTGGAAATATTTCCATTAATCCCAAGAGATTCTCCCCTCATTGGACTAGGCGACTGATAGTTTCATTTTATTTACTTCTTTTTATAGTTTATTTTAGCATATTTCATCCATAATCTAGTTAATTTTCATGCATATTTTCCTTTTTGTTATTTTATGACTATTTCGGGCACTTTCTAGTTTCGTGAGCTTTATTGCAGATTTCATGGAGACTAGTGGAGCGGGAATGTTCGGGACGTATGGAAAGCGATGGGAATTGGTGGAAAACAAGGATCTTAGGCTTGATGGGTGGTGGAGATGATGCATGGAGCGAGCTTGATGATTATTTAAAGGCTTGGAGAGAAATAAACATTTATATTTGCAAGATGCGGGAGTATATTCAAGCATGCATAGATTATTAATCGGGCGAGTTTGCGAGTTATGAATCATTTGGAGAAGCCAAATTGGGCTTAAATTGAAGAAAACTTGAAGAAAAATGGGCTAGGAGCTGATTGGGCTCGCACTGGGCCAAGTGGGCTAAGCTATGGAGGCCCAAAACCTCAAAGATGCTACATTCAGGGACCACCCGCGCAACAGCACGCGGGTCGCGCAACCTCCTGCAGGGGCAATTTCGGAAATCCATTTGAAAGGCTATTTGAGGAAGGTTGGTGCCCATCTTTTGGAGACTCTTGGACATCCGATTTTTGGAGATTCTCTCTGGAGTTTTGAAGACTTTTGAAGGCCAAGAACACTTGAAGAACTTCATATTTTTACCTCTTGATTCTTGCTTAATGTTTGGTACAAATTTCTCTAACTTTGTTTCTTTGAGTTTAGCCATGCTTGGCTAAACTAATCTTGGTTGACTTTTGGTTAATCCTTTGAACTTTTGTTGAATGTTGAAGAATCCATGAACATGTTCTTGAATCTTTATGGGAATGTTTTATGTTTTAATATCTTATCATTACTTGTATGTTTTAGTTCGTGAGTTTAAATGTGTTTGTGGTGATTAGTTGGCTAATTTCTTGGTTAAGTAAAGGATCCTCAAATTAGCAAGCAACAAATGATTTTTGTGTTGTTTTTGCTTCACACAATCATAAAAACATTTCCTCCAACATGGTGGTGAAAGCATTTGACCCCTCTTGGATTTGGTGACTTTTTGGTTCTTAATGCTAGTTGACTTTCACTAATTACATGCTATTTGGAATTAGTGACTTTGACTAAGGAAATTGTTATGAGCTTCTCTAGCCATTTCAACAATTAAGAAAAGTCTAGGTAATCTCAAGCTTCTTGGATTACTATAGCCAAATTAAGGATTTAAATCAAAGTATTGCACCATTGGATTCTAATGATATGTTCATCAAAAGTCAAAGTGAGGAAACTTTAAGTCAACCATCTCTCCCTTATTGATTTTACATCAAACTCTTATTTTTGTTGCATTTGTCTATTTAAATCATAGTTAATTCTAGTTTGTTTCAAGTATTTCAAAACACCAAAACCCCCATTTTATTTTTATTGTCATTTTACAAGTATTTTTACAAAGAGATATTTCATAGAGTTATAAATTGAACCAATCTCCGTGGATTCGATCCTTTACCACTATACACTATTTTAGTGTGTAATATTTAGGGTGATTATTTGTGTTGGCCTCGACAACCACCAAATTTTTGGCGCCGTTGCCGGGGATTGGTTTATTTTTAATCATTTTGTTTCTCTATGCCTAGATCTCATTGTGCAGGTACTCAAATTTAAAATCCCGAAATTAAAAAAAAAAAAAGTATGGTTCGGAAATGAACACTCCTTGCACCGAAGACCAACTTTCTAAGCTAGCTCAGTTAGTTATGATGATTGAAAGTAACCAAAGTGTACAGCCCACACCTCTTCTTCGTGATTTTTGCGCCCAAAATGGACATCATTCTAACATGTGTCCATATTTACAAGGAGAATGGGAAGAAGTGCAAGAGAAAGGAAGCTACTACTGGTCAAACCAATGGAGTTATGATCAGCCTCAACATGATCAATGGTGGGACAACAACCAAGTTTGGGAAAATAACCATTACCAAAACCCATACCAAACATGGGGAAATAACCAATACCAACCAACTCCACTGTTCCAAGAACCCTATCCTTACCCTCCTCAACAAACTGAAACACCAAGCATGTCCTTAGAGGACATTGTGAAAAGCATTGCCACTTCTACCCAAATTTTCCAGGAAACAACTCAAGCTAGCCTCAAAAGCTTAGAGAAACAAATAACACAAATTGCTCAATCAATTAGTATAATGGAAGCTCAAGAAAAAATACCATCTGAAAAGAGCCCATCGCATAGCGCATGTTCCATTCCTTTGAATGATGAGAAAATTTTTGATGGCCCAAGAGTGTTATATGAAGAAGAAGAAGAAGAAGTAGAAGTGGAAGAGGTTGTTAAAGAAGAAGAAGAAATTGAAAAAGCTGACAATGAAACTATAGAGGAAGTGATATGGGTTAATGAAAGAGAGGTTGAGCCACCCACTACCATTGAGAAACTAACTCCATTGGTAGACCAACCACAAGAGCCAGAAGCGATAAATTTGTCGGACTCTTCAAAGGATACGTATCACAAGAAAGAAGACGCCCAACCGGTCACCTACTCAAAAACCATGTCCAAGAGTTTAGAAAAGAAGGAAGAGTTGGTCACCTTAATGAACAAGTACAAGAAAGAATATGGTTGGATGATTGCTATTATCAAAGGTCTGAGTCCGGTATGGTTCTCCCGTAAAAAGAAAGTCAAATACAAGAAAAGAGTCCCAATGGAGGTGTGGAAATTAAAAAATGTCGACACGGGGAAAATTTACAAGGTTAATGGACATCGATTGAAGCCATTCAATGAAGTTTTTGATTCAAATGTCCAAGATGTCGTCCATTTGGACGCCCCAAAGTGTTAAAGTGAAGTTTGGAGGCGTCTCGCCAAAGACGTTAAAGAATGGCATTTTTGGAAAGCATTGTGCTTTCGTGTTTTTAATTTGAATAAATGAGTTTTAAAGATGTTTTTGGGATTCAAAAGAGTTGTTTTTGAAGAAATCAAGAGTTTCTAGGTGTTTGGGGCCTTCCAAATCAAGAACGGGTGAAAAAACGAAGAAAAATGAAGCGAAAATGAAGATCAGGATCAGCGGGTTGCGCGACCCGCGTGCTGTTGCGCGGCCATGTGTGATGAAGCGACATTGGCCCAAGACTTAACTACAAGGCCTGCGCGACCCGCGTGCTACTCTGCACGACCCGCGCACTGTGCTGGGCAATTTGGGCTATTTTTGGCTATTATTTGACCAGGTGTTGACCAAAGGTTTTAATGAGTTGACCTTTTGACTTTTCTTGACCAACATTGACCGAAATTGACCCTTTTTGACCCATAGATTAAAATGTTCAACTTCCCTTCTTCTTCATTTAATCATCTTGATCTCCCACTCCATTCCTCTCATATAACCTTCCAGCAACCACCTCGCCGAAAAATTCAAGATTGTCGAAATTCTACCGGTTGTAATTTCACGAAATCACCGCCACAGACATCTCCCATCATCCAATCCTCCGATTTAGGTCATTTTTGCCCTTACCTTAAGCATTGAGGACAATGCTTGTTCTTAAGCTTGGGGTGGGGCTTTTCATTTTCCTTTTATTTTTTCATGCATTTTTAATTAGGCTGCATAACATTTTAGTTTTAAGCTAATTTTCATTCATTTTTTTTTAAATCCAAAAAGATTTTATTTTCTTCTTTTCTACTTTTATATTTTTGCATAACATTTAGCTTAGGGCATTAGCATTCATGCATTTTTATTGTCTATTTATTCTCACCTCCTTGGATGCCATGGAACAGGTTCATAGTTATTGTATCATTATTGGTCCAGGATCTTGTTGCTATCTCACCCATCGAACCGAGACCACTAGCTGCAGTTAGGGATTTCATACTTGGGATCAGATGCTGGTAGCTTAAAGGGGTAAGTGATCATGGCCAGGTAGTTTTCATGAAAAATTATGCATACAATACTAATGACTGTAGGATATACTATAGCAATGGATGTCTTAGCCTTGCGGTCACTACCGCCGAGAGGATCACACTTGATCATGTTTGAACCGTTAGGATGAAGCACTAGTGCTTGTCCCCGAGTAGAATCCATATCCGGTCTCTTTACATCATCATATCTTTTTGCGATTTTCTTAGGATTTTAGAGAAGTCTTTTAGTCCGCATGTGGACATTTTCATTATTTTTGAAAAAAAAAATCACAAATTTGAAGAGGAGCTTACATTATATCTTTATGCTCCACACATGGTCATTTTCACGCTTAGACCATTCGGATTATATTACTACCCTTTCGGTTCCACTTACACACTTTAGGAACCAAATTTTGAGTCAAAGGGTTGTTATTACATTACCTTCAAGTATAACAAAAAAAAAGGGGCAGGCAAATTCCCAGCTGTAGAAATCTGAGAAGGGTGACCGGTTCAATTATTGAACTAAATCTTCCAACATTTTGGTCACCCGGCGTTTGATATTCATTTATTTAGGTATGTTTTACTGTATATAGATCGAGTTGTTTTTCGCAAATTGGTGATGTTAGGGAGACTGTCGAGTCGGATACTACGGGAGGTTTGGGCCAACACCAAGTAAACCGATTCCTACAACGGTGCCCGAGCGATTAAACCTAGTTACACATGAGAGAAACCGGCAAACATGAGATCAGAGTGTACACTTAAAGAAGAGCTCCACCCAAGCCCATCCAGCTGCTTTCTCCCTACCACAGATATTCTTCATTGTATGCATGTTCCATTGAGACTGCGACTGCTCATCCCTCCTTACTCACCTAAAGGAGTTATCCTGGCTGTGGTTTATGGTCCCTTTGTCATCGGATGAAAAATTAATGAGATAATAGCAAGATCAGTTCTGACCATGTTGACTAACGGTGATCAAGTTCTGCGGTTCTATCCATTCTTTTTATTTTCCTTAGGATAGTTCATCCCGAGTTCATTTTAGTCTTGTTTTACTTGAGGACAAGTAAGGTTTAAGCTTGGGGTGATTTGATAGTTTCATTTTATTTACTTCTTTTTATAGTTTATTTTAGCATATTTCATCCATAATCTAGTTAATTTTCATGCATATTTTCCTTTTTGTTATTTTATGACTATTTCGGGCACTTTCTAGTTTCGTGAGCTTTATTGCAGATTTCATGGAGACTAGTGGAGCGGGAATGTTCGGTACGTATGGAAAGCGATGGGAATTGGTGGAAAACAAGGATCTTAGGCTTGATGGGTGGTGGAGATGATGCATGGAGCGAGCTTGATGATTATTTAAAGGCTTGGAGAGAAATAAACATTTAAATTTGCAAGATGCGGGAGTATATTCAAGCATGCATAGATTATTAATCGGGCGAGTTTGCGAGCTATGAATCATTTGGAGAAGCCAAATTGGGCTTAAATTGAAGAAAACTTGAAGAAAAATGGGCTAGGAGCTGATTGGGCTCGCACTGGGCCAAGTGGGCTAAGCTATGGAGGCCCAAAACCTCAAAGATGCTACATTCAGGGACCACCCGCGCAACAGCACGCGGGTCGCGCAACCTCCTGCAGGGGCAATTTCGGAAATCCATTTGGAAGGCTATTTGAGGAAGGTTGGTGCCCATCTTTTGGAGACTCTTGGACATCCGATTTTTGGAGATTCTCTCTGGAGTTTTGAAGACTTTTGAAGGCCAAGAACACTTGAAGAACTTCATATTTTTACCTCTTGATTCTTGCTTAATGTTTGGTACAATTTTCTCTAACTTTGTTTCTTTGAGTTTAGCCATGCTTGGCTAAACTAATCTTGGTTGACTTTTGGTTAATCCTTTGAACTTTTGTTGAATGTTGAAGAATCCATGAACATGTTCTTGAATCTTTATGGGAATGTTTTATGTTTTAATATCTTATCATTACTTGTATGTTTTAGTTCGTGAGTTTAAATGTGTTTGTGGTGATTAGTTGGCTAATTTCTTGATTAAGTAAAGGATCCTCAAATTAGCAAGCAAAAAATGATTTGTGTGTTGTTTTTGCTTCACACAATCATAAAAACATTTCCTCCAACATGGTGGTGAAAGCATTTTACCCCTCTTGGATTTGGTGACTTTTTGGTTCTTAATGCTAGTTGACTTTCACTAATTACATGCTATTTGGAATTAGTGACTTTGACTAAGGAAATTGTTATGAGCTTCTCTAGCCATTTCAACAATTAAGAAAAGTCTAGGTAATCTCAAGCTCCTTGGATTACTATAGCCAAATTAAGGATTTAAATCAAAGTATTGCACCATTGGATTCTAATGATATGTTCATCAAAAGTCAAAGTGAGGAAGCTTTAAGTCAACCATCTCTCCCTTATTGATTTTACATCAAACTCTTATTTTTGTTGCATTTGTCTATTTAAATCATAGTTAATTCTAGTTTGTTTCAAGTATTTCAAAACACCAAAACCCCCCATTTTATTTTTATTGTCATTTTACAAGTATTTTTACAAAGAGATATTTCATAGAGTTATAAATTGAACCAATCTCCGTGGATTCGATCCCTTTACCACTATACACTATTTTAGTGTGTAATATTTAGGGTTATTATTTGTGTTGGCCTCGACAACCACCAGCGACACTATAAAAACTTCATAACCATTCCAATTTGCAAGCCAACCTATAACTTCATCACTTGATTCTTCACATCCATGCCTGATATTACTGGGCAAAAGAGAGCCATATGTCACCCTTGATCAATGTCGCTGCAACATCTGAACTTCAGTATTCAAGACCACCACCAACCCAAGCTTGCTAGAACAAAGATCCCCAGGACTTCCAACTTGTGATCACGATCCCACATCAATAAGAAACACAACCATAAAATCTTCCCAACTCATAGCAATAGCAAGATCTTAGATAAATCGAACAATCCTACCAATGCACAAATTACCTAATCAAGATTCTGTTGGATTAATGTCTAAGTCCATAACTATAATTGGTAAGACTTGACCCGACCCGGCATGGTCCATTTGGGTTGCATACCATCATGCACTTGGATAGACTATAATGAGAGAAATAAGACACTTATGGTTATTAATATATTATAAGTTCTAGTATATTAATAATAAGAATAATAAGATTATTTAATTAGTATTGATCAAGAATTAATCTAGGATTAATTAAGTGATCAAAAGAAGACTAATTAAATATATGGGTTGATTGTGTAAATCATCCATACTTGTATAGTGGGCTAATGCTCCATGGATAATCAAGTTGGGCTAAAACCCATAGGATGGTCCATGGATGCTCCATGGTGTATTTGTACCCATGGATCATGGAAAATGAAAGGCCATGTCAATTAGGGTTTACATGGTGTAACCCTAACTATATAAGCATCTTATTCTTGACCAAAATCGGCCACTAGTGTGTGAAGTGAGAGGGCTAGCCGATTTCATGAGTTGTAGAATTCTCTCAAGTTATTCTAAGTGTTTTGGTGATTATGATTCCATTTGAGGCTTCCATACTATTGGGGCTAGGCACTCAAGCTTCATGAAGACTTTCTACATCAAGAGGTATGTATTCTATCTTGTTACATTTATTGTTTTTGTATGCTAGATTAGGATAATACCTTGGAAGTTCTTATTTGTATGTATAATAGAGAAAACATAGATCCAAGGTATTTAGGGTTGCATGTACACTTAGGAGTGTTAGAATGCTCAAAACCCAACAGTGGTATCAGAGCCTAGGCTTGTTTTCTTGTTATACTTGCAAAACTGCTTAAAAAATCGAATTTCTTGCTGTCTGATCATCAGACTCGGCGAGTCCATCAGGAGACTCGGCGAGTCCATGCCTAAAAAGTGATGAAATCGATCCAACTCGCCGAGTTGGTTCATGCACTCGACGAGTTGGACCCCCAGACAGCATAAACTCGACTTTTTTGGCTGGAATTGGACTAGGAACATTACCCAAAGTTGTTTTTGAACTTATAAACTTGTTTTGATGTGGTAATGTTCATGCTAATCCATTTTCAAAGATAATTGTCAATAGATTCATGTTTTGTATTAGTTTAAGGTTTAGACTAATTACATGAAAAAGTTTGATTTGAATTATCTTGTCTTATGAGTTGCTTAGATTAATAGAAAAGTTAATTGAAATAGTTGTTTTCAATCCATTTTAATCTAAGAGTTGAGTATAAAATGTGTTTGTGTAACTTGTCCTCAAGTTACATGAAGAGTCACATTAAAGACTCATAAAATTCATAAGAGTTGGCAATGGTTACAAAATGAAGAGTCTTGTGTCATTGAATAATTTTATGACTCCATAACTTGTCCTCAAGTTATGGAAGTTCAAGAGTCACTTCATTAAAAGAAAAATATGTAACCATAATTAAATCCATAAGTTATAAAATAAAGAAAAAGTTAGTTCTTTTATTAGTTTAAAGTCTTCCATAACTTGTCCTCAAGTTATGGAATTTGAAGAGTTTTTGGATTAAAACTACTTTAAACTCATAAGTTATGGAATTAATTAGTTTTGAATAGTTTCAAAACTTGCCCTCAAGTTTTGGAATTTGAAAAAGTTTTCCCTTATGAATACTTTAATTCCAAGTTAGCCCTTAGAATTTTAAAAGTTAAAATTCAACCCTTATACTTTATAATATTATAAGTTAATAATATATATATATATATATATATATATATATATATATATATATATATATATATGTATATATATATATATATGTGTGTGTGTGTGTGTATAAGAGTAAAGTCAGTCTTACCGCTAGTACGCCTCATTCACGAAGCCGGTCTATAAGGTGGGTATAAGGTTGTTGCCTATAAAATGGCAACTTAATGGGTGTCCACTCTCACCCACCTCTTGCTTGACTGGTGGAGTGTCGTTAGCCGAACGGGTTTGACAAGACTATAATTCTCCCTTCATTAAAAGTATTAATGATAATACTAAGTAACTAAACTCTTAATAATACCCAATCTTAGTTACTTAGGAAAAATGTGAATAAGGTGCTAATCCATGAAATTACACTTTGCACTTTGTCTAAGTCGTTAGTGGAGCGTGTGTGGTTAACCGGCACACTAACTTGGACTTAACAAGGTAGGTAAAGGGTGACTTAATATTTATCATAGTATCGATGGAGCGTGTGTGGTTAACCGGCACATCGATTGAGGGGTAATTTATTAAGGGTACCAAGTGATTTGCATGGTTACTTCACACCTTGTTTTGTGATCCTCGGCATCCCAGTCACAAAACCTGAAGGGCACACTCGAGATTGAAACATGCCTTTGAACAGTTCAATGAATCTCAAAGATCTAGGAGTTTCAAAACCAATTAAAACCTAATAATACATTTCGTTTATCTTGGTGGAAATTGGTGAATCGTCATTCACCTACCTTCAAATATTTTATAGCTTGGATTACGGCATACCTCTTCTAAGTTATAAAATAGTTTGTTGGGTCCTAGCCTTAATATTTCATATTGGGTGTCATATTAAGGACTTTAAATCAACTATCTTGCATATCTCCCAAAAGTTGTCTGGTTTAGGCACCTATGATCTTCCCAAATCTTTTGAAACAAGGTTTCCTATGAAGATGATGTCCCATGGATATCATACTTATTTCTCCTCCTCCAATTATTCTCCCTAACCCACAAGTTCTTGAAAAAGTTTAAGGTCACTCAGGCCCTATTGGCAAGGCAAGGTCTAGGTGTGGTCACGTCTTGGAGATGTAGTCACATATTGACAAGCCGGGAGAGTTGGGTGTCAAAGTCTTGAGAAAGTCAGTGGTTCAATCACTTTCTAAGTCACATAGTGAGTTCCTTTGGGACACCTATGAAACAGACTATGACAGGACCCTTAATGATCTTATCTATTTGTTAAGATCAACTTCCTTAAAACTTGTTGGACATAATAGTGACACAGGAAATCCCGGAAAGCATTCTCTTCCCAATGGAAAGGGATCGGCCATAGTCAACTCGGTTGACGAAATGGTAAAGGGAAAAGCTAAGTCTGTGATAGTCCCGTGTACCATTATCAAAGGGTCCATATGTTTATATTGCCAAAGGAAGGGGCATTGGTTGCGAAGCTGCCAAATTTACCTAAGGATGTTAAAGTCAACAAGTTTGACTCTACTTCAGGTAAAGTCCATTATCTAACTCTGTTAAGTTTCTATTCTGAGATTCCTGATACATGATGTGACTGGGTCACATGGTGATGTTTTAAGAATCAAAGAAAGGTGAAGAAACTTAAAGAAAGAATATGCTGAATCTGATCGCGTAGATGGATTTCTATCGCATAGTTTGAAGATCGGATTCCTGAGCTACTTCTTAGGAGTTATGAGATATTGCTTAAGGAATAGATAACAACAAGTTTTCATATGGATTGTAAGGATAAGTTTTTTTTCCGCAAAGTTTTAAAATAAAAGAAAAATTTTTGATTTTATTTATTTTAAAATATCCTTACAATGGCATTTGAGGAAAAATTGTTGCTTATAAGATTCCATTAACAGCAAGAGTGGAAATATGAAATTGATTCTTTCATTTGTGGTAATGTCTAAATTTACCAAATAAGGAAAGATTCTCATCACCCAAGTCTCAATTGGACCGGAACTTGGAATCATGCAAGTTGTATAGCATGATGAATGAGAACTTTCATGTTTTGGAAAATTAAGACTAATTACTTGTTCACATGGATGTGTGAGTCAAGTAAAGGACTAAGGAATCGAGTACACAGTCTTGTGCACTGATTAAGTCCACCATAAAAGATCGATAAGATTATTCGTCATAGTTTACTAAAGCTAAGTAAATATGATTATACTTACATGCTTAAGTGTAACTCTGAGACATTGGAAAAGGTTCCAATGTATGGCATAGCGAATAAGAAGAATCAACTTAGGCAGAAGGATAAAAGTTTCTCAAATCTGAAAAGATGGGAGAGTACTTTAGTATCAGTTTTGTGATCATCTTAATGATTAAGAAACCATATCAAAATTAGTTCTCTAAGGAAATCTTAGTGCATTCTTGTGACTAAGAAGAGGGATCTTGAATTGTTGAAATGGTTAAATCAAGTAGATGAGTCATACTTCGTGCCAATACAAGTCTTAGAGTCATACTCCAAGATTGTAACTTGAGTGACATGTCTTAAAGAAGGTTTAAAACACTTGTCAAATGTAAGAGTAAAAGTTTTCTACTCTTGTACATTTGAAATTGGTAAGTTGTGATGTTTTGGATAAAACAAAGACCAACTTAGGCCAATTGTGTGAAGTGTTTGTCTTGATTAGAATCCACACTATCTCTTGGATATTTGACAAGGGAGTCTTATAGGTCAAGAGGACAGTGGGAGTCTTAAAGGTCTTGAAAGTCTCAAGAACTAATCAAGAAGAGAACCTGAAGTTCTTCACTAGCACACGACTTGAGGTTTATAATCTATCGTGTTGACATATTCTGTGCCCATTCCAGTTAAAGTTGGCTTTGCATATGAGTTCTTAGAGTTCTCAATTGGTTGCATAACAACTTGGAAGCAATGGTAGGCCCTTGAGCTGCCAGGTGGCAAGAAATTAAGATTGAGTTCAATCCATATGAGGTTGGGTTTGTCATTATCCTTGTCTTGTGACTATGATTTTGACCATTCACATGGATAAGAACACATACACCATTAAATCTAAGTGTCATAAGGTTTCTCTCCGATTCATGAAAATGATGGTGAGGAAACACTTTCACTAAGTAGATTTTATCTAGATAGCAATTGTGATATTCGCATTCTCAAAGTCGTTAGTGGAGCGCGTGTGGTTAACCGGCACACTAATATGGACTTGTGAGAAGTGGCAAAAAGGTCTAACCATTATGATTACGGCATACCTCTTCATAACTGTTTAGACACACAGGTGTGCTATCTAAGGGAAGGTGTATGATTTTTGATAAAGTTTTATCAAAACAATCTAGTATCAGGAATCTGAACTTTGGTAAGAAAGTCACTGGAGTATTGATTTCTAGAAGTCCAACTGATTTCTGAGTACATGTCAAAGCTAGTGGGAGCATAAGTGTTATGCTAATAATCATCATGTTAGTGGGAGCATGATAATTATGATAAGTATTGCAAGTTAGCAATGTTAATTATAGAAAAACAAAAGTTTCAATTTGGAAAGAGTTGTTTTGCTATAATTAAGGGAGAGGAAATTATACTTCATCTCAAATCTATAAGCTTAGATCGTGAGGTTTTAATCATTTAGTCAAGGATATATATATATGAATTTCATGTTGGAATGGCTCAACATAAGGAAATTCTGTATATGGATCCATTATTTGCGTTCTAAAATTCGATTATGATTACGACATCCCTTTTCATAATCTGAATTATGAGAACTTGGCAAATTGAAATGGAAATATTATAGCAAAAGACTGGTTTAGTCTTTATGTAAGACATCATGAATCGTGTCCCATATGCTTCGGATATAGGATCGATTACATGTGCTATATTCATCCGTTCTAAAATTTTCCAAATGCCTGGGGCATTAAGAAGGGAAAAGGTTTAGAACTGGATATGACTAAAAGGATTAAACAATTGTCGAGGACAATCTAAGGTTTGCCAAAGATTGGTTACTCAAGGACAATTGGAAGTATAGTGATAATTCTGGAAGGACCATATTGACATAATCTGGAAGGAGGCAACTCTTGTTCAGAAGTGATAGTCAAAATGGAATCTAGAAATGTTTCAAAGTTAGAATTTTCAATCTGTGTAAGATTAAGGAAACTTAATGCAAGAAGGATGTTTCCAAGGAGTTGATCTCCTTTGGAATACTCTGTAATGATTGTTGCCAAGTCTTTGTGAGTTTGTGCATAATCGTTACAAGAGTATCAATGCATATAAGTTTAGAATCTAACAGATTTCAGTAAATGGCATGAATTTGGAATTCTTGCATTTGCAGTAAGGATTTGGGAGTGTGAAAAGAGAATCATTGAAGTTATGTTCAATTGATCTAGTTCACAAAGTAAAGATCATAGACAAACATAGTATGCATACTTGGTGTATGGCATGACTAGTGTTTAAGAAAACATAGTGTACATGCTTGGAGCATGGGACAACTATTGTTTTAAATTCAAGAATAAAGTTGATAGCTGAAACAGTATACAATGAATAATGTGTAATCATATGGTGATAAATAAAAGGTGTTTTATTTATGTTCAAAGGGTTGATACCATATTGGATTCAATTATTATTGTGTTTCACTTTGCATGTTTTGACTTCCCGAATAAACTAGGTTATTCTTCCGGAATGACTAAGTTATTCAAACCATCCACAGTTGGTCATATGTTGGAAGTAGATATGAATTAAGACTGTCATGATGGGTTGTAGAGGTCTAAGGTGTTGGACAAGGCTACAACAATCATGAGTGCTCATAAGTTCTGAGTATTGGATTCAACCCGCGCTCATTGGAATCACTTCATGGATTTTATCACGAGTGATCATGAGACGATAATATCTTATATTCTTCAAACCTAGAGATATGAGTTGTTACTATGAGTTGATAGTACATTGATTGTACGTAAACGCATACGGTAACTCGGTGTTATAAAACGTGCCTTTGTGTATGATTCAACAAGTAGTAGAACAAGCCATATGAGTCGAAGTTTATCCGTTCCTTTTACCTTCGGGATAAAAGCGATATCTGTGGGCCCCTCGATGATTTGATGATGACAAATGGAAGTGCTCGGCCGGGCCAGGACTGATTTGATTTGTTCAATTAGTCAGTCGTCATAAATCGCAAATCGGGAAACAACAAATGGACAAAGAGAATGATTATAATCCATGTCTCAGTCCATATGATATCTAGAATGGAGGAATATATGATCCCTTATCTAATGGACAAGTCACTGACAAAGGTCAGAGTTCATCTACAAGGTCAGAGTTCAACAGAAGCTTTTGAGAGCTACGATTGCCGGTTGGTTCCTGAAGTCATACGCAATAATAGTTTTAGACTTATCCAAGTGGGAGACTGTTGGATTAATGTCTAAGTCCATAACTATAATTGGTAAGACTTGACCCGACCCGGCATGGTCCATTTGGGTTGCATACCATCATGCACTTGGATAGACTATAATGAGAGAAATAAGACACTTATGGTTATTAATATATTATAAGTTCTAGTATATTAATAATAAGAATAATAAGATTATTTAATTAGTATTGATCAAGAATTAATCTAGGATTAATTAAGTGATCAAAAGAAGACTAATTAAATATATGGGTTGATTGTGTAAATCATTCATACTTGTATAGTGGGCTAATGCTCCATGGATAATCAAGTTGGGCTAAAACCCATAGGATGGTCCATGGATGCTCCATGGTGTATTTGTACCCATGGATCATGGAAAATGAAAGGCCATGTCAATTAGGGTTTACATGGTGTAACCCTAACTATATAAGCATCTTATTCTTGACCAAAATCGGCCACTAGTGTGTGAAGTGAGAGGGCTAGCCGATTTCATGAGTTGTAGAATTCTCTCAAGTTATTCTAAGTGTTTTGGTGATTGTGATTCCATTTGAGGCTTCCATACTATTGGGGCTAGGCACTCAAGCTTCATGAAGACTTTCTACATCAAGAGGTATGTATTCTATCTTGTTACATTTATTGTTTTTGTATGCTAGATTAGGATAATACCTTGGAAGTTCTTATTTGTATGTATAATAGAGAAAACATAGATCCAAGGTATTTAGGGTTGCATGTACACTTAGGAGTGTTAGAATGCTCAAAACCCAACAGATTCCTGCTTGGAGGGAAAATTCCAAAATCAACAATAATGTTGGCAAAATCGTGGTCAGGTCGCCCCCATTATTAACCATGCTGATACAACCTGCTAAAATTGGATTTTGTGCAGATCTGAGGTCTTACCTAAAAACTGAACAATACAACTCTATCATCGTAACTGCCTAAAACTAAAGTATAACTTCCAAAATTGAGCTTGCAAGGAGCAACAGTTTCACAACCAGTAATTAAGGGTGCACACACCCAATACACAAGATATACATCGCACAAAACTTCATAAAGATTCATGCACCCATAGCACCTTTAACTTATACAACTCAAAACCCTCAAACAATTTCAACTGATGAAGAGGAGTGAAATAACCAGCTACCAAAAATGGATAAATAACAAATCTAATGGTTTAACTTATTACTGAACAAAATCCATGTGCATATACACATACTAAGCTCCGAAGTTGGTTGATAGATAAACAACCGCCCTTCCCCTACTACAGATAGTGATCGATACAACGAGTTAACCAATCGTTCACCAACTAAAATTCAACCTAAGCGGCTCATGCACCTCTTATCCTAACCTTTGTTGTCGTCGAAAGGAACAACTGGCCACAACGAGATCTTCATCCAAAAATTTTGATGTGAGGACAACACACACGTCTCTAAGGGCATGAACTTGTCGACAACTATCTCTACACTCGCGGTCTGACTAATCCTTAATTATATCATGACCATGAAATATTTTGAAAAACCCATGAGAACACGAGGAGAAACATCCCAACTTATAGAACTTGGATCGTAGCCCACCTTCCTGCCCTTATGTCGCAATAATCTTGAACCTATAATTTAGCATACTTGCTCAGTAAATTCCTCGGACCAATTGTACTAAAACCATAAAATCGAACTGGATGTTAATCCTCCAAGAAGAATACCCACCCCCATCACTTAGGGTTTGAACAATCATTGGTTGACGTCAACCTCAACCACATCAAAACATCAGACCGGATCAACCAGAAATATACCGAACTTGACTATCAGAGTGCAACATGACATATGATGATGTTTTGGATTGATGAGACACCTTATGAACTAAACATTGTGCAATCCTAAACTTTCATTAGAAGAATTCATACACAACCTTATCCTCCTTGGATACGCCCGATATTGCCAAGACCGTGCCCCAAATCAAACTCGCGACATGGTCTTCACCTAGGCTACCGAACCAAAAGAACAGTCAAGTTTCCAACATTTCATCGCTAAAAGATGGAAACGATTCACCAAGAATCAAATGATACCCCATTGCATCAGAAACTGATAAAGAGAACAACCTCATTTCCCCTATTTGTTGCTTGACACATTCGATCCCTTCCTCCCTCAAATACAGGAGGCTGGTGATGGAAAACATAGGTTACAAAATTTATATGCACTAAGCAGAAAACATTTAAACAATTTAAATGATTAGGAGACATGCAACCTATTGAGGATCTATGTCTTTCACGTACAGGAAACATACTATGAACTATCATCCTATAAAATATTTCTTACGAAAATCAAATTAAATAGAATAAGAAATATACCCGAAGATTGTTATTGCAAACAATCTTGAATCCTTCTTCAAATCTTTTAGCAGCTAGCACCACAAGCCTCGTGCCTCTCATAGTTTGCATTCAAGATTAGCAACTAAGGATTATGGAGAGGGAGGAGGTGATTTTTGGCCAGATCTCTTCTAGGAAAAGGGGTACCGAATTTCATAGCCCTAGGGATCTATTTATAGTGTAGTCAGAAACCCTAGATAAGCCCAAACCCAATATAATAATATTATCTTGAACCAGGTAATTATCCAGCTTCCTAATTATCCGCCAAGGATAATTCTAGAAAACCTAAAGCTCCTTAAAATCATCCATAGCCTCAAAGAGGGTTCTAGAATGCGTCTTGCTCAACTATTGAACAATTTCACTTCACCTGCACTTTTTAATAATTCTTTTAATCACCAAATTTATTTCAATTAATTTCTGATTAAATATTAATCAAATAATATGTTTTCTAATATATTATTTTCATAACATATTAACAAATTAATTATTTCATTTTATTATTCAAAAAAACAGATTAACCTCTCTCTCTCTCTCTATCTATCTATCTCTCTCTGTAAAATAATCATGTCCAATTGCAAGGTTTGAGTGCAACCCAAAAGGACTGTGCTACTATCAATTAAAGTTTATACCAATTATAATTATGGGATTAGACATCTAATCCAATAGTCTCCTACTTGGAAGAGTCTGTAACTATAATTGTCAGTATAACTTCCAAATTGATCAGCAAATTGTAGCTACCAAAAGCTTCTATCGAATTCTGAGCCAGTTACGTACATTTCCTAAGATAAGTGATCGTATAATCCTCCGTTCTGTAAGTTATCGTCCAGACATGAGACATGGAATAGAATCAATCTAATTGTCCAATAATTTTTTCCCGATTTCTATTTGTAATGACATATAACTTCTAATCAAACACCTCAATCAAGTCCTGGCTAGGTTCGACACTATAAGTCAACACCAAATCATCGAGGGGCCCAAAGATATTGTGTTTTCCATTAAGGCAACAAGAATAGATAAACTTTGACTCATATTCTTGCACCATTTACTCATCAAATCATGCATAATATATTTTATAACATCACATTACTGATGCATTTATGTATGATCAATGCACAACCAAATTGTGAACCGCAACTCATATATCTCTGTTTAAAGATTATATGTTATTATCGTCTCAAAATTACTCATTATAAATTACATGAAGTAATTCTCTGAGCGTGGTCAATCCAATACTTAAACCTCCATTTCTAAGTACTCGTAAGTATTGCAGCAATACAGTTGCTATGTCTAAAACTCTTTAGACAATCTACAATTCAATTCTTGACAATCTTAATTCACTACTTACTTCCAAAAGTATGATCGACTGTGGAGTTTTGAATAATTAAACTATTCAGGAAGTAAAACATGAAAAACACATTAATAAACAATTGACAAAAGGTAGTAAACAAAATCATAAATAATTCTCCCTTATTTAATCACCAAAAGTCAATTACATTTACTTTGTTACAAGTTTCAACTAACATTCTTACTACTAAAACTAATATCATCTTTCAGACCAATGCTCCTATCATGTTGAGCGTGTTTGATCCTACTCAGACCCTTTGTGAGGGGATTTGCATGATTCTCTTTAGTTGGCACCCTTTCCACGATGAGGTGACCTTCTTCTACTCTATGTCTGATAAAATCGTATTTTCTGTCGATATGTCATGATCTGCCTTGATCTCTTGGTTCGTTAGTCAAAGAAACCGCTCCTTCATTATCATAGAAAATTTCCCTTGGATCCTTGATGGATGGAACAACTCCAAGAACTCCAAGAAGCCAAACTATTTGACCTTTTCGTCAAAACAAAGATTCCATCTACGAGAAGCTTGTTTCAATACATAGATTGATTTCTCAAGATTACACATTCTATTTGGATACTTTGAATCTAAAAAACCCTTTGGCTGAGTCATGTAAACATCCTTAGCCAACTTTCCATTAAGGAAAGCGGTTTTGACATCCATCTGCCAACTTTCATAGTCATGAAATGTGGCTATAGTGAGCATTATCCTAATAGATATTATCTTAGCTACTGGTGACAAGGTCTCATCATAGTCAACCCCTAGGGTTTGAGTAAATCCCTTCGCAACCAGTCGAGCTTTGAAAGTGTATACCTTTCCATCTATGTATGTCTTCTTCTTGAAGATCTATTTGCACCCAACTGTCTTACAAACTTGTATATTATCAACCAAATTCCAAACTTGGTTGCCATACATGGACATGATTTCATTGTGCATTGCCTCTTGCCATTTGGCTGCCCCAGGGCCTGCCATTGCTTCCTTGTATTTAGAAAATGTACTATCATTGATAAGCATATCACCATCTGTTGTAATATGGAAACCATAGAACTCATGTGTCGTTCTAACTTTACTGGAATGCCCAAGAGGTAATGACTCGTCAACTGATTCAACTAAAATTTCTTCCTTTGGTAGAACCCTAGCGTCTTCAGAGGTTCCTTCATTGTTTGATTCCTAAATCTCTTCAATATCAATTGTACTCCTACTGTCCTCTTTTCATATGAGAGTTTTCTCTCTCGAAAGATTCCCCTTTGTGCTATAAAGACCACGTACTAACTAGGTCGGTAGAAAAAATATCTAAAGGACTTCAGTGGATAGCTAAGGAAAATATTTCTCTCACTTTGAGGTTCAAGCTTGTCATGAGTCTCTTGTCTAATGAAAGATTCAAAATCCCAAACCTTGATATGTGCTAATGAGGGAACCTTCCATGTCCACATCTCGTGAGTTGTTTTGGCTACCTTCTTAGTTTGGACAAGATTAAGAATATGGGTGGCAATCTCTAAGGCATACCCCCAACATGAAATTGAAAGAGATGCTCGATTCATCATGGAACGAACCATTTCCAACAAGGTTTTATTGCGACTCTCTGCCACATCGGTAAGTTATGGTGTGCTCGGAGGTGTCAATTGTGAAACCATTCCAAATTCCTTAAGGTGGTCGTGGAACTCGATACTAAGATACTCACCGCCTCTATCAGATCTAAGCATATTTATCTTCAAGCCCAATTGATTATCTACGTCATGGTTAAACTCTTTGAACTATTCAAAGGTTTCTAACTTATGCTTGATTAAGTAGATATACCCATATTTGTATAATCATCAGTGAAAGTCACATAGAATAAATTTCAATCCCTTATGGTGGATTTGAAGGGCCCACACACATATTTGTGTATGAGATCCAACAATCCCTCACCTCTTTCACAAGACCCAGTGAAAGTTGATTTTGTCATCTTTCCCAAAAGACAAGATTCGCATTCCTCATCTGACCTTAAGTCAAATGATTTCAACACTTCATCCTTTTAGAATTGGGCGATGCGTTTCTTATTAATGTTTCCAAGAAGACAATGCCACAAGCATGCTTTGTCTATCATTAGATGAATCAATAAAAAATACACTATTTGTTGGATTTGTGTGTCTAAGGCCATAACTATAACTGGGATGTATTTAACCCGATCGTAGCATGGTCCTTTTGTGATGCCTTCACCAGTGCAATTTGATAGGATGGAATTTTGAGACTAAGGCTATTTATGATTTATTAATATATTATAAGTATAATATATTAATTGAGGAATCATATTATTTAATTAGTATTAATCGAGAATTAATTTGGAATTAATTAGTGATCAAAAGAGACTACTTAAACATACGGGTTTGATTATGTAAATCAATGATTCTTATAGTATGGGCCAATGATCCATTAGGATGGGCTAAATGGTCCATGCATAGTCCATGGAGGTTTAACCCTTGGAACCTAAGGGATATGGACGGTCATGGCATATTAGGGTTGCATGGAAGAAACCCTAGCCTTCACCACACTATAAAAGGGACCCCGTAGTCACGAAAATCATCCTCAGGCATTCCTAGTAGAGTGGAACTGATTTGGTGATAGCTAGTCTATTCTGTCAAGCTTCCTCTTGCATATGTTGTTTGTGACACATTATAGGCATCACACTTTAGGTGCTAAAGCTTTTCTAAGGCCAAGAACTACAAGTCCTAGTAAGTAGTAAGTCATCTAACTAGTTGAATTGTTCAAATTGTCAAATTCTATGCTAGTTGTAGGCTTAATGCTTTGGAAACAATATTGCATGTATAATTAGAGAAAACATAGATCCAAGGAATTTAGGTTTGTATGTGCACCATAGGATGTTATCGTATACTAAACCCCAACAGTAGTATCAGAGCCAAGAATTGTTTTCTATTATATTTGATGCTTGGCTGGTTTTCAAAGCTGGAAAAATCGAATTTCTGCTGTCTGAAAGATGAACTTGCTGAGTCCATACCCTTACTCGACGAGTCCACTCAGTAAACCATCAACGCGGCGAGTCCAGTTCATGTACTCGACGAGTTGGTGCCCCTGTTTGCAGAAATTTGAGTTTTTGGCTTGAAATGGATAGGATCATTACAACAAAAATGTTTTGTAATCATAGAACTTGTATTTTCTGAATTGGTAATGATGATCCTCATCCATTTAAAAGACAATTGTAAAATATTAAGATAGTCAAGTGATTATTTGTATTATTTGATATGAGTTGTCTTGCAATATGAGTTGGATTAGGTCATTGATTTATTATATGATAATGTTGTTAATCAAAGTTGATCTAAGAGTTTTTCTTGAATAGAGTATTTGTAACTTATCCTCAAGTTATGTGAAGAGTCTCATTCATGAACATTAAAACTCAAAAAAAACTTCATAGGTTTTGAAAAATGAAAAGTCTCATTTTTAAATGGTTTTAAAGTCTTTCATAACTTATCCTCAAGTTATGGAACATGAAAAGTTTTTCATAAAAACCACATTAAACTCATATGTTATGAAAATGAAAAGTTTTTGAAAAGTTCAAAACTTACCCTCAGGTTTTGGAATACGTAAAGTCACACTTAAGAATACTTTAATTCCAAACCCTAGAATTTGAAAAGTTAAAATTCAAACCTTATGGATTTTATTAAATTGATTAAAGCGCTAAATTAGAAGAGAGTTAATATTTCCATAATGACATGGTTTAAGTTAATTAAATTAAGAGTATAGTTTAATTAATAAGATTAAACCATCAAGTATTTTAAATGTGTAAAATACATCTTTATACTATTATAATATTAAAAGGTAATACTTATATATATATATATATATATATATATATATATATATATATATATATATGTGTGTGTGTGTGTGTGTGTGTGTATGTGTGTATGTATAAGAATAAGTCAATATTACCGTTAGTAGGCCTCTTTCACGAAGGCGGTCTATAAGGGGGTATAAGGTTACTGCCTATAAAATGGCAGTCTAATGGGTGTCCACTCTCACCACCGCTTCCTTGACTGGTGGAGGCTCGTTAGCCGAACGGATAGAATAGGACATGAATTCTCATTAAAAGTAGAGTAATAATTATAAAGTAACTAAACTTTATTAAATTCCCAATCTTAGTTACTTTTGGAAAAATATGAAAGTGGTGCTATCCCATGAAATTGCACTTTACATCTTGTTAAGTCGTTAGTGGAGCATGTGTGGTTAACGGGCACACTAATCTGGGACTGACGGTGCTTGGGAAAAGGTAGCTTGATGTTAATCATAGATCAATTGAGCGTTTGTGGTTAACCAACACATTGATTAGGTGATTTCTAACATTGGGTTTACCAAGCTAATTTGCATGGTTAATCACACCTTGTTTGTGATTGTCACACCCCAAAACCGGAACGGCGGAAACGTTTGGGGGTGGAGGACGTCATGTTTAGTATCATAAGACATGCATCATAGTAAGCAAAGTAACGAACAACCATTTCATCAGAAAGAAATTGTTTACAATGTGTGTGTGTGTTCAGAAAACATAGAATACATAAGCAAATAACAAAACAAGACTTGGAGCTATACTGCTCCATCTTCTGAATTCCCAGCACGAGTACCTGTCTACTAGTTTCCTGAGAATACAAGTTACTTGAAAGAGTTTATCACCAATTAAGCTGGTGAGTTCATAAGATCTTAGTGATGTAAGTAAGTTGTAGAAAGTTGTTGTGAAATGTAGTTGAAAAATGTAATAAGTTATGTTTGGGAAAGTTCGCCTGACCACTAGAAAATCCTATATTCCTACTTTGATGAAAGGTAAGTAACAATGACTCTACAATCCTTTCTATGAGTACTAAATGGATGCAAGTTATATAAAACTCAGAGTAAACAAACAATCAATTGTGTGTATCTTCCCTAAGCCCACAACCAAACAAGGAAAAGGGAATGAGGCGGATGACACACATCTCGTTAGTTGTTAGATCCTTGTTGTATATAACCCTAGTGTATTCCTTTGGTACTCACGGAGTTAACTGTAATAGTTCCATTATAATTTATGAAAAGATTCCTTAAGAAAACCCTTATTTCTTATAATAATATAGTAACCACAATGGTTCCTTCTATAATCACTTAGTTTATACTAGCTATATATAATCTAATATCGAACATATAGTTAATTGTGTGAATCTGCCCTAAGCCCACAACCAAACAAGGAACAGGGAATGAGGCGGAATGCACACATCCAACTACTTATTGGATATTAATTATATATAACCTTTGATGTATAAATTAAGGTATTATAGAGTTAACTACTTAAGTTCCTTTGAAATTATGGTTTAATAAAATGGATTAAACCCTTTATTGGTAAGTTTCTAGTTTTGTATATCTAAAGTTCTGATTTGAAAAGTATGTTTTGTACTAGAAAACTGTGAATTGAGTTAGTGTCCTATGACCTGACCCATCCCTGGTACCCCTTATGATGACTTAATGTATACGGAACATATATATATAACTAATATCGAATAGATAATAGGTAGGGTGAATCCGCTCTAAGCCCACAACCAAACAAGGAACAGGAAATGAAGCAGAAAGCACACATCCTATTACCTATCAGATATTAGTAATATATATATATATATATATATATATATATATATATATATATATCTTGATGTATACATTAAGGAATCATAAGGTTAGCATTATGGTCCCTTTCCACTGAATGTACTACACCCAACTATTATGTTCGTCGTTTTGAAAAGATGCAAGTTTTTCCCTAGTTTATAACTATCTTGACTCAAAAATAGTTTGCACTAAGTTTAAAGTGGAACTATCACTTTATGAAAATAATGGGAAAATATAAGTACTCAGTTGAATTATAAATGACAAACTGATCGTACTAATTACCTTAAAACATATTTGTTTTATTAAGGTCATAATGTGACAAGTAATTCCCATACTAAACGTTCTCCCTACAAGAGATTCTGGGAATCAAGAGTGGCTTCCACAATGAATTGCTAGGCCGTAGTATCCACATTAAATTTATGTGATCATGTATACCTAGTATAACTATCACCTTTTGCTTAGAACAATGTGTTAGTGATTCATTGGTATAATTAGATCCTGTAGTTGTCCCATGCTATAACACCTTATTATGTTTGTTTTGTATAGTATCTTTGTATGTTCTTTCTGTTATCGTGTATTTTATCATCCTCTTTGTTTCTCTTTATTGTGTGTTCTCTTATGTTATCGTGTATTGTATTTAGTATGAACTGACTCTTTAAACTATACCCATTATAGCTTACTAGTGTTTAACTTGAACTGTTGTTGAAAATACTCGTTGTACTACTAAGTTATGCTTGTACTTTAAAATGGAGTTTTGTTAAACTAAAAAGTAACATAACTTTAAAAGAGATTTTGAAATGTTTTGATTACTTATAAAAGACATAAGTAATCCTTTAAAGATGTTTAACAAACAATTACACAATTATAAAAGACTAGTATGTGCTCTTGGTGAAACTTGAAGATTTAAACAAACATGATTTTCATGGATGAAATCAATGTATGAAGCTGGTTAATAAGATGTATCAACTAATCAAGGGATATAACACTTACACTTTTGTAGATCTAAGGTGAAAGTTGGATGATAATTGAGAGAGAATGTGGTAAAATCGGCCAAGGAAAGAAAGAAATGAAAGAAATGGCCAACACTTGAATATATAGGGTGAGTTTACGGCCCACATGGAGTTTACGGCCGTAAAATCCAATGTGGTGGCCGTGAAATCATGGTGGTTTTGATTTAGGCTTGATCATTGTTCAGTGGTTCTAGCTGGTACTTCCCAACACTCATTCCTTTATTGTATTGGACTCATAACACTAAAACAGGCTCTAAACAATGCCAAATGTTAGTAGGAGTGAGTCTGTGACTGAGTTGAGTTAACTGATTGAGCTTTCAAAGCAAAAAATTTCAGGTTGTCAGATCATCCCCCCGTTAGATGGAATTTCTTCCCGAAATTAGCTTTCTTACAGTACTATTAGGGTTGCGCTCCTCTAATTTGCAGAATACCCACTCGTAGACCTGGCAAATTTGCCCTAGTGTTCATGATAGGATTCGTACATGGTCCATCTCTCATTACTTCGTTTGTATAAGTCGTATATAATTAGGATTAGTAAGACGGTCGGATGTGCGAATCTACCGCAGGTCCACAACCAAACAAGGAACAGGAGATAGGGCGGAAACACACATACTAGATCTGCGTAATCATAATCATATACCACCCCTACGTATACACTGAATAGTGATAGGTAGGCTGTATTCGTCCATAGCCTCTGTGCTTGAACTTAGTCTGCTAGAGAAGTGGTATTTCGTGACGGTCTGCGGACATCAGACGATAAGGTTTTAGAGGACAAAGTACTCTTCGCATGAGTACTTCGGGTTTAGAATACGAAAGATAAAACCGAGGTTTAGGTCGGACCGACGATACGAATGACGAAGGTTTCGAGAACTTGACGGTCGAGGAGATAGAAACATGTAAGCTTAGTATGGTGAGGAGCACGCCAATTCATGACGAGTGATAGTAACGGACTCTTTACCGAACAAAGTTTTGGCCAATCTGGAAGAAACGTCTGCTATACGATGATGTATCCCTAGTGTGTTCGACAACATACTCTTAGTGTGTTCGACAATGTACTCTTTGTTAATGGTCTAGTGCTTTCTGTTTTCCCTTTGATGTTAACACTCCTACGTATCGTACCGCTATGTGCGAGTACATACAATGAAAGTGCTTTGATAACTGGTGATGATACTTTATATCATGATCCTCCTCGGTACCACTACGATCGCCCACCATATACAAGTTATGAATAATTAAGATGAATAAGACGGTCGACTGAGTAACTCTGCCTCAAATCCACAACCAAACAAGGAATGAGAATTAAGGCGGAATCACTCACTCTAAGTCTGCAAAATCTTAGCTAGGCACAAACCTGATGTATATGCTATGCCATCATAGCTTCTCTAAACGGATCTTTTAGTTCTCTTGAATACCGTGATCTATTTCGATATGTGAGTTATTATAATTACTTTTAAGTTTTTTCACCAAGTTTTAATCTTATATGTGAATATAAATTAATTCTATTTTAAAGTAATTACTAAGTCGAAAACGTATCGCTGCTCGAAGGCGAGTCCGGGGTTGATTCTCGTGCGGTGATCATCAGGATGCATCCATCCGCGCCTGAGTTCTTCAGTATTAGGCAGTCTTTCTGGTAGTGTCCAGTCTCGCCACAGCCATAGCAGGCTTGGTTTTCTTTAACTCTGGGGACTTGGGAGATCGGTTGAGCCGGTGCCCTGTAGAAACGGATTGTATGTCCCTTTCTGTGGCAGTTCAGCCACTTCATTTCCCGGCATACTCCGGTGCGGTGGTAGTTGCACTTTCCACACTTCGGCAGGGTTCAAGCATATCGACTGGCAGGTGTTGGAGTAGCATGTGTTGTAGCGGCGTACATAGTACTTGTTCGTTGCTCTTGCGGGGGCTCCTGTGTTGTTCGCTTCTTCTTCCTCTTGTTCCCCGACTTATGTTTATAGTCCTTTCCCTTTGATGGCTCGGGGACTGGGACTCCTACACCATGGCGGGCTCCATGGTTGACGAGTCGTTGGGCCAAGCATTTGGATCTATCAAATGTGGTTGGGTGAGAAGACGTCACATATCCTTGAGTAGGGGCACTTAGACCCTAGATGTACCTTTCTATCTTCTTACTCTCTAGAGTAACCATCTTAGGGCATAGTGCTGCCAGGTCGCAAAACCTATTAGTGTAGGTCACTATGTCTGAGCCAATCATGGTATGCTCCTACAGCTCTTGTTCTAGATTCTGAATTTCGCCTCTCGGGCAATATTCTTCCAGCATCAACTCTTTTAGGTTTTCCCAACCTATTGAGTTAGCCACTGATAGGTTCAGTGACTTAACATGGCTATTCCACCATGTTAGAGCTCTGTTGGAGAAGGTGCAGGCAGCAAACTTTACTTTGCTCCCTTCTGGGCACAAACAAATTGCGAAGATCGAATCTGTTTTCTCGAACCATCGCATCAGAGCGATGACTCCACCATTTCCATTGAAGTATTTAGGTTTGCAGTTCATGAAGTCTTTATACGAACATTCTCTTGGGTGTTTGTGGGTATTTTCGTGGTTGGTTAGGTGAGCAGCGGTACCAGATCCACTAACACTACTTGCACAAATTTGGGTGAGGGCGGTTAACGTTGCTGCTGTTAACAATGCCTGGAAAGCAGCTAAGTTGAACTATGGTGGCAGATTCTCTGTCGTGCTATTGACTACACGTTTTACCGGTCTATCACGAGGAATCTTTTGCTAAGAATACAAAGATGAGAGGAGATAATTCTATAGCAGTGGAGATAAGCCAAAAGTTGAAAGACAAGGTTATCCTGGTTTGGAATGTATTGGGTCCTTACTTCCATAGGGTTTTGGAAACGATTCATAAAAGAGTCTATACCGAATAAACTTTATGAATGAGAAAAGCTATCCTCGAATGAATATCTGTTACCAGTTGCATGTAAAGCAAATAATCCTAACATATAGGGTAAGCAGTGTTTCCACTAACTCATTAAGTTAACCAAGATTATTAGTTATTAGAGTGACGTATATGACGTTCTGATGACTTCGGCTGATCCCTCCTTGAGAACTTCTTTTGAACTTACTCTTGTTCCTTCTTGACTCTTGCGTCGACTACTATGAGGAGGTGATTACATCTCTCTGGGTTTGTCGTGTGAGAATGGGAGTGTCTAAAGAATCCACGGGATTAAAGGTAACTTTATGGGATGATCCTTACAGAGTCCTTCTATAATCGTACAATGCATACAAGTTGTATATAATTTAATATTAAATAGGCCTTTGAATAAGTGATCCTACTCCAAAACCACAACCAAACAAGGAACATGTAGTTAAGCGTAGATCACAAATTCTAAGTCTATAAGATCTCAATTCTATAAAACCTTGGAAGTATACATTGCAAGATTTTAGACCTATCCATAAGAGTCTTTTAAGTTATCACATAAGTTATTTATATAGTGTCTAAAATACTCCTATGGTATTCTAACTTTCGTGTTCTAATCTAGAATATTCTTCTATAGAATTTGGTAAGTTTTAACACCGTTGCAACACCACATCACTCCCACGCACATGTCGGTCGCATCTCAAATGAATATAGTTGATCAGGCTATATTGATCCCAGATACGATTACATAACTGCCATGGTTTGACCTCAGTATTCAACCTTTAAATACTTATGTTCTGTTCTTCTTGTGATACTTGTTCTAGTAAGTACATGTATAAGCAAGTAGGTATATTTTTATAACTCATTGTTATACTTAAAATATATTATTATCCAGAGCACTTAAGCCCCATTGTATTTATAGTTGTATATCTTTTATCGATTGATATACTTAGTTCACAATAAACAATGCTCTGATACCAATCTGTCACACCCCAAAACCGGAACGGAGGAAACATTTGGGGGTGGAGGACGTCATGTTTAGTATCACAAGACATGCATCATAGTAAGCAAAGTAATGAACAACCATTTCATTAGAAAGAAAGTGCTTAAAATGTGTGTGTGTGTTCACAAAACATAGAATACATAAGCAAATAACAAAACAAGACTTGGAGCTACACTGCTCCATCTTCTGAATTCCCAGCATGAGTACCTATCTACTAGTTTCCTGAGAATACAAGTTATTTAAAAGAGTTTATCAGCAATTAAGCTGGTGAGTTCATAAGATCTTAGTGATGTAAGTAAGTTGTAGAAGTTGTTGTGAAATGTAGTTAAAAAATGTAGTAAGTTATTTTTGGAAAAGTTCGCCTGTTCCTCCAGAAAATACTATATTTCCTACTTTGATGAAAGGTAAGTAACAATGACTATACAATCCTTTCTATGAGTACTAAATGGATACAAGTTATATAAAACTCAGAGTAAACAACCAATCAATTGTCTGTATCTTCCCTAAGCCCACAACCAAACAAGGAACAGGGAATGAGGCGGATGACACACATCTCGTTAGTTGTTAGATCCTTGTTGTATATAACCCTGGTGTATTCCTTTGGTACTCACAGAGTTAACTGTAATAGTTCCTTTGTAATTTATGAAAAGATTCCTTAAGAAAACACTTATTTCTTATAATAATATAGTAACCACATTGGTTCCTTCTATAAGCGCTTAGTTTATACTAGCTATATATAATCTAATATTGAACAGATAGTTAATTGTGTGAATCTGCCCTAAGCCCACAACCAAACAAGGAACATGGAATGAGGCGGAAGGCACACATCTAACTACATATTGGATATTAATTATATATAACCTTTGATGTATAAATTAAGGTATTATAGAGTTAACTACTTAAGGTCCTTTAAAATGATGGTTTAATAAAATGGATTAAACCCTTTACTTGTAAGTTTCTAGTTTTGTATATCTAAAGTTCTGATTTGAAAAGTATGTTTTGTACTAGAAAAATGTGAATTGAATTAGTGTCCTATGACCTGACCCACACCTGGTACCCCTTATGATGACTTAATGTATACGGAACATATATATATATATATATATATATATATATATATATATATAATATCGAATGGATAATAGGTTGGGTGCATCCGTGTTAAGCCCACAATCAAACAAGGAACAGGAAATGAAGCAGAAAGCACACATCCTATTACCTATCAGATATTATCAATATATATCTCTTGATGTATACATTAAGGAATCATAAGGTTAGCATTATGGTCCCTTTCTACTGAATGTACTAGACCCGACTATTATGTTCGTCGTTTTGAAAAGATGTAAGTTTTTCCCTAGTTTATAACTATCTTAACTCGGAAATAGTTTGCATTAACTTTCAAGTGGAACTGTCACTTTATGAAAGTAATGGGAAAATATAAGTACTCAGTTGTCTTATAAATGAAAAACTGATCGTACTAATTACCTTAAAACATATTTGCTTTATTAAGTTCAAAATGTGCCAAGTAATTCCCATACTAAACGTTCTCCTTACAAGAGATTTTGGGAATCAAGAGTGGCTTCCACAACGAATTGCTAGGCCGTAATATCCACATTAAAGTTATGTGATCATGTATACCCAATATAACTATCACCTTTTGTTTAGAACAACGCGTTAGTGATTCATTGGTATAATTAGATACTGTAGTTGTCCCATGCTATAGCACTTTATTATGTTTGTTCTGTATAGTATCTTTGTATATTCTTTCTGTTATCGTGTATTGCATCTTCCTCCTTATTTCTCTTTATTGTGTCTCTCTTATGTTATCGTGTATTGTATCTAGTATGAACCGACTCTCTAAACTCTACCCATTATAGTTTACTAGTGTTTAACTTGAACTATTGTTGAAAAGACTCGTTTTACTACTAAGTTATGCTTGTACTTTAAAATGGAGTTTTGTTAAACTAAAAAGTAACATAACTTTAAAAGAGATTTTTAAATGTTTTGATTACTTATAAAAGACATAAGTAAACCTTTAAAGTTGTTTAAAAAACAATTACACAATTATAAATTGTGTTCAACTTGTATTCACCCCCTTAAAAGCATTTAAAACAGTTTAAAAGATTCATTACGGGGTATGAACTCACCTGATGTGGTGATTCAAATGGGTATGCGTGTAAGGATGAGAAGCTCCACGAATGATCTCTCGAGACTTAAGAAGTCCTAAATGACATTTAATGACATGAATATAGGGCTTAGAGGTAACCAAAGGCAAGGAAACACCTCACCGGACTAGGAAACACTTTGACAAGTGTTGGAATCACATGTGATTGGACTAAGGAGTGTGGAATGACTCTAACATGAGTTTACTACCATAGTTTTATGGCCAAAGGGAGTTTACGACCGTAAACTCATGGTCAAGCATGCATAGGTGTTGGTTTAAAGGCTAGGGAAGATCGAGGGACTTTTGCTCTACACAAGGATGAGAAAGACCCACTCATTGGAGAGTGTTGAGGTGTTTACGGCCCAAGGGAGTTTACTCTTGGCCGTAAACTCTCTAAATGGTCACATTTAGGGTCTTAATGTAAGGAGTCTCAAGGGTTCAAGTGTTCTAAGGTTAAACAAGAGCATAGATGTGTTTAAGGTCCACATTTTGACCATATTTGGAGTTTACGGCCAAGGGTGTTTACTCTTGGGTCGTAAACTCTCTAGATGATTAGTTTGGTGATGTTTTCAAGTCTCTAAGCATGAGTCCTAACTACATATCAAGTGTAGGGAAGAGCACTTACGATATAGAGGCTTGAAATGGTCGATCTTGGCCAATAACACTAGTATGTGTTCTTGGTTTTCTTGGTGAAACTTGAAGATCTAAACAAACTTGATATTCATGGATGAAATCCATGTATGAAGCTAGTTAATAAGATGTATCGACTAATCAATGGATAGAACACTTACACTTTTGAAGATCTAAGGTGAAAGTTGGGTGATAGTTGAGAGAGAATGAGGGAAAATTGGCCAAGGAAAGAAAGAAATGAAAGAAATGGCCAACACATGAATATATAGGGTGAGTTTACGGCCCACATGGAGTTTACAGCCGTAAATTCCCATGTGGTGGCTGTGAACTCATGGTGTTCGTTATTTAGGCTTGATCATTGTTCAGTGGTTCTAGTTGGTACTTCCCAACAATCATTCCTTTAGTGTATTAGATTCATAACACTCAAACAGGCTCTAACCAATGCCAAATGTTAGTAGGAGTGATTCTATCACTGAGCTGAGTTAACTGACTGAGCTTTCAAAGCAAAAAATTTCAGGTTGTCACAGTGATGCTCGACATCCCAATTACAAACTTGAGAGGGCACAATCGAGACTTAAATATGCCATTGAAAAGTTCAATGAATCTCAAAGGATCTAGGAATTTCAAATCCAATTAAAACTTAATAATCTATTTCGTTTTTCATGGTGGAAATTGGTAAACCGTCATTTACCTACCTTCAAATATTTTACAATCAGATTACGGCATCCGTCTTCGGAATTGTAAAATATTGTGTTGGGTCCAAGCCTTAATATATTCATTTTGGGTGTTATATTATGGACTTTAATCAGCTAACTTGAATTTTTCCCTCATAGACGTCTAGTTCTGACAACTATGGTCTTCCTTATCCTTTTAGAAAAGGATTTCCTAATGAAGATGATATCCCACATTGCGATCAAGGTGAAAGATTAATCCATCTATCGTGCATTAGTGGTATTGGAAATCATACTTCACTTCCTCCACCTCCTCCAATTATTCTCCCTAACCCACAAGTTTAAATACTTGAAAAGTTCAAGGTTACTCAATCCCTATTGGCAAAAAAATCCAAGGATGGAAAGTCTGCATATGCTGGGAGAGTTGGGCGTCGAAGTCTCGAGGAAGTTGGTTGTTGACTGGCTTCTTCAGTCACTCCCTGAGTCATATAGTGAGTTTTATGGGCTATTATATGACAGATTACGACATGGCCCTTATTGATCTTAACTATTTGCTTGTTGTTGCTTTGGCACACTGGTAAAACAAAGTTGATTGGAAGATCTACTTCCCAAATCCATTTGTTTCTATTGCCATTTGAAGGGACATTGGAAGTGAAGCTGCCCAGACTACCTGAAAGATCCAAGAGAAGGTAGAATAAAAAAGGTTTGACTTTGTTTCAGGTAAGTCCACTATCTAACTCTATTAAGTTCCTAATAGTTGATTCTTAATACATGATGTAATGTAATTACATCTTGATGTTTTGTAGAATCAATGGAAACTTAAAGGAAGAGTATGTTGAGTCTGATCGCGAAGAGATGGATTTTAATCACATGGTTCGGTGATCATATTTGTGAGCTGTTGCTTAAGAGTTATGATAGATTGCTTAGGAATAGATTAAAACATAGTTTTCACTTGTAATTGCGTTGTAAGAAAAAGTTTTCAGCAATTTTTATAAATGAAGAAATTTTTTAAATTTGTCTTATTTTTAAAGTTTCCTTACAATGGCATTTGTGAAAATAGTTTCTTATATATGTTTACACTGATAGCAATATTGGAAAATGGATTTTATTCTTTCAGTGGTAGTGTCTAAATTTACCAAATAAGGAAATATTCTCATCACCTAAGTTTCAGTTGGATAGAAACTTGGAATCATGCAATTTGTGTTGTGTGATGATTGAGAATTTTCATGTTTGGGAAATTGAGAATAAATTCCTTGTTCACATGTATATGTGAGTCAAGTAAGGGACTAGGGGATCGGGTACACTTGGTTGTGCGTTGGGTAGGTCCACCATAAAGAGCAATAAGACTATTGGTCATGGTTTACTAAAGTTAGTAAATATGGTTATACTTACCAGATTAAGTATAAACCTGAATCATTGTGAAAGTTTCAATGTATATCAAAACAGATAAAAAGAATAAAATTAGGCAGAAAGATAAAAGTTTCTACAATATGAAAGGATGGGAGAGTACTTTAGTATTGTGTTTTATGATTATATTAATGATTATGGAAAACCATATCATAATTGATCCTCTAAGAATATATTATTTCATTTGTATGGCTAAGAAGAGGAATCGTGATCTGTTGAAATGGTTAAATCATATAGATGAATCATACTTCGTTCCAAAAGCAAGTCTTAGAGTCAGACTCCAAGATTGTACCTTGAGTGACATATCTTATGAAATGTGGAATAAGAAATGGTTCTTGATCATGTACATTTGAAATTGGTGGTTGTGATGTTTTGAATAAAATAAAGACCAATTAAGACCAATTCTATGAAGTGTTATTCTTAATAAGAAATCGCGCTAACTCTTGAATATTTGTTTGTCAAGTAATGTTCCTTGACAAAGAGAATCTTATATGTCAAGAGGTTAGTGGGAGTCTTAAGTGGTCTTAAAAAGTCTAAAGTACTAATCAAGAATAAACTTACTGTTAATCACTAGCGTACAACTTGAGGTTTATAACATATCGTGTTGACATATTCTTGTTTCTATGCCTGTTCTAATCAATGTTGACCATGCAAGTGAGTTTTATGAGTTCTCAGCATAGGGGAAAAGCATCTTAATCAATGGAAAGTACATTGATTTGTAAGGGTGAGCTGCTAAACAACTTGGAAGACATGGTAGGCCATTGTGCAACCAGATGCCAAGAAATTAAGATTGAACAAGTTCAGTCCATATGAGGTTGGATTTATCATAAACCTTATCTTGGGATAGTGGTTACGAATGACAGATTTATATGGATAGGAGCACATATACCATCAAATCTAAGTGTCATAAGGTTTCTCTCCAATTCATGAAAATGATTGTGAGGAAACGCTTTCACTAAGTAGTTTTAAAGGATTAAAGTTAGTAGTTGTGATGGTTGCATTCTTAAATTCATTTATGATCCTCGGCATCCTTTTTCATAGTTCGAATTGTGAGAAATGGTAAAAGAGTTTGAACATTCGGGACTTATTAATATAAGTTCTGAAAGGTTCAAAAACAAACTTGTGCTATTTAATCTAAAAGTTGTATGAGCTTGAGAAGTCTGAAAAAGACTTATCAAAGCACCAAGTATCAGGAATCTGAACTTTTTTAATAAAGTCAATAAGTATTGATTTCTAGATGTCCAATTGATTTCTAAGTACATGTCGAAGCCAGTGGGAGCATAAGTGTTATCCTAATAAGAATATAATTATCATGTTAGTGGTAGCATGATTATTATGATAAATGTTGCGAGTTAGCAATGTTAATTATAGAAAACAAAAGTTTCAATTTGCAAAGTTGCAGGGTTTGAAAAGTTTTTTTTGCTATAATTAAGGGAGAGGAATTTATACTTTTATACTTCATTTCAAAACTAAAATCTTAGATTGGTATTATAATCGAATTTATTCATGGACATATGTGAATGTTATGTTGAAATGATTCAACACAAAGAATTTCTATATGTGGAAGTATTATAGTGAAAGACTGCTAAAGTATCATGTCTTTATGTGAAACATTATGAATCATATCCCATATGCTTTGGATATAGGATTGATTACATATTCTATAATACTAATTTGCTCAAAATTTCCAAATGCCTAGGGCATTTAGAGGGAAAAGGGACTAGAATGAGATATGACTAAAATGGTTAAACAATTATCGAGGACAATCTGAGGTTTACCAAAGATTGGTTGCTTATGGACAATTGTAAGTATAGTATATGTTTTAGAAGGTCCATATTGATAACTTTTGAGAAGAGGTGAATCTTGTTTAGTTGTGATAGTCATTTGGAATTATGGAAATGTTCCATAAATGGAAGTTAATCGTAAAATATGTCTAAGATTAGAAACCTTAACGCAAGAAGGATGTTCAAAGGAATGTACTTTGAATTTGAGACTTCACTTCCATGGAATTGGTCAGTAACCAATGTCCAATGGGAATAATTTGTAATATCATTTGTGACCTTTGTGCATTGACATTACAAAAGGATTATTTCATTTAAGTGTAGAATCTAACAGATTACATTAAATGGCAAGAATTTGGTGTTCTTACACTTACTATAAGGATTTGGGATTGTGAAATAAGTATCATTGGAAATGGTTACAATTGATTTTTTTTCACAAAGTAAGGACCTAAGTAAGTATAGTGTGCATGCTTGGATTATGGGATAACTATTGTTTTAATTCAAGTATAAAGTTGATAATTTGAAACATTATACATTAAATAATGAGTAATCAATATAGCAATTTAATAAAAGGTGTTTTATTTACATTCAAAAGTTTTGGGGCCGTATAGGATTAGTATTATTCTTGTGTTTCACTTTGCATGTTTCGACTTCCAGAATAATAAGATTATTCAAACTATCCACAGTCGATCATACTTTGGAAGTAGGTATAAAGCAAGACTGTATTCAGTTGGCTTTTAAGATTGTCTAAGGTGTTAGACATAGCAAAAGTCTGCTACACCATTCATGAGTGCTTCTGAAATAAGATTTAAGCATTGGATCAACCCGCACTCACCTAAATCAGTTCATGGAATTTATCACGAGTGATCATGAGATGATAATATCATATAGTCTTCAAACCTAGATATATTATTTGTTGACTACGAATTGGTTGTGCATTTATGACACAAAAACACATCAGTAACTTGATGTTATAAAACGTACCGTTGTTCATGATTTAATGAGAAGTTAGTACAAGCATATAATGTCGAAGTTTATCTGTTCCTTTTATCCTAAGAGGATTAAAAGCAATATCTTGGGCCCCTCAATGATTTTGTTTTGACTTATGTGTCGGGCCCGGTCAGAACTAAACTGATGTGTTCAATTATGTTCTATGTCAAAAAAAAATCAGAAATCGAAAAACAAACTGTTGGATAATAAGTATGACATTGTTCCATGTATTTGTTCGGCTGATATCTTGTAGAAGAGAGGTTATATGATCACTTATCTAAGGACAGTCACTGACTAGGTCAGAGTTCGACAACGGCTTTTGAAAGCTTACGATTGCTAAGTCAGATCCTGAAGTCGCATTGGCAGTTATAGTTATTAGACTTATCCAAGTGGGAGACTGTTGGATTTTGTGTCTAAGCCCATAACTATAACTGGGATGTACTTGAACCAATTATAGCATGGTTCTTTTAGGTTGCCTTCACCAGTGCAATTTGATAGGATGGACTTTTGAGAATAAGGCTATTTATGATTTATTAATATATTATAAGTATAATATATTAATTGAGGAATCATATTATTTAATTCGTATTGATCAAGAATTAATTTGGAATTAATTCAGTGATCAAAAGATACTAATTAAATATAAAGGTTTAATTATGTTAATCAATGATTCTTATAGTGTGGGCCAATGATCCATTAGGATGGGCTAAATGGTTCATGGATAGTCCATGGAGGTTTAGCCCATAGAACCTAAGGGTATGGAAGCTCATGGCACATTAGGGTTACATGGATGAAACCCTAACCTTCACCACACTATAAAAGGGACCCCATAGTCACCAAAATCATCCCCCCATGCATTCTTAGTAGAGTGACAACTGATTTGGTGATAATTAGTCTATTCTCTCAAGCCTCCTCTTGCATATGGTGTTTGTGACACATTATAGCCATCACACTTGAGGTGCTAAAGCTTTCTAAGGCCAAGAACTACAAGTCCTACTAAGAGGTAATTCATCTAACTAGTTGAATTGTTTAAATTGTCAAATTGTATGCTAGTTGTAGGCTTAATGCTTTGGAAACAATATTGCATGTATAATTAGAGAAAACGTAGATCCAAGGCATTTAGGGTTGTATGTGCACCATAGGATGTTGTAGTATACTAAAACCCAACACTATTACCTAAATCTTCTACACTCATTATAGTTTCATACACACCATGACAAGGTAAAGCTTCAAATTAAAAAAACACCATTTTTATAAGCAGAAATAGAACCATTCTCATCATTAAAAGAATATCTGAAACCTTGTTTAAACAATGAATGAAAGAAAATAATGTTTCGTGTCATTTCTGAAGAGTAGAAAAAATTTATTAAATCTAATCCTAACCCACTACTAAGCACTAAGCCATAAACTGCAATCTTGGTGATAGGTGAAGATGGTCTATTCCCCGTGATTAACTTCATCCATCCATGCTCCACATCCTCACTTCTTCTTATCCCCTGAAAATCAAAACAAATATGAAATCCACATCCTGTATAATGGACCCAAGAACACGAATATGATGAGTTACTAGATAAGATAATGTAAATACCTGCCGAGGTTGGCTTCACCTTGCATCCTTGACATCTTGAAAGTATTTATGGAAGCTTCATTACCAATGCTCTTTGTCATTGCAGTAGAAGTAAGTGCCATCTTTGGGATCAGAGACAGGGGGAGCATTAGAACTAGATTTTCATTTGGGTCCATTGCTTGATGACCCAACTTGGGACTTTCCCTTCCATTTTTGCATGGGAGGACCTTTCCTCTTGTTCCCTTTCCCCTGGTCAGTGGCCAGAACGGGAGCAATAACAGGAGTGCAGACAACACCTTCTCCCTTCATTCCTACTTTATTTGTTCGCAGGAGGGTGTGCAATTGAGACAATGTAGTTTCATTATTATTCAAATGATAGGTGAATATGAAATGATTATAACAACTTGGCAAAGAGCTAAATACTATGTCGATTTCCAATTCTTCATCAAAATTCACATTCAGCTTGACAAGCCTGCCCATGTATCGTTGCATTCTATGAACGTGGCTGCTAACAGACTCTCCCTCCTTCATATTGCTACCAATGAGGGACTTTATCACCTTGTACTTTTCCTGACGAGCTTGCTTATGGTATCTCTCCACAAGATCCTTGTGATGGGTTTTGGCCATAAGAACATCCTATGTGCTCATACAAACCCTAATGCTTGGATCTAGGTTTCTCTATTATACATGCAAGTTATCCAAGACTATAAACCCTAATTCTAGCATACAAGTAATCATATTAACATAAGAATGGGTTTAAGATATTACCTTGATTGTTATATAGCAATAACAATCCCAAATCCTTCTTCTATTGACTTTAGAAAGCTTAGAGTCACAAATGTCACTCCAATGGTTCACAAACACCAAGAGCAAGAGGATGAAGAGGAGAGGTAAAGGAGGCTGCCCTAAAACATGTGAAACCCTGGAAGGAAGCTTGTCCACGTTTTTGGGGCATAAGGGTTCCTTAAATAGTGAGGCTATTAGGGTTATCTAACAAGGAAACCCTAATTTGGATGCTTAAGCCCTAAGCAACCCATGGGATCCTCCCTTAAAGGCCTTGGGACGATTTCTAATGGGTTTCCCATAGAATTCGTCCACCCCTTTAATAAGGAGTCCATTAGCTCAATATTTAACTATCATACAATTGACAGTTGTAGTCCCTTTAGTTTAATTAATGTCTTTTAGTCACAAACTTAATTCTTATTAATTCTTGACTAATATTAATTAAACAATATGATTTCTCTTTTAATATATTATTCTCATAATATATTAATAAATCATATTTAATCTTTTCTCTCCATAATTCATCCTTTCAAGTTGCTTTGGTGAAGGCAACCCAAAAGGACCATGCACCATCGGGTCAAGTACATACCAAAATAGTTATGGACTTAGACAATAATCCAACAGTCTCCCACTTGGATAAGTCTAATAACTATTATGCGTATGACTTCAAATCCTGATCTGCAATCGTAGCTTTCCAAAGCCGCTGTCAAATCTGATCCTATCAGATACGCGTGTCCTTTAGATAAGGGATCATATATTCCTTCATTCTAGATATCATATGAGACATGATTTCTAATCATTCTCTCTGTACTATTTCTCGACTTCCGATTTATGACGACTGACTAATTGAACAAATCAAATTAGCCCTAGCCCGACCGAGCATTTACGTTTGTCATCACTAAATCATCGAGGGGCCCAAAGATATCTCTTTTATCCTACTTTGGATAAAAGGAACAGATAAACTTTGATTCAATGTTCGCTTGCACTCACTCATCGAATCACACACAACAATATGTTTTATGACACCAAGTTACTGGTGCGTTTACATATTATCAATGTGCAACCGATTTGCAAGATACAACTCACACATCTCGGTTTCAAGAATATAAGATGTTATCGTCTCACCAATCACTCGTGATAACAATCCATGAAGTGATCCAAGTGAGTGTGGGTTTAATCCAATGCTCAAATCATATTCATAAGCACTCATGAACGTTGCAGCAAACATTTGCTTATGTCTAATGCTCTTTAGACAATCCACACACCAATTCACGACAGTCTTTATTCATACCTACTTCCAACATATGAACGGCTGTGGCCCGTTCGAATAATTTGACTGTTCTAAACCAATTAAATTATTCAGGAAGTCAAAACATGCAAAATGAAACACAAGAATAATACTAATCCCATATGGCCTCAAACCTTTGAGCATAAATAAAACACCTTTTATTTATCACCATATCGATTACTCATTATTTGTTGTTTCGGGTAATCAACTTTTTACTTGAATTATTACAACACTTGTCCCATGCTCTTAGCATGCACACAATGTTTACCTATGGTTCTTACTTTGTGAAATAGATCAAATGAACACATTTCCAATCATACTCATTTCACAACTCCAAATCCTTTTTCATAAGTGAAAAAATATCAAATTCTTGCCACTTATGGAATATGCTAGATTCTAACATTTTATGCAATGATCCTTTTGTAATGTCACTGCACTAAAGTCACAATAACTATTGCCAATGAAATTACAAAGTTCTCTATCGGAGATTGTTACAATACAATTTCTTAGATATGATGTCTCTCACTCAAAGAACATTCCTTTGAACATCCTTTTGCATAAAAGTTTCTAATCTACACATAGATTTTCAATATTCAATTCCCAATATGGACACGTTTCCATATTTTCCATATGACAACTCATTCTTAATAGAATCTTATCTATTCATAATAATGTCGATATGGTCCATCCAATATCGTACTTCCAACTACTCACAAGCGACCAATCCTCGGCGAACTTTGGATTGTCCTTTGATAGTTGTTTAATTATCTTAGTCAAAGCCGATTGTTGTCCTTTTTCCCTCTAAATGCGCTAGACATTTGGAAAATTTTAGAATGGTCAAATATTATAGCCTATGCAATCGATCCTATACCCGTAGCGTATGGGACACAATGCATAATGTCTTACATAAAGATGTGATACTTCATCAATATTCTGCCATAATATTTTATTTGCTATGTTCTCAAAATTCGAATTGTGAAGAGGAATGTCGTAATCATAATCGAAATTTTAAGAACACACTATGTACCCTTGACTAAATTTATTAACATTCCACAACCTAAGCCTTTAGATTTGAAATGAAGCATAATATTCTCTCCCTTAATTATAGCAAAACAACTTTACAACTCTTGTGACTTTGCAAAGTATAACTCTTGTTTTCTATAATTAATATTGCCAACTTGCAATACTTTCCTTAATAATCATACAATCATAACATTTATGCTCTCACTATCATGATGATTATTATAAACATAACGCTTATGCTCCCACTAGCTTTGACATGTATTCAGAAACCAGCTTAACTTCCAGAAAAACAATACTCATTGAATTTCTTAAGTTCTTGTTTCTAATACCTAATACTTTGATAATCCTTTATCTAAGCTTATACACATTTCCCTTAGATAGCTAATATGTGTGTCTAAACAATTAAGACTAATTGTCAAATCTCACAATTCAAATTATGGAGAGGGATACCGTAACCATAATCGAATTCGAGAATACAATTTCACAATTACTATCTTCTAAAAATCTTTCTTAGTGAAAGTATTTCCTTACAGTCATTTTCATGAAGGAGGAAATCTTATGACACTTAGATTTTAATGGTGTATGTGTTCCTATCCATTTGAATTTGTCAAAACCAAAGTTTACGACAAATTCAAACTCATATGGACCGAACTTTCTTAATCTTGATTTCTTGCCTTATGGTAGCACAACTGCCCACCATGTCTTCCAAGTAGTTAGGTAGCTCACCTTTTCCTATCAATGTACTTTTCATTGATCAAAGTCCTTGCCTTTTATTCATTCAAATGAGGACTCATAGGGCTCACATGCATAATTAACTCAATTGGAACGGCACAAAAACAATATAGTGTCAACACGATAGGTTGTAAACCTCAACTCGTGTGCTAGTGATGATCGATAAGGTTTATTTTGATTTGTTCTTGAAACCTTTCAAGACCATTAAGACTCCCACCGACTCCTTGACATATAAGATTCTCTTGTCAATAAACATTTCTTGACAAACAAATATTCAAGAGTTAGTGTAGTTTTTATCAAAACACTTCATAAACTGGTCCTAGTTGGTCTTTGTCTTATCCAAGACATCACAACTTTCCGCATTTGATGAATGTTATAAACCTTCTTAATACTTATCACTCAATGTCACAATCTTAACTCTAAGACTTGTTTTGGAACGAAGTATGATTGACTTCTTGATTTAACCATTTCTTCAATTCTTGAATCCTCTTCTTAGACATGCAATTGTACTAAGACTCTCTTAGAGGATCAATTGAGATATGGTTCTTAATCATTAAGACCTATCATAAAGCATAAAAGGTACTCTCCCTTCTTCTTAGAATGGAGAAACTTTTATCTTTCTACCTACTTGATTCTTCTTATCGTTCTGCTATTGATTTAAACTTTTTTCAATCAATTCAGAATTACACTTAATCTTGTAAGTATAATCATATTTACTAAACCTTTAGTAAATCATGACGAATATTTTTGTTAATCTTATGGTGGACTTGATCAACACGCAACTTTGTGTACTCGATCTCCTAGTCCTTTACTTGACACTTTGTCAATGAATTAGTCTAATTTCCAAATATGAAATTTCCCATTCATCGTGCAACTAAGTTGCATGATTCCAAGTTTCTGTCCAATTGAAACTTGGGCGATGAGAAACTCTCCCTATTTGGTAAATTCTCGACTTTCCATAAACATCATAAACAAGAATCATATCCACTTGTTGTAGAAATATGCAAACATCAATTTTTCATAACGATTTCATTGCAATGAAATAAACAAATAAATAAATAAGTCAAACCAAAATTTATTTTATTTATAAAAGCAGCGGAAAACATTTGTCCTTACAATGCAAAATCAACTGAAAACTATGTATTCAAAAAGAAAATTCCTAACAACTCTATCATAACTATCTAAGCTCAAAATCTAATCTTCAAGTCCATGCGATCTAGGTCCATTTCTTTGTGATTAGATTCTTCTTGCACTCTTACCAAGCTTCCTTTCTTTTCACCGATCCTGCAAAACATTCAAATGCAATCTTATCACATCATGTCTCAAGAATCAATGAATAGGAACTTGACGGAGTTAGATAGTGGATTTTACCTGAAGCGCAGCCATACTCTTTGACTCTCCCATCTTCTGGGCTCTTCAGGCTCTTTGGGCAGACTTGTATCCAACGCCCTTTCTCTTGGCAACAAACGCAGGTCGGTTCTCCTAGAACGTCCTCGGAAGCATGGTCGGTTGACTTTCCCAACAAATACGCTCCATTGCTTCGCCAAATCATTTCTGATTCAGAAGCAATGAGCATGTAAGTTAGGTCAATGAGGTTACGGTCATGATCCATCATATAATACTTTCTTTTGAACTCATTATACGATTCAGGGAGTGACTGCAAAACCCAGTTCACATCCAACTCATCCGGGAATGACACACCCAACATTATCAACCTATCAATGTGTGATTTCATTCCTAGAACGTGGGCACACACGGGTTTACCATCTTCATGTTTCATTTCCAATAGGGCTTTAGTGATATTGAACCTTTCAATTCTTCGATCTTGTGGGTTAGGGTGAACAATTGGAGGAGGTGGAGGAAGTGAAGCATGATTTCTTGTTCCTCGATCGAATCGTGGAATACCATCTTCATGTGGAATGCTTGTTCCACGGGATTTGGGAAGACCATAGTTGTCGAACTTTGAAATCTACAAAACGGGAGAAAACGAATTCAAGTTAGTTGATTGATTGAGTCCTTAGTAAAGCACCCAAATGAGATACTAAGGCTAGGACCCAACACAATATTCTACAACTCGGGAGAGGGATGTCGTAACCCAAATTGCAGAACATTTGAAGGTAAGTGAATGACGATTCACTAATTTCCACCATGAAAAACGAAAAAGAAATTTAAGTTTTAAATCTATGAAAACTCCTAGATCCTATGAGATTCATTGAACATTTCAATGGCATGTTTAAATCTCGACATGCCCCTCTTGTTTGTGACTGGGATGCCGAGGATCACAAAGCGGGTGTGAATAACCATGCAAACTACATGGTGCCCCCACATGTTACAGTCACCTATTCGATGTGCCGGTAAACCACGCACGCTCCACCGAACTATGACAAACATTAAGTCACCCTTTGCTACCTTTGCTTAGAACCATTTAGTGTGCCGGTAAACCACACACGCTCCACTAACGTCTTCGCAAGGGCACAAAGTGTAATTTCATGGAATTGCATCAATTCACTTTTGCCTAAGTAACTAAGATTGGGAATTTGTAAAACATTTAGTTACTTTTGTAATTCATTATACTTATAATGGACGGTTTCGTCCTATCCTACCCGTTTGGCTAACGACCCTCCACTAGTCAAGAGTGCAGTGGGTAAGAGTGGATACCCATTCAATCGCCATTTTATAGGCAATTTCCTTAAACACCCCCCTCATAGACCAGCTTCATGAATGAGGCCTACTAACGGTAAGACTGACTTTTACTCATACATATATATAATGTTAGACTTTTAATGTTATATATAGTATATGGTGTATTTTATACTTTTTAAAATACTAGGTGGTCTAATTTAACAATTATACTTTTAATTCAGTTAAATTGTAAACCAAAACTTTTATGGATTTATTAAACCTCTTTTAATTATACACCTTAATTAATTAATAAAATAATAAGGGTGTGATTTGAACTTTTCAAAACAATATTAGGGTTTTAGAATTTAACATTCCTAAATTAAACCTTTAATCAACTTTTAAATTCCAAAACTTGAGGACAAGTTTTGAAACATTTCAAAACATTAGGGTTTAGAATTTAAATACACATCAAATTTAAACTTTTAATCAAAATTTAAATTCCAAAACTTGAGGGCAAGTTTTGAACATTTCAAAACATTAGGGTTTAGAATTTAAATATGCATCAAAATTAAACTATTAATCAAAATTTAAATTCCAAAACTTGAGGGCAAGTTTTGAAACCTTCTTCAAACATTAGGGTTTCAACTATTTAAATTTCAAAACAACAAAACTTTTGAGGTCAAATTTAAACTATAAAACCCAAAGGGGAAAATATGAAACATTTCATAACACTAGGATCAAATAACAAATAATCTTAATTAACATTTAATCACATAATTATCCATATTTGATTTATTTAATGATTTCTTGCAAAATAATTTAACAATTTAATCAAAATAATTAATCAATTATCATATAAGGAAACAAATATTTTATTAATTGATAAATATCTTCAATTAGATCAAGAATATAGTCATATATATCATAAAATCAGATTTATATTGATCTAATATGATAAAGGCAAGTATCTCAAAGATAAACAACAAGAAATCCCGAAAATAGCTTCATCTGACGCTCGAACTCGCCGAGTACCCCAATGGACTCGTCGAGTAGGGGGCAACTCGCCGAGTCCACAGTGGGACTCGTCGAGTCCATCATGCAGAACCACAAAAATAGAATTTTTTTTAACATACAAGGCATCAATACAATAGAAACTAATCTAGGCTCTGATACCACTGATGAGTTTTGGCCATAAGAACATCCTATGTGCTCATACAAACCCTAATGCTTGGATCTAGGTTTCTCTATTGTACATGCAAGTTATCCAAGACTATAAACCCTAATTCTAGCATACAAGTAATCATATTAACATAATAATGGGTTTAAGATATTACCTTGATTGTTATATAGCAATAACAATCCCAAATCCTTCTTCTATTGACTTTAGAAAGCTTAGAGTCACAAATGTCACTCCTCTAATGGTTCACAAACACCAAGAGCAAGAGGATGAAGAGGAGAGGTAAAGGAGGCTGTCCTAAAACGTGTGAAACCTTGGAAGGAAGCTTGTCCACGTTTTTGGGGCATAAGGGTTCCTTAAATAGTGAGGCTATTAGGGTTATCTAACAAGGAATCCCTAATTTGGATGCTTAAGCCTTATGCAACCCATGGGCTCCTCCCTTAAAGGCCTTGGGACGATTTCTAATGGGTTTCCCATAGAATTCGTCCACCCCTTTAATAAGGAGTCCATTAGCTCAATATTTAACTATCATACAATTAACAGTTGTAGTCCCTTTAGTTTAATTAATGTCTTTTAGTCACAAACTTAATTCTTATTAATTCTTGACTAATATTAATTAAACAATATGATTTCTCTTTTAATATATTATTCTCATAATATATTAATAAATCATATTTAATCCTTTCTCTCCATAATTCATCCTTTCAAGTTGCTTTGGTGAAGGCAACCCAAAAGGACCATGCACCATCGGGTCAAGTACATACCAAAATAGTTATGGACTTAGACACTAATCCAACACCTTGTTCATCTCGTACAACTAGTAATCCTTATATTGTCTCTGCAATTCTGGAGTCATTGTGGCCACCATGATGCAAGCAACTTTTGTTGCATCATTGTAGTGTTTCTTGTAAGCGGCCATTTCTGCATGAGTGGCATTTTCTTTGTGGATCTCATCCAATGGTCTCCTAAGGACATACTCCTTATCCTCGAAAGGAAGGACCATTTTTATGTTTTGTATCCAACCATTGTAGTTGGTGTCATCCAATTACACCTTTGAGCAGATGTTCAACAAGGAGAAGTTGTTGTTGGAGGAGGAGAAGGAGGAACTAGAAGCACCGGTTGGAGTAGACATCTATAAAAGAAAGATAGTTTTAGTTAGATAAGAATAATCCTCAATATAACATCCAAAATGAAATATCAAGGCTAAGATCCAACTAAATAATTCACAACTTAGAGAAAATATGTCGTAATCTAATTGTAAATTATATAGAGGTAGGTAAATGGCGATTTACCAATTTCACTACAAAAAAACAAAATTTGAATGAATTAGGTTTTTAATGAAATTCCTAGATCTTTTGAGATTCATTGAAACTCTTCAATGACATGTGTAATCTCGATTATGCCCAGGATCACAAACAAGATGTGAAACCATGCAAATTAGCTTGGTACTCTCGATGTCATTCACCATCTCACTTTAATGTGTCAGTAAACCACACGCGCTCCATTAATCAATGATAATTTTCGAGACACCCAGTGCCAATCTTGATTAGTCCCTATTAGTGTGCCGGTTAACCACACATGCTCCACTAACGACTTATAGAGTGCAATATGCAAGTTCATATGTTAGTATAGAAATTCACATTTTTCCTAAAGTAACTAAGATTAAGAATTTAATAAAAAAATTTAGTTACTTTTAGTCGCATTATACTTATTAATGAGAATAAGTTTGTCATATCAAACTCGTTCGACTAACGACCCTCCACTAATAAAGGAAGCGGTGGGTGAGAGTAGACACTCATTCAACCGCCATTTTATAGGTAGTTTCCTTATCCCCCCCCCCTCACCCCTCTTATATCTCAGCTTCGTGAATGAGAGGTACTACGGTTCGACTGGCTCATACTTATACATATAATATAATTAAACATTTAATTCTACATATAGTATAAGGTGTATTTTTTAAACTTTTCAAAAATACTAGTTTATATTTTAAATTTCAAAAATAAAAAATTTAATTTTAAATTTAAAAATAAACCTAATAATATTTGAAATTAATTATTAAGTTCAATTAATATCCAAATTAATTGTTTATACACTTAAAAAATCAATCCCATTAATCAACAAATAATTAATCAAGTCAAATATTTATCTCCTAATTTCTAGGCTTTCATATTATCATGATATATTCAGTAAAATTGGATTTGGCAAATAAAAATAACATATAATTATCATATGAAATCAAATTAGGCCGATAAGCATTAGATATCTCGGATCTGACCGAGCTCACGTCGTGAGCACCAATGCTCACGTTGTGAGCAAGGATTTTAGAAAAAAAAAAACTGTTTCTTTTATTTTATCAATTCACTAATGTGCAAATACATGAAAGATAGCCATAAGGTTCTGATACCACTTATGGAAAACATAGGTTACATAATTTCTACGCACTAAACGGAAAACAATTGAAAATTTCAAATGATTAGGGCACATTCAACCTATTGAGGATCTATGTCTTTCACGTATTGGCAACATATTATGAATTATCATCCTCGAAAATATTTCTTATAAAAATCAAATTCAATAGAATAAGAAACATACCTTGAAGATTGTTACTGCAAACAATCTTGAATCCTTCTTCAAATCTTTTGGCAGCTAGCACCACAAGCGCCGCACCTCTAGTGGTTCACACCCAAGACTAGCAACTAAGGATTGTGGAGATGGAGGAGGTGATTTTCGGCTAGATATCTTCTAGAGAAAGGAGTATTGGATTATATAACCATAGGGGTCTGGTTATAGTGCAGCCAGGAAACCCTAGATAAACTCAAACCCAATATAATAATATTATCTTGAATCAGGTAATTATCTAACTTCCTAATTATATACCAAGGATAATTATATAAACCCTAAGACTCCTTAAAACAATCCATATCCTCATGGAGGGTTCTAGAATGCCTCTTGCTCAACTGTTGAACAATTGCACTTCAGTCCCTACAGTTTTAATTATTTTATTTAATTACTGAATTAACTCCAATTATTTTCTGATTAAATTAATCAAACAATATGATTTCTAATATATTATTTTCATAACTTATTAATAAATCAATTATTTCAATTTATTATGCGAATAATAAATTAACCTCACTCTCCACAATAATCTTGTCTAATTGCTAAGTTTTAGGGCAACCCAAAATAACTCTGCTACTATCAATTCAAGTTTATAATAATTATAGTTATGGACTTAGACACCTAATTTAACAGTTGGAAAAACATAACCTTGCCGTAGAAAACTACGCTCCAATCCATCAGTTGAGCACCCATCCTCAGACTGCAACCCTCAGGTCGATCATCACATATGCTTCATACATAAACCCTACGAATCAAATTAACATTACTTTGAACAAGGTCTTCAACACCTTAAGATCAACTAACTCGTACAAATCTATACCATTCAAAACCAAACTACCATGGCCACCAAGGCCCGAACGAATACCAAACTTATCTTCATCCTGGTCATTTATATTAAACAACTTTTATTGTGACAAATTATTAGGAAAATTCAACATTGAAAATAAATTCATGTAGTCATTCGATGAACATGGTCATACTTTGCTTAACTATGTGTCTCTAAAGATAGACAATTGTTATAATAAACAATTTTTTGTGACAAATTATTAGCAAAATATCACACTTAAAATATCAAATTGACATTCATTCGATTTTGATTTTAATGATCATTGGAAAAAAAACAAACTTTTACTATTTTTGAAAAATGTGTTTCATTGAATTTTATAAAATAATGTATTTTAAATACTAAAAAATTGTATGAAAAATCCAATTAAATTAATGTAGCTCACCGGATGGCCTAATAATAATATTTAAATATATAATATGTTGTTGCAAATCTTTTCATGTTTTAAAAGTAAACAATACATCATCCGCATTTTTCATTTATTTATGATGGATTTAAAACGATCGCAATATCTTTTTGATGATGTTTAAGCTGCCGGAAAAGAAACAATTTAACTGAGTGGTTTTTTTCCAAAACTTTTGTTGACATATTGACCAATAGCAACCAAATATCAACTGCACTTCCTTAAAAGAACCTCACTGATTAATTTTTCAAAGTTGAGATAAGACGATCCAGCAATAGCAACGGCTTCTTCTGCTTCCTTCTTCCACTCCAAAGCCTTACTTTTCATAATCTTCCCTTTCTTCCCATCCATCATATCCCTCACCTGAGCCTCCACCTCCTCTCTCTTAACATCTGTATCAATTTCAATTCCAATCCCCCACTCTACACAACTATACCGACAATTTGTTTGTTGCTCTGCAAAAAACGGCCAACAAATCACTGGAACACTGCTGCTAATACTCTCAATAGTTGAGTTCCATCCACTATGAGTCAAGAATACCCCGATTGCTGAATGCCTCAAAACCTTCATATGCAGATCAATAAAGAAGTATATCAATGTCATGACAAGAAAACAACCATCAACATTAAACGTAGTCAAACAAGGTTAAATGACTTAAATATATGTTCAATAAATTTCTATTTATCTTTGTATTATTACTTTGTTTCTATGTGAAAGTTTTCTAGATTATAAAAAACGTTACATAAAGTACCTGTTCTTGAGGACACCAACTAGTCACCAAGCCTCTCTCTTTTGTCTCATCCACAAACTCTTGTGGCATCAAGGCCTCTTTGCCTCCCACAATGTCCGGCCTAGTTATCCATAAGAAATTCTTCTTGCTATTAGCAAGACCCCACCCAAACTCGATGAGTTGTTCTTTTGTCATTACTGTAATACTTCCAAAGTTCACGTAAACAACCGACCCAAGATCTTTTGTGTCTAGCCACCTGATGCAATTATCATTTTCTTTCCAAAGGTTGGATCCAATGTCTTTGAGCCGATCATCATGAATATGTTGTTGCATCAAGTGTAGCGGGCCTATGGTGTAGGTTCGTGGGTTTATCTCAATTAAAGGGTTAACACTATCTTGTTCTAAGGCATCAAATGTGTTGAGCACAATAGCCGTGCCCCTAGGAAGAGTTTCTGCTTCGGTCATAAGATAGTTGAACAAGATATCGTTTATGTCTGTGGTTCGAATGAAGCTCGGTAAATCCCTTAGTCGTATGTTATTCATTCCAGGAATCCAATCCAAACTTGTTTCCAAATACTCACTTGTTATGTCGTTCATATCTGTAATATTTAGTTAATTACCATTGTGCATGTAAAGTTACAATCCTAATTTAACAATAGATAGAGTATCACAATAAATAGTTTAATGAGGTAGAACTAATAATCGGAAAATGGACTAAACTAACAATGGTTATATTGTTAACTTGACATTAATAGATTTAGAGTTAAATTATATTAACTTTGTTCGAAAGGAAAAATTAAGCCTTTTTAATTCTTTTAGAATATGTTTTATTTGTATTTTATAAAGTTTACCAGACTATATAAATCTTATTTCAAATCATATTCAATTAAACCTGACATGCTTAGGAATTAATGTTTAATGTGATATCCTTAATTGAAATTACATATTTAATTAATGAAATGCCTTACAGCATTAAAATAATACCGCTTAAAATTCCATATCCAATGACCAAAGCGACAAAGGATGCCCACTTGACATCTCGACATCTCCGTTTATATTGGTGAACATGAAATACTCAATTTACTATTACAGTAAAAAAATCAAATTACTTTATAGCACAGGGCTTATCCACTGTATGGACCGACTCTAACAGTGTCAGTGGGGGCACATCGGATAGGATACAACTAAGAGAAGTACAATATGGACAAAAAATTTACCTTTGAGGGGAGTATACCCTCTCTGAAGAAGTTCACGATAACGAGTGTAACCCAAAAGCCCGCAGGCACTTGGCGTCCAGAACAGTACTTCCGGCAACCCGAACCTCTCGGCAGCTTTAAGCGTAAAGCTCATGCACCCGTCGGATATAATACAACTCACTGGGGGCACATCGGACTCCTCACCACCATTAAGCTTAGTGATAAGCTCACAGAAAGGTTCCAGACAGTGCTTAGGAACAGATTCACAGATGTCAGGGATTGACTGGGTGGCTTCAGCGTCAGATGGCGGAAGACCATCGGGAATGGAGTGAAAACGAAAATCTTGGAGGCCTTTGAGGGAGGAAGGACCTCGGGATCTGAGTAGGCGCTTATGGTTGTAGTGGGTGTTGACGAAGGAGATATGGAAGCCCTTACAGTGAAGGAGCTTCGCAAGTTTCATCATGGGGTTGATGTGGCCTTGTGCTGGATAGGGGATACATATGGCATGTGGCTTCCCCAGTTCTGCTTCGGAACCCATCTGATGCAAATATGCAATACCTCTTTGTGTTTAGTGAGGGGGAAGGAAAGTATTGTTGTTGGTGGAATTTATACGAGGGTCAGTATGGGCACAACGGGAGTTTTGCTTTGAAGTTTGACATGGTTTAAATCGAAGACCTCGTTCAAGATATTATACAATACGAAAACCCATGTTGTGCTTTTCGAAAAGTTTATTTTTAATTATTTATCCACAATTATTATCTATATTTTTATTACATGCCATACTTGCCGCTAAACTTGTTAAGTAACCGTTTACATAAAAATAAATAATAGTAAACAACACATATAAAATTATTAATTATGTAAAAAATTGCCGCTTTAAGTTAGGTCTCACAATCGACTAGGGGTAAGCATATTAACCGAAAAACCGAACCAAAACCAAATTAACCAATATAACTGAACCATAATAACCAAACCATTTTAAAAACCGTTGGATCGGTTTCTGATTTTTGTTAACCAATAATTAACGGTTCGGTTATGGTTTTATAGGTCAACCGAACCATTATTAACCAAACCGCTAACTTTATATTTTAATATATAAAAATTATAGATTATATATAAAATAATATAGTCAAACTTATTTAAGACCCATTAAACTTTCAAAATATAATTTATTAATCTTCACTTATTATGAGACAAACGAGCAATCAAACGATCAAAGACTGATCATGCAGACATAGACAATCTTTCAATCAAGCATTGAGTTAGATTATTAATTAATGTTGTAATTCTTAATTGGCTAATTCTACAATTTGTAAGCATTATTCACAATTAGTTTAATTTTGACACTCATAATCCTAATCCGAGACTTTATAGACATATTTAAAGGATTTTTTGACTTTATAATCAAGAATTCTAGGTAAGTTAAGTTTTTGGTTATTTTTTACTTTGTGATATATTAAGAATGTATTCTTTTTTTTTGGCTTTTTTTTATTTACTGTTTTTTACTTAATCACATTGAATGTATATGAGTGATTGACTTTTTTTTTTTTATCTATATAACACATAATATGAATGTTTGATTATTTTATTTTATAGTTTTTGATTTAATCACATTGAACATATATGAATGTTTGGCTTTATTTTAATGTTAATATCAATTATCATTGTATAAAATTAGTAATGTCAATTTTTTTTAATGTTTTATATTTTTACTGAATGTTTTTTATTTTGTATGTAACCATGTGTTATCTCACTCTGAGTATCAAATGCACTCATTTCTTCTATTACTATAAGCTAGGTTATAAACATTGACGTCGAGGAATTTTTTGTATTCTCTTTTCATTTTTTATGCCAATATACTTTTTCGATTTATATTAATTTGAACATTTGTGGTTAACCAATATTAACCATTAACCAAAACCGTTAACCGACAAAAACCACTAACCATTACCAATATTAACCATACTCAATGGCTACCAAAATGCATTAACCAATCATAATGGTTATGGTTTGTTTTTGACCAATAACCGAACCAAACCGCCCCATACACACCCCTACAATCGACGTGACTTGGCATGGCTTGAAAAAACTTGAAGTTTGATATTGCCGTCAAGTAACGCCTAACATTATCTAGAACATTGATATTTGCAATATGGCTTCTTCAAAATGCTTTTAACTTTAAAATTAAATTACCAACTTACTCTTAATCTCTCTTTCACCCAATAAAATATTATTATAATTTTAATTTTTAATTACACATAGATTTTTTTTGTTTCTATCCTAAGAAAAGTATTCATAATTAACTATTATTTTAATATGCTAATAAAAATTCTACTCATTCATTAAAATGTCACTTTGTAATTAAATATTATATTAAATAGTTTAAAATGTACAAAATTACAAAAATGTCTCTTTTGTATGTAATTTTTCCAAGTTTTGGTCCAAACCTCGACTTTTTTGAATTGGTGGTTCTTTTGACCATGTTTAATTGTGATTTTGGTCCTTCAGAAAACTGAAAAGACTAAAATGTCTTTCTGATAAATTTTTTATATTTCCTCTATTTCATTTAAAACTTTTATTAATTAAAAATATAGGGCCCATCTCTCTTTCTCTCTCTCTCTCTCTCTCATTTGACGTTTGTAGATTTGAGAACTAGTGAAGCTAGCATTCTCTCGATTACTCGTCCAACCGAAGGCATATGTGTGTGAGTATGTCGATTTCAACAACTTCTACCATGGATTTGTAGGTGTGTATGTGTGTGTGCCGATTTCAACAACCACCTTCGTCATCGTGGGCTACCCCCGAAAAAGGTAGCTGAAGCTTCCAATCATAAGACCTGGACATGAAGTTTCCAATTTACTAGACCTAGATATGAAATCTTTCTCTCTCTCTCTCTCTCTCTCTCTTTCTGCAGTTATCTGTATTTCTTCTCCTTACCACAGATCAATCACTGACATCCATCGATTTGTTCCAACCATTGGTTCAATAATCATGTGTTGTATTTGTGACCTTCTCTTCGGAATAAAAAACTCGCATATAGTTAGGTTTTGATGGGCAGTAGATCATTTAGAAGAAAAAAAGATGCAACTAAGTTTGATACAACATTTCATATTTTGATATAGTTCTGATTTTTTTTAATACTTGGATTGAAATCATCGATTTGTTCACACCAATTACAAAGAATATAAGGAAATGGGGTTGAGTATATGATAAACCCTTATCATGTGTGTGGGTTTTTCTCACGATTTCAACAGATTTTATCAAAATTTGATTTTTGTTAGGTTGAACTTTTGATTCCGAGTTCGATTTTAATATTAGGTTTGATTATGGTTTAGGGTTTAGTCGGATAAGACACAATGGTTTGATATTAGATGGGTGGTGATAGTTGTGGTGGGGTAATATGCAACTATGTTTATAGCTTCGGAAAGTATTAAAGTTGAAGATACTACAATCGTTGATGTAGAAGACAGTGAACGGTACAAACCCCAATTAGGTATGCACATATCTGCTCGTTTTTGTTTTCCATATATTTTGATTTGGAAGGGAAGATGAAGTTCATCACAACCAACCATCACCACCAAAGACTTATTTTGTTCCTCACCAGCTTCGTCTTTTTCCATATCTATATTTTTCCATGGATTTAAAAAAAGAAGGAGAAGGAAAACATAAATATTGGGTAAGGGTTGCGGACAAAGATTTGGGTTGTAGGTTGGCTCATAATGGTGGTTATTGGTAGGTTTAGTTGCAAGGAACAGGAACAATGGGAAGGGAGTGTGTTTTTTTGATTGTATGTGTATGTATATGTTCTCGGGTATCCACACACACATACACCACACATAGAGGTGGGCCCCTTTTTATTTTTTAATTATTAAAATAAATAAATAAATATTATATTCTAAAAATGAAAGAAAAATAGAAAATAAATACCTCAAGGGTATTAAAGTCATCTTATTTTACTGAGTGACCAAATTTGCAATGAATCTAACTCAAAAGGACCACGAAGCCAAAAAATCGAGGTTTGAACTAAACCTCAGAAAAAAAAGCATACCATAAGGACTATTTTTGCAATTTTTCATTTAAAATGTAATAAACTTTTGGATATACTTGGAGTGAATATATCATTTATATACTCTGTATACATCCTTAGCAATAAGGTACTTCTTTTTCATTCCATATTAACCACCCCTATTTTATTGTTTGTCATATTTAGTCCCTATCAACATTTTAGGAATCAAAGGTTTGCCACAATAGTTTTAGAAGTTGACAGTTTTGGTCCCTGATTTGTCTTATTCGACCTTATACTTTATGGTTTGGCTTGTTTGATTGATATCCCTTGCATAAATGGTCTGTGAATTTTGTTCAGGTTGACACTTTTGGTTCTTATATGGCTTTTATTATTATGCACCCTTATTTATTTAGTTTTCTATCTTGCACGTTTGTCATAAGTTAGATAAATGATCCCTACATTTTGCTGACTTATTAAGAAATCGTTGACTTTTCATTTTTTTATTTGTTTTTGTTGTTTTAAATTCACCAATTTTTGGGTTTTTTTTTAAATAAACAAAGTGTCTTGGGCAATGCACAGGATCACCGACTAGTTAAACTTACTTTATCACCTTCAGAATTATATCTTTTAGACAAAATTGAAAAATATGCCCTGTGGTTGACAAAATTATGTGGTTTTGGTCTAAAATGTTTTGGTGGTGCACCAATGGTCCAAAATTGAATCTTTTTTTTTCTTATTTTTGGTCTCTATCAACATGAAAAAACTATTCTACCCCTTATATATATATATATATATATATATATATATATATATATATATATATAATCCTGTTCTACAACCTCTCCCCCCTCCTTAGTTCAACTCCACTACCACCTCTATAACTTCACTGCTACCTCCATGTTTATTATCATTCCTAATTCAAGAAACCAAATTTGCAAAGAAATGTTGGATTGTTTTTCTGGTGGTCTATTTTTCTAAGAAGTGGGTTTTGATTTTGGTTTAGATTTGAAGACGATTTCAGAGTTATTATTATTATTATTATTATTATTATTATTATTATTATTATTATTATTTTTGCATCTATACATCTTGTTGTTCCTCTATATTTGTTCATCTTGTTCCTTGTCCAGATCATAAGAGATTTATGTTAAATACATCATCACTATATCTCTCTCTATATAATTTTGGTTTGAGATGAATATATGAAATATATCATCACTGTTACCACAATAGAAGAAGTAAGCCATCGGCGACCACAGTTGGCCGTGGGATGTGGGGCTTCTGTCGTCGTTGGAAGTAAGATTGGAGCCTTGGCTTCACCTTGCCCGACTTATTCCACCCCTGCTTCTTACATGGCCTTTGTTGGAAAGAACTGGACTTGCACCTTATCAAAACCCAACTCAGCCTTCCATTCAAATTCATCGTCAGAGCTAGGATCTTCACTTTATGTGTTGTCATCTATTGTATCTGTCCACCAAATTGTTGTCATATGATTTCCTCCAGCAGTAGCATTAAATTGAAGACCATCACAGCTTCCTTAACTCCTTAATTTATATATCCGACAAGCCACAAGAACCCATATCCCTTTCCCTTTACATATCTCTCGTTTTCTACTCCATTATCAACTTTTGATTTTGGTTTCTAAAACAAGATTAGAAACAAATTTTGGATTTCATTTTAGTGGAGAATTCGATATGACGTCTTCAGTTTTTGGATTTGATTTGGGGATTTAAGTTTAACTGTGGTGGCTACTGTCTTCAAGGTTGGACGATGGTGGGTGGGGGGAGAGGGAGAAAGAGAGAGACAGAGAGACAAAGACAGAGAGATCGATAGTTTATGCAGTGAGAGGTGGGTTGTTGTCGCCGTTGAAGGCTAGGCCTTCGGTGGAGACTATACATCGATATAGTAAGAGGGGTGGGGACTGGGGAATATGACTTAGGTGGGGCATTTGGGATTTTTTTTGATATATTTAATTAAAAAATAAGAAATATTAAAGAAAATAGATAAAAAGAAATTAAAAAACAATTCTAAGGGCATATTCATCATTTTAGGTTGGGTATGGATCAAAATCACACAGAAATCTCAACCGTAGGGATGAGATCCACATAATGTATACATTTTTGGAACAGTGGTACACCAATAAAACTTTTTGGATCAAAACCACATAAATTTGCCAACTGTAGAGACAATTTTTGCAATTTTGTCTGTCTTTTATTAGAACGTTGCAATTTTTTACCCATTAGATATTAATTTATCACCTTCAAAATTATATCATTAAACATTGATCGAATAAGAAATAAAATTGAATTATGAAAGATCTAACAATGTCTTGGTTAGAGTGCCTTAAAAACTGTTAATGTTTTTTGATTTACGTATTTGATTTATTTAACTTTTTAAACTGTCGTTTTAAATGTCTTTATTCTATTAAATGAATCAATTTTTTTAAAGGTTCTAAAAAGCTCGTCAGGGCTCTGCCATGGCATGCCATCATTCCAAGGTTTGTACCTGTCGCCAAGCCTTACCAAAATGGCACCTTAACTCATATATGTGTATACAAATAAATAATAGTTGAAAATACATATAAAAATACTAATTATATACAAAATTTTCGCCTTAAGTCACACCTTCGAACGACGTGGATCGCCAAGGCTTGGAAAATCTTGATGATTGACATTGCCGATAAGTCATGTTGGATTAGGTGTCTAAGCCCATAACTATAATTAGTGTAAACTTGAATTGATACTAGCACAATCCTTTAAGGTTGCCTTCAAACCTAAAAATTGGACAAGATGTTTTTAGAGAGAGAGTTTGATTTATTATTTGATTAATAAATTGAAATAAATAATTTATTAATATATTATGAGAATTATATATTAATTATATGTAACACCCTATTCCAAATCAATTCCTAATTCGAGGCTGTAGCCCGAAGAGCGGTCATCATAAGGATTAGGTCCTTTGAAAAGGTGAGAGTTAGGCCCATTTGGATGTGGGTAATGAAGATATGTGACCCAATATTTTAGTTTGCACTTTGGAGTCAAGGGGTAAAATGGGAATGTAGTGTTTTAGACTTCTTTTATGAATTATGGATTTTAGTTTGATGTGTTTTATGTCAAAAGTAGTTAGATAGGGTTTTTAGAGCTCCTCAATACCTTTCTGTGGATATAAAGAACGTCGAAAACGGAGTTAGAACGAAGAAGTTATGACTGTTTGAAGTTTGGGTGGTTTTGGGCCAAGCTGAGTACGTTGGAAGTACAAAAAGGTGTACGTTGGGCGTACTAATGGAATCTGGAGTACACTAGGCATACCAGGAGTACGTTGGGTGTACGCAATTAGTGCCCAAACCCTAATTTCGTGGTTAGCCCTATTTAAGCTCCTTAACTCCCCCAAACCCACTCCATTCTCAGACTCCACCCCTCCAACACCCCTTTCATGAAACCCTAACCTTAGATGAGCCTTGTAAGCTAAAAGAAGGTGATTTTGAGTGCTTTGGAGTATGCATGGTGCACCTTGGAGAAGAAGGAACTTCTTGTAGAACTGTTGGTTGCATTGGAGCTTGTAGATCTGGACTTTGTTCACCTTGATCTATCTTTTAGAGTTATAATGTTTGAATCTTGATGATGCATTTTGGTCATTTTAGTGCATAAAATTTAGATCTTGAAAGTTTGTGACCTTGTTATGGATAAAGTTGTAAACTTTATCTATCTAAACATCATTATGATTCATATATGAAGGTTGGAGACTTAGACTTAATGGATTAAGTTGAAAAAGATGCACGTTGGTCCCAGATGATGCTTAAAGGCTAGATATTGGTGGTTTGGACCATTCTAATGGATAAAGTTGGAAACTATATCCATTATGGAGCTTTTAGGATCCATAAAAATGTAATATTGATCCTATATACCTTCCATGAGAGTATCATGATTTCTTAATGGATTAATAAGTTAAGGTTTTAGCTTTTGGACCTTTTCTAGACATGGAAAGTCATAAAGGTGGAAACTTTTATGAATTAGAATGATGTTGTAGGACTAGATCTGAGTGTTGGATGAAAGGACTTATGAGATTAAGCACTTAATGGAAAAGTGCCATTTGGCCGGGTACGTCAGGCGTACCTTTAACTACGCTGCACGTACTCGTATGGGGTCCCGATTTTGGTTGGTAAGTACGCCATGCGTACGAGCTGAGTACGATGGGCGTACCAAGCCTGAAGTTTGATTTGTTGACTTTGACTTCCGTTAACCGTTACTTGAGGGTTTTGGCCTATTAACTAAGATTTTATCTGGTTCTGGTATTCATAGCTCGGAAAAGCCGACATGGTAGCAGCTAAGGATTTCTTCCGGGGAGCTTCTACATTCGAGGTGAGTCTCCTCACTGTTTGTATGGGTCGAAGGCACCAATACAGGCCCATTTGGTTTATGTGTTGTAGGAAGACCAGGGGGTTAGCCCTAGGCATTATGTATGAAAGACCTGAATTAGCTCCTGGCACACTATATGCTATTATGTATGATAGGAAGATCTGGGGGTTAACCCTAGGCATTATGAAAGAAAGACGAAGAGGTGGCTCCTGGCACACATTATGCTAATTAGCTAAGTAGAGTAGTATGTATGCAAATTGTCTTTGTGATGCTTGCATGGAAAACTAGGAGGTGGCTCTTGGTACTTGTTTGTAAGACCCAGGGGGTGGCCCCCGGCTTGGCAAGAAAGACCACGTGGCGGCCTGTGGCATAATAGCAAGACTATGTGTCAGCACATAACCTCTTTGTTGATTATGATATATGAATGATATGTATGGCTCATGGTTATGTATGGCAGTATGTGATTTATGTGCTTATATGACTAGACAATATCCGGTTGAAAGAGACCGAAGGGGTAGGCCAGCACCAAGATTGTGACAACCGTCAACTTTCGGTCAAGTCAAAGTCAACTAAAAGTCAACAAGTCAAACCGGTCAACTCAAATTGCCGTGAGTACTAGAGTTTACGTTACGTAACTTCTAAACAACTCTCTATTTTAATGAGAGATCATAAATCGAAAAGTGCGTTCACCTAAATCTCCTTAACCTGAAACGGTGGTACGTAGAAAGCCAAACCGATACGACAATGTTACATACTCATCGGGAGTATGCAAGATCCCTAATCAAGGCTTAACGGGGTTTAAGGACCTTGCAGTGCGTAGCCGGACACTCAAAAAGGTCACCAGTGAAATCTCTCCCACATATCTCTAAGTATGTGAAACCTCTCCCACATATCTCTAAGTATGTGAAATCTCTCCCACATATCTCTTTGTATGCGAAATCTCTCCAAGTATGTCAATTCTCTCCCAAATCTCTCCAAGTATGTCAAATCTCTCCCAAATCTCTCTAAGTATGTGAAATCTCTCTCACATATCTCTTTGTATGTGAAATCTCTCCCACATATCTCTTTGTATGCGAAATCTCTCCAAGTATGTCAATTCTCTCCCAAATCTCTCCAAGTATGTCAAATCTCTCCCAAATCTCTCTAAGTATGTGAAATCTCTCTCACATATCTCTTTGTATGTGAAATCTCTCCCACATATCTCTTTGTATGCGAAATCTCTCCAAGTATGTCAAATCTCTCCCAAATCTCTCCAAGTATATCAAATCTCTCCCAAATCTCTCTAAGTATGTGAAATCTCTCTCACATATCTCTTTGTATGTGAAATCTCTCCAAGTATGTCAAATCTCTCCCAAATCTCTCTAAGTATGTGAAATCTCTCTCACGTATCTCTTCGTATGCGAAATCTCTCCAAGTACGTCAAATCTCTCCCAAATCTCTCTGAGAACGAGGAATCTCTCTCAAATCTCTCTCGAAATCTCTCCCAACTTTCTATAATCACTCGGGGCATCCCGACCCTCAAATTTGGCGAAAATAGCCCAAGAACGGAAGTCTACGCGAAAAACGGACTTAAGGAAACGAACCCTCCGAACCGAAAGTACTATTCATGAACCGAACCGAAAGCACTATTCATGAGGGTCTGAACCGAAAGTACTGTTCATGAGCTGAACCGAAACCACTGTTCATCCGAACCGGACCCGGCATTGAAGGAGATCCGAACCGAACCATGCAAGGAAGAAAGGTCCGAACCGAAAGTACTGTTCATCACTGTTCACAACAGTACCTTCGGTTCTGGCTTCCCTTCGGACCGAACCTGCTTCCGCTTCTCGCCTTCGCTTCGGATAGCTTCACCTCGGACCGAGCCACTCCTTCGCGCCTTCGCCTCCGGATTCAACCACCCGCGTCCGAACCAAGCCCCGCCTGACCGGACTTCGGCCTAGGGACCGAGCTTCGGCCTAGGTCCGAAGAAACTCGCTGGAAAATGCAATTTTCACCCCGTTTTTGCGTATTTTTGCGTTTTAAACCCATTTTTAATTATTTTAACATGGGATTTTCACCCAAAACCTTATTTTTAATTATAAGACCCCTAAATTAATGATTTAATCACATTTTAAGGATAAAATCTTATTTAAAAATATAAACAGTGATAAATTATGAGGCTCTATCCATTAAAATATAAACAGTGATAAATTATGACAAGTAAGGCCTATGCTCTTTTCCCACGAAATCAATCGATAAACTATAATAGGTATAGTTTAGGGTTATTAATATAACAAACACAATATTAAAGGTCTTACACTTACAAAAGAGTTATTGCCGCTATGGACGATTAAGATAATCTATAATAAGTATAGTTAAGCCATTATACCCCCACAAACGAACGCGTTAATTATAATCGGTATAGTTATGGTAAATACATATTACAAACAAAGTAATAAACTATAATAGGTATAGTTTATGTTTCATCTACCCTAGGAACTAAATTACAAGAAAGGAATTCACCATCACTTTCGATAAGCTATTCATATGCATAGTTCAGGTTCACTAATCTCTATTACTCCCCGGTGAACTATGATATGTATAGGTTATATTCACATTAACACATCATATAGGTTATATTCACCATCACTTTCGATAAGCTATTCATATGCATAGTTCAGGTTCACTAATCTCTATTACTCCCCGGTGAACTATGATATATATAGGTTATATTCACATTCACCATCACTTATGATATGTATAGGTTACACTCACCATCACCATCACTTTCGATAAGCTATTCATATGCATAGTTCAGGTTCACTAATCTCTATTACTCCCCGGTGAACTATGATATGTATAGGTTATATTCACATTCACCATCACTTATGATATGTATAGGTTACACTCACCATCACCATCACTTTTGATAAGCTATTCATATGCATAGTTCAGGTTCCCTAATCCCTATTACTCCCCAGTGAACTATGATATGTATAGGTTATAATCACAATAGATTTTCATATGGTTAGACTTCAACTATAATCGTTGAGCGTATATGCTTGAGTCATACAAGAATTTAGTCTGGATTGACTTGGAATTGGTGGTGCCCGCCTCATCTCCTATTCCTTGTTTGGTTGTGGACCTAGGGCGGACCCATTATATTCGACGTTTTATCTAACCTAAATCTTATATAACTTATATAGGCTGGACAATTATAGGGGAAATCTACGGGTAAATCTAGAATACATCAACGCATCGCTTAGAATTATTCTGTTTACACTTAACTAAGAAAATATTGGATTTTCTGGAAATCAAACTTCATCGATTTTTTTAAAAAAAAAAGGGAAAACGGTTTCTACTCCAAACAAAACTCTTATGAACTCACCAACTTAATTGTTGACACTTTTCAAAACTACTTGTATTCTCAGGAAATCAGTGAAACAGGAAAACTTCAGCGCTTTGAGGATGGGACGTTAAACCGTCAACAATTTATTTTTGTCATCATATTGTAATTGATTTTGAAACATGTAAACATATACTTTGATGTAACTTTTTCAATTATATTTATGATGGTTGTATTTACTTTGAGCACTATTATACATGTTGTTATGATACTGTACATGAAGTCCTCCACCCCTGGACGTTTCCGCCATCCTTGGTTTGGGGGTGTGACAAAGATATGCTAGGCGGTATGTTGATATGTATGGTATGTGGTATTTGGGGAAATCTCTAAGCTTCGTGCTTATGGTTTTCGGTTTTGGTTTCAGGTACCTCTAGTTTTCAAATAAAGGAGATAGAGATGATTGAAGCGCATATACCTATGTTTATAACGCCCGTTTATTTAAATAAATTAATAAATGTAAGTCCCGGACTAGTTTGTGAAGAATTTTGATAGCCGAGGGTAAAAGTGTACATTCTGGACTTAAATTGAAAAGATTTGAAGGCTTAAGGGTTTATTGGTGATTTAGGGATCTATAATGAAAGAAATTTATGGGATCAGGGTTTAAAAAGTAAGTTTTGGATTCAGTTTGTAAATATTTCTGAGGTCAGGGTCTATTTGGTATGTTTTGGATTTAGTTTGAAAACAAATTAGGATGGAGGGGCTGAAGTTTAATAAATTGATAAAAATGCCTGAAATGGCACACGGGATATACTCGTATCCCTTCCCCACACCGCATCCTTTAACCCTAAACCTAAACATTTTGTTCCAACCGCCACTACTCCTCATCTCACTATTTCGATCGGGAAAGGAGGCCGCCTACTGCCCCGCCAACGAGCGCCACCACGCCATGCTGCCGAAGAGGCGCTGTACAACCGATGAACCACCGAGCAGCCGTTGTGTTATCCCATTGAAGGCGGAAACCTCTCTTTGACATCATAGCAGCGAGGGATCTGGGAAAACCTCATATGTGGCGTCGCTAATATCATTCCCAGTGGAGGCTGCCACCCTCTCGCGTTTTGTTTTGTTCTGCCACCGCCATCCCGTTAGCCACTTAGCCATCGGAGAACCTCGATATGCCTCCAGTGGTTGCTGAGGATGAAGTCGGACGTGAGAGATCAGCTGTCCTCCAGTCACGAGCAACCCAACCACCATCAGAAGCCGCAATCACCGCCACATGTGTATTGCTGCCCTTTGACAACGACAAGGCCACAACCATCCACTTTGTTCCGGTTGCATCGTCACAAGCTTGTTGTTGCTGGAAGACTTCATGAATCGTATGGACTGACCAATGCCACCACCGTGAGGTGGTGGCTGCCATCGCAGTGTGCCACAAGGTGGGTGGCTAGGGTTATTTTGTAATGGGTTAAGGCATATGAGTGTTATTTCTGTGATGTATGATTGGGTTTGTTTGGCCAGAGAATCAGGAAAAGCCATTGCCACCACGAGCCACCGCCGGCCACGATGGTGTGGCTGTGTGTGTGTGTCTATTAGTTAGTGTGTGTATTTTGGATAAAAGCCTTGTAATTGTAATTAACATGGAATAATGAAAATAATAATAGTAACCACCACCGTAAGGTGGTGGCCGCTATCGTGAGCCGCCATTGATCACCACTACCCAAGGCGGTAGTGGGTGGTGCCCCACAAGCAAACCCTAATGGACCTAGCAAGACCCGAATGGGCTTAAAGACTTATTTGGGCCTATTGGGCCATGTTTGAGTGAAAAACCCTAATTATAAGTATTTTGGACTTGAACTTATTGGACCCACTTTTGGGCCATTGAGATTGGAATGTGTATTAAGCCCAATTTCTCCATATCAGTTATCTAGTAGAGTAAATGACTTAATGGATTAAGTCCTTAATGGGCTAAGTGAGAAAACCCTAATATTCACTTGGGCTTTGTGTTGGGCCATCCAAGAATAATCAAATGGACTAGAGTAATTAGTTGGGCTTTAGGGTATGACCCATATGAAGGATTGGGCCTAATTTGGAAAATTGGGCCATAGATGGGCCATAGTTTGGGCCTACATGGTTGTATGGTATTGGTCCCTTAGAATGAGACATGTTGGATTGGACTGAACAATTGGGCCTTAAGGGAAGTCCATGTAGAGGTTTGGGCCCAATTTGGAAAATTGGGCCATAGTTGGGCCTTGGTCCATTATTAGACTTTTGGGCCTTTGGTTTGGGCCTTGGGCTTGAGTCAAGCTAAGATAGGGGTAAAGTAGTCTTTTACCTAAGTATGGACTTATGGTTATAAGTTGGAACCCAATTATTAATTGGGTATTATTTTGATATTGATAGATCGGGAATCTGTCATCCAGCAACTATGGTTTTGTCAGTAGGACTTCAACAGTGTGAAGTGAGTTTCCTTCCAGTAGGAATGGGTCTACGGCCACAATGCCATCCCGTTTAGATTATAGTAGTTTAGTATGCTTGATGTATTTGTGATTCAGGCATGTCTATGTGTTATGAGTTCCTGACTGCGGTCCGATGCAGTATGCATTATATGTGTTTATGTTATATGTTATGATTATGTTATGCTATGTCTAGTTAGTTCCGGACTACGGTCCGATGCAGTGGGCAAGGCTCTAGTTAGTTCCGGACTACGGTCTGATGCAGTGGGCGAGGCCCTAGTTAGTTCCGGACTTCGGTCCGATGCAGTGGGCAAAGCCCTAGTTAGTTCCGGACTTCGGTCCGATGCAGTGGGCGAGGCCCTAGTTAGTTCAGAATTTCGATCCGATGCAGTGGGCGAGGCCGTAGTTAGTTCCGGACTTCGGTCCGATGCAGTGGGCAAGGCCCTAGTCAGTTTCGGACTTCGATCTGATGCAGTGGGCAAGGCCCAACATGTGCTTTATATGTTATTATATGGTATGTGGTATTTGGGGGAGCTCACTAAGCTTCTTTCTTACAGTTTCAGTTTTTGTTTCAGGTACTTCAGCTAGCAAAGGGATGGGTTCGGGATGATGGCAGGGCACACATCATAGTTTTAGCCTTGGAATTAGACTCGATATTTTTGACACGATCCTGACATCAGATTTGCTTTGATACATTTATTATGACATTTTGAGATACACGACATATGGTTTTTATTATATGATATTTGGATATTATGGTTTTAGTAATGTTTTCAAACGATATTTGGATATTATGGTTTTAGTAATGTTTTCAAACGAAATTTTTAGACTGTATTTGGGATGTTACAATGTTTTTCGCAATATGTGATTTCTAGGAATGAACTCTGATAAATGTTTTATTTGAAATGCTTTTCATTGTGTGAACCAAGTTAAAAATGTGTTTTAGCTATATTAAAAATGAAATTTTTGGTCATGAATTTTGGAATGTTACATTATAAATAGTAATATTAATTAATAATTAATCAGCAATTAATTAGAATTAATTTTGGGATTAATGGAATTAATTAAAAGTGCAGGGTCTAATGTGAAATTGCTCAATAGTTGAACAAAAAGACTCCTTATCCTTCCACCAAGAGGGTGGACAGTTTCTAGAGGAGAATATATGATTTGTGGATTATCCCATGTGGATAAATATGGAGCTGGATAATTGCCAATTTGAAATATTATTATTATATTCAAATTAGGATTATCAAGGGCTTCCTTGTTGTACTATATAAATGACCCTAGGCCTTTTATTGTCGGCCATCACTTCTTTCCAAGGATGATTGTTATTTGCTATAATAACAATAAGGTATGTAATCCTAAACCCTTTTATGTGTTTTCCGAAAATTACCTAGGGTTTCTAGGGTTCTTATTTTGATGTTCAGAGTAATAGTTTCAATAGAGAAAACATAGATCTTGTTTTAGGTTTCATGCACACTTATGAGTTTAAGTTTGTTTTGTTATGCCTAAAACCCGTCAATGGTATCAGAGCGTTTGGTTTGTTTTCATTTGAATTTTCTATAATTGTTGAATTTAATCAAATTAGAATTTATGGAAATTAAACGCTAAAAGGCTTTTTTTCGAAATTAGGATTAGGATTTTGAAACCCTAACCTTGCCCCCTAAGTTTCAAAATTAGGGTTAGTGTTTTGAAACCCTAACCTTCCTCCCCAAGAATTTCGAAAACTGAAAAGATTAGGGTTTTTCGAAATTTGGTAATTATCATTTTAATTGCCTAAAAAGAGATAATTAAAATTGGATAAATCCTATACCCAATATTTTCGAAAATTTAGAGGGTAAGGATTAGGATCAAATAATGTGATTAATTTAATTAGATAATCCTTATTTGATTTAATATATTTAACTAAATGGTAATTAATAGATAAATATTAAATCATTTGGTTTATTTTTAAATTTAAATTAATTATTTAATTTTTGAAATTTAATTATAAACCTAGTATTTTGAAAAGTTTTAAAATACACCTTATACTATATGTAAAATTAAAAGTTTAATAATTACTATACGTATAAGATTAAGTCTGTCGAATCGCTAGTACACCTCATTCACAAAGCTAGTGTATAAGGGGGTGTAAGGAAATTGCCTATAAAATGGTAGTTGAATGGGTGTCCACTATCACCTATCACTTCCTTGATTAATGGAATGTCGTTAGCCGAACGGGTTTGATAGGACAAATTAATTCTCATTAAAAGTATAATGATATTAAAAAGTAACTAAACCCTTTTATAAAAAATCTCAATTATAGTTACTTTAGGAAAAATGTGAATCTGTATGCTAACCCATGAAATGACACATTACACTATATAAGTCGTTAGTGGAGTGTGTTTGGTTAACCGTCACACTAATAAGGACTAATAAAGAGTTGTAATGGGTATCTCATAAATTTTCATTGTTGATGGAGCGTGTGTGGTTTACCAGTACATCAATTGGGATGATGAATGACAATGAGGTTACCAAGCTCATTTGCATGGTTATTCACATCATGTTTGTGATCTTCGGTATGTTAGTCACAAATAGAAGATCATAATCTGAGATTAAACATGTCATTGAATAGTTCAATGAATCTCAAAATATCTAGGAATTTCATCAAAACTTCGTTTTCTATTGGTGGAATTGGTAAATCGTCATTTACCTACCTTTATAAATTTACAATAAGATTATGGCATCCCTTTTTTAAATTATGAAGTATGGAGTTGGATCCTAACCTTAATATTTCATTTTGGGTTTCTATATTAAGGATTATTCTTATCTAACTAAAACTACCTTCCTTTTATAGATTTTTACTCCAAATAATGCTTTTGGTCCCTCCTCCACCAATCAAAACTTCTTTGTTGAACATCTGCTCAAAGGTGACATTTGATGGCTCCAACTACAACGACTGGATACGCAATATCAAAATGGCCCTTCGTTTGGAGGACAAGGAGTATGTCCTTGAGAAAGAACTAACTGGGATTGACGAAGAGAAGGCCACTCCTAAAGAACTAGCCGCATATAAGAGGCACTACAATGATGCAACAAAAGTTGCTTGCATCATGGTCGCCATGATGACCCATGAGTTGCAAATATTCTAGAGGATTACTGGTCATATGAGATTAACAAGGACCTTGTGGAGAAGTACCACAAGCGAGCTCGTCAAGAAAATTAGGATGTGGTAATGTCCCTCATGGGGTGAAAAATGAAAGATGGAGAATCTGTCTGTGGCCACGTACCGAGAATGCAATGTTACGTGGAGCGCCTTTGAGGCTTAATGTGCATTTTGATGAGGAGTTGGCTATTGACATAGTCTTGAACTCCTTACCAAGTTGTTATGATCAACTCATCTTGACCTATCATTTGAACAACAATGAGACCACCTTGGCTTAATTGCATAACCTCCTGTTGACAGCTGAAGCAGGTATGAAGGGAAAGAGTATTGCCTCCACTCTTGCTAGTGTTCTCGTTTTGGCCATTGGTCGAGGGTAGTGGAAGAAGAGGAAAGGTCCTCTAAAGCAAAACTAGAAAGGAAAGTCTCATGTTGGGTCGTCAAGCAATGGACCCAAAGGTAAATCCATTTCTGATGCTCCTCTTGTCTCTAATCCCAAAGAGGGCACTTGCTTTTACTGCAACGACAAAGGGCATTGGAAATGAAGTTGTCCGAAGTATCTGCAAGATATTAAAGATGGCAAGGTGAAGCCAACTTCTGCAAATATATAAACTATTTTATCTAATAACTCATCATCTTCTCATTCTTGGGTCCTTGATACAGGATGTGGATTTCATATTTGTTCTAATTTGCAGGGGCTAAGAAGAAGTGAGGAGGTAGATCACGGTAAAATGAACTTGTTCATGGGGAATAGGTGATCTTCACATGTCACCAAGATTGGAGTTTATAGTCTAATGCTTACTAATAGTGTTGATTTGGATTTAGTAAATTGTTGCTACTTTTCAAAAATGACACGAAAATTTATTTCCTTTCATGCATTGTTCAGGCAAGGTTTTAGATATGCTTTTAATGATTTGAATGGTTCAACACTCGACAACAACCAATCAATCAAACACATTGATCGAAGACCCAAAAATTCATAGTTGCTGGAAACAACGTTGTCACGTTGTGGCAATGAAGCCACCACAACGTGGTGTCTAGAACTTGGTGGTTTCGGGAATAAAGAGAGACATTCAAATTTCTATTAGTTTTTTTTAAGAAATCTCATCATCTAAATTCGTCCATACTTCCCTCTATTTATAGGGAAGAATACAAAGAACTAAAAGATAATTATATAGTCACCTAATAATTATCCATATATTTGTTAATTATCTAACTTCTTAATTTATCTTATTTTCTCATCGAGTACATTCCAAAACTTATAGATTTCATTTGATTAATTAAAGACTATTAATTAATTAACAAATCATGTCTTTATAATTTTCCAATGTCATTTATTGCTTATTTCTATCCCTGTATGTTATCTAAAAGGACTCTACTATTAATAGTAATATTAGTAGGTTTTGTTATGGGTTTAGACACTAAACTCCATAAAAATCAACCTCCTCATACGGAAAAATCTTATGTCGTGTGTCAAATATATCATAAATCGAGACATGATGTCGGTCTTTACTTTTACTTTCGTGATTTTCCTCAAAATAGAGGAGGTAGAAGGGGTGATAAAAGTTCTTTAAGAGGAACAAGAAGAAATAATTTTCAAAGAAATTATAGAGGGGGTGGAAACTATTCAGGAAATGTCGCCAGATTTAATGGTGACGTCGTTGCCAGTTATAATGGAGATTTCCTTGGAAATAATGGTGTAGTTGCCAAATTTAATGGTGATGTTGTTGGCTTCTATACGTCATCTTCTACATTGTACAGAAGAGAGACGTGAAATGGAGAGAATGTAAACCTAATATCTCTTGGTCAAATGTGTTCCATCATCTTTATGACCTAACTAAACCTGGTCTTGTCCCAATCAACTCTGGTAATGGACAATTTCATGATGAACACGCATTTTATGCAAAAGGGTAGGCTAACAGTAACACAAGTAATTAGGACAAGTCATTTTTCTAATTGGGCCATCTTAATAGTATTGGCCTAGTTCAAATTATGATCAAAATTTATCAACAAATGTAGCCTTTTCTCGTGATTTTTCTTTGTGCGGTGTATGCCAAATAGTTGAATCATGGATACCTTATGCAGGTGCTACAACTCACATGACACCAGATCCAAAAATTGTTATGGAGTGGTTATTTATAATGGTTTGTGTCGCATTATTGTTGGAAATGGTACAACTCTCACTATATGTCACATAATCACATTGGTTATGCTACATTACCTCTTTCGAAATGTACTCTTAACTTGTCGAGTGTCTTTTTGTCCTATAATTAACGAAAATCCTTTTGTCTATTTTTGAGCTTGTAAAATACAATCATTGTATTTTGGAATTCTCATTTCATGCTTTGTTCATTAAGGATTGGACAGGTCAAATACTACACCACATTCCGCATAGCAGCAACAATCTATATATGTTTGTTGCTGACAGTTTCTTAGACACCACTTCCAGTCGCATTTGGCATTTTAGACTTGGACACCCAACTTCTTTTGTTTTCGGGAAAATTCCTTTTTTGAATAAATTTAGTACAATAAAGCTATGTAATGCTTGTAACTGGCGACAATTCATAAAAGATTCATTATGATATTTGGGGACAATCTCTAGTTGTTTCTAATTCAGGTTATGGATATTTCATATCCTTCGCTGATGAATATAGTTAATTTTCATGGATTTATTAGTTATCTCATAAATCATATGCTCTGTCTTCCTTTCGACATGTCAATCATCATGTTGAAAACCTTTTATCGAACAAAATAAAGAAAATTCAATGCGATGGTGCCATTGAACGTATCAAAGGTCAAATGGCACAATTTTTATCTAATTCCGGTATCACTTATAAGATTTCATGTCCTTATACACCACAAAAAAATGAAATTACTGAACGCAAAAACAGTCATTTATCTGAGATTGCTAGAGCTCTTCTTTGTCATGCAAGTCTATCATAAATAGTTTGGGTTGATGAATATGCCATGTTGCTTTTCTTATTAATTGAATTCCTTCACAAATTCTCAATTCTCATTCACTTTATGATCTTTTGTTTCATAAATAACCAAATTATGATTTATTCATAACCTTTGCGTGTTTGTGCTATCCCTTTCTTGGTGATGCTCGTCTTGATAAGTTGTCTCCAAAATCCACTCAATGTATTTTTTGGGATATGCCCCGAATTATAGAGGTTGTCTTTGTTATGATATGTGTACTTCAAAAGTTCATACAAGTTGAAATAGAACCCAACTTTACTTTGAGATCAAAATTCAATTGAGCCAAAGAGGAGATAAAAATTATGTAACTCCAATGATGTCGCTGCATCCATGCACCTGTTTCGCCATTGCCATGAAAAACCCTGTTGGTTTAGAACTCCTTCTTCATTAGCTTTTCGATATCTCCAATTTTTGAGAACTGTTTTTGCATTTTCAAGTTTTTCCAGCATCATTCAATCATGGGCACCATAACTTTTCTAACTCTACCAAGTATTATCAAAGATTAAATCAAATTCTTAATGAAACATCCAGGAATTAAAGAAAAAAAATGGTGATGGACCAAAATCAGTTGATGTATGCTTGAGCAGGACCACTAGTTTACTCATTTTTCTTCGGTCATCCCTGAGATAAGTGAACTTTCTCCCCCTAGATTGTGTTCGTGAAGCCCCACATCTTCAATGAATTTATTGAAATCCGATGCTACATAATGGCAAAATCTAGAATTGAATCTTTCTTTAGCGTATTGTACTGCATTGAAATCACCTAAAGAAATACAAACCACGAACATAGCCCGTTTGAGTTTAATTAATTCTTCCCATAACTTATGTAATGCCCGGAATTCCAACACAATGACCAGAGTTGGCAATGAAATTACGAGATGAGGTATGAACTACAACACTAGTTTCTTGTATACCAATGAAATTTATTTTCTGTGTTTTTCTAAGCTTACGAACCCATACACTGTGATGATTTTGTTAAGATCATTCATGCCTTTACGAGGTAAAGATTTCCCAAACTTTGCGATTGTGTTCATTCACCTTATGAATGTAATTTCGAAATCTTACTCCTTGCATGGATCTTTCAAGTTCTTCAATATTTCTGACATCATAAATCCAAATATTGAGCCACTTTTGTCTTTTCTCCCTCGAATGTATATGCTCGTGTTGTTATCGTATGCCTTGAATTTCTCTGAGATTGAATATGTTGGTGCCTTCTGGGATATTGGTGACGTAGTGTGATGTAATTTCGGAATTTGGGTACCTGCTATGGGAGCATTTTTTGCATGGAGTGAGAGCCTTGACTTCTATGGTGAATATTAGTCTATCACCCATCATCGACAAACCAATATAGCAACCATAAAAACATCTATTGCCGATATACAAAACCTTTGTGGCAAAATCTTATTTGCAAAATCTATGTTGATTTTCACTTTGTAATTAATATATATATATATATATATATATATATATATATATATATATATATATATATATATATATAGGTTATGTTTGGCGTACTAGCTAAAAAGCTAGCTGTTAAATAAAAAAACTAACTGGTAGGTGAAAAACTAGTTAGTTGAAATATATAAAATTACATAAAAAGACATGTAAGAGTATGTGTTTTTATAACTAATTAAGGGGTGTATTTGGAAAATTTTAAAAAAGTTCCTAAAAAGCTAGTCTAAGTAGTTTTTCAAAAAGCTAGCTTATAAGCTACTTTTTGGCTAACCAAACACGACAACCAAAAATAAGCTAGCTTATCAGCTAGCTGTGACGCGCCAAACACAGTTATAATAATCAAGGTTTTAAAAAGTGTTCGACATTAATTAGTTGGTAGACTAGGATTAATTCCTAGTTTCCGAGTTTAAGCAAAGAAAAGAATAGGAATGAAAAAAAACTAAGAATGAGAAAAAGGAAAGAAAAGAAAGAAAATAACATTTGTGTTTTGTGTTTTGTGTTTTTGAGTTGGAGAAAAGTGAAAGGAAAATTAATCATTTTATTCTTTCTTTCAAAATCCTTCCAAATCGGAAGGAAAGTTAGGAGGGAAAGTGGTCCTTAAATTTCCCTCCACTTCCTTTTGTTAATGAAACTCGAAAAAACCAATTTTTTTTTTTAGTTTTTCTTATTTCCACTAATTTCATTTATTTTCTCTCGTTAAGTTGAACTCAGGAACGGGAAACAAGAGATTAATTGTTTAGGCGTGGATTAATCAGAACCCTTAGTTACTAATTCGTTGAATTTTAAAATACAACTGACTAATATCATACCAAAGCTCGTAAATATCATTGATATTATAATGAATAGGTTAATATGATTAATGCAGTACTAATCATTCTTCAAATAATTTCTATTGAGATAGAAGAATTTAAAAATTGTTATCATTTCATTGTTTGCTACTGCTCCGGTCATTGTATAGGTATGGATTAATCGCTAGACGTCTTCTAAACAGTCAGGGGTAATGCCAAAGGAATAATCGAAGATTAATCCGGACCTAGTCGGAATTTTTATAACACTCATATAAGACAACAAATAAATCAATAATTAGCAAAAAAAATGACGTTACTCAATAAGGTCGTAAATGAATTACAACTTTCTTGTCATGTTTTTAGAATTCTCCTTTTGGTAAATTAAATTAAGCTTGTTTCGGGCCAATTAGTTGTGAGTTACACATACTTTTCTTAAACTGTTGAATGTTTACGATAAGTCTTAAATCCTTGTTTGCAAATGAAATTCTCATTTGTGATTATAGTCTTTTGTAGAATGCATTTGTCGTTCGCATTGCTCTGATTAGAACTTGTTCTTATCCAAAGATTAGTTTTTGGACTTGTACAAAGTATTTCTTATAAACGAAGGTAGCCCATATTGTAGTTTTCAGTGTATCTTGAAGCCCATAGTGAAATTAGTTGCAGCCCACTAGTTCTAAAACATGATAGTAGTTCGAGGCTTCGAGCCTCTTCGAGGAAGGGAGCTTGTACTACGCAAGGGGAACAAAAAGACTTAGTTTTATTTATATTTTCACATAAAATACATATAAAATGTATTTTTTTTGGTATTTTTTATATAGAATAGAATATGATATCAATACGATCAGATTGAATGATTACAAAATATAACTAATAGCAACAAAAAGACAAAAGATAACCGCAAAATTAAATTCTTAATTGATAATAAAAATAATTGTCTATCAAACAATAAAAAGGGAATACTTATATGGAGGATAATATAAGTTTCATTCTTTAACCTTAGAAGCTCATAATTGAGTAGGATGAGATCCTCAATCATTATCTAAATCAAATCTCAAAAAATAAAATTTACGAAGTTAATACAAAAACAACAAAACACATTTTTGAGGCCCTAAATAATCAAGCATGGCCGAAAAACACATGTCATAGTGAAGCAGTGTGTTCTCTTAGTCAACCCATTTTACATGTGAGTGAATTTCGTCTAATTCCGAACTATTGGATCATTTCAGCAGATTTGTCGTTGATGTCATTATACTTTCATTCCTACTAGTACTAACATAACCATGTTGTGCATCACCCCTTGTACCACCTACATCAAAATATGTATAGTGAAACATTTTTTATAAATAATAACAAAAGAATAACAAAAAAAATGCTATAGTATCTTAGAAAATGAGGAGTAAACACACATTTTAGAGAAACGTTATAGGTGGACATGGATCAATTTTCTTGTACATTTTAGTTTTCCTTATAACACAATGATTATGTATATAATTATCAATTCATCTAGAAATCAATGTAGCACCTTTATGGGAAGTGAAAAGAATCAACATGGCATAATCTTTGACATGATTGAAGTTATGATTCTCTCCGATTAAGTGTTCTTTAATTGCCATAAGGGTTTTCATGTTTATGTATAAAATTGATGTTGTATCATACCTTAATTTCAGTATGTGGTATCAAAGTCGGGTCAATTGTGTGCCTTAAGTTTTGATATTTTTGGGTGAGTTGTGTGCCTTAAGTTCGATATTTATTCATTTGCTACATGGAACCTTAAATCCCCATTGTTTTCTTATGCCTTTAAATTATAATGGCAATAATAATTCAATCATGATTAAAAGGTACCACAAACAAAACAAATTCGTTTATTGTTTTTCTTTTGGAACCTGTGATTTCAATCGTACAAGGATGGATGTATCCTGGGTCAATTTTTCCTTAACTAGTAAAAAACCCGCCCGCGCTGCGCTGCGGATTCAAATAAACTATGATTAGCATTCCAAAATTGACATAATCAGACAAACAAAAGCGTAAGTTAAATGTAAAATACTTTTTGACTTGTTCAAAAAACATAACTATATAAACATTTTATTATTACCTTTAATCAAAGTAGGTTGCTTGTTTTGTTAAAATAGAATAGATGATAAAAAACCAAAATAAAATAAAAATATAAGTACACTTCCTTCTCATGCATAAAATTATATAAGGCGACTACAATCCTAAAAATAATAAAGTACATTTCTTTTTCCAGAAATAAGATACCAACAAATACAAAACCAAAATAGTCCGTCTAGTTAAATTAATCTTGAAATAAGATGGAAAAAACAAAGGTTTACTTGTTGTCATGTCTAGTTAAATTAATCTTAAAATAAGGAAAAAAACAAAGGTTTAATTGTTGTCGCCCACAAATTTTGTGGACACCATATCATCTTTAGTGCAACCCAAGATGCCCTTCAACCTCCCTAATAACAAACCCAAAAAATAATATTACAATTTTTCGACCATTATCTATGAAGAATTCAAGATATACAACATGAAATGAAATAAGTTTGCTTACTTTGTAGCAGCTTTGATCTCATAAAGTCATAAATTTCTCCAAACGGTCAAATCAATAGTTGGGATACGGAAAAGGAGTCGAAAGCAATAACATGAGGTTATGGCTAATATTTCATGAATATGACAAAGTAAAGGAGCATGTGTAACAACTATGAGAACAGAAAAGTTGCATTTTTAAATTTTTTTAGCAGGCCAAAATAAATACTTTTAATAGAAGTTAATTATAATTTAATTTTTTTCATGACTGGAGGGCAGAATGGCTATATTTAATGTCTGCAATAAGATAGAAGCAAAATAGGTGGAATAAATGACTTTGAGATCTAACATCGGTTTTGACTTTTTTTTTTTTTTTTTTTTAAGTGCAGGAAACATTTTATTTAGAGTAATGGATTACCATAGAACATGGATAAAATGAGATCTTCATGTTTCTTGAAGAAATCACATCAAAACCAATTTTGGTGCTTATTTTAAGGTCCCACAAACCAAAATAGATTTAAAAAACCAATTTATTTACCCTCAATCATTGCAACTTATAATCTGAAATCTGTTTGTAACTATTGTGACATGAAAACCCAAATGTCACACCTTCCCCGACCAATGACGGAAATGCCGAGTGGTGACTGTATTTACATAGATTACCCAAATCACAGAGTGCAAACTATAACTATCTATTAAATGAAACCCATCTACATTCGAGCTGATAGTCATTCCTTGATTTGATTATTAGAAATGTCAACTTCATGTTGGTGAGTATACAAGTTTTGAGATAAACATATGATAAACTTTCTTTGAAAACTTTCTAGAAATATTTAGACATGATTATGACCATTTTACTTAAATTCCTAGTTTCCTATATTTTATTATATTATCTCTTATATTTTTTAGGATATCCTACTAATCCTACTTTATTATCTTTACATGAAGTTTTACCAATTCTAACTTACTATTTTTGTAGGATATTTACTGATCCTATATTATTATCCTTTAGGATATTTTATCAATCCTAACTCACTATCTTTGTAAGATATTTACCGATACTATCTTATTATCTTGTAGGATATTTTATCAATCCAACGTTAACTATCTTTGTATGATATTTACCGATCCTATCTTATTATCTTTTAGGATATTTTATCAAAACTAAGTTATTTTATCTACCACTCTAAGGCATCCCTCTTGGTAATCAGATCTCTAATGTGGTTTTAACATATTACCATGTGTCACACCCCCAAACCAGAACGGCTGAAATGTCCGGGGGCGGATGACGTCATGCTCAGTATCACAACAAATGTAGAATAGTAAAAAAAGCAACAACATCAATTTCATTAATATTAAAGTGTTTACATTGCATTCAAATCACATATGATTGAATCCAAAAGTAAATAGCAAAAGAAAGACATGAAGCTACTATGCTCCATCTTCTGAATCCCTGCGCGTGTACCTGTCTACTAGTTTCCTGAGAATACAAGTGATTTTGAAAGTGTATCAACATTTAAGTTGGTGAGTTCATAAATATTTTGTTTTAGAAAGCATATTCTTTGTTCTTTGAAAACCTTAGTATGTTCCTCCAGAAAATCCAATATTTTCTAGTCTAATAAAAAAAAATCTAATGTAAGAAAAATGTAACCTTTAAGTTCCTTTTACAATCACCTAGTAGATACAAGTTATATACAATACATATCGAACAGCCAGTCGATTGTGTGGTTCTGCCCTAAGCCCACAACCAAACAAGGAACAGGAAATGAAGCGGAATCCACACATTCCACTGTTTGTGGGATCTACATTGTATGTAACCCTGGCGTATACACTAGGTAATTACAGAGTTAACAGTGTTGGTCCTATTTTAGTGACATCTACATTGTACTTTGAAAGTAATGTAATACTATTGCATTTGTATGCAATCTTTTGTGTATGTAATTAGTTAAAAATTCTATCCAAAAAGTATGTTTTTGTACTAGAAAATAGACATGAGTGTCGAGGAGTATGTTGCAGTCCTTACCGAGAAAATGATGTTAGTTTCTGACCTGGTCCCTACTGAATTATCCAGGATAGAAAAGTTTGCTAATGGACTACCGATGGATTTTGGTCCAATAGTGAAATTAGCAACTACTTTTGAAGCAGCCATCCGAGTTGCCAATCTGTTGAAGACATGATCACAGGAAGAACCAACATACAGGCTGAAGTCAAGAAGAAGAGGATTAACGAAAGATCCTCACAACCCAAAAAATATGAGGTTCGAAACCTAGCCACAACGATAAGAAACCTAGGGATTACAATGAAGAAAAACGGTGTGACAGGTGTAGGAAGAAGCACTTTAGGAGATGGAACGAGGAAGTAACCTGCTATAAGTATGGAAAGGCTGGTCACTTTTCCAAAGATTATACATTCAAAAAAAGAATATGTTACGAATAGGGAGTTATGGGGCATGTTTTGAAAGATTGCCCAAAGAAAAACGAACCAACACGGTCATAATGTGTTGTCAAAGCCAAAGGCAAGAGCGTTCCACATGATCCATGATGAAGCGGAAACTGCTTCTCCGAAGTAAAATATATGAAGAAAATGTCTTAAATAGATAGTAATAACTCATTTAATTGAATATGATAGGCTTTAAATATGAATGTAATCATTCTTAAAAGGTATAAAAAAATCTCTACTTTTGTTATATGTGTTGATTTGCTATATGATTTTATTGAATGATGACTTGGATGACTACATGACAATACCTGGGACGAGTATGAGCAGGTGTGAAAGATAATAAAGACCTATATTATCAGAAGAACAAGACTCATACTGTAACAACGCAAATTTTCAAACAAATTTTTTTCATTTTTAAAATATAATTATTTCCATTCAAAACAAGGCATAAATAGTTTAAGTATTCTGTCAAATACAAATATTCAAAATCCCAAGATCATAAAAGCATTCTTCAGTGTGTATCGACCACGCCGACGCCTTCCCACGGTCCTCGCTAGTACCTGAAACACATACATAACAACTGTAAGCATAAATGCTTAGTGAGTTCCCCAATATACAACTTACGCACATACGCCTTTCCAGACCCTGACCTTCCGGTCATCAGCACCACGCCTTCCGGCCCATAACATATTCGCCTTCCGGCCCATAACATATTGCCTTCCGGCCCACACATAACATATTCAGCACATATAACAAATATCTTACCACATATAGCATACATATCACATATCGTATCTGACCTTCCGGTCACACAGTCAAACCCTGCCGGGTACAGTATAGTGAGAAGACTCACCTCGTGAATGCTGAAAGCTAGCAAATCCTGAAATCACTCGTGCACAATCCGACGAGCTACAACCTCCCTATAACATCACATATCTCATTAACACATATACCTTCTAAGTGTGACTATCCCTAAGAAGTCAGACTTAGGTCAACTCTGGTCAACGGTCAACGGTCAACTCGACCGGACTCGGCGAGTACCATGGCGACTCGGCGAGTCTAGACGTCCTCCAACTCTCTGGGATTCCCTATCTACTCGTGGAGTATCCTCCTTGACCCGACGAGTTACTCCTGGAAGAATCGCGGGGCCACCCCGACTCAACTCGCCGAGTCTGAAGAAGAACTCGACGAGTCCCAGTAAATCTTCAAGCTACTCGCCGAGTCTGCTCATCGAACTCGGCGAGTCCATGCCATGCAACCGCTCAAACTGCATCCTAAGGTCAGAACTGCTTCGACCATTCCTAGGTCTGGCCTTCCTAGAATGATCTACCACGTGAAGTCCTCATTTCAGTGCTCATGATACACCATGTGATTCATAATTTACATTTTGACCTAAGGCATAAGGATTCCAATCCAAAACCTTCATCAATTCCCGAAATGCATGGACATGGGACATTCTGGACCTCCAAGGGTCTCAATACAGGTTTACACTCGTTTAGGGAACTAGGGTCACAGTCAATCTAATCACACAAGGGTTCCATAAACCCTAAATCCATAAATTCATCAATATAGCAGAGCATACATGAATTCTTACCTGGATGATGTATTCTCTGTGTCCCCAATCCTCAGAATGTGACCCCCTTGCTGCTCCCTTAGCCAATCTCTTCGCTTCCTTGCACAATCACTCTTCTATAATCAATAATGGCCTATGATCCTTGCTCCAGATGCACCCAATCGATTTAGGGTTCTTCTGAGAAGGCTAAAATGAATAATGACGGCCAATAAGTCTCCTTTATACGTCCCAAACCTGAACGGTTAGGGTTTTCGCTAAACAGCGTCGACTCGCCGAGTCCATATCTGGACTCGTCGAGTCCAGTCGCGATCCCGCGACCAAGTCTGCGATCCTACTCGGCGAGTCTAGGCTCCAACTCGCCAATAATACCTGAGATTTCGGGCTGTTACAACTCTCCCCCACTAGGATTAGACTTCGCCCTCGAAGTCTCACTCTGCAAATAGTTCCGGATGCTGCTCCCGCATCTCACGTTCCGGCTCCCAAGTCATTTCCGATCCCTTACGGTGTTGCCACTGAACCAACACCAGAGGTACCTCCTTGTTCCTCAGAACCTTGATCTTCCGATCCCTGATGGCCACTGGTCTCTCAGCATAATTCAGGCTCGCATCCACCTGGATATCCTCCAATGGAACCACTGCCGACTCATCGGCTATGCATTTCCTCAATTGCGACACATGAAACGTGTCATGGATCTGTCCCAACTCCGCTGGCAACTCCAACCGATAGGCTACCCGACCTATCCTTGCAATCACACGAAATGGCCCAATATACCGGGGCCCCAACTTGCCCCTCTTCCTGAATCGAATCACTCCTTTCCAAGGAGAGACCTTCAGGAGAACGAAGTCGCCGACTTGAAACTCAAGCTCGGATCGGCGCCTGTCTGCATAACTCTTCTGTCGGCTCTGGGCGGTCAATAACCTCTGTCTAACTTGTTGAATCTGCTCTGTCGTCTGAAGCACGATCTCTGTGCTACCCATCACTCTCTGTCCCACCTCTCCCCAGCAAATGGGGGTCTGACACCTCCTACCATACAACAGCTCAAAAGGTGGCATACCAATGCTCGAATGATGGCTGTTGTTGTAGGAAAACTCTGCTAAGGGTAAATACGCATCCCAGCTACCCCCGAAGTCTAATACACATGCTCGAAGCATGTCCTCCAGCGTCTGAATCGTCCGCTCGCTCTGACCGTCTGTCTGGGGATGGTATGCGGTACTAAAATGCAATTTAGTACCCAGCTCCTCATGAAATTTCTTCCAGAACCTGGAAGTGAAACGCACATCACGGTCTGAAACAATCGAAATCGGTACCCCATGCCGAGATACCACCTCTCTCACATATGTCTCCGCCAACTTCTCCGCTGAAGAACTCTTCACTGATGGCAAGGAAGTGTGCACTCTTCGTCAACCTATCCACAATCACCCAAATTGCATCAACTCCCCTGGCAGTCTTCGGCAATTTGGTGATGAAATCCATAGTGATCTGTTCCCACTTCCACTCGGGGATCTCCAATGGCTGTAACTTGCCATGCGGTCTCTGGTGCTCGGCCTTAACCCTACGACAGGTCAAGCACCTCTCAACGAACCATGCGACGTCCCTCTTCATACAGGGCCACCAATACTCTTTCCTCAAGTCTAAATACATCTTCGTAGCACCGGGATGGATCGAGAATTTCGATCTATGAGCCTCTTCCATCAAAGTAATACGTGTACCGCCCACGAACGGTACCCAAATCCGGCCCTGAAACGTCATAAGCCCTCGACCATCCTGAACGAACTCTGAAATTAACCCCACAACCCGCTCTTTCTTCTGCATTTCTGGTCGCACTGCTTCGGCCTGTGCCCCATGAATAGCATCCAATACAGGAGTCATCACAGTCAGTCTCAAGCATACATCTCGCAATGGAGTGCTCTCCGCCTTGCGGCTCAACGCGTCGGCTACCACATTAGCCTTACCTGGGTGGTACAGGATCTCACAATCATAATCCTTGACCACATCCAGCCACCTCCTCTGACGCATATTTAGGTTGGGCTGATCCATCAAATACTTCAAGCTCTTATGGTCCGTATAGATCGTACATCGAACCCCATACAGGTAGTGACGCCAAATCTTGAGAGCGAACACTACTGCTCCCAACTCTAAATCATGCGTGGGGTATCTCGCCTCATGAGGCTTCAGCTGTCTCGACGCATACGCTATCACATGACCCCTTTGCATCAACACTGCACCCAGTCCCGAAATCGAAGCGTCACAATATACTACAAAATCTTCCATCCCTTCCGGGAGAGCCAATACCGGGGCTTCGCACAACCTTTGGCGAAGTGTCTCAAAGGAGGTCTGCTGCTCGGGCCCCCATGAGAATGCAACACCCTTCCGGGTCAATCTGGTGAGTGGCACTGCGATCTTGGAGAAATCCTTGATGAATCTCCGATAATACCCTGCCAACCCAAGGAAGCTCCTGATCTCAGAAGGTGACTTTGGCACCTCCCAACTCATCACCGCCTCAACCTTGGCCGGATCGACCAATATCCCTTTCTGATTGACAACATGTCCTAGAAATTGGACCTCCCGCAGCCAGAAGTCACATTTGGAGAACTTTGCATAAAGCTTCTCCGACCTCAATACCTCGAGGACCTCCCTCAAATGCTCCTCATGCTGCTCTCTAGATCTAGAATACACCAGAATGTCGTCGATAAATACAATCACTGACCGATCCAACATCGGTCTGCATACCCTATTCATGAGATCCATGAACACAGCCGGGGCATTGGTGAGCCCGAAAGGCATCACCACGAACTCATAATGCCCATATCGCGTCCTAAACGCTGTCTTCTGGACATCCCCATCCCGTACTCTCACCTGATGGTACCCTGACCTCAGATCGATCTTGGAAAACCAAGACGCTCCCTGCAACTGATCGAATAAATCATCGATCCTCGGTAACGGGTAACGGTTCTTGACCGTCAACTTGTTCAACTCCCGGTAATCAATACACATCCGGTGTGAACCATCCTTCTTCTTGACGAACAGAATAGGTGCTCCCCACGGCGAGCTGCTCGGCCGAATGAATCCCTTCCCCAGCAACTCCTGGAGCTGCGAGGACAACTCTTGCATCTCTGGAGGTGCAAGACGATAAGGCACCTTAGCAATAGGCGCTGCCCCCGGAACCAGGTCAATACCAAACTCTACTTGCCTCACAGGAGGTACTCCCGGCAACTCCTCGGGGAAAACATCTGAAAACTCGCGCACCACAGGAACCTCCTCAACTGATTTCGGTCTCTCGGAAACCTCCCGCATATCCATCACATACGCCACAAAACCCTTACAGCCCTGCTGTAGACACTGCCTCGCCCTAGCGGCCGAACAAAAAGCTGATCCCGAACAGGTACCCTCGCCGTACACCGAAAGAACTCCCCCACTATGGTCTCGTATAGTCACCAACTGACGCTCACAGTCGATGACAGCGCCGAATCGGCTCAACCAGTCCATGCCCACGATGACACAGACGTCACCCATCGCAATAGGAATCAGGTCAATCGGAAACCCAACCCCGATAATCTCTAGCACACATCCCCGAAGAACCTTCGTGGCATAAATCGATTTCTCGTCAGCTATAGAAACTTTCAAAGGCCGACTCAAAGACTCACGATTAACGCTGATATGCTGACTAAAGGCTAAAGATACAAAGGACCTACTCGCACCCGAGTCAAATAACACTAAGGCAGGCACAGAGTTCACAAGGAAAGTACCTACGCATATAATAACATAAGCATAACATCTCGACATCAAAAATAAATACATGAATTACAACATACCTGCCACAACATCGGGCGCAGCGCGGACCTCCTCCGCAGTCAGCTGAAAGGCTCTCCCATGAGCCCTCGGGGCCTCGACCTTCACCGGTCGAGTCTCAGTAGTCCTGGCAGTAGGTGCAGATCCTTGACGAAGCTGAGGGCACTCGGCCTTCCGATGGCCGGTCTGGTTGCAATGAAAGCAAACCGTAAATCCCTTGGGACACTCCCTAGCAATGTGCCCCTCTTTGCCACACTTGTAGCAAGCACCGGCTCGACACACCCCATCGTGACCCTTGCCGCACTTTCCGCAAGTGCGGCTCTTCGAACCTCCCGTCCTCGAATCGGCGGACTTGATCCGCTTGGCTGCCGGCTGAGACTGAGTCGGCCGCCGGTCTGCCTGCTGAGACTCGGCCTCCTCCCTGGCCTGAGTCTCTAACTTGATCTCACGCTTCCTGGCATTCGCCTGAAGCTCAGTAAAAGTATGGTAAGTGGAGTTTGAAACAAACTCCCGGATCTCCCTCCTCAGAACACCCAAGTACCGGCTCATCCGAGCCTGCTCTGTGGCCACCAGCTCGGGGCAAAACATCGCCCTCTCATGAAACTTCCGCGTGATCGCCGCCACCGAGTCAGTACCCTGCTTGAGGGTTAAGAACTCCTGAACCAATCGTTCCCGCTCCACCGGGGGAACGTACTCATCCCTGAACATGGCAGTGAACCCCTCCCATGTCACTGCCGTAGTTTCTGCCAAAGTGAAGTTCGCCGTCACGAACTTCCACCAGTCCTTCGCTCCCAGACGGAGCTGGTTCAAAGCGAACCGTACCCTCAGGTGCTCCGGGCATGAACAAGTGTAGAAGCACCCCTCTATATCTGCGATCCACCTCATCGCAGCAATCGGATCCTGCGTCCCATCGAACTCTGGTGGCTTCGTGTTGCTGAACTCTCGGAACAGCAACGAGTCACCCCCCTGTGGCCTAGCAGCGGCCACAGCTGCGGTAGCTGCAGCGGTTGCAGCCTCAGTCAATGCGGCGTACCGCTCATCGAACGTCTCCATCAGGGTGGTCTTAATAGACCCAAACATCTCCGGGATCTCAGCCCGGATCGCCGCCGCTACTTCCTCGTGAATCATCTGACGAATCTCCTCGTCACTCACACCGCTCGAACTCGCTCCGTGGCGTGGTCTAACCATGATGTCTCTGAAATACAACATAAACTATCAGAGACTCCAGCGAGTGTAATCGCACTCGATAACGCAACCCTACTCAGTCTCCGATATCCAGGGATTCTTACTTGGGCCTCCCACTGACCCGGTGTCCTCGGTAGTACGGGCCCAATACTACCGACCACACCGCATCAGTGTTCATCCCAAGTCTTCCTCCCCAAACTCCGGATAGTGAGTACTCTACTTCTGATATGCACTATCTACCCGCATACTAGCAAAGCATCTCATATAGGCAAACTTCCCTAGACTAAGGCATCACAAATAAGGCCACTCTAGTCCTATCATGATTACCTAGTCTTCTAGCATGCATAACAATTCATATCATATAATATTGTAAGGTATTTTAGGGATCTTTACCGTTCGGGCGCTGACTGATCGTACACACTGCTTCTTTCTTGCTTACCACAAAACCATTTACAAAAGTTTATGCCTTTATTTAAAAAGTTTCCTCAAATCCTTGGTTTGAGTTCAGTTACCCCCCGAAGGTGCACCCGAATCCCTCAAACCAAGGCTCTGATACCAATTGTAACAACGCAAATTTTCAAAGAAATTTTTTTCATTTTTAAAATATAATTATTTCCATTCAAAACAAGGCATAAATAGTTTAAGTATTCTGTCAAATACAAATATTCAAAATCCCAAGATCATAAAAGCATTCTTCAGTGTGTATCGACCACGCCGGCGCCTTCCCACGGTCCTCGCTAGTACCTGAAACACATACATAACAACTGTAAGCATAAATGCTTAGTGAGTTCCCCAATATACAACTTACGCACACACGCCTTTCCAGGTCCTGACCTTCCGGTCATCAGCACCACGCCTTCCGGCCCATAACATATTCGCCTTCCGGCCCATAACATATTGCCTTCCGGCCCACACATAACATATTCAGCACATATAACAAATATCTTACCACATATAGCATACATATCACATATCGTATCTGACCTTCCGGTCACACAGTCAAACCCTGCCGGGTACAGTATAGTGAGAAGACTCACCTCGTGAATGCTGAAAGCTAGCAAATCCTGAAATCACTCGTGCACAATCCGACGAGCTACAACCTCCCTATAACATCACATATCTCATTAACACATATACCTTCTAAGTGTGACTATCCCTAAGAAGTCAGACTTAGGTCAACTCTGGTCAACGGTCAATGGTCAACTCGACCGGACTCGGCGAGTACCATGGCGACTCGGCGAGTCTAGACGTCCTCCAACTCTCTGGGATTCCCTATCTACTCGTCGAGTATCCTCCTTGACCCGACGAGTTACTCCTGGAAGAATCGCGGGGCCACCCCGACTCAACTCGCCGAGTTTGAAGAACAACTCGACGAGTCCCAGTAAATCTTCAAGCTACTCGCCGAGTCTGCTCATCGAACTCGGCGAGTCCATGCCATGCAACCGCTCAAACTGCATCCTAAGGTCAGAACTGCTTCGACCATTCCTAGGTCTGGCCTTCCTAGAATGATCTACCACGTGAAGTCCTCATTTCAGTGCTCATGATACACCATGTGATTCATAATTTACATTTTGACCTAAGGCATAAGGATTCCAATCCAAAACCTTCATCAATTCCCGAAATGCATGGACATGGGACATTCTGGACCTCCAAGGGTCTCAATACAGGTTTACACTCGTTTAGGGAACTAGGGTCACAGTCAATCTAATCACACAAGGGTTCCATAAACCCTAAATCCATAAATTCATCAATATAGCAGAGCATACACGAATTCTTACCTGGATGATGTATTCTCTGTGTCCCCAATCCTCAGAATGTGACCCCCTTGCTGCTCCCTTAGCCAATCTCTTCGCTTCCTTGCACAATCACTCTTCTATAATCAATAATGGCCTATGATCCTTGCTCCAGATGCACCCAATCGATTTAGGGTTCTTCTGAGAAGGCTAAAATGAATAATGACGGCCAATAAGTCTCCTTTATACGTCCCAAACCTGAACGGTTAGGGTTTTCGCTAAACAGCGTCGACTCGCCGAGTCCATATCTGGACTCATCGAGTCCAGTCGCGATCCCGCGACCAAGTCTGCGATCCTACTCGGCGAGTCTAGGCTCTAACTCGCCGAGTCCCCTCTTAAATCACCTCAAAACATAATAATAATAATACCTGAGATTTCGGGCTGTTACACATACTTAGATCAAGGAAAGTCACAAGGTGACTAAGTCTCTAACTGATTGAGATATTTTGTTTATTTCCATCATTACCTTTGTTTCAGTAATGACTACTAAGATAGATATTATTCCAACTTTAGTGGTCATAGAAAATCGAGTCTGAGTAATCTATGAAGAAAGTTTGATGTAGCGTCGGACTTTTGATTGAAGGAAATGAGAATTGAAGCTATCAAATGGAGTATCGCGATCATCATTAAGGATACGAAACTTGTAGATAGGAATGATACTTATCATGATGTGATTATATCACATTAGAACATGAAAGAAGGTATATTCCCTACTAGAGTCTGAATAAAAAATACCTTAGTCTAACCATTGCATCATATGATGAGAGATCATTAGAACGTGACTCGTCGATCTGTTGCGATAATCGAAGTAAAAAAACTTATCTTAGGTTAAGGAACTTGAGATTTCAGTGGAGATCGAAGTTTGAAGGAAGAGCAGGTGCAAGATTTAGCACCGTCAACAGTTAAGAAGTTTAAGAGTTAGAAACTCAATAGAAAAGACATAAGAGTTATGATTACTACATAGGATGGAAACGTAATGTGTAGAGTCATCATACGAGCCTTTGTTTTGTTGATGATTCTGGGACGTAATCTTCTTAAGGGGAGATAATTGTAACACCCACAAATTCGGGCTATAGCCAGTTAAGATATTGTAAGCCTTAAAAATGACTTTTTGATAGAAGATTATATAGGATAATAATCATAAACAAAGCTATATTAAATGTGACAAGGGTTATGTACATTTAACGCTGAAATCCGACTTCATACGAAGAAGTTATGCTTCTTCAAAGTTTTGCGATTAAACTAACATGAAAGTGTAGATGTCGTCGATAACTATGCATAAGTATAAAGAAAGTAAAAAACAGAGCTCATATATGGAAGTTATGACCATTCGAAGATCTACGAGAAATCGCCTATGTTGATGACATGGCATCACAAGAGGGCGCCACATGGCATGGTCGGTGGTTGACTCTCCATCGACGATAAGGCAATGTGGCCCAAGGAGTGAGCTCTACGTGGCACCATGAAACGGTTACATATGGAAACCATCTAAAAGGGAGGATGTATCCAAAATAGATGATGACACGTGGCATAAAGCTATAGGAGCTAGCAAGACCATCATGCGTCACACACCTATAGGGTATGCATGATGCGCCCTTCTGTTCCTATAAATACCTTGTGATTTTTGCATTCATTTCATACCAAATTCCATCCACTTTCTCTTTGAGATATCATCCTTTCTTGAGTCCGATTTTATTACGGTTCCTAGGTGTATTTAGTAAGGTTTTGAAGCTTCGAGGTGTCCGACAAATATAAGTTTTTCGTTTTGGGGTTCTATCTGCACAATTTCCCGGTATTTGCTAAAACTTTTGTAAGTTAATGCAGACTCTTTTTCTTTGATTGTAACTTATATTTATAGTCATAAGTCGTTATTATGAACCTATAAATACGATTTATCGGTAATTCCAAGTCATTATACTGATTGATCTACTTACAGGAAAGGTGCCTAGAATGGTTACGTTGGCTTGGTTGTTGGATTTCAGTAAAGCTATATGTTGAAATGGTCATGCCACCCAACTGTCCTGCCTATCTGGTCACTTTTCAAGTTGCAATAAGTGGTGCCTCGGAAAACACCAATGCCTTACTATCGGGATCCTACGATATCAAACACACACTAGTGAGTTTCTATGCCAAAATCTAACGCTAATATACTAAATTCTACATAAAGAGAAATGCCAAATTTCTTTAGTTCTAATATTGGTTTTATATCAATTGGTAACAATTTTTTTTGAAATTGTGAAATTTTATAACTCATGTGATTCAGACAATTTTGGATATTATTTTCCAGATTTTTGTAATATTATTTGAAGGTATTTTCACATATTTAAATGTGTTTCAAACTCTTAAAATCCAAAAATGTTATCAAACAGTTTCCAAAAATTTTAAAACTTTACATTTTCATTCCAAATATAGTAGAGGTCTACAAAAAAATTTTCCTTGAATTTTGGATGTGATTAGCTGTTTTTTTAAATTTTTTAAGCCTTCATATAAATATAAATTCGTGAAAAATAGCATTCATATGATAAAAATTCTCAAACTTTTTGTAATACTGTTATTAAACATACTTAAGCTGGTAAAAGTATGAAAATGGATTTGTAAATAGTTTTACCTGATTTTATTATTTTTGTTCATTTTTTCTAACAAAAATGGAGATAAATAGAAAACAGTTTCCAAAATTATCCAAACTTTTTGTAATACTCTTATTAAACATATATAAGCTGGAAAAAATATGAAATGGATTTATAAAGAGTTTAACCCATTTTTATTATTTTTGCACATTTATTCAAACAAAAATTAAGATAAATAGAAAACAGTTTCCAAAATTACCGAAACTTTTTGTAAAAATGTTATTAAACATACTTAAGTTGGGAAAAATATGAAAGTTATTTTTCATTTAGTTTGGCTATTTTTATTTGTTTTATTTACTTAAATAATCATTAATTCGTGAATAATTATTAAACAATTAAGGTAAATTACCAAACTTTTTGTAAACTTTATATACAGTGTACATAATCTGGGAGTAATACCAAACATAATTTTATATACCGGAGTATGATTTTGTGGATTTAAGTGTATTTAATCTTAGGAAGATAGAAGAAAAATAGCATACAGAAGAGAAAAATCATACAACTTTTTAAGTAGCATCCTAATATGTTATAAGGTGTTTTGGTAAATTTTCATGAATTTTGGATTAGTAAAACTATTTTTCCCATTTTTAATCCATTATAAAAACAAAAATCATGGAAAAATAGATATGCATTATGAAAAATTCCCAAAATATTTTTCTAAGTAATCCACATGGGGTAGTATCTGCAAAAAATCATAGATAATCTTTTCACATTAGCTAAATCGGTTTTATGATTTATTGGATCTAAAGAAAAGGAAAATTAAAACTCCTACTAAACGGCAACAAAAATCGATTAAGCTTAACGACACGCCATTATTTCCGATAGGGGTAATCCACGAATTTCTCTATGATTTATAGACCTCATAAATATTTTAAATGATTTATGACCTTGTTTTTTTTATTGTAACAATTATAATAAATCAAAGAAATGAAAACAACTCTTGCGATTTTTCATATCCTCTTATTATCTTACTGGGATTCTGAGAAATTTTTGTTTTTAATAGAAAAGAATATTTAGATTTTTCTATGAATAAAATCCTTTACATGCAATATTCACAATGTACTTTCATCATCAAGCCCTTAAACTTGATGTTTATCTCATGCATCACGGTTTGAAGACCATGCATGAACATACTTTATTCATAGTGATATTTTTTAAGGAAAACTTGGGTGCATAAGGTGGATGAACCTTTAAAACTTCTAAAAATTTGTATTCTAGGGTTTGACGTAGGTTTAGGTCCTTGGATTTCACCATTAAACAACACGCATGTTGTTCTTGGGTTAAATCCTACCACCAACATCATCAAACTCGACATTCATGGCTATTCACATTAATGTTCATAAAGAATGGTGTAGAAGAAGAAGGAAGTGTAAGAAACTTGTAAAACTTTAAAGAAAAGTGAAGGATAATGACAGAGAGATTGAGGTATTTTACCTAGACTCCAATCTTGAGCTTCAAGAACACCCATGAATCTTCAAAATTTCAAGATTAAAGGTTGTTAATTACTATTTTTAGAGAGTGTTTTGAGAAAGAGAAATAGAGAGAGAGAGAGAGAGACAGAGAGACACACAGAGAGAGAGAAAGAGAGAGTCTTCTTGGAAGATGGAAGAAATGGTGGAGTGAAGTGTAAGAGAAAATGAGTGAGTACGTGGGTTTCCAAGTAAGATAGAGAGAGAGAGAGAGGGAGAGAGAGATGGACGAATTTCTTGGAGGGCGAGAGGGTTTTAAGAGGTTTTGACAACTTTAATTTGAATAAATATGGCCTCTTAATCATTTTTATAAAATCATCTTTAGTTTTTATAAAAAGTCTTAGTGCATTAATAAGGTTTAATTGTATTTTTGTCTTATAAATTAAGGGTAATTGGTAATGACCTAAAATTTTATTTTCCTTGATTATATTTCCCTGAATTTAATTATTTTAAATTGATATTTTAAGGTTGATAATTGATTTCATATAACTTTTGAGGTTAAAGTTTCAAAAATTAGGTATTTTGGTTTTTTTTTTTTTTTTTTTTTTTTTTTTTTTCTGATTTTGGTAAACTTTGAATATCGAATAAATTGAATCTTTGAGATTTCAAATTATTTTTGTGTTTCCTAACTCTTATTCAAGTTAGAAATAATGTTTGTAATTTATTTTTATCGGCCTATTGGCATTCTATGAAGTTGTTCCGAGATTCAAGCAAATTTGATGAATGAAGTATACTAGTCCTAGTTTAAACTTTGAATTAAGTTTCTATGAGACTTTGACCTAATTTCTACTTCTAGGTCAAGTGAATGATGTGTGTACGTGACTCGTGAAAAGGTGTTCAAGTCAAGGAATGACCCGAATTTGAATAGTTGTCACAATTGAAGTAACTATAGAAATCACGTATCAATTTGAAATCTAAGTACACTATCCATTGTTTATAATTGTTTCCAAGTTTCTAGTAGGTTATAACTTAGCTTCTGGTTACTAACTCTAGTATTTTTCGTGCCTATATGTGCAACTAATTTTATTCTAATTTGAACTATCTCAATTTGAAGGTTGTCACAGTCTCCCCCGGTTAAAAGAATTTTGTACTAAAATTCAATTCATGACGTATTCTATTAGAACTCAGCAGAATACAATTGTATTGTTGGAGAGGTGGTGACTTTGAGAGTTCTTTGATTATTTTGGGTTAATTCCTCAAGGGAAGAGAGAACTCTTTACCTATAATCAAATTAATGTTTCCCTAATTCGAATTCTATAATCTAGATTGTGGGAAATTAGGATAATGGAAATCATAACCCAACCATGGCGACCTAGTCGAAAAAGATTATCTAGTTAGATATTTTCTAACTTAAGAGAGCGATATAAGTTTTGTTGAAACACCAACTGCATTGAGTGTTAAGTCTGCATTGATCCTTAAGTCGCGTTCTAAATCAGCACTAAGTGCAAATTTACCATCTAATAAAGAATATATTAGGGACAATTTGCTCACTTTCGGGTAGGCTATTAAGTCTGGAAAAGATATATTCCAAAATAAAAAGGGGTAGCACGAATGAAAGATAATCAATCGAGGGTATGTTCCTAATGATACGTGCTAAGGGTAGGTAACAAAGTTTTGGTACATCTCAAATGTAAAGACTATTTAAGTGTCGTCTACAAAATAAATTACGAAATGGCCAAGGATTTCCGAAGCTATATTTACTGCTACTGTTACTCTTGCTACAATGATACCATATTTGAAGAAAAAATATTTAGCAAGTCATTATTGCAAATGGAGGCGATGAAAGTTTATGTCACACCCTAAAACCATGAACGGCAGAAACGTTCTAGGGCGGAGGACGTCATGTTCAGTATCACAACAATGCAAAGTAGTAAACAAGTAACAACATCATCCATTGCATTAATAATATAATTTCATACAAGTGTGTTCTGTCAAGTTGTATAGACACCAAAAATACATATCAAAATAAAAGACGAGTCTTGAACGAGCTCCATCTTCTCAAACCTGGCACATGTACCTGTCTACTAGTGACCTGAGAATACAAGTTATTTTGAAAGAGAGTATCAGCTTTAAAGCTGGTGAGATCATAAGTATATTAGCGTCGGTATTTGTATGAAAGTATTTGTAAGATGTTTTGAACTCTCCTAGAAAACCCTATGTTTCCTACTAAAAGTAGCCTTCTACCAAGGCATCTAGTATATGTGTGTGTCTCTTGTAAGAGTGTGTATTTTCCCAAGTCCGACTATCATTAATCAAAAATATAGTTTTTGCATTACCGTGCATCGTGTGAATGTTCACGAAGTGAATGTAATGGGAAAAATAATATAGTACTGTAGTATTGTAATACGTAACTGCTGCTGTACTAACTACCTTAAACCAATTGTAATTTAAAGTAACATGTGATCGGCCTGTATCCTGCTACCGACTCTAGTAAAACGATGATGTAAGATGCCGTAAGAAATGACATTTGGCACCCGTAGACTTGTAAGTCCCACTATAGCGAGCAACAAGGTGTTGGATAGTCAATCCAGTATAGATCTATATGCAAACTCATACGCTACCCAATTAAGGAGATTCTGGATACAAAAACAGTCATGGTAGGTAGTGCCATGCCCCGTTTAGTGGCTCACATAACTGCATGAATGTATATGTAATGTATGTGCTAGCTGTATTGTGTGTTCTTTCTCTCTCTAGCCTATATGTATTGTTATGTTCTGTGTGTACTAGCTGTATTGTATGTTCTCTCTCTATCTAACAAGTATTGATATGTACTGTGTGTACTAGTTGTATTGTATGCTCTCTCTATCTAGCAAGTATTGACTCATGAATGAACTGATTCCTTGTATGATTCATTGTTCTAGTAATAGTATTAGTAACTTCCTAAACTACGCCAATCGTAGTTTACTAGTAATATGACTTGTACGTATGAATGTATACCCTTGCTACCCAAGAGTATTGAATTGACTGATAACACTTTTATGTCTATATATGTGTACATAATATATAACTAATATTTAGACAACCTTCGGACGACTAACCGATGCCCTAAAGCCACATCCAAACAAGGAAAAGGAGGTAAAGTGAGCTAGCCTTCCTAAGTCCTTTAAACATTTCTTATATAACTATACATACATAGACATGCATTTGACAATATAAAAGTATAAAAAGAGTTTAAGTAAATGTATTTGACAACAGAAGAGTTTGTAAAATAGTTTGAAGCAAAACAGTTTGAAAAGTAAGAAAACCACTTGTTTGGTAGTTATTAATCACATGTGATTGATATAATAACTATAATTGTTCAACATGTATTCCCCCACATAAAAGCATTTAAAAACATTTAAAAGGTCAATTTAAGGGGTATGAACTCACCTGTAGTGAGTGGTATGGATGAACTGATGAAACAGGATTGCTAGGTGTCAAGTGAAGACTTGAGCACACACAAGGATCCTATTTAATATATAATGACACATATATGTATCCAATTAGTCTTAAAACAACTAATCAAGAAAGATAAGACATCCTAGGACATACTAAACACCTTATATAAGTGTTATAGGTCCCAAAGATTGCATCTAAGCGTTGTAGGACATTGCTATTGAGTTTAGGGTTCAAAGGAAACCCCTAATATGAGTTTACGGTTTTGTGACCATCACTCATTGAGTTTACGGTCGTAAACTCATGCTTTCTTGACCATGAGTTGTTTTGAAGCTCTACAAGTCCTTAGAAGCATTTCCACTTGAAGTATAAGCCTATGGAAGGGATTAGGGCACCATTTCACTCCTAATTGGAGTTTACGGTCCTTGGACCATTTCCCCTTGGGTTTATGGTCGTAAACCCCTATGGTTTATGGTATTTTGATGTGTTCAATCCCTTAACTCATCAAGGAATGGATCTATGTAAGTTTCCAAGGCTTAGGAGGGACTAGGGCACACTTTGGCACCCTTTTAGGGTTTACGGTTCAAGAACATCTTAAACCGTAAACTCCTTGTTCTTGGTGTTTCTTGGGTGTTTTCTTGATGTTTAGAAGTGTAACAAGCCTTAAGATACTCTAGGATAGAAGTACTTACAAGATAGAGGCTTGAAAAAGTGCTAAAAGTCCAAGAACACTAGTGTGTGTTCTTGGTGAAACTTGAAGATCTAACCTTTTGGAATGATTTCATGGATGAAAGTGTGTTAGATCACTAGATTAAGTAATATATCAACTCAATAAGGCTAGAAACACTTATAAGTTGAAGATCTAGGAGGAAAAGTCGGATGCTACTTGAGAGGATTTGAGTTCTAACTTTGAAATGGTGAAAAGTGTGAAAAATGGCTAAGTGCCATATATATAGTCACTAGGGTTTACGGTCCAAATACCATTTGGGCCGTAAACTCCAAAATTTTGAAGTTTTTGGAACTCTATTGTTGTACAATAAACCCTAGTACTAACTTAAAAAGACTCAAACTTAATCCAAAAAGCTTGAAAGTTAGCAGAAACCGTTCTGACTTCTATTGAATTGAAATTTTGTACATAATAGAAATTTCGGGTGGTCACAGTTTATGATAAATTATATCACATTGTGTCGATAGCATTTTGAGTGTTTAGAAATGATAATTACTTTCACTATTATCTAAATGTGTGATAATATCAAGAAAATAAAGATACATGTGTGGCAATAAAACGAAGAAGTAAGATAATAAAGATATTAATTAAGGTTAAAGGTTTAAGTCATCAAGAAGGGAATTTATACATAAATATTTTGATTACTCTTTTTAAAAATAAATTGTCTAATTGTCTAAGTCAAGACAAATTCAAGATTACCACGAGTCAGAATATTTATGAAAAAAAGTTTGAGAATTTAGGAACTCGCTGAAAATTGAAAAGTAGAATGCTATTTTAAGAGAGGTGTAAAAATATCGATCTTTGAAAATAGTGCATTTTTAATTCAGTGATTCTACCAAAAACAATCATTTGAAGGATAGATAATCGTAATATTTAAAAAGTTTTTATGTTTTTAAGAATAAGAAACATAAAAAATATATCATTCATATACACTTTCCGGTCTTAGAAAAATGATAAGCACAAGGGTATTCATCTTGTATATTAATTGTAAGGAAAATACAATGAAAGTTACATTTTAAATCAAATTTCCGAATTTAGAATGAAAGAGCAAATGTAAATAAGGGTTACTTGTTTATAGTAGACTTCAAAATAAAAAATAGATGTATATGATAAAAGATGTAATTGAATATATCGAAGTTGACCAAGTTAAAATTATGTCTCATGAGTATACATGTATTAATCGCTCAGGTTGATAAGGGTAGACTTCTAGTCTGTATGTGTACGAACATGGTACCAATAGAAGCAAAATAGACAAAAACAAATTTAGACCATGCATTGTGTTATTATTATGAGTTTGTGAGATCTCAAATCAGAAGGAGAACAAGAAATCAAGTTCTAGAGAAAGAAAAGGAAGGTAGCAGCAATGCTTGCTATCAATAAAATTTTAAGAGCAATACATATAAGTAGATTTAAAACCAGGTCGAGATATATTCCAAACTTCACCCTTTAAAATATGTTGATGGTTACATAGACATGAAGAAGTTTTAAAGTGTTTGTTGAGGTTTGCTAAAAAATTATGAGTTATCTATTAAGTTAAACTCTATTTGTGAAAATAAGAAACACTACAACTTGGGTGCATAAGGTGGATGAACCTTTGAAACTTGTAAAAATCCGTATGCTAGGTTTGATATAGGTTTTGGTCCTTAGATTTCACCATTAAACAACATGCATGTTGTTCTTGGGTGAAATCCTACCACCAACACCATCAAACTCGACATTCATGGCTATTTATATTAATGTTCATAAAGAATGGTGTAGAAGAAGAAGAAAGTATAAGAAACTTGTAAAACTTTAAAGAAAAGTGAAGGAGAATGACTGAGAGATTGTGGTATTTTTCCTAGACTCCGGTCTAAGCTTCAAGAACACCCACAAATCTTCAAAATTTCGAGATTAAAGGCTGCTAATTACTGATTTTAGAGAGTGATTTGAGAGAGAGAGAGAGAGTCTTCTTGGAAGGTGGAAGAAGTGGTGGAGTGAAGTGTAAGAGAAAATGAGTGAATACGTGGGTTTTAAGAGGTTTTGAAAGCTTTAATTTGAATAAATATGACCTCTTATTCATTTTTATAAAATCATCTTTAGTTTTTATAAATATTCTTAGTGCATTTACAAGGTTTAATTGTATTTTTATCTTATAAATTATGGGTAATTGGTAATGATCAAATTTTATTTTCCATGATTATATTTCCCTGAATTTAATTATTTTAAATTGATATTGTACGGTTCATAATTGATTTCATATAATTTTTGAGGTTAATGCTTATAAAATTAGGTATTTAGGGTTTTTAGGTTTTTTTTTTTCGAATTTGCTAAACATTAAAAATCAAATATATTGAATCATTGAGACTTCAAATTTTATTTGTGTGTGTCCTAACTCGCACTCAAGTTCGAAATAATGTTTGTAATTTATTTTTATTGGTCTATTGGCATTCTATGTAATTATTCAGAGATTCAAGCGAATTTGATGAATGAAGTATACTAGTCCTAGTTTAAACTTTGAATTAAGTTTCTATGAGACTTTGACCTAATTTCTACTTCTAGGTCAAGTGAATGATGTGTGTACGTGACTCGTGAAAAGGTGTTCAAGTCAAGGAATGACCCGAATTTGAATAGTTGTCACAATTGAAGTAACTATAGAAATCACGTATCAATTTGAAATCTAAGTACACTATCCATTGTTTATAATTGTTTCCAAGTTTCTAGTAGGTTATAACTTAGCTTCTGGTTACTAACTCTAGTATTTTTCGTGCCTATATGTGCAACTAATTTTATTCTAATTTAGAACTGTCTAAAATTTTGACGGTTGTCATAGTCTCTCCAATTAAAAGAATTTCGTTTCTAAATTCAATTCATGACGTATTCTATTAGAACTCAGCAGAATACAATTGTATAGTTGGAGAGGTGGTGACTTTGAGAGTTGTTTGATTATTTTGGGTGCTCAAACAACCAACTGGATGAAATATTAAGGATCTCTACTCGATCCAAGCACACCAAATTAGAGGCCAAGGCCAATATTAATGAAAGATTTAAATGCATGTCTATAACGTGAAATTTTCGAAAGTTGCTTTTCTGGCTCTTCAAGGTTTAGGAGTAAAGAAAGTATATGTGAGGTCACTTAAGGGATAACTGTTAATACATGAAGTGACCCTCCGTAGCTAATAGTATTTTGGAGGTTTGAGAACATCTTTTGGAGTGAAGATGCAAAGATTACTTGTGAAGGGTGATGCGATGAATTTTGCTTTTGATTTATTGCCAATAATTGATGTATTAAAGACAATGTGTCATGATTATAGTTAAGGATCTATGTGAAGAATTCAAGTGATGTTGTCTTGAAGTGTTACGAAGAGTATAGTACAACATTCAACTTTATATGACCTTGAGTAATTGGTGATGTTTGTCAGAACAGGTGTGGAAAGCATGGCTGCCTGTTCCCCATACCTTTTTGTATATCCAGTCAATAGCTATTAACTTGCTTAGCTATAAATATATGGTATGGGTTAGTATTCAAAAGTGTGTTTAAACTTCATTTATTCCTTGTAATGATTTAATGGAAATACAAAGTCTCATTGTCTCAATTTATTGTATTGTTCTTCTTCATTATCTAACTTAGTGTTTGCATGTAAACCTAGTTACGGATCAACAAAGCTTCTGTTATCATGCTTATAGTTATTTAGTTTTGTTGACGTTATGTTTTCAACATCAATTGTTCTTATAATTCCAAACTTATTTATTGTTGAGCTAACCAAAAGATCTATAAGATTAACTATAATTCCACATCATAGTCTCCATCACTAAGTTATTCTCTCAACAACCTCTTTCAATCTAATAATCATATCATCATAATAGTTATCCTTTTTTCTACTATTTAATATCCATCTATCATATATTTAGCAGCAAGCTTCATTAGCACTTGGATGTTACAACCACATGAAGAAACACACTCGAGGAAGAGACTTTCTATGGATAGAGATTAAAGATGATGCTTGATATCCTAATAAAATAAACTAACGATCAACCATACAATTTTACACAGACAAACATAGTCGTTACGCTGGCTAGTCAATCATTTGTGTGGAGCGATCATCATAGAAGGAAGCAAAAGTATCGGACCAACGAGAAGAAACAAATACATCGATCATGTTCACCAATGCACCGGTTAAGTGTCTTGTAACATCCCGAAACTCAGGTAAGCTATTTAACCCTTCTATTTTTGAAAGTTGTCAAGATAAGTCCCTTAAGTTGAAATATTGGACTTATGAGTACGCTGGGTGTAATGAGGCGTACGCCGCGTGTACTCGCGCACTTATTTTGGACGCGGACTCGCCTGGGTACGCTGGGCATACCCAGGGTTACGCTGGGCATAATGTGCCCAGATGCAAACCCTAATTATGGCTTGTGCACTATAAAAGGAAGGTTAAGTCCTTTGCCCCAACCACCATACTTCATTAAGTGAGCCCTAAGAGAGCAGAAAACCCGTATTAAGCTTGTGTGTGTGTTCTTGAGCTTGAAGGTTCCTTTTTAAGGTGAAGAAGGAGAAGAGGAAACCATTCTTGGAGCTAGAAGTTGGAGAGCAAGAGTAGACCTGAGTTCTATAGAGGTTGGAGCTTCTTTCTGAAGTAAAAAGCTCAAAGCTTTCCATGCCTTTCATGAGTTTTGATTTATGGACCCATTTTTAGGGTTTTTGGTTCAAAGGTGGAGACTTTATGTGCAAAGAGTCTACATAAGCTTAGATCTGGCCTTTCTCAGTGTATTATGTGATGAGGGTTCATAAAAATCCAATCTTGGTCGTGGGTATTGAGTCATGCATGAGTTATGGACTTAACATGGAAAGAGGAAAGGTGTTTTGAGTGATGGGTGACCTTTACAGCCATGAAAAGGCTTAAAGGTTTCAACTTTATGGAGTAAGTAACCCTAGAGAAGTCAGATCTGGAATATAAGTTCATCTATTAACCGTTTAAGACCAAAATCCATAAAGTAGCTGAACTGGGACTTACGCTGGGCGTAATACCAGTACGCGCGGTGTAAGGGGTCGCACACCCCGATTCTGTGAAGGCACCGGGTACGCCCAACGTACATGTTTGGTACGCGCAGCATAACCCGGAGGGTTGACTTTTGTTGACTTTTAGGGTTTGGTCAACTTTAGGGTATTTGAGCCATTCGAGGGGTAAAATGGTCTTTTACCCTCCTGAGAGTGCTAAGGGAGGGAGTGGTCTAGCCTTGGGAAATGTGTTGATGCCAAGTGTTTATTTCATACGATTAGGCGGAGGCTAGATCCTCTCAGAGAGTCCAAGATTTCCGAGTTACCGAGTTACCCGAGGTGAGTCTTCTCACTATACGTTACCTAGAGTGGTATTTATGTGTTGACCGGAGGGTCCTATGTGCTATGTATGAGATTATGTGCTATGAATGAGTTTATGTGCCATGTGATATATGTATGTACTTGAATTGATAGCAACACAGTCCTTTTGGGTTGCCCTCAAACCTAGCAACCGGACAAGGAAATTATGAAATGAGAGATATTAATTTATTATAAGATTAATAAATTAATATAAATGAATTTATTAATATGTTAAAATATTAATATATTAATAAGAAATCATTTTGTTTAATTAATTGTTAGCCAGAAATTAATCAGAATTAATTTTGGGGTTAAAAGAATTAATTATAAAGTGCAGGGACTAGTTTGCAATTATCTAATAGTTGAGTGGAAGGCTCCAGAACCTCCTTGGAAGGAGGTGGACGAAATCTATATGGGAAACCCTAAGGATTTCGTCCAAGGGGGCTTGGATAAGGCCTTTGGCTTTGCTTAGGCCCTAAGCAAGGAGCATTAGGGTTTTTCCTAAACCCTAGATCCCTCAACTATATAAGGAGCCTCCTAGTTCACATTTTGGTCACTCTTTCTTTGGAAGAAACCCTTAGGGCCGAAAATTGCATACGCCCTCTCTCTCCTTCTACTTTCCTTCTTGCTAGTTTGGGTGTGATTCCATTAGAGGCATTACACTTGTGGTGCTAAGCTTCCAAGAAGATCAAGATCAAGATCAAGGGAATTATCAATTGTTTACTATAACAATTGAAAGGTATGTAATTACTAAACCCTAGTTTGTTAATTTTGATATTAGCCTCTCTCCTCTAGGGTTCTTGTTTTGCAATTCAAAGTTGTATGTTCAATAGATAAAACATAGATCCAAAGTAGGTTGCATGTGAACTTAGGAATTGTTTTTCTAGTTTATTTGTTTTACCTAAAACCCATCAGTTATATGATTGTATAGACCGGACCGGAGGGTCCAACCATACAGACCGGACCGGAGGATCGAACGATACGGACCGGACCGGAGGGCCCAACGATTTAGATCGGGCCAAAGGGCCCAACGAGCTATGACCGGACCAGAGGGTCCAATGAGCTACGAGACTGGAGGGTCCCGCTGAGATACATCGGCCGGAAGGTCGTAGTATAGCCTCGAGTGGCGTATGTGTTGTATGCGGTGTTTTGGGGAACTCACTAAGCATTTATGCTTACAGTTGTTGTGTGTGTTTCAGGTACTAGCGAGGACTGTGGAAAGGCGCCGGCGTGATCCGTACACACAGTCAGGAGATTTTATTTGTGATCTTGGGATATGTATTATTTTGATAACTACTGTGGAACATATGTTTTGAGAATGTTTAAATATAAATTTGGTTGTTGAAAAATGAAAAATTGTTTTGAAAATTTACGTCATTACAAATTGGTATCAGAGCCTTGGTTTGAGGGACTTGGATGCACCTTCGGGCGTATCTGAACTCAAACTGAGGATTTAAGAAAATTTTCAAACAATAAAACTAATTTTTCTAAAAGAGCAAGAGGTTTTAAGACAACCAGAGCAGAGCAATGTGCACGGTCAGCCAGCGCCCGAACGGTGAATCCCAAAAATACCCTTACATTATGTGTTATGAGATATGATATGTTATGTTATGCATGCTAGAGTAGGCCAGGTGTTCATATTAGGACTAGAGTGGCCTGATTTGTGATGCCTTAGCCTAGGAGAATACTGCTGCTATGAGATGCCTTGAGAGTGAATAGGTAGCAGTGAGGAGCTTATGGGGGGTCTACCGGAGGGTAGTCGATGCATAGCGAGAGTAGAGTACTTGTGATCTGGGATCCAAGGAGGAGGACTTAGGGTGAATACTACTGCGGTGTGGTCGGTAGTAAAGGGTCCGTACTACTGAATATACCGGATCAGTGAGCAGTCCAAGTAAGAATCCTTAGGATACCAGGGGACAAGTAGGGTTGCATTATCAAGTGCGAGTATGCTCGAGCGAGTCTATGATGTTTTTTTATTGTATTTCAGAGACACCATGGTTGGGACACGACACACACCTGGGAGCAGCAGTGTCAGCGACGAGGAGATCCGTTGGTTGATTCATGAGGAAGTGGCTGCGGCTATACGAGCTGAGATACCAGAGATATTTGGGTCTATCAAGACCACGCTGATTGAGACTTTTGATGAGAGGTATGTGGCGCTCACTGATGCTGTTGTTTCTGCGGCCACCGTAGCCGTCGATGCTGCCAGACCGCAGGGAGGTGATTCGTTGCTGTATTGGGAGTTCAGCAACACGAGGCCACCAGAGTTCGATGGGACGCAGGATCCAATCGCTGCGATGAGGTGGATTACAGATGTTGAGGGATGTTTTTACAGTTGTTCGTGTCCGGAGCATTTGAGGGTGCGGTTCGCGCTGAACCAGCTTCGCGTAGGGGCGAAGGACTGATGGAAGTTTGTATCAGCAGATTTCACCCCGGCTGAGCTTACTGCGGTGACCTGGGAAAGGTTTACCACCCTGTTTCGTGATGAGTACATTCCCCCTGTGGAAAGGGAATGACTGGCTTAGGAGTTTTTGACCCTCAAGCAGGGTACTAATTCAGTTACTGTGATTACCCAGAAGTTTCATGAGAGGTCGATGTTTTACCCTGAGCAGGTGTCTACCAAGCAGGCATGGATGAGCCGGTATTTGAGTGTTTTGAGAAGAGATATTTGGGAGTTCGTGGCGAACTCGACTTACCGGACATTTGCTGAGCTCCAGGAAAATGCCCGGAAGAGGGAGATCGAGCTGGAGACTCAGACCGAGGAGGAGGCAGAGTGTCAGGGAAAGGATCGGTGACCGACACAGTCTCAGCTGGCAGCCAAGCGGGCAAAGCCCACTGATTCGAGATTTAGGGGTGCGAAGGGCCGTACTTGTGGGAAGTGCGGCAAGAGTTATGAGGGTATGTGTAGAGCGGGGGTATGTTACAAGTGTGGGAAGGAGGGGCATATCGCGAGGGATTGCCCTAGGGGATTTTCGGTTTGCTTCCATTGCAACCAGACCGGCCATCGGGAGGCTGAGTGCCCTCAGCTGCATCAGGGATCAGCGCAGGGATCTGCGCCTGCTGCTAGGGCTACCGAGGTTCGGCCAACAAAGGCCGAGGCTCCGAAGGCTCGCGGGAGAGCCTTCCAGTTGACAGCAGAGGAGGTCCGCACAGTACCTGACGTTGTGGCTGGTATGTATTCTTCCCTCTATTTATTTTGAGTCTAAGATATTATGCTTATATTATGATATGCGTAGGTACTTTTCTTGTGAATTCTGTGTCTGCCTTGGTGTTATTTAACTCAGGAGCGAGTCGATCTTTTATGTCGTTAGCTTTTAGTCGTCATATCAGTATTTGTCGAGAGGCACTGAGTCGACCTTTGCGGGTTTCTATAGCTAACGAGCGAGCGGTGTATGCCACAGAGGTGATTCGAGGATGTAGGCTTGAGATCTTCGGTGTGGGGTTCCCGATTGATCTAGTCCCGATTGCGATGGGGGACGTATGTGTCATAGTGGGCATGGATTGCTTGAGCCAATTTGGAGCGATTATAGATTGCGAGCGTTAGTTGGTGACGATACGAGACCCTAGTGGGGGAGTACTTACGGTGTACGGCGAGGGTACCCGTCCCAAGTCAGCATTTTGTTCGGCTGCTAGGGCGAGACAGAGTCTACAGTAGGGCTGTAGTGGGTTTGTGGCCTATGTGATGGACACGCGAGTGGCCGCTGGGAGGCCAAGTTCGATTGATGAGGTCCCAATAGTGTGCGAGTTCCCATATGTATTTCTCGAGGAATTGCCTGGTGTGCCTCCCGAGAGGCAAGTAGAGTTCCGTATCGATATGGTACCGGGGGCAGCACCTATCGCCAAGGCGCCCTACTGCCTTGCGCCACCAGAGATGCAGGAGTTATCCTCGCAGCTTCAAGAGCTGTTGGGGAAGGGGTTTATCAGACCGAGTAGCTCACCTTGGGGAGCACCGATCCTTTTTGTCAAGAAAAAGGATGGTTCACACCGAATATGTGTTTATTACTTGGAGTTGAACAAGTTGACGGTCAAGAACCGTTATCCGTTACCGAGGATCGACGATCTGTTCGATCAGTTGCAGGGAGCGTCTTGGTTCTCCAAGATAGACTTGAGGTCGGGATATCACCAGATGAGGGTTCGGGACGAAGATATCCAGAAGACGACATTCAGAACTCGTTATGGGCATTACGAGTTCTTGGTGATGCCTTTTGGGCTCACCAATGCACCGGCAGTGTTCATGGATCTCATGAACAGGGTGTGTCGGCCGATGCTGGATCGGTCGGTGATCGTATTCATTGATGATATTTTGGTGTACTCGAGATCTAGAGAGCAACACGAGGAGCATCTGAGGGAGATTCTCGGGGTATTAAGGTCGGAGAGGCTTTTCACCAAATTCAGCAAGTGCGATTTTTGGTTACGAGAGGTCTAGTTCTTGGGGCACCTCGTTAACCAGGATGAGATATTAGTCGAGCTGGCCAAGATTGAGGCGGTTATGAGATGGGAGGTGCCGAGATCACCCATCGAGATTAGAAGTTTCCTAGGTTTGGCCGGCTATTATCAGAGATTTATCCAGGATTTCTCCAAGATCGCCATGCCTCTCACCAAGTTGACCCAGAAGGGTGTTGCTTTTTCATGGGGACCGGAGCAGCAGACCTCGTTTGAGACACTTCGTTAGAGATTGTGCGAAGCCCCGGTGCTAGCACTCCTGGAAGGGATGTAGGATTTTGTGGTGTATTATGACGCATCGATATCGGGGTTGGGTGCAGTGCTGATGCAGAGGGGGCATGTGATAGCATATGCGTCGAGGCAGCTGAAGCCTCATGACACGAGGTATCCCACCCACGATCTGGAGTTGGGGGCGGTGGTGTTCGCTCTCAAGATTTGGCGTCACTATCTGTATGGGGTTCGGTGTACCATATACACGAAGCACAAGAGCTTGGAGTACTTGATGGATCAGCCCAACCTGAATATGCGCTACAAGAGATGGTTGGATGTGGTAAAGGATTACGACTGCGAGATGCTGTACCACCCGGGCAAGGCTAATGTTGTAGCCGATGCCCTGAGCCGTAGGGCGGAAAGCGTCTCGCTACGAGATGTTTGCATGAGATTGACAGTGATGACTCCGGTGTTGGACACCATTCGAGGGACCCAGGCAGAGGCCGTGAGACCGGAGAACCACAAAAGGGAGCGGGTGATCGGGCAGGTATCAGAGTTCGTTACCGATAGTCGAGGACTTATGACCTTTCAAGGTCGGATTTGAGTACCGTTTGTGGGCGGAACGCGTACCATCTTGATGGAGGAGGCGCATAGATCGAGGTTCTCGATCCATCCCGGGGCCACTAAGATGTATTTGGACCTGAAAAGAGAGTATTGGTGGCCCTATATGAAGAGGGATGTCGCATGGTTCGTAGAGAGGTGCTTGACCTGTCGCAAGGTTAAGCCCAAGCACCAGCGTCCGCATGGTAAGTTGCAGCCATTGGAGATTCCCGAGTGGAAGTGGGAATAGATTACCATGGATTTTATCACCAAATTGCCGAGGACTGCTAGGGGTGTCGATGCAATTTGGGTGATTGTGGACAGGTTGACGAAGAGCGCTTACTTTCTTGCTCTTAGTGAGAGCTCTTCTGCTGAGAGGTTAGCATAGTTGTACGTGAGGGAGGTGGTATCGGGACATGAAGTACCGATCTCGATCGTCTCAGATCGAGATGTGCGTTTCACTTCCATATTTTGGAAGAAATTTCATGAGGAATTGGGTACGAGACTACATTTTAGTACCGCATACCACCCACAGACTGATGGGCAGAGCGAGCGGACAATCCAGACGCTTGAGGACATACTTCAGGCATGTGTATTGGACTTCGGAGGGAGTTGGGACACGTATTTACCCCTGGCTGAGTTTTCCTATAACAACAACCATCATTCGAGCATTGGTATGCCACCCTTTGAGCTGTTGTATAGGAGGAGGTGTCGGACTCCCATTTGCTGGGGTGAGGTAGGGCAATGTGTGATGGGTAGTACAGAGATAGTGATTCAGACGAAAGAGCAGATACAGCAGGTCAGACAAAGGTTGTTGACCGCTCAGAGTCGCCAGAAGAGTTATGCGGATAGGCGACGATCCGAGCTCCAGTTTCAAGTCGGAGATTTTGTGCTCCTGAAGGTATCTCCTTGGAAAGGAGTGATCCAATTTAGGAAGAGGGGCACGTTGGGTCCCCGGTATATTCTTCCGTTCAGGGTAGTCGCGAGGGTAGGCAGGGTAGCATATCGGTTGGAGCTGCCCGCAGTGTTGGGGAAGATTCATGATAACTTCCACGTGTCGCAGTTGAGGAAGTGTATAGTCGACAAGTTGGCAGTTGTACCACTGGAGGATATTCAGGTGGATGCGAGCCTGAACTACGTGGAGAGGCCCGTTGCGATTATAGATTGAAAGACCAAGGTTCTGAGGAACAAGGAAGTGCCCCTGGTGCAGGTCCAGTGGCAACATCAGAGAGGGTCCGAGCTGACCTGGGAGCCGGAGTCGGAGATGCGGGAGCAGCATCCGGAGTTGTTTGCAGCATGAGACTTCGAGGGCGAAGTCTGGTTCTAGTGGGGGAAAATTGTAACATCCCGAAACTCAGGTAAGCTATTTAACCCTTCTATTTTTGCAAGTTGTCAAGATAAGTCCCTTCAGTTGAAATATTGGACTTATGAGTACGTTGGGTGTAAGAAGGCGTACGTCGCGTGTACTCGCACGCTTATTTTGGACGCAGACTCGCCTGGGTACGTTGGGCGTACCCAGGGTTACGCTGGGCATAATGTGTCCAGATGCAAACCCTAATTATGGCTTGTGCACTATAAAAGGAACGTTAAGTCCTTTTCCCCAGCCACCATACTTCATTAAGTGAACCCTAAGAGAGCAGAAAACCCGTATTAAGCTTGTGTGTGTGTGTTCTTGAGCTTGAAGGTGCCTTTTTAAGGTGAAGAAGGAGAAAAGGAAGCCATTGTTAGAGCTGGAAGTTGGAGAGCAAGAGTAGATCCGAGTTCTATAGAGGTTGGAGCTTCTTTATGAGGTAAAAAGCTCAAAGCTTTCCTTTCCTTTCATGAGTTTTGCTTTATGGATCCATTTTTAGGGTTTTTGGTTCAAAGGTGGAGACTTTATGTGCAAAGAGTCTCCATAACTTAGATCTGGCCTTTCCCAGTGCATTATGTGATGAGGGTTCATAAAAATCCAATCTTGGTCGTGGGTATTGAGTCATGCATGAGTTATGGACTTAACATGGAAAGAGGAAAGGTGTTTTGAGTGATGGGTGACCTTTACAACCATGAAAAGGCTTAAAGGTTTCAACTTTATGGAGTAAGTAACCCTAGAGAAGTCAGATCTGGAATATGAGTTCATGTCTTAACCGTTTAAGACCAAAATCCATAAAGTAGCTAAACTGGGACTTACGTTGGGCGTAATCCCAGTACGCACGGCGTAAGGGGTCTGTGACATCCCCAAAATCTCGGCCAGAAAAGACCGATTTTCATTTATGCTTTTAAATAATTTCAGAGTAAATCCTTTTGATTTATAAGAGTTGCGGAATTTGTTCCCAAAACAAAACATGATAAAATAATATTTATCAAAGCATTTCATCAAGAGATGCATTTTTATTATATAATCAAAACTCGGGATGTCATGTTCCGATACAGACCATAAAGCATAAACGATAACATTACTAGTCATTCAACAAATATATACATATACAGACTTGTAAACAAAACAACAAGATGATCCATCCATCTTACGCCCTTGTGCCACTTCCTGTAATACAAATAAAACTGAGTGGGTCAGGCTTGGGAGCCTGGTGAGCATATAGGGTTTTCAACCCACAATAAATAAGTTATATTTAATTTCACCAACCAATCACTATCCCGATTACCCATTCCCGTTATCCTCACTTTATGTCCCTAAAACAACATCTATCACAAGGGACCTAATCTAGGATTTTCATCGGGACGGACATCACTGCTAAGGGGTTTCCTCAACAATAGATATCCTAAAGGCAACCATGAGGGGGATAGAGTACACCGGTGAACACATCGTTCACAACACCTACAGGTTATGAACCTATTAGCGTTCCACTGGACTGTCTAGAAAGGGTCCGTGGTCGTTATCCATACTCCGCTGAATAACTAGATAAACAACAACAACAACATCGAGGCCTCTCATCTGTTTATTACACACCAACTATCTACCCATGTTCTACCCAACATATTAGTAGATAAAAATAAATATTTTCATACATAGTTTAAAACCTGTATATCATTTTCATTCAATATATATTCCACATAACATATGAGGCATACCACATAACACGTATTCCATAGAAAACAATTCAAATCTATGAGATAGAATAAAGTGAATATCCATTCACGCATACAATCACAAAATATACACATAACAAGTATATCGTATAAAATACTTCATAGTTACTCGTTAGAAGAAAGTAACTACACCCTCACACATATAAACCACAATTTACTTAATACACTCAAACCGTACTTGTATTATTATCGTGTTTATGAAAGGTAGTATACACTCACTTGATTAGAAGATGATCGGACAGCACTACGACTTGCAGAAGTAGTAATCCACAGCAGATCTGGAAGATCTCCACAAAAATCGAACTTCTCGCGGGCAGAGCTTCGGCTCGGGAACCGCACTTCTCGGGATCTTCGGGATCTCGGGACTTTCCTCGGGGCTCGAGAATAATACCGGGGCTTCGGGGTATTTCTGGCACGCAAAACGATGCAAAACGGGAGAGAGAAGAGAGGAAATTAGCAAAATAGCCGCCTGCCCTCGCATCCTATTTATAGGAGGCTGGAGCCTCGGAGTACGCGGGGCGTACTGGCCTCCGAAGTCGTCATTGCATGCGTCATCCGAAGTGTCGACACTCTTCGGAGTACGCGGGGCGTACGTCGGATCGGACTGCTGACTCCGCTTTCGGATAATGCCGGATTTTTCAATTAAAAATAAATACAAATTATTTATCAAACTTCGGAAATTCATATATTCTTCATACGAACTCCGTTTTCGACGTTCTTTATATCCACGGAAAGGTGAGACTACGCTCTACAACTTTCGTTTAGACTCCGTCGGCAAATTTTGACTTTATTTTTATTATTTATTTTTAATAGGCCGCGACAAAAAAACTTCGTTATAAATTCATAACTTCTTCATTTGACGTCCGTTCTCGCCTAACTTTTTATTGCTTCGATACCACCAACGAAACCTTCGATCCTCGTTTAGATTGTTTCGTCTAAAAACCGCTCGATCTCAAATCGAGTATTTCAGGTTGCATACCGCTAAGTCGAAACTTCGATAAATCATAACTTCCTCATACGAAGTCAGATTTGGGCGTTCTATATATATTCGGAAACCTCGTTGCAACCACTACAACATTACCCAAAGATATTAAGTTCATTTTACACTTAAATTTTGACGCTTATTTTTATTCTTAATTAATCAGACCACATAATTAAGCAATTAAGCACAAAACACATAATACTCAAATAATACATTCTTATTATTTCAAAACGGGTTACAAAGGTTAACCTAGACTATTACATTGCTAAAAAAATAGCAAGCCCGGAAACACAGGCATTACAGGGTCACACACCCCGATTCTGTGAAGGCACCGGGTACGCCCAGGGTACATGTTTGGTACGCGCAACGTAACCCGGAGGGTTGACTTTTGTTGACTTTTAGGGTTTGGTCAACTTTAGGGTATTTGAGCCATTCGAGGGTAAAATGGTCTTTTACCCTCCTGAGAGTGCTAAGGGAGGGAGTGGTCTAGCCTTGGGAAATGTGTTGATGCCGAGTGTTTATTTCATATGATTAGGCGGAGGCTAGATCCTCTCACAGAGTCCGAGATTTCCGAGTTACCGAGTTACCCGAGGTGAGTCTTCTCACTATACGTTACCTAGAGTGGTATTTATGTGTTGACCGGAGGATCCTATGTGCTATGTATGAGATTATGTGCTATGAATGAGTTTATGTGCTATGTCATATATGTATGTTATATGATTGTATAGACCGGACCGGAGGGTCCAACTATACAGACCGGACCGGAGGGTCCAACGATATGGATTGGAGCGGAGGGTCCAACGATTTAGACCGGGCCAGAGGGCCCAACGAGCTATGACCGGACCAGAGGGTCCAACGAGCTACGTGACTGGAGGGTCTTGCTGAGACACATCGACCGGAAGGTCGTACAATAGCCTCGAGTGGCGTATGTATTGAATGAGGTATTTTAGGGAACTCACTAAGCATTTATGCTTACAGTTTTTGTGTTATGTGTTTCAGTACTAGCGAGGACCGTGGAAAGGCGCCTATGTGATCCGTACACACAATCAGGAGATTTTATTTGTGATCTTGGGATATATATTATTTTGATAACTACCGTGGAGCATATGTTTTGAGAATCTTTAAATATAAATTTGGTTGTTGAAAAATGAAAAATTGTTATGAAAATTTACGTCGTTACATGTCTCATACATATGGATTTGTTCGTAAACGATAGTCTACTTTCTGAGCTTCACAGTTATGGTACTAGCCAAACATCAGACTTAAGAGTTACGAGTTGCTGAGTTAGTCTATGCCACCGAGAGGTACGACCCTAACAGAAATTTTGGTTCAATACCTAGGGTTTGTGTTTCAAGCTTTTCGACATTTTAGGGTTATTTCTAAAGTAATTTTTCTTTTTCTTTTTCATAGAATGTGTATTATAATAGATAAGGATGCTAAGATTTTATTTTACGTTAGGAGGTATGATATTAACTGTTTTTGAAACAAATAGATAAAGATTAGTTTCACCCTAAGAAGAAATATTGTTAGGCTATAGGCCATGGTACCCCGGAAGGGTCTGATGATGAGCTTGGTGCTTGTGGGTGGTCTGGCTACACTGCGCCCCATGTAGGATGGTTACAAGACCTGGAAGAGATCTGGTGGATGAGAGATCTTCGTTTCATCGTCCTCGTTCTCTCGTGTTCTCTCTATTGGGAGTGCTCGGGGTGCTAGGACCACCATACCGTTGGTAGTATGGTCACAAGACCAGTGTGAGGTGGAGATCCGATGATGTGGGGATGTGGGCACATTGTTCCCTATTGTTGTATGAGTTTTGAGTTCTTCAACTTGTTTCAGTTATCTCTTGCCCCTTATTATTTCCATATAAATTTGTATATGTGTGTAATGCCCCGTCTATGGTATGTTGCTTCCATGATATTTGTTTAAGAGGTTTTCTTGAGGGACTCGGCGAGTCTATAGCCTCACTCGCCGAGTAGGGACGGGATTTCGAGCACGTGTTAGTCGGCGACTCAGCGAGTCCATATTCGAGACTCGACGAGTCTGCCTGCCTGGAAGAAACCCTAAATCCCCGGGTTGCACCCTATTTAAACAACCTTATGAGCCCCCAATCTCGCCTCCTTCACCCTCAGAGAGCTGTGAGAAAACCCTAATCCATCCCTTATTGTTTTATGTGCTTTTGTGTGTGGATTTTGAAGGCTTGAAGAAGAAGAAGAAGAAAGGAGCAAAGAGAAGAGGTGTAGAACAAAGATCCAAGGGCAAAATCAGAGTTCATTGAGGTATTTCCCTGGATTCCTTCTGTTTTATGCTTTATACCTCCATTAGAACTCTTCTAGGACTAGTTTGATGCTTTTCTCAAGCCTTATGATTGTATGGATGCCCTAATAGGTCGAGATATCCTTAGATTTGTTCATTTAGGAGATGTAGAGCCCGGAGCTATTGCCTTTTTGAAGATACTTTGCTTGAAAACCCTAGATCTAGCCTTTATTATGCTTTTTGAGCCATTTTATCTTCATGGATGTATATGGGCACGTAAAGATAGAATCTTTACGTGCTAATCGAGTTAAGGGAGCCCAGATCTATAAGTTTTATACACTGGATTCAAGCAGAATCAAGTTTAGAGTGACTGCATGCAAGCGACTCGGCGAGTCGGAAGAACGACTCGGCGAGTCGAGTCGCGAGTCCTTGATTTTCCCTTTTTGATTGATGCCGAGTAGGGACCAGTGAGTAGTAGAGTGGACTCAACGAGTTGGAGGTCAGACTCAGTAATGGAGGGACTCGGCGAGTTGTTCATACAACTCGGCGAGTCCAAGGCAATCTTCTTAGCTCGAAGAACAACTCGTCGAGTTGTTCATACGACTCGGCGAGTCGGATGCAGATTGCCTGAGTTTTAGATTCGAAAGGGAACTCGTCGAGCTAATGCCATGCTCGACGAGTAGCATCGAGTAGAGTTGAGAAGTTAGAATAGGGACTCGGCGAGTTGGCGGCCCAACTTGGCGAGTCAGGTCAACTGTAGGTTGGCTTTGACCGGGAGAGTTGACTTTGACCAGGGGTAAAAGAGTCATTTTACCCTATGCAGTGATTAGCATCTGATTAAGTGTGTTATGGAATTCTAGCCGGGGAGATACCGGAGCAGCAACAGTTAGTTTCCAGAGCCATACACACAGCAGCCAGTTCACGAGGTGAGTTTCCTTCCAGTAGGAACGGGTCTAAGGCCACAATGCCGGCCCGTTCAGTTAGCAGTAGTTTTTGGGCTTCGGTCCAATGCAGTAGTTAGTATGTTTGACGCCTCCATGGATCAGACAGGAGTTATGTGCTTATGCTAATTGATATGTGATGCTATGATCAGTCAGCTTCGGATTTCGGTCTGATGTAGGGGACTAGGTCCCAGTCAGTTAGCTTCGGACTTCGGTCCGATGTAGGGGACAAGGTCCCAGTCAGTTAGCTTCGGACTTCGGTCCGATGTAGGGGACAAGGTCCCAGTCAGTTAGCTTCGATCTTCGGTCCGATGTAGGGGACAAGGTCCCAGTCAGTCAGCTTCGGACTTCGGTCCGATGTAGGGGACAAAGTCCCAGTCAGTTAGCTTCAGACTTCGGTCCGATGTAGGGGACAAGGTCCCAGTCAGTCAGCTTCGTACTTCGGTCCGATGGAGGGGGCAAGGCTCCTGTATGTGCTTTATATGTTATTGCATGGTGTGTGGTAGTTTGGGGGAGCTCACTAAGCTTCGTGCTTACAGTTTCAGTTTTGGTTTCAGGTACTTCCGCAAGCAAAGGGAAGAGCTCGGGGTGATGGCATCGCACACACCACAGCTTAGTTTTGTCCTGGGAGTTGATTCAGCTTTTGATATGTTTGGATACAGTTGTGATACATCTTTTTCACAGTATTTTATTATGGTTTTTATTATGTGATACTCAGATTTATGGTTTTTGGTTATATTAAAAATGAAATTTTTGGGTAGTATTTTTGGGTCGTTTCAAGTTGGTATCAGAGCCTTGGTTTGAGGGATTCGGATACACTTCCGGGTGTATCTGAACTCAAACTAAGGGAAAATAAAAAAGTTTTTTTTAAAAAGGAAAATGTTTTCTAAAGAATTTTGAAAGCACTTAGTAAGAAAGGAATTTTTAAAACGAGATAAGGGTGTGGTGCATGCGATCAGCCGAGCTCAAGTAAGTACTCCCAAATTACCCATACAAGTTTATTAGTTCAGTTCCAGTTTCAGTTTCAGTTTCAGTAGAACAGCATGCTAGTATAGGACTAAGGATGTAGGAGGATGCCTTATGTGCCTACTATATGTGTTTCAGCTTTATGAGAATTGCATGCTAGTATTGAGCAGACAGCAGTAGGGTAGCCTGTTTAGGTTATGCCTGATAGTATGAGTTTAGCATTGTATGCTAGTACAGTTTCCTCGTTATGGGGATAGGATTGCTTGAGAAGCTTCTTGTGTCCGAATGCTGCTTGCTTTGTGCTTTGTGGGACTCCGAGTGATGGGAGTTAGCCATCAGGTGAATACGTCACGTCACATGTGATCAGGGTTGAATAATCTCAGAGTATTGGATTTGGCCCTATTGCGCAGCTCTTGTTTGAGTCCAACCGTTGTAGGGACGAGCTCTTTACTCGAAGGATTATCTGAGCCTCATCACATGTGATGGTATTCAGGTGATGGCTAATCAACATTATAAGGAGGCCTTCAGCAGCTGAGGACTGGTTGAGTGGAGTCAGAGATTTCCCTAGGGCAAGCCTAGGATGAGAGTAGTAGAGATCAGTAGTAGTAGAAGTGACTTGGTGGAGTCAAGGCAGTTCTTGAGGAAAGTACGGATAGATGTGGAAGGTAGTATGGGCCCGTACTACTGAAAGCAGAGGATCCGTACTCGAATCAAGGAAGCCCGAGACAAGACCAGGAAGCTAGTAGTAGTATCGATGATCCCTCGAGATATTTCAGTTTTGTGATGTCGTTGTGATGTGTTTCAGAATGGTGGTTTTGCGTTCGAGACCAGCAGCCGGCAGTGGAGGTGCCGGGGAGGGATCAGGTTCAGGCTCGGGGGACGAGCGCATGGATGAGCAGAGCAGAGAGTTTCTTTCTTCAGAGATTACTCGTATCATTGTAGAGCAGAATCCTGTGATATTCGGTTCGATCAAGGAGGGCATCCTAAAGCTGATGGATGAGAGGTTGGGCACCTTCCGTGCCGACGTGGCGGCCATGATGGGGTTGCGCACACTTACGTTCAGGGAGTTCTGGGCATGTGGGGCTCCAGACTATCACGGGGTGCGGGAGCCCATAGCGAGTACTAGATGGTTGGCGGATGTGGCCAACGCGTTTCGCACGAGCAGGTGTCCCGAGGGGGACAAGGTTAGATTGGCGTCCTGTCTTCTGAAGGACAGGGCACGGGATTGGTGGGAGGAGGTCGGACATACCATTGGAGATGATGCAGCATTGGATGCCATGACCTGGGCTGATTTCTCTACCAGGTTTAGAGCGGAGTTTGCACCAGTTATTGAGGTACAACAGTTAGCCAGAGAGTTTCAGGACCTTACCCAGACTACAGAGACCGTGGCGGAGATCACCGCCAAGTTCAGGGAGAGGGCTCTTCTTGTTCCTCAGTATGCGGCCGATGAGGAGATAAAGAAGGCCCGTTATCATGAGATGTTGCGGAGCGATATCCGCCAGTTTGTGAGCCGGTCAAGCTGTAAAACACTGGATGACATGATTACTAGGGCTCGAGAGAGGGAGATTGATCTCGAGATGGAGAAGAAGAGGAAACCGGAGGCGGTTTCGGGTACAGGTAGTTCGGGCAAAAAGCCCAAGGTTTCAGATCACAGATCCAGGATTCAGCCGAGCCACGGTCGATGTGGCAGGTGTGGGAAGATGCACGATGGGGTGTGCAAGGCAGGGAGTTCCGGCTGCTTCAAGTGCGGTCGAACTGGGCATATGAGCAGGGATTGTACGGCTCCTGTTTCTGTCGTTGCAGCATCAGATCTGATTTGCTTTCAGTGCAATCAGAGGGGACATAAAAAGTCCTAGTGTCCGAGTTTAGCCACAGCAGGGAAGGTGGCTGCACCTGCCCCTGCTACTTTGAGGATTACAGATGGCCGGCAGGGCCAAGCCGAGGCGCCAGTGGCGAAGAGTAGGGCATTTCAGATGACAGCAGAGGAGGCGCGAGCGACTCCTGATGTGGTGACGGGTATGTAACTTCCCTTCATCTCTATTTTTACTAATTGATTGTTGCTTATGATTATATGTTTTGTATAGGGTCGTTCTCTGTGAACGGAATTTCTGCTATGGTATTATTCGATTCGGGGGCTACCCGATCATTCGTATCACTTGCGCTTAGCAAGATATTTAGTAGAGCTCCAGGGGAGCTGGATTTTCCACTAGAGGTTGAGATAGCAGATGACAGGACCGTGAGGGTCGCCAGAGTATACAGAGGGTGTTCGCTTCAGTTGTTTGACGAGCAGTTTTCGGTGGACCTGGTTCCTATTCCCCTGCGAGGGAATAAGGTTATAGTAGGCATGGATTGGCTGAGCCCCAATGGGGAGGTGATTGATTGTGAACGGCAGTTAGTGAGGGTTCGCACTCCCAGTGGGGGAGAGTTAGTGATTCAGGGCGAGAGGCCACAGCGCGGACCGGCCTTTTGTTCCGCCGCGAGAGCGAGACGTTATTTCCAGCAGGGTTGCGCTGGATATATAGCTTATGTTGTAGATGCCCGGGAGAAGGGTAAGGTGGCAGTAGAGGATGTTCCGGTAGTGCGAGACTACCCGGATGTGTTTCCCGAGGATTTACCGGGAATACCTCCTGAGAGGCAGGTTGAGTTTAGGATCAACCTGATTCCTGGTGCGACTCCGATAGCCAAGGCACCGTATCGCCTAGCTCCCCCTGAGATGCAGCAGTTGTCTACGCAGCTGCAGGAGCTGCTAGACAAGGGTTTCATTCGGCCGAGTAGTTCGCCTTGGGGAGCGCCGATCCTGTTTGTGAAGAAGAAGGATGGGTTGCATCGTATGTGTATAGATTACCGGGAGTTGAATAAGGTAACGGTGAAGAACCGTTACCCACTTCCGAGGATAGATGATTTGTTTGACCAGCTTCAGGGAGCGTCTTGGTTTTCCAAGATCGATCTACGCTCCGGTTATCATCAGATGCGGGTTAGGGATGAGGATGTGCAGAAGACTGCTTTCAGGACCAGGTATGGTCATTATGAGTTTGTGGTGATGCCATTTGGGCTCACCAATGCTCCAGCCGCGTTCATGGAACTCATGAATCGCGTGTGCAGGCCGATGCTGGATCGGTCAGTGATAGTATTCATAGATGATATCTTGGTGTATTCCAAGACGCAGGAGCAGCACGAGGAGCACCTGAGGGAGGTGCTGGAAGTTTTGAGGAAGGAGAGACTTTTCGCAAAGTTCTCCAAGTGTGAGTTCTGGTTGCGCGAAGTGTAGTTCCTTGGTCACCTCGTCAACCAGAAGGGTATTTTGGTAGATCCGGCCAAGATAGAGGCCGTGATGCAGTGGGAGGTCCCGAAGTCTCCATCCGAGATTCGAAGCTTCCTAGGGTTGGCAGGGTATTATCGGAGATTCATTCAGGATTTCTCCAAGATAGTAGTGCCGCTCACCCGACTGACCAAGAAGTCGGTGGTATTTCGTTGGGGGCCTGAGCAGCAGGCAGCGTTCGAGACCCTCAGACAAAGATTGTGCGAGGCTCCGATCCTTACCTTGCCAGAGGGAGTAGAGGACTTCGTAGTCTACTGTGATGCCTCGATCACAGGTATGGGAGCAGTGTTGATGCAGCGAGGCCATGTGATAGCTTACGTCTCGAGACAGTTGAAGCCTCACGAGGCTAACTATCCTACCCATGATTTAGAGTCGGTGGCGGTTGTGTTTGCCCTCAAGATTTGGAGACATTATCTTTATGGGGTCCGTTGTACTATCTACACGGATCACAAGAGTTTGAGGTACCTTACGGATCAGCCGAGTCTGAACATGAGGCAGAGGAGATGGTTGGATGTGCTGAAGGATTATGACTGTGAGTCCTTTACCATCCAGGGAAGGCCAACGTGGTGGCCGACGCCCTAAGCCGCAAAGTGTCGGCAGCCCCTATCAGAGATTTGTGTTTGAGGATGATAGTGATCACTCCATTGTTGGAGCGGATCAAGGAGGCTCAGGTTGAGGGCCTCAAGGAGGACAGGCAAAAGTATGAGAGGATAGTGGGCCGAGTAGCTTCATTTGATTATAACAGTCGGGGATTGCTGACGCTTCACGGGAGAGTGTGGGTACCGTACTGGGGTGGAGTACGGCAGGTGTTGATGGACGAGGCTCATAAGTCTCGATTTTCTATCCACCCAGGGGCGACGAAGATGTAAAGAGATCTTCGACCCGATTATTGGTGGCCCTGCATGAAGCGGGACGTCGCTTGGTATGTTGAGAGATGCCTGACCTGCAGGAAGGTCAAGGCGGAGCACCAGAGGCCTCACAGCAAGATGCAACCATTAGACATTCCTGTGTGGAAATAGGAGGACATCACCATGGATTTTATCACCAAGCTTCCCAGGACCGCACGAGGAGAAGATTCGATATGGGTAGTAGTGGATCGGTTGACGAAGAGTGCTCATTTTATCCTGATCCAGGAGAGTATATCGGCAGAAAAGTTAGCCGATATCTATGTGCGTGAGATCGTGGCACGCCATGGAGTGCCAGTATCGGTGGTGTCAGACCGAGATGTCCGTTTTACATCCAGATTCTGGAAGCGGTTCCACGACAAGATGGGTACTCGTCTCCATTTCAGCACCGCTTTCCACCCTCAGACGGACGGGCAGAGCGAGAGGACGATTCAGACTCTCGAGGACATGCTCAGGGCATGTGTTCTGGATTTCGGTGGCAGTTGGGATACGTATCTTCCGTTAGCGGAATTTTCGTATAACAACAGTTATCATGCGAGCATTGATCGACCTCCCTTTGAGATGCTTTATGGGAGGAAGTGTAGAACCCCGATTTGTGGGGGCGAGGTCGGTCAGTGAGTCATTGGGAGCACAGAGGTGGTGCTCAAGACGACCGAGTTGATCCAGTAGGTCCGTAGTAGATTGCAGACTGCGCAGAGTCGGCAGAAGAGTTATGCCGACAGGAGGCGTTCAGACTTGGAGTTCCGGGTGGATGATATGGTCCTTCTGAAGGTCTCACCTTGGAAGGGTGTCATCAGGTTCCGGAAGAGGGGCAAGCTGGGTCCCAGGTTTATTGGTCCTTTCAGGGTTTTGGCCCGGGTGGGTCGGGTTGCTTATCGGTTGGATCTTCCTGAAGAGCTTAGCCAGATCCACAACACTTTCCATGTGTCTCAGTTGAGGAAGTGTTTGGTGGATGAGTCAGCAGTTGTTCCCCTAGAGGATATTCAGGTTGATAGCAGCCTGAATTATATTGAGAGGCCGGTCACGATTCTGGACCGGAAGACAAAGACCCTGAGGAAGAAGGAGATTCAGTTAGTGAAGGTGCAGTGGCAGCACCGGAAGGGGTCTGAGTGGACGTGGGAGGTTGAGGAGGAGATGAGAGAGCACTACCCGGAGTTATTTGCAGATTCAGTCGAAGCAGACTTCGAGGACGAAGTCTGAGACAAGTGGGGGAGAATTGTAACGCCCCGTCTCTGGTATGTTGCTTGCATGATATTTGTTTAAGAGGTTTTCTTGAGGGACTCGGCGAGTCTATAGCCCGACTCGCCGAGTAGGGACGGGATTTCGAGCACGTGTTAGTCGGCGACTCGGCGAGTCCATATTCGGGACTCGACGAGTCTGCCTGCCTGGAAGAAACCCTAAATCCCCAGGTTGCACCCTATTTAAACAACCTTATGAGCCCCCAATCTCGCCTCCTTCACCCTCAGAGAGCTGTGAGAAAACCCTAATCCATCCCTTATTGTTTTAAGTGCTTTTGTGTGTGGATTTTGAAGGCTTGAAGAAGAAGAAGAAGAAAGGAGCAAAGAGAAGAGGTGTAGAGCAAAGATCCAAGGGCAAAATCAGAGTTCATTGAGGTATTTCCCTGGATTCCTTCTGTTTTATGCTTTATACCTCCATTAGAACTCTTCTAGGACTAGTTTGATGCTTTTCTCAAGCCTTATGATTGTATGGATGCCCTAATAGGTCGAGATATCCTTAGATCTGTTCATTTAGGAGTTGTAGAGCCGGATCTATTGCCTTTTTGAAGATACTTTGCATGAAAACCCTAGATCTAGCCTTTATTATGCTTTTTGAGCCATTTTATCTTCATGGATGTATATGGGCATGTAAAGATAGAATCTTTACGTGCTAATCGAGTTAAGGGAGCCCAGATCTATAAGTTTTATACACTGGATTCAAGCAGAATCAAGTTTAGAGTGACTGCATGCAAGCGACTCGGCGAGTCGGAAGAACGACTCGGCGAGTCGAGTCGCGAGTCCCCGATTTTCCCTTTTTGATTGATGTCGAGTGGGGACCAGTGAGTAGTAGAGTGGACTCAGCGAGTTGGAGGTCAGACTCAGTAATGGAGGGACTCGGCGAGTTGTTCATACAACTCGGCGAGTCCAAGGCAATCTTCTTAGCTCGAAGAACAACTCGTCGAGTTGTTCATACGACTCGGCGAGTCGGATGCAGATTGCCTGAGTTTTAGATTCGAAAGGGAACTCGTCGAGCTAATGCCATGCTCGACGAGTAGCATCGAGTAGAGTTGAGAAGTGAGAATAGGGACTCGGCGAGTTGGCGGCCCAACTCGGCGAGTCAGGTCAACTGTAGGTTGGCTTTGATCGGGAGAGTTGACTTTGACCAGGGGTAAAAGACTCATTTTACCCTATGCAGTGATTAGCATCTGATTAAGTGTGTTATGGAATTCTAGCCGGGGAGATACCGGAGCAGCAGCAGTTAGTTTCCAGAGCCATACACACAGCAGCCAGTTCACGAGGTGAGTTTCCTTCCAGTAGGAACGGGTCTAAGGCCACAATGCTGGCCCGTTCAGTTAGCAGTAGTTTTTGGGCTTCGGTCCAATGCAGTAGTTAGTATGTTTGATGCCTCCATGGCTCAGACAGGAGTTATGTGCTTATGCTAATTGATATGTGATGCTATGATCAGTCAGCTTCGGATTTCGGTCTGTTGTAGGGGACTAGGTCCCAGTCAGTTAGTTTCGGACTTCGGTCCGATGTAGGGGACAAGGTCCCAGTCAGCTAGCTTCAGACTTCGGTCCGATGTAGGGGACAAGGTCCCAGTTAGTCAGCTTCAGACTTCGGTCCGATGTAGGGGACAAAGTCCCAGTCAGTTAGCTTCGGACTTCGGTCCGATGTAGGGGACAAGGTCCCAGTCAGTCAGCTTCGGACTTCGGTCCGATGGAGGGGGCAAGGCTCCTGTATGTGCTTTATATGTTATTGCATGGTATGTGGTAGTTTGGGGGAGCTCACTAAGCTTCGTGCTTACAGTTTCAGTTTTGGTTTCAGGTAGTTCCGCAAGCAAAGGGAAGAGCTCGGGATGATGGCATCGCACACACCACAACTTAGTTTTGTCCTGGGAGTTGATTCAGCTTTTGATATGTTTGGATACAGTTGTGATACATCTTTTTCACAGTATTTTATTATGGTTTTTATTGTGTGATACTCAGATTTATGGTTTTTGGTTATATTAAAAATGAAATTTTTGGGTAGTATTTTTGGGTCGTTTCAATGTGAGATCAAATGTGTCATATGATGAGAACTAGCGATGAGATTTAAAAATGGAAAATTAGGAACTAGAACTAGATCGGAACTGGAACAATTAGAACTGAAATATGTAAAACCAGTCTAGGTTCCAAGCTTAAATAATGGCTTTAGCTGGGTTTCGGGCCCGGGTACACAGGGTTTAAGAACAGTAACTGATTTTTGTGAAAAGTCTAAAACATGCATATCTTATTCGGTTGAAGTTAGATTGACATGAGGTTTTTCCAGAGTGTAGCTTATAGTTTGTACATGATTTTTGACTATAATTTTGTCATTTTTTTGTTTTTTTTTCCAGAGTGTAGCTAATAGTTTGTACTCAAATTCGGGATCACAAAGCTAGATATTTTCTGCTTTTTAGTTTTTTTTTTCATGTATTCTGTGAAAGTTTTAAAACATGTATATCTAATTCGTTTTGAAATTGGATTAACTTGCGGTTCTTTCAAACGAGTAATTTTGGAGTGTGTACATGATTTTAGACTATAATTCTATTATTTTTGGTTTTATATTCATTGACGTACAGTCCCCGAAAGTCAGGATTGTAGTGGTGTTGATTATGATGACATGTGCGGAATAAGAAAGACCTAGTGAATCATCATACAAATCATGAACACATGAAGTAAATAAATCTTTTAAGCTCTCATTATTTGATTTAGAAAAAGTACAAATGGGTTTGCTAGTTTTTCTCTCTAAAAATAATGCCCTCCAAATAGTTTTTTACATAATGGGAGTCATCACTTCCTAATTATAGGAAACACTCAACCTATTTACACATATAAGAGTGTAAGCCTAAACACCCCACATCCAATCATGACTTTTCACCATAAGATTCTCCCCCTCAAAGTTAGGATTGGATGTTCCGGCTTCAATATCCAACGAGCTCGCGCAATCAAGACCAAACTCCCCCTCGAAATGATATCGGTCTTCAAACCTGCAAATGAATACCCAAAAAACCCGAGAAGCTTCAAATACCCACTTTTCATTCTCCCCCTTTTTATAATCAAAAAATGATTATAAAACCCTTTAAGGGTGAGAAGCGCCCGATGATTAATCTTCCCAATACTCCCCCTTGATGTGTGTCAAAAATGAAACACTGAAAAACTTTAATGGAAAAACAATCACGAACAAGCCTCGAAAAAATTTCAAATTAGTAAAAATTTTCGACTTTTGGGTGAGTTGCAAGATTTTCCAAAATCCGGGTAAAAACTGTCACTTTCTGAATTATGCAGGGACCCATTGCCCCAAAAACAGCTTAAGATGTGAAACTCCATTCCAATTGCGAAATTGGACATAAAGTGTAAATTCACACAAACTGTAGGGACTAAACTTGTAAAATCTTCAATTTCTTAGCTTTGTTAGCTCATTTTCGAAGTTCGGTATTTTCTGCCAAAAATTCGAAACTACAGGGGCTAAATCAGAGATTTCAGCTTTCTTCACAAAGTATTTCCATCATATCGAAATTGGACCATTTGTGCCATTTCGTTAAAAGATTAGGGAGGTATTTCGAAACTATTTGTGTTCTTCCCCATTTGTTACAAGATGCAAAAGGTACAGCAGCAAGAGTCACCATTGCTAAGACCCATCAACCACTCGTCATCAACAAATCAAACATTCAGCCTACTAGTTATCAACCCTTCGCAAGTGAACCACTCGATATCTGCCTTCGAAACTCATGTCTAAACTTTCCAAGTCAAGACACCCATTTCGAAGCTCCAAGACCAACCCTTCGTAACAGAATACAGCCATCGAACTCAAAAACAAATCACCTCTTCGTTTCTATCACCTCTACATCAAATTCGTCGATCCTTGATATCACATAACGACTCTAAATCAACATACCAACATCGAATTCCAGCCAAGTCGAATTTTTACTTTCACCATAGGGACTCTTAAAATCAGTCGAAAATTCGATTTCAACCATCAATTCCCAATGAAGTAACAAACCAATGACGAATCCAATTTAATCTCCAATTTCGTGTTCGATTTATCAAGAACACTAATGTTGACTTTTGAGTTTGACTTTTAAATTTCAACTATCGACAATCACTAATTCAACAATTTTTCTGAAAATTTTTAGATTAAACACCAAATGTCAAATGTTCTTCACAAAAATTTCAAAGTTCTGGGGCATTCATTAGCCGAAATCATGAGAATCAACGAACATATTTGACGATTTCTTACTAACCGCTTAATCATAATCGATTTTATGATTGAACAAATTATGCAAAATCGATTCATAAGCTGAGATTACAAAATACTTCGAATCGATTAGTAAGAAACTTTGAAACGAAATAAGAACTCAAAATGATGACCACAACCAGAGTGTACAACTCGGTTATGTGAATGATGAAGAACGATGAGCAAGGGTGGGCATAATAACCGAAAAACCGAACCAAAATCGAATTAACCAATATAACCGAAGCATAATAACCAAACCACCGTTTTAAAAACCGTTGCTTTGGTTTTTGTTTTTTGTTAACCAGTCACTAATGGTTTGGTTATGGTTTTATAGGTTAACCGAACCACTAACTTTATATTTTAATATATAAAAATTATAGATTATATATAAAATAATATAGTCAAACTTATTTAAGAGCTATTAAACTTTCAAAATATAACTCATTAATCCTCACTTATCAGAAGACGAATGGACAATCAAACCATCAACAACTGATCATGCACCACACACAATCTTCCAATCATGCATTGAGTTAGATTATTGATTAATGTTGTAATTCCTAATTGGCTAATTCTACAATTTGTAAACATTATTCACAATTAGTTTAATATTCACACTCATAATCCTAATCGGAGGCTTCTCACACCATTAATCCTAATCAAAGACTGGTTCGACTTTATAGACCTATTCAAATGATTTTTTGACCTTATAATCAAGAATTCTAGGTAAGTTAAATTTTTGGTTATTCTTGACTTTTTGATATATTAAGAATGTATTTTTTTTTTGAATTTTTTTGACTTTTTTTATTTACTGTTTTTGACTTAATTAGATTGAATGTATATGAGTGGTTGTTTTTTTATCCAGATAATACATAATATGCATGTTTGGCTATTTTATTTTATAGTTTTTGATTTAATCGCATTGAACGTGTATGAATGCTTAATATCAATTATCATATATGAAATTATTAATGCAAATTTTTTTTAATATTTTATATTTTTATTGAATGTTTTTGGTTTTGAATGTGACTATGTGTTATCTCACTCCGAGTATCAAGTGTACACATTTTTTCTACTCCTATACGATAGGTTATAAACATTGGCGTCTGAGACTTTTTTTATTCTATTTTCATTTTTCATGCCAATATACTTTTGCCATTTATATTAATTTGAATTATGGTTAACTAGTATTAATCATTAACCAAAACTGTTAACCGACAAAATCATTAACCATAACCAATATTAACCAATCATAATGGTTATGGTTCGGTTTTAACCAATAACGGAACCAATAAAATCGAACCATAACCGCCCCATACACACCCCTAACGATGACCAATCGAATAACATGTCTCGAACTGATTTAATTGGATTATTAGGCTCAATCCTTGATTTATGGGCTCAAATTTATCGGATTTAAATGAAACATATGGGCTCACACAAAGAATGAACAATAACCAGATCGAATATGAGATTTTGGGCTCAAATAAAGAACAGTAACAGTAAAAGATTGTTGGATTTGGCTTGAAGTTGAATTTGATTGGGCTCAATTATGAATTACAAGAACAGTAAGATTCGAAGATGAGAAAAAGATTTTAATTTTGATGTTTGATCTAAAAAAAAAATTAATTGGATCATCAAAGGGGTTTGAACCGAATTCAATCCAATGAGACAAAACGATCAAAAATGAAAAACACAAATCACGAATAGAAATCATGGACATTTTGGAATCTATTTGAAAATTTGTGATACATTTTTGACGAATCGAGATTAATTTGCAACGAACGAATCAAATTTAGAAGATCTTGGTTCTTTTGTTGGAACGAAAAAATCTCCAATTTGAATATTGTACCACCCACTATGCGTGTTATACACAGTTGCAGATCGTTTAAGGGGCAGGGGAGGCCATCCCCCCCATTTTTCACCAGATCTATGTTGTTTACTATCGATGTTGTAGAGGAAGGATCTCAGAATGGTTGTGATCAAGGCAAATACCCAACGAAAAAAAAGGCTGGGGTGTTATATTTGTTGGGGAATCATTTTTTCTAAAATAATCAAGCTGTAAAGATCCAAAGAATGGAATGGAGATAAGACGGAAAGAGGATCACTTCGTCCCTTCAACCACCACCGACTCCATATTGTACTCTCTATATCTTTTTCCCTTTCTCTAACTTTCCCTTGCAAACGCTAGGTTCTTACATTTATGGTTATGCATTATTTGTTTTTTTTAATTTGTTGATTTGGTCTGTTTATTGCTTGAGAAAAGTGTACATTCAGTCTTTTGTACCACAATTTATTGTTGCTGGAATTGAATATATGGAGTTGCACATGAAGTATTTGTGAAAAGTCCTCAATGAGGTTTATTTTGTGAAAATGAGTTTTTATGAACATATCAAGTTTGGAATTTTTATTTTTAAGCTCTTCATTACTTTTTTCATTTGGAATTGATCTAGTCTTCTTTTATGTCTATGGTTTATATTATGGGTCTAAATACAAAATGTGGTCTTGAAATTTTACATGCGAAGTGTTTGTTAAAAATGATCAGTGAGGGTTTTGGAACCGATAAGAAACCTAGTAAGAGAATAACAAAATATCATAATATTTTATAGGCTTATCCATAATTTGAGCTACAATTCTTCTTATGTAAGTTTAGTACTTTTATACAACCATATATGTACACATTATACACATGTATGGTTGTGTATATATGTATGTATATGTATATCTATATACTTGTTCAAAAAAATGTATATGTATATACATATAAACATGAACGGAAGGAGATGCATACAAGGTACAACTATAACCTCATTTTAACTATGAACTTATTGCTTGATGTATTTTGTCATACTTACATGATTTTATTTTAGTGGTTAGGCCTGTTACAAGTAAATTACCGGTGCTGTTGTTTTATATGTTACTAGATGTAGTGTATATTGTAACTATGGCTAATAAACTTACAATTATGATCATTCGAAAAACATTTAACAAAGTTTTGGTTTTGGCCCCTCAGTTTTATTATTCGTGTTCCGCCCCTGGTTGTACAACTCGTTCTTTGTGTTCTTCATCGATCCAAAAACATCTTCGTAAGAACCACCAACACTTTTGGTTTTTGACTTCAAATTCAATGCAACATGTGGAGATTGTTGCTTTGGAGCCCAAATTTGCTTCATGGATTTCGAATTCACAACGCCATTTGACGATTTTTGTGAATAAACCCGCTTGTTTTTCAGTTTAATCTTCTTCTTCTTTTTCTTTCTCGTCTTTTTGCATCTTGAAGATTTGATTTCAAGAACACCTTCATTCTTGACAACTTCAACTTTGCAAGTTTGAATCAAATCTTTTGGAGTTTGATACTTGTGAATTTCTTGGATTACCGACTTTCAATAAGGAATCATTCTTTCAAATGAATCACAAGAACACAAAATATCATCAGTTTGAACTCCAATCGAGCAAAAAACTTTTGCATCTTCATGAGAATCAACTTGAATCTTCTTGTCATGAACTTCAAGAACATCACATTGAACTCCATAGTCTTGAACTTCAACAAACTTAAGAGCATTAAGATCACTTGGGTTTTCAATTAGAGAAATGTATTTCTTATTAACAAATATCTTTCTTCTCCTTTCTTTTGATTTCTACTAAGAACTAATATAGACAAGACAATTTTATTCAACCATTCAATCCTACAAATTGGTTGAAATATCAAAGCTTCCATGATCATTCTTCAAACCACCATAAGAAACCATATTACCTCATGAAATCAACTTGCTTAACTGTAACCCATAAAACTATTTCATTGACTTTGTATTTGAAATATTCAACGATCACAACCCATGAATCATACGACAAGTCCACCATCTTTGATCAATCGATAAGATCTTGAGTTTTTCTAGAGAGAGAAAGTAATAATCAAAGAGATCTCTAGAGAGAGAAAGTGAATATGAACCAAATTCTAGAGAGTGAAAATGGTACAAACAAGTAGTCTATAAATAGAAAATCCAATTATGAATCAAATTAAGGAAAAATTCAATTTCTAGAACACAAAACACTCTCTAAACACGAAGATCAATAAGACCATGAAGAATCACCAAATCTAGAATGCCATCATGGATCAATTCTTGATCAAATCAAGAACACTTACTTTGATACCAATTGTAGTGGTGTTGATTATGATGACATGTGTGGAATAAGAAAAGATCTAGAGAATCATCATACAAATCATGAACACATGGAGTAAATAAATCAAAGCTAAAAAATCTAGTTTTTCAGTTTTTAAGTTTTCTAGTTTTTTTTTTTTTTTTTTTTTTTTTTTTTTTTTTTTTTTTTGGTGAAATTTTAAAACATGAATATAATTCGTTTGATGTCGGATTATCATGAGATATTTTCCATGTGTACTTTAGAGTTCGTACATTATTTTAGACTATAATTTTGATATTTTAGGTTTAATATTCAATTATTGACGGTCCATCGAAGTTGGATATCAGAGTTGAAAATTTTCAAAGTTCAACCCACTAAGACCGCACGATGCTAAGTGTACCACAAAATGCGGTGTGCGTTAAACATTGCACCAACCTGGCATTGAAAAGTGTGGTATGCTTTCCATGAGTTAGAGTAATGCCGCACCCTCTTTTTTTTTCTTTTCCTGTTGAAATGTAGCCGTTGGATATTTTTTTTATATTTTCCTATAAATTAAAATTCAATTCTCATTTCAAAATCACCTTCAAACACAAAACTCTCTCTAGACTTTACAAAATTTTTATTTCAAAATGTCTTCTTGTATGTCCACTTTGACCGATACGTTGGCGTTGATGCAAGCAAGGTTTATCGGGGACGTCATGCAAACAACACCTTCTTATTAGCAAGAAAATAAAAGAGAAAGTTCACGCCTAATAGTAAGAAATCATCCTTTACAAAGGAATCTTGAAGCCTGTCATAACCAACTTGTGAACGACTACATTGCCGATGATGCGGTGTACGTAGGAAAATTCAAGCGTCAGTTGCAAATGAGTAAGGTATTATTTTTACGCATTGCTTATGATATACAAAATGACTTTCCATATTTTCGACAACGGGTTAATGGAAGAGGTAAGCAATGTTTGTCTAAAATTAAAAAAATGTATAGTTTCAGTTCGTCAACTAGCCTTTGACATGGGGCAAAGAATGCTTTGTAGTATTTATTGTATGCATTGGGGGTGGTTAATTTGCCCTAATGTGTGGCGCAATCAGTTTATATGAGGTGATCAAAAGCAGCCGACAATAATTTTAGAAGTAATGGTGTCATATCACCTTTGGATTTTGGATGCATTTGTTGCTCCATTGGGTGCAAACAACGACATCAATTTTCTAGACAAATCACCGATATTGAACAACATCTACCTTGGAAAATCATATGATGTGTCGTTTCAAGCAAATGGGACGTGATACAAGCATGGGTATTACCTTACTGATCGAATATATCTCGAGTTAGCAGTATTTGTGAAATCATTGACATGTCTAAACGATAACAAGCGATTAACCGAAAACGCATTTGGTGTCCTAAACACACGTTGCTAGATACTCACAGTACCTACACGATATATGGAGAGTAGACGAATAAATAGTCTAGTGTATGCATGTATCATATTGCATAATATTATTTTAGAAGATAAAGGGAAGTCGATTTGTCATAACAATGAAAATGAGAATTTACCAAATGTCGAAGGAGTTGGTATTTGTTCGAAGACGCACATGACGAGTAGAGCGGAAGTATAGGACCGGGTTGGACACCACAACCTTCATGTTGATTTGGTGTAACACATATTCAATGATCGAATGAATCTCGTTGTCGATGATTTTGCTGAAGACGACTTGTTTGATGATAAAAATGATGAATTGGAAATGTTTGAAGGAGATTCAGACGACGATTTTGATGACGCGCTGAGCGACGATGATTTGACATCACATATTATGTTTCAGTTATGTTTTTATTTAATTTTGTATATATTTTGTTTAATTAATGAAGTATTTTTCGTTTTGTTATTTTTAAGTAATTACATTTTAATAAATTAAAAAAACAAATTATGGGAAGATATGGTATTACACCCACTAGTTTTGTGGAGTGGAGGAAAAAATGACGTGACAACGCAAAAGTGTGATATGACACCTACCAGCCTAAGTAATTACCTTAAAATTTCGATTTTCTCGGGTTCTCTATTTCCAGACCCACTTTACCGGTTTCACCCGGCCGACTTTGACGTTTCCAGGTATTCCAGTTCTCAACCTATTTAACCCACAACCAAACCAAAACCGTTTCATATATACTGATCCGATTTTTGCTCCTATAAAATTATGTTAACCGGTTCTTGGGTTTTCCGGGTCCAGATCTATCCGGGTCGGGTTTGGACCCACTTTAATCCCTAATGAGAACTCATATATATTCTTAAGATAACTTTACTCATATTGATTAAAATTCAACCCTTGATAATTTTGAGAAAGTAAATAAAAAATTAGGATTGATCGATGTTCAATATTCATTTTCACATTTCAAGAAGCTAAACAATCATGCATCTTTGTTGGTATTAGACTCCCCTTTAATGGACCAAGTATCTCTCACTTACTATATGCTGATGGTGTTATGTTCATTGGTGATTGCTTGATTTCTAATGCTCTAAATCTATCTCGTATTCTTCATTGTTTTAGTTGGCATCGGGCTTGAAAGTCAATTATAGCATAAGCAAAGTTTTTGGTCTCGGAGTCCCAAATAATGAGGTCTCCACTGTGGCCTTCCTCTTGAAATGTGAGGTTGCTTTACCTCCCTTTTCTTATCTTGGCCTTCTGGTTGGGGCTAACATGAATCTAATAAAATCTTGGAAACGGTTGTGGAAAAAATTAAAACAAACTCAATGCTTGGAAGGCTAGAAATCTCTCTTTTGGTGGGAGCTTACTTTGCTTAATTTTGCCCTAAGTAGCCTACATCTTTACTATTTTTCCCTATATAAAGCCCCTTTGATGGTCATTGAAAATCTCGAAAAAATTTGAAGACAGTTTCTTCGGAGCGGAAAATGAGATAATAGGAAAATATGTTGAGTTTCATGGAACAAAGTCTTAGCCCCAAAAAGTAGATGCAGTCTTGGTGTATCTTGTCTAAGAATCATGAATTTATCATTACTTGCCAAATGGTGGTGGCATCTCAAAACATATCCGACTGCATTGTGGTGCAATGGCGTCCATTCAGAAATGGGAGAGGCATGACTCTTCAAAAATGGCAAAGTCAAGCTACTCTGGAAATTGGAAAGAAATCACAAAAATCGAGGTCAATTTTAAATCATTTAATATCGACTTGCATGCTCTATTCAGTAAAAGAATCGGAAGTGGAAGCAAGTGTCATTTTGGCTCCATAAGTGGAGATGCAACCAACCGTTCAAGGAGTTATTTCCTAACATTTTTGCACTTGAAAATGCAAAATTTTGTGTTGTTAGTGACAGGTACCTATTGGTGGACAACGGATTGATTTGGAGATGGGATTGGATCCAAGAACCAAGGACGCCGGTAGAAATGCAACAACTTTATGCGATGCTTTGTTTATTGGCAAATACCAGTTTAATTGAAGCTGATGACTTGTGGAAGTGGAATGGGGAAAAATCGAAGATTTTCAGTGTGGAGTCCCTAAGAAATCTAGCATCTAGCGTGTTCTCAAATCCGAAAGCTATGCACTTTCCATGGTTGGATTTGGTCCCGCTTAAAATCAACACTTTTTGTTGGAAGCTTTGGCAAGATAAAATACCCACAGCAATAAACCTTATCAAAAAGGGTATCACATAAATACAATCCTCATGTTGTTTCTGTGATACAGGGGAAGATTCTTCTTTGCAGTTATTCTTGGAACGCAACTTTGCAATTGAGGTTTGGAATAGAATTCGCAGTTGGTGTGGGTTCACTTGTTTAAATCCAAGGGATATGAGATCTTTATTTAGTGTTGATAATCTTACTGACAAAACCAATAAGGTGACAAAACTCAACCATACGATTCTAATGACGAGTTTATGGAATATTTGGAGATCAAGGAATGAAACAATTTTTAAAAATGTGAAGCCATGTCCAATAAAAGTTATCAACCTAACTATGGCGATGACTTTTATGTAGATAAAACATGGGGGAAAGAAATATTCTATTTGCTGGAAAACATGGTGTATCGAGCCTAACAACTGCATTTTATGTTTTTTTCTTTTTCTACTTTTTTCCTGTTTTGTCCGATTGTACTATTTTATTTTGGCTGGCTCCTTGCTGGTTTTGCCATAATATGTCGGTTTTTGCCGTTAAAAAAAACATGAGTCTTGTTCATTGAAGTTAATTTATTTTTCTGTATAATTAAAATTATACACACATTTTGTGATCTTTTGCATCTTTCACCTCAAGTAGTTAAATGTATAAACATCAACTTTCGACTCCTCAACGTACGGATGTGATGGTTAACATAATATACGTACATACCATGTCTCTAAAACAAAGAAAGTAATAAGGAGACTTAACCTAAGATCTTATTTATGAATTTCAGCTTCTTAATACGGTTTAAACAATCCTTGTTTTCTAGGATACGGTTTAGTACGTATATGGATCATGTGGACCCTTTTTGTGTTTAAAAACATATAAGTGGCCTAAAACTTTATTAAGAAGCTATGTGTATGGATATAATTATGATTTTCTTTTAAATTAACGTCATGCATGTATAATCAAATCACATAAATTTAGTCCTTAGTAACGTCAATAATAACATCTTTCAGGCTTTCACATCGATTTACGATGGAACTTGTGCAAGATATCGTGTCATTTATTGAAAGGAAATGGGATTCTACATAATACTGTATGTCATATTATTTTGCGGTCCAGTTTATCTTATGTCAAATGGTTTTGATTTGCTTGCTTGACTTATAAAGATACGTTTTATTAATATCCATTTGAAAAACTATTTTTCTCATGTTTTACATGCCAAATTTTAATTGATGAGTTGTTATTATTTATTTATTTTATTATAATTATTATTTTTTTGAATTTTCATCTAAGAATCTAAGGGGGTGTTATAAATTTTACTTCTATCCCTATAATTGAAAATATGATCTTTAGCTATGCCATGACAAAAATGAGCATTTTAACCTTATTGATTATTTTGTGGTGAATGCAATGTTCAACTTTGATAAATAAAAAAAATTGAATCAACTTGTTAGAATAGTTATAAAATTAAAAAAACATTGTATAAAATCCAAACTAAACATAAATCCTTTCAAAATCCAAATTAAAAATAATACATAGCATCATATAATATCACATAAAACATCAAGAATGGTTTTTATATGTTAGGGTTAACAAGGGTTATGGTGGCAATCCGGACTCCTAATGGATCACGTGAGTTCGCTTTTTGAACTGATATTTCTATCTTATGTCCGGGTTACAAGAAATCTAGTGTAGGATAATCCAAATGGACAATTACAAATTTAGGCACAAAAACATAAGTGAAATCGCTAGAGAACTCTGGAGTGTTATAGAAGAGAAGGAGGCCAGAAGGGTATAATACAACTCAATGGAGTAGTCGTATTTATACCTGACAATTAGAGTTTCCGTCTTTTAAATTAGTTAAGTGAATCACGGAATTAATGACATAATCAATGATTTCAAAAACAAACGAAATCAATCAATTTTACCATAATCACCCACCCACTAGAATATGAATTTTCCACCGCTAAGCACTCTACCGCTAGGACTCGGGTAGGGGTACTTCCCCTAGGACCGTACAAAGGGGCTCAACCCCCTTGACCCATGGCATTTGTCGTACAGACTTATCATTTGATTTATATATGCATACACTCCGTACTCACAAAACATAGAGCTTTTAGTGTCACAAAATGTCATGTGACACTAAAATCACCAAACATGATATACCTTCTTGTTTCCAACTAATTATAGAGCTTTTTATTTCATGTCTATGACCAATATAAGAACACCAAATTAGTATAATAAGCAAATATTATCAACAAGTATAAACATTTTAGCAAGTATAATAAACAAGTTTAAATATTTTCCGCAATTATAAATCTTTCAAGAAGTGTAATAAAAAAGTACAAAGACTTTCAACAACTATAAAGAAATTCAAAAAATTCAACCTTAATGAAACATATGATTTCTGGTTTCAAGAACATCAAAAATTACATCAAAAAATAACATCAAATTTCATGCTTCAATAATATCATAATATAACATCAAATTTTATGCTTCAAGTAAACATAATATTTCAGCTAAAAGAACGTCAAATTTCAAGTTTATAAACTATTTTAAAAATTCAAAGACAATTTCATCAAGAATATCATATTTCAACAAAAAGATCATAAAAAAACTTGAAATTTTGAGTGCAACTAGTATTTTCCATCATATTATCAATTTCATCAAGAACATCAAATTTCAGAGCTTGTTCGATAAGCAAATAGATTTTCAACAACAAATTTCAAAAGTCTTACCACTTTCAACAAGAGTGGCAATGCTAGTTGGCAAGGAAGGAGTGAGTGAAGACAGTGTTATGCGAAGTAGAAGAAGGAGGTAAGATCAAAAAAGGAATGAGGGAGGTGAACGTGTGTAGATGGAGATAGGAATAAGGAGGAATATGGTATCAGGTATCACTTAGGGAAATGAAGGAAAACACACATTTTTTCATTCAATGACTTCCTACATGTAACCTAATAAGAGGTTATTCAGCCATTCAGATGTAGAAAAGTAACAAACCAAACAATACCAATTCATAGCTAGCCTCTTCATGAAATCTAATGGTGTATAGTGTTAGCCATCCATTTATAAGTACCTTGATACATATCCATAAGAGACAAAGGATACTACTAGGTTTGTGGTGAATTGGTAACATATGTGGAAGATATAGTGGATAACCTATTGACCAATGTTCAAATCCTAGCACTACTCATCCCCTGTGGCCATGGAGGTTCATCTATAATGACTCCAGGGCATGATGCATAGCTTCATGCTTGCAGCGAAGGATTAGTCGGTATGTGAAAACTGGGTCTGAACCTCAATGAATACCATGAAAAATAAGCAACACACCTCGCGACCCTCATCATATTCACCATTCATTCACCTCGCAAGAAAAGACGTCACCGAGCACCTCTATACTGGTAATAACTCCATGTCACCCAACAACACGTACCAATTCTCCCACCAAGCATGAATAGTGAATGCGGTTCGACCAAACAACCAACTATGGAGGCAAAAAAGTAGTTCCTGCACAAGGTAGCCGAACTCTTCCAAATGCCGATCTAAGCCAACCTATGGGCACAATGAACTAGCTATGAAAGTCACATTGTCCCTTATACAAAAATATTTATGGTCGATCGTAATACCAACAAAGCAGAATGTCCAACCATATGTACCCACTCCACCACCATTTCAATATGCATAATACCATGTGCTGTGGCTATAACACCGAGTTTGCAGGTACATTTCATTAAATTAGTTAAGTCTATTTATGTTGTAAATATTGCCTATAGGCGGGGCGAATTTAGCCGAGTTACGCAGGACGTGGGACTTCATATAGTACGTAGGGCGTACCCAGGTTACAAATGGCGTAACATCACAACATGAAAATCCTAATTTTGGGCTGTTGGACACTATTTACGGACCATAATCTCTTTGAGGCTCTTATTACCACTATCCTCCACCCTCTCCATCAATCCCCTCAAAACTCTAGCACTATTTTTGAGAGTTTTAGGCCTTATTGTGAGTTTTGGTGTGTTTTTAATGATGAAGGAGAACTTAGACAGTATGCTTGGAGGGTATAACTTGTAGATCCATATTATACTTTACTTCAACATCTTCCAGAAAGTATAAAGTCTAAACCTTGATGATCCTTTTGATTAGATCTAGTTTGTGGTGTTTTTTATGAGTTTTGTCCCTTAATCATGAATCTAAGGAGTTTGAACAACCCCAAACCTCATGAGGATTATCTCTCGTCATATATAAGCATTGTAAACGATAAAAATGGTATCTTGGTCACTCCCATTCTACCATGATTGATCTATTGAGCTTTTAGATCATGATTAAGACTTAGGGTTTGGGTTTGTAGTCTTTGTAGCCAGACAAATGCATAAAGGATGTGACTTTATCATTTAAGACAAACATGAGGTTTAGATCTGAAAGTTGGAAGATTGGTATTAAAGAATTAAGGGCATAATAAGAGAGTTGGTAAACAAACAGATTACACAAGGATTAATCTTAGTTACGCTGTGTGTAACTTGATTTAACCTCGTTTTCCATCGGTAGACTCTATATGGCACGTAGAGGATGGGTACATATGGTGTAACCCCATAAGTCCAATTTTTGGCCTTTTTGGATGTTAGGTGTTGATGGGTGGGTCCTAGCCATTTAAGGATGAAATGGTCATTTACCCAATTAGGTCAATCATAACCAATACTTGTGTTTGGGGTTGTTACCTAATTCTAATTAGGGTTTATGATGTCTTATTCTCTATGGGGAGTTTTAGTTTAGGCAATTCGGGTTTGTGACTCGTTTGTCTGACATTAGATTAAGGTGATTCCTCTCACTTTACTCATGAGTCGAAGATACCATGAAGGCCTATTGGATTGTGCAAGCTGTGTTATCACTCCTGCATGTTTATGTTGGATTGAGCACATTTGTATGATGGCTTGGGCCCAATATTATTTATGTTGTGCTGGGCCCATTCGTATGTTGAGTTGGGCCCATTTACTATACATGTTGGTCTGGGCCCATTCATGTATGTTGGGTGAGGCACATGATTATTCTAGGCTATGACCATTTATTTTTGATGGGCTTAGACCATTTTGCTATGTGTTGGGTTAGGCCAATAAATTTGATATATGTTATTTTGCGGGAAAACTCACTAAACTTTGTGCTTACGGTTTTGTAGTTTAACATTTTCAGGTATTTCCACTTCGAAAGGGAAGGGCCTGACATGATTGTATCGTTTCCACTGGAGATTCATAGTTATGTTTTTATACTCTTATGTTCTTTTGGAAACTTTGTTGACAATGATGGTCTATTTTGAAAAATTCATTGGATGTTTATTATTTTAAAATGAAAATTTTTTCTATGAGTTTTTGGGACGTTACAAGTTGTTATCAGAGCATTGGTTTGAGGGATTCGGGCACACTCTCGAGTATTTTTGAACTCAAACTAAGGCTTTGGTAATTTTTATAAAAATGGAAAATAAAATTTTCTAAAAAGATTCTATAAAGGAAAAGGGGTGTAATGCGTGCAATCAGTCGAGCTCGAGTAATTGATTCCTAAAATACCCATAACAATGTATTATTACTAGCATGCTTGATTTGTGAATTGAATGCTAGGGTAGAGCTAAGGATATCTTCTGGAATCGCATGCTAGAATTGCCTGAATTGTTAGATGCCTTATATCCTAAGAGGATTGGATGTTATGTATTACCTAGAATTTGTATTGACCTAATTAATTGATAAGTGTATGCTTTAAAAATTATATAGATCAGGATCATATAGCCCTAGAATGTTTGATTTGGCCTAATTTCCTAACCCTTGTCTAGCTGTGTACTTAAGTTATAATCATTATTCAACAGTCTATGTGGTCCATTTTATGTAAAATTTGCATGCATAAGGCAACCAACGATGTTGGTTGAGGTTCTTAATAGTGCAATGGCTGGCAAGCTGAGAATTTCTATGAGAGCCTAGGAAATGTCATTGTGGGTTATGTATGATTCATAGCTTAAGGATTGTGTGTATAGCTTTAGTAGGGTAGCTTAGAGGATTTGGGATAGTTCTTGATGAAAGTACAGATGGGTGATGAAGGTAGTATTGGGCCCATACTACTGAAAGCATGGGATTTGTACTCAAATCGAGGACGGTCTTGGGGTTTCTATGGAGCCTACAGTGTGGGAGTCCTCCCGAGTCATTATGATCATTTGTTTGTTTGTATTTCATTATGGTGACCACTCGAGGTGGAGCTTCTGGTTCCGAATCTGACTCTTGCATAGAACCGATTGATGAGTGATTGCATGAGTTTATCACATCAGATATTACTCACGGTATTATGGAGGCCAGCCCTGTGATTTTCGGTACCATCAAGGAGGGGGTTATGGAGCTTTTGGATGAGTGACTCAAGGCCTTTCGAGCCGAGATCGTGGAAGGAAAGTTTGGATCATAAACCCCTTCTTTTCAAGAGTTCAATGAGTGTGGAGCTCTGAAGTTCTTTGGGGCTAAGGACCCCATTGCTAGCTGCCGATGGATTGCTAGCATGGAGAATGCTTAGCAAATGTGCTTCTTCCCTAACGGGAAAAATGTGGAATTTGTATCCTGCCTTCTAAGCGACCGAGTGCGTGATTGGTGGGAGGAGGTTAGTCATGTAGTGGGATTTATATTTGTAGTGGCCATAACTTTGGAGGAGTTTCTGATGAGGTTCCAGGAGGAGTTTGCACCAGAAATTGAGGTGCAATAGTTGGCGAGGAAGTTCCAGGACTTTCGCCAAACCACAGAGGCTATGGCGGAGATCACCCAGTATACAATTAACGAGGGTATGAAGAAGGCAAAATACCATGACATGTTAAGGGATGATATCCGTTAGGTTTTAAGTTTATCAGGGTGCAAAACCTATAATAATATGATTGCTAGAGCCCGAGAGAGGGATTCTGATTTGGAGCTTCTGGGAAGCAAATGCCAGTTCAGACACCATCATTAGAGGGTCAGTCTAAGAGGCCCAAGACCGAGGGCCAATCAAGGTCTAGGTCATTGTGCCAAATGTGGGAAGAATCATGAGGGTAGATATCTAAAAAAGGAGGAAGTTTATTATGATGTGGCCAGACATGGAATTTTAGTAGGGATTTCATTCGTGAAGCATATATATGTTTATACTGCAATCAGATGCACATTAAGAAGGCGGAATGTACGAGGCTGATGAGAGGGGCATTGGCAGCGCCCATACCAGCCACTTTGTGGATCATTGTTGGCTGCTAGGACAAGGGGAGGCATCTGTGTTGAAGATCAAGACGATCCATTTGACTACCGGTGAGGCTTGATTAGCATCGGATGTGGTTATCTATACGTATCTTTACTATATATTTTTCTACTTTCTTTATTTATGCTTATACCTTATTGATCATGTATAGGGACTTTCTAAGTTAATGGTATGATGGATCATGTCCTGTTTGATTCGGGTGCTACCCGATGCTTTGTACCTCTTGCACTTAGTAAGAGGTTTAGCGATGCTCTCGAGATTCTAGATTATCCATTGGAGGTAGAGATCGTGGATGATCATTATGTGAGTGCTTCGAGGGTTTATTAAGGATGTGTTCTAAATATTTTTAGAAAGAGATATTTTAGTTATTTGGTTCCAATTTCTCTGCGAGGGTCGAAGGTTATCATAGGGATGAATTGGTTGTGTCCTAAAGGGACCATGAATGATTGTAATCACCAGTTAGTGAGAGTTCGAACCCCAAGTGGGAAAGAATTGATTATTCATGGCAAAGTTGATCAACGTAGAACGACTCATTTTTCAGCCACACGGGCTAAGAGATATCTTCATCAAGGTTGTTCTAGATTTTTGGCCTATCCAGCGCATACTCGAGTTGGGGGCACAATAACCATGAGTGATGTGCCCATTGTTCATGATTTTCCTGATGTATTTCATGAGCTGTCGATAGCCAAAGCACAATATAGATTAGCACCACTAGAGATTCATGAGATGGCTATGCAGCTTCAGGAGCTACTAGACAAGGGGTTTATCAGACCAAGTACTTCAACATAGGTAACACTGTTCCTGTTCATGAAAAAACTAGCATAGGATGTGCATTGACTATCAATATTTGAATAAGGTAACATTGAATAATCGTTACCCACTCCCAAGAATCGATGACTTATTTGACAGCTTTTGGGTGCATCTTGGTTCTCCATTATTGATTTGTGGTCTGGCTATCATAAGATTAGGGTCGACGAGGACGATGTGTAGAGGACGACCTTCGTTTTGGTCTTTACGAGTTCATAGTGATGCCATTTGGGCTCACCAACACACCAGAAGCATTCATGGATCTCAAGAATCGAGCATGTAGACCTGTGATGGATCGTTTGGTGATTGTATTTATCGATGATACTTTGGTCTACTCTAAAACCAAGGAGCAGCACGAGGAGCACATGTCACAAAACCAAACCAGACAGTGGAAATGACAGGGGGTGGATGACTTTATTTGTAGTATCATAACACATGCACCATAGTAATCAAAGTACAAATAACCATTGCATTAATATGTATAATTTTTTACATGTGTTAAATCAATGTATATTGACACCAAAATAGTTATACAAAAGAAGAAGACATGAATCAGAAATAGCTCCATCTACTCAAAAGCTCGGGGAGTTCCTGTCTATTGATTCCCTGAGAATACAAGTAATTCGAAAAGAGAGTATCAACATAAAGTTGAGTGAGTGCATAAGTGTTTATGTTTGAAAGTATGTTTTCTGTTTCTTGAATACGTAAACAGTTCCAGAAAATCCTATATTTTTTGCTGTATGTGGAGAGTAGTTTTACTCTCATAAAACCGTTCTATTTGCAAACCAATGTTCTGTATTTGTATTCATTTATGTAAAACTTGTAACTGTGAGTATGCCTGGTTCCTCCAACTGTTATTGTAAACTGAAACTTAATATTGTAAATTGTATCTTGTAAACTAGTACTTTGAAAATGTACTTATGTTTAGTTAATTATACACTAACGTATTGTTAATATCTTTTTAATGAGTTATTATAACCATACTGAGACTAGATGGCCTGACCCAACGCTTTGAATGCGTCAAAAATAGTTGATAACAACTGTCACTCGTAGGCGTGTATGCCTGAATGTAGCTAGCAGTCTGAGTGCAGGGTTGTCAATCCCAGTGTAGATCTATACACACATTGTTTCGATCTCCGGTTGGAGATTCAAGTTATAATGTATGGACTTTAACTATGTTTTTTAAATGAATTAAACAACCAGAACCAAATGACTCGTAAAAAGCATATTGACTTTACATCAGTGTTCTAAAAGGCGCGCCATTGCGGGCGCCAAGGCGCGCCATGGCGTGAGGCGCGGCGTCGCCGTTACGAAAAGCTTCATAACGTTGCTGTTAGGCGTGGCGCGTGGCAAGGCGTGATATGGCGTGACATGGCGCGTTATGGCGTGTTATGGTGCGTGTTTTTTCGTTTGAGACACGTTTTTTTGCTCTTTTTTATACATTTTCTAATCGGACATACAAGTATTGTGTTTTTTATTAACTTTCTGTTATTAGTTGTTGATATAACACTTCTAAAAACTAGATATATTTGATATAAATTTATATTTATGCGGTAATATAATTATAAATTAATACAAAATCGCCGCCTTATATCACGCCTTGAAAAACGCCATGGCTCGCCATAACTCGTTAAGCTAGAGGCTTGGCCTTGCCACCACGCCACGCTTCACGCCTTTTAGAACATTGCTTTACAGGTATAATAGTTATGAAAACCCAATCATTCTGAAATGAATGATTAATAGTATGCCCCAGAATTAGTATATGAAAGTTGTATACTCTTGTTTAGTTTTGAATCAAACCTTTGTTCTTCTAAAACAATGTACTTTAGTATACTTGAATCATGAATTAATGTTCTATGAATCATAAATTATATCTATAATAATTTATATGTACTTTCTGAATTGATACTAAGGGTTCATGAATGCAACCCTTCGCTCAACATGTTACAAAGGGGTATCTAAACTTAATGAAATAGCTTATATATATATATATATATACATACAATTATATATAAGTAAAATTTAAACGACATTTGGACAAATAACTAATACTATAGGCCTACATCCAAACAAAGAAAATGAACCAATGTGCTTTATCAGTCCTAAGCCTCTTAAACCTTATATATATATATATATATATATATATATATATATATATATATATGTATATATGATTTTTGGGAAAAATATAAGTTTATAAAATCATTTAAAAGAAGTTTAATATTTTGAGATACATTTGGTGACTTGATGTCATTTTAACACAATCTTTGAAACCAATTGATTTGATGATAAATGAAACACATTTTGATAAGATATTTTGAAACCATTTGTTTATAAAACATAATCTTTGTGATAAACTTGTACCCCCTGTCACACCCCGGCCGTCGGCGGAAACACCGGGCAGTGTAACGTCATTTCTCGTATCATAGTTATCAACTTCCTGAAAACACATGCAGTTTAAAAAACGTCAACATAAAGTTTGTTGAGTTCACAAGTTTTGACTCCATATAATAATAACACTTTTTCTCAAGTTCAAAAGTATAGTTTTGAAAGTATAATTTTGACTCTCCAACGTTTACTATATATATATCCTAGGTATAAAATTTTACTTACCAAATAAGTAGTTTACCTATAAGTCTCATATACTATGAATATAAGTGTTTGTAATTCCATACAAACGAGAGTTGCTACATATAAATCTTATTTCAATTTTATACAAGTAAAACGACTACATATAAATCTATTTCAATTCTACGAGTATGTGTGTTAGGTATAATTATCTACTTAATATAAAAGTAGTACCTAGGGTATAAGTAAGGAAAACTTATACTTAATATTAATACTTGTATACCGACGAAGTATAATGTTTCTAACAAGTTGCTACCATGAGTCTGTAACCGCTGCTTGACAACAAAATCTCTGACAAAACAATACACTCATGATTTACCATGAGAAAAAATACCACGCGCTTCATCGACGCCGGAATAAAAATAAAAGGAACGAATCGTCACTCGCTTGTCTTGGGTTGTAATTAACAACCACGAGTGGGGTCGTCAACCCGTATCTTATTCATACGCGACTTCCTCGCTCACACGGGATTAACGGTTACAGGTCAGAGGACTTCCACTAAGATCCCCAATCTTAGTTGATGAATGCGGTAGCTCATGTAGACTTTGACAGGGTTCTATAGTCCTAACAACAAAAGCATTTTCATGTCTAAAACCCTAAGTTACTAGACTATGCTTTTAGGAAATATAACAGCTATAACTTGAAGTAAAACCAAGTTTTATCTTAACATAAAACCAATAACAACAACAACATATAACATACCAAGTTTTATCTTGTCATAAAACTAACAATAACAACATACTTTATAAATTAACATATAGAACTTCTGAATATAACTTCGAAACTATATCGCACACAACATATATATAAAATCTTAAGTATAACTCAAGATCTACATTTGTATAATAACATGCTAATAAGTTGATAATAATTGTGTATATTCAAAATATTATATTCAGAACAACTATATCCTGGTTAATATAACTGCCTATGTTGATATAAATATACTATCATATAGACATAATATTATCGTGTATACAATATTTAGCATGCGTTTTCTCCCAAAGATATTAGAAAGTGGGGCCGTGAAACTCACCTTAGTAGCGTGATTTTATGTAATCTAAGCAGAAACGGTCATCGGTAAGAGGTCGTCGGGGCTCGGGAAGCGAAACGGCTTCAGCAAGCGAGAGAGAGTGAAAAGAAATGGTGTAAGGAGAGAGGAGGCCGGACTTGCTATTTATAGGCTGATTTTTGGCCTCTCACGACGTGAGAATGATAGATTCACGTTGTGAGCTATGGCAAGAGTCATCCCGTAGCTTTTACGCGTGTTTTCTAGCCTCGAATAGTGTCCTGCAGCATCCTCACGTTGTGAGAAAACCTTGCTCACGTTATGAGCTTTTGGGTTATCGTTCCATAGACTTCTAGCTTCGAAATGTGGCGTTTTGACTCCTCACGACGTGAGTTTTGATTCTCACATCGTGAGTCCAGTCAGATTAGGGTTTCTAACACGTGTCGTGCTCTCAGACAGTTGTAACTTCGGAAGGTCGTAACTTTTGCACATGGACTCCGATTTTCACGTTCTTTATATCCACGCGTAGGTAATTCCGAGTACTAAAACTTTCTTTTAGATTCCAATAGCTAAATATAAGCCTATTTTAAATTCCTTATGATATAGATATTTCATAGTGTTTGGTTTATCATAACTTCTTCATGCGAAGTCAGACTTAGACGTTCTCTTTATTTTTTGAATCGTGTGGACGTATACTTTGAGTTGTATCATAAATTATGTATGAAAGTTCATAATTTATCATGAATTACATAGAAAGTTTGTCACTTTACTAGTTTAACAAAGTCACATTACATGATTGGCATAATCACATATGATTGTTTTTGACCTATTTTGACTGGTGTTACACCCCCCTCTTAAAACAGTAAAAACTCTGAAAATACGGGGGTATGAACTCACCTTTTGGAGGGTGATTCAACTGATGAATTGATATAGGATGCTAAGAATGCCAAGTGATGTCTTGAACACAAATGGATCCTATTAAGCATATAATGACAAATATATGTGTATAATTAGTGTGTACAACAACTAATCATGTAAGGTAAACAACCTTAGTTGTTAGGAAACACTTGAAATGAAGTGTTACAATCACATATGATTTAAAGAAAGGAGTTCACGGCCACACTATAGGTGTTTACGACCATAGAGGTGTTTACGGCCACACAATAAAGTTTTTACGACTAAGACTTGTTCTTATGAAGGGTTTACGACCACCTCAAGATCTTATGAAGGATTTACGGCTACCTCAAGATCTTATGAAGGGTTCACGGCCATGAATGAAGGGTTCATGGCTGTGAACTCTTGAAGATCATGCATTTGGGTGTTTGTTTATTGGCTGGAATCAAGTGTTTCTAATGTATAACAAGATGATAGAAGAGTTACTCATGTTTTGGAAGTCTTTAGGGAGTTTACGGCCCAAGAACATGTGTGTGTTCTTGGTGTTCGTGGTGTAAAGGATGATGATTTGAAGATCTAAACCAAAAGTGTTGATTTCATGGATGAAATCAAATAGTTTCTTGTGAATAAGAAGGATATCAAGTGAATATTGTAGAATCACTTATGATTTTGAAGAGAAAGGAGAGTGTTCTTGGTGATACTTGAGAGAGTTTTGTGAGTTCTAGACTTGAAGATGTGAGAAATGAAGAATAATGAAGGAAAACCATACTTATGTTGAGGAGTTCACGGCCATCATGGGTTCATGGTCGTAAACCCTAGTTTGCAGCCGTGAACTCTTTGTGAAGGTCTTTCCGGCTCAATTGCAACTTAATGATCTCAAGTTAGTACTTCCTAACACAGAATCCTTGAGTGTACTCGGCTTAGAACTCTCAAACAGACCCTTAACAATGCTATAAGTTATCAGAAACAAGTATGACTTTTGATTGAATTGATTGGCTTTACAAGATAGAAAAATAACGGGTTATTACATTATCCCCCGTTAGAGAGAATTTCATCCCGAAATTTGGATTAAACAGATATAGAAAGACTATGGAAAAAGATGTTGATACTTATGTTGTATTTGATCCTCCCTCTCCCAAGTAAATTCAGGTCCTCGTTTGGCATTCCAGTGAACCTTCACTATCGGGACAGGACTTTGTTTGGTTGTCTTTACTTCCCTGTCTCAAATCTCTACGGGTTCTTCCACGACGTTGAGATTCTCGTTTATATCGATTTCATTGAGTGGGATAACAAGAGTCTCGTCGGATAATCACTTTTTCAAGTGAGAGACATGGAAGACAAGATGTATGTTACTTAGTTCTTGGGGTAGTCGAAGTTTGTAAGCTACTGGACCGATTCTACCAAGAATCTTGAATGGTCCTATGTACCTTGGATTCAGCTTGCCATGCTTTCCAAAGCGTATCATGCCCCTCTAGGGTGTGACCATCAACAAGACGTGGTCACCAACCTGGAATTTCAAAAGTTTTCACATTTTGTCAGCGTAGCTTTTCTGTCTATCTCTGGAAGCTTTAAGTTGCTCCTGATTTTGTACAATTTTCTCTATAGTTTCATGAATGATTTCCAGAGCAGTGAGAGTACTGTCAGGAATTTAACCTCAGGCTACCTGCATGTCACCCACTTTAGCCCATCATAGAGGTCATGTGCACTTGCGGCCATAGAGAGCTTCGAAAGGAGCAGCCTTTATGCTAGTGGGATAAGTATTGGTGTAAGAGAATTTGAAAAGGGGTAAATGAGTCTCCCATTCCTTCCCAAAGTCTATCACGCAAGCTCGCAATATATCTCCCAGAGTTTGAATCGTCCTCTCACTTTGTCCTTCAGTTTGTGGATGGTAAGCTGTACTTATGTCTAGCCTAGTTCCCATAGATTTTTGTAAAGACTGCCAGAAACGAGAGGTGAATCTACTATCGCGGTCTGATATAATAGGTATTGGCACACCATGCAGTCTAATGGTCTCCTTGAGGTAAGTGATGTTAGTTTCTCCATCTTTTCGGTTTCTTTTATTGGTAAGAAGTGTGCAGATTTGGTTAATCTATCGACGATTACCCAAATAGTATCATAACCACCCGGTGTCTTGGGTAACTTAGTTATGAAATCCATCGTAATCCGCTCCTACTTCCATTTAGGGATTTTAGGTTGTTGCAATAAACCTGAAGGTTTATGGTACTCTACCTTAACTTTGGCACAAGCAAGGCATTTGTCCACAAAGGTAGTGATTTCGGCCTTTATGTTAGGCCACCACTAAAGTTTCTTGAGGTCCAGATACATCTTGTCTGAGCCTGGTTGAATGGATTATTGGGTTTTGTGTGCTTCATTCATAAGAACATCTCTGTAACCATTGAACTTTGGTGTTCAGATCCGGTTCATGAAACACTAGACTCCATTATCCCTGATTTTGAAGTTTTTATCCCATCCTCTCAAGGTTTCAGCTACCACATTTTCGGGGTTTAAGGCCTCGAGATGAGCCTCTCTGATTTGTGCGGATAGATGTGAATGGATTGTCATGGTTAACAACTTTACTTGGCATCTCGAGTATTCTTTTCTGCTAAGGGCGTCATCTACTACGTTAGATTTACCTAGGTGATAAAGAATCTCACATTCGTAGTCGTTCAGTAGCTCCACCTACCGTCGTTGTCTCATGCTCAGCTCTTTCTGATCGAAGATATGCTAGACTTTTATGGTCCGTGAATATTGTGCATTTCGTGCCATATAAATAATATCTCCAGATCTTCTAAGCAAATACCACTGCACCTAGTTCAAGGTTGTGTGTTGTATAGTTGACCTCATGTGTCTTAAGCTGTCTTAAGGCATAGGATATAAACTTTCCTCTTTGCATAGGAACACACCCAAGCCCTTGATTAGAAGCATCATATTATACTACAAAATCCTTTGTCCCTTCAGGAAGAGATAGGATTGGTGCACTACACAGAGCTCGCTTCAGTGTTTAGAACGTTGTTTCTTGTTTCTCTCCTCAGCTAAAAGTTACACCCTTGTGCGTCAGGGTGGTAAGAGGTTTAGCAATTCGGGAGAAATTCTGGATGAATCTGCGATAGTAGCCAGCAAGACCTAAGAATTGACAGATTTCTGTACGTGTTTTAGGTGCTGACCGGTTCTTAATTGCCTTTATTTTGGAAGGGTCCACGTGTATTACTTCTGAACTGACCACGTGAGCTAGGAAATCAACATTCCTGATCCAAAACTCGCACTTTGAGAGCTTCGCATAGAGTTTCTCTATTCTCAGTATTTGCAAGACTTGACGAAGATGTTAGCCATGCTCCTCTTCACTTCTTGAGTAGATAAGGATGTCATCAATGAAGACTATGACAAATTTGTCCGGGAATGGACGACACACTTTGTTCATTAGGTCCATGAACACAGCCGGTGTATTCATCAATCCGAATGGCATCACTACAAACTCGTAATGACCATAACGAGTTGTGAACACAGTTTTGGGAATGTCCTCCTTCAAAATACATAACTGGTGATACCCGAATATTAAGTCTATTTTTGAGAAATATGTCGCACCTTGAAGTTGGTTGAACAGATCGTCAATGCGAGGCAGAGGATAACGATTCTTGATGGTAAGTTTATTCATCTCGCGATAGTCTATGCACATGCATAATGATCCATCCTTCTTCTTCACAAACAAAACCGGTGCTCCCTAGGGCGAGAAGCTTGGTCTAATGAAACCTTTGCTAAGGAGTTCGTTCAACTGGTTGGATAATTCCTGCATTTCAGAAGGTGCAAGACAATAGGGGGATCTGTCTACTGGGGTATGCCCAAGAATTAAGTCGATTCTAAATTCGACTTGTCGTTCGAGAGGCACTCCTGGAAGGTCGTTGGGAAAGATGTCGGGAAATTTGCAGACCTCAGGAACGCCTGTAATGTCTTTCACTTCTTGCTCTTTTTCTACCACGTGAGCCAAGAAAGCACATTGATGCAAGAAATAATCTGAAGGTTCATTCCGGGTTTATCGCCGTAGATAATAAGAGTTTCGCTAGTTGGCAAGTTTAGGCAAATAACTCTTTCATAGCATAGGATGTCAGCATGGTTATGGCACAACCAATCTATACCTATTATGACGTCAAAACTTTTAATAGAGACTGGCATAAGGTCTATTGGTAAGGAAAAGTTATTCAAGGTAAGGGTACATCCTATGTATATTGCATTGGTGAATTCGGATTTCCCTTTAGCCATTTCTACTGTGAAGGTTTCATTTAGTGGTTGGGAGTTTTGATTTAGCAGTTGTTTGAAATTATGACCCACGAAGCTCCTCACAGCACCACAATAAAATAGAGTGCATGCATAAGTATCTTTGAGAAGAAACGTACCCGTGACCACCGCAGGATCTGCCACGACTTCTTCGTGACCCATTGCCAGGATTCTCCCAACCCCACCGATATTTCCAACTTTCGGATAATCTCTTTTGAAATGCCCAACATCACCGCATACATAACACGCTTGACGTACTCCAGCAGCAGGTAGTTGGTTGATCGGTTGGGGTGGTGATCTACAGAATCGGGCAATATGCCCTTTTCTGTTGCAGTATCGACACTACATTTCTCGACAATTTCCACTGTGGTGAAAATTGCACTTGTTGCATTTAGGGAGATTACCAGCATAAGGCTTAGCTGGTGTAGGGTTAGTAGGAATAGCAGCAGGTACAATAGCAGCATGGACCGCAACTAGCTGTTGCTTTTTCGAGGGTTCTTGTGAAGATTCGCCCTTCCTCTTATTCCAACCTCTCTTGTTGTTTTTTGTGCTATTTCCATTGGGTTGCTATGGGGTAGCAATCACAAAGTTTTGACGAGCTCCATGGTCAATGAGCGACTGTGCCAGTTCCTTGGCACTGTCAAAGGTAACAGGCCTGGAAGCTATGACAGTTACCTGAATCTGGGGTGACAGCCCGCAAATATACCTCTCTATCTTTTTGCTCTCCAAAGCAACCATTTCTGGAAAAAATATCGTTATGTCACAGAATCGATTTGTGGAGGTTGTTATGTCCGAACCAGCCATAGTAAGACCCCAGAGCTCTTGCTCGAGCTTCTGAATTTCCCCTCACGGACAGTACTCCCGCATCAGCATGGTCTTTAAGATCTCCCAACTTATAAAGATATCCACTACCAGAGTCAATGACTTAACATGGCCATTCCACCATGTTAGGACTCTATCAGCAAAGGTACAAGCAACGAACTTAACCTTGCCACCTTCCGGGCAGGAGCAGATCTTGAAGACTGCCTCTGTTTTCTCAATCCATTGTCTTAACGCCATGACACCTCCAGTCCCGTTAAAGGTCCTGGGTTTGGCATTCGAGAAATCCTTATAGGTACATTCTCGTGAGTGCCCTTGACTCTCGCCGTGGTTATAGGGATGATCACCAACTCCTGATCCACTTGCACAAAGGGTGTTTATATGAGACATAGCAACTACAACAACTGCCGTGACCGCCGCATGAAACACGACAACGTCGAATTGAGGAGGTGGTGGTGGAGGTAGTGTTGACAGTTCACTTTTAGGGTTACACCTTGGGTTTCTCCGAGGAGGCATCTTTTACTATAAAAGTTAATAGATGAAAAGATGGTAAGATATCAAGACTGAACATGAATTAATATAATATCTTTGAACTAAAACACTTAGTTCAATAAGAATCTTGTAGGGAATTGGAAATAGAAGTCCACTGCAAGTACAACTTGCAACAGGATAATATGAAATTTAGTGGTTATTTTTCAAAGAGTATGAAAATGCATGTCGATTATAATGGTATATTAAGTACATAGATTTTGGAAAACTTGACCTTATACAGGTCTACAATACGCCACATTACTGGAAAAACATCGACATCAAACCGACCTATCGAAAATGAAATTTTCGTGGTCGCACCGAAAAACATGAAAAATAATGCTAGAAAATATCCATAGACATAACTACAACCAAAAGAGTAAACAAAGGGCGAGTAGAGTATAATCTATTTCTTAAACCAAAATAAAGGATGAGTAGTGCATCTCCTACTGGCGACGGACACGTGTAGGATGAACCCTTAATTCGGCCAACTGACGCTCAACATCAAGCAGGTGTCTTTCATACACTGTCTGGCATGCTCGGAGCTCTATGACTTCGTCTCGAGTTGCAACTAGCTCTTGCTGCAGTGCCTCATTGTCTCGCATAGCTCTCCTATGAACAAATTCAAGATTACGAATACGATTTGTATTGGCGTTCGTGTCTGCATCAAGCTCCATGATTTGTTGAATGGCTGACATTCCTAGCTCAACATTTCAAGGCACTCGGCGAATCAAGATGGGAAGAATTCTGTCTATAGAGCCTCCCTCACTTAGGTTGTAGAAGCTTGGTCTCCGTTGTAGGAAAAGGGTTGACCTTGCTCCCGGCTCCACCTACCCAAGTTCTCAGCTCACGAAGGCTTCGAGCCTTGGAAGTTTTGTTGTGGCTTAGGATTCTGGGCAAGCGATGGTGGATTACAGGCCTCTGATTCGGAATAAAAATCTTCAAGAAAATTTTCTGCAAAATCATCATCTAAGGGGATTTCATGATTCTCTTCTGGCTAATCCTCGAGCCATCCTCCATTTCCCTGATTGGGAAAGTATGGGTCTCCGGGTAGATGAAATCCAACCATTGATATCTAATCGAGAATATGGATAAGAGATATAGAATATAATTAGTAACGATAGATCATAAATACAAGTTTCCACGAGAGAAACTAACAAATAATGAATTATGTATGACTTGATCTAGGTGCTACTATAACTAGAAAGTGTATACTAATTATATATAACTTGGGTATTATCGACCTTTGATTAAATGATCCTGCTCTAAATCCACAACCAAACAAGGAACAAGAAATGAAGCTAGATCACATAGTCTAAATCTATATAACTTTAATTATATATAATTGTAATATACCTTTAATATTTATAGTTCTACCCATAATGGTTCTTTTGTTTTTACATGTTTGTTATTAGTATATAGTGCCCAAAATACTCCTATAGTATTTTAATGTTTATGTTATGTTCTAGAGTCTTCTGTATATGTATAGTTGGTAAGTTTTAGACATGTCGCAACACCACCATCACTCCCAAACACATGTAGGTCATATCTAATATAATTGATCAGGCTATATTGATCCCATATATGATTACATAACTGCCCAGGTTAGACTGCGGTGTCCATCATCCAAATACTTTTAAGTTGTTATGACTGTGATATTGTACTTTTAAGTATGAGTGTTAGTATACTTCTTGTAAAAATACTTAAATTTTAAAAGTATACTTGTAGTCAAATCTCTCAGCCCCAATATATTTATAGTTTGTATATCTTTTATGGATTGATATACTGAGTTCACTATAAACAATGCTTTAATACCAATCTGTCCCACCCCCAAACCAGACATCGGAAACGTTCGGGGGTGGATGACTTCATTTGTAGTATCACAACACATGTACCATAATAATCAAGGTTCAAATAACCATTGCATTATTATGTGTAAGTTTTTACATGTGTTCAATCAATGTATATTGAAACCAAAGTACTTTTACAAAATAAGAAGACATGACTCAGAAATAGCTCCATCTTCTCAAAAGCTCAGGGAGTACCTGTCTAGTGATTCATTGAGAAAACAAGTAATTTGAAAAGAGATTATCAACATAAAGTTGAGTGAGTGCATAAGTATTTATGTTTGAAAGTATGTTTTCTATTTCTTGATTATGTAAACTGTTCCAGAAAATCCTTTATTTTTTTCTTGTATGTGGAAAGTAGTTTTACTCTCATAAAACCGTTCTATTTGCAAACCAATGTTCTGTATTTGTATTCATTTATGTAAAACTTGTAACTGTGAGTATGCCTGGTCCCTCCAGTTGTTATTGTAAACTGAAACGTAATACTGTAAATTGTATCTTGTAAATTAGTACTTTGAAAATGTACTTATGTTTAGTTAATTATACACCAACGTATTGTTAATATCTTTATAATGAATTATTATAACCATACTAAAACAAGATGGCCTGAACCAACACTTTGAATGCGTCAAAACTAGTGATAACAACTGTCACTCGTAGGCATGTATGCCTGGATGTAGCTAGCAGTTTGAGTGTGGGGTTGTCAATCCCAATATAGATGATCTATACACACATTGTTTCGATCCCCGGTTGGAGATTTAGGTTATAATGTCAGGACTTTAACTATGTTTTTTAAATGAATTAAACAACCAGAACCAAATGACTCATAAAAAGCATATTGACGTTACATGTATAATAGTTATGAAAACCCAATCATGCTGAAATGAATGATTGATAGTATGCCCCTCAATTAGTATATGAAAGTTGTATACTCTTGTTTAGTTTTGAATCAAACCTTTGTTCTTGTAAAACAATGTACTCTAGTATACTTGAATCGTGAATTAATGTTCTATGAATCATAAATTATATCTATTATAATTTATATATACTTTCTAAATTGATACTAAGGATTCATGAATGCAACCCTTCGCTCAACATGTTACAAAGGGTATCTAAACTGAATGAAATAGCTTATATATATATATATATATATATATATATATATATATATATATATATATATACACACACACACACACAGAATTATATATAAGTAAAATTCAAACGACATTCGGACAAATAACCGATACTATAGGCCTACATCCAAACAAGGAAAATGATCCAAAGTCAGTTATCAGTCCAAGGCCCTTAAACCTTATATATATATATATATATATATATATATATATATATATATATATATACACACACACGATTTCTGGGGAAAAATATTAGTTTATTAAATCATTTAAAAGAAGTTTAATATTTTGAAATAATTTGGTGACTTGATGTCATTTTAACACAATATTGGAAACCAATTGATTTGCGGATAACTGAAATTCATTTTGATAAGATATTTTGAAACCATTTGTTTATAACACATAGTCTTTGTGTTAAACTTGTATTCCCCCTGCCCCCCCTTCAAAACATTAAAAACTATGAAAATACGGGGGTATGAACTCACCTTTTGGAGGGTGATTCAAATGATGAATTGATATAGGATGCTATGAATGCCAAGTGACGTCTTGAACACAAATGGATCCTATTAAGCATATAATGACACATATATTTGTATAATTAGTGTGTAGAACCACTAATCATGTAAGGTAAACAACCTTAGGTGTTAGGAAACACTTGAAATGAAATGTTACAATCACATATGATTGAACGGAAGGAGTTTACGGCCAAACTATAAGTGTTTATGGCCATAGAGGTGTTTACGGCCACACAATGAAGTGTTTACCGCGAAGACTTGTTCTTATGAAGGGTTTACGGCCACCTAAAGATCTTATGAAGGGTTCACAGCCATGGATGAAGGGTTCACGTCCGTAAACTCTTAAAGATCATGCATTTGGGTGTTTGTTTCTTGGATGGAATCAAGTGTTTCTAATGTATAACAAGATGATACAAGAGTTACTCATGTTTTGGAAGTCTTTAGGGAGTTTACGGCCCAAGAACAAGTGTGTGTTCTTGGTGTAAAGGATGATGATTTGAAGATCTAAACCTAAAGTGTTGAATTCATGGATGAAATCAAAGAGTTTATTGTGAATAAGAAGGATATCAAGTGAATATGGTAGAATCACTTACAATTTTGAAGAGTAAGGAGAGTGTTCTTGATGATACTTGAGAGAGTTTTGGGAGTTATACTCATGTATAGAGGCCACATGGTTGCTTACGCTTCGAGGCAGCTGAAGCCACATAAGGTGAAATACCCTATGCATGACTGGGAGTTAGGGGTTGTGGTTTTTTCCCTAAAGATATGGTGACATTACATGTGTGTGGATAGGTGCACTTTTTACACTGACCACAATAGCTTGAGATATCTAATGGATCAGCTGAATCTGAATATGAGGCAGCAGAGGTGGTTGGACGTGGTGAAGGATTATGACTGTGAGATTCAGTATCACCTTGGGAAGATCATGGTTGTGGCTGATGCCTTGAGCCACAAGGTAATGAGTGCACCTATTAGAGATATATACCTGAGGATGGTAATTGTATTCCCACTATTGTAATTGATGAAGAAGGCATAAGTGAAGGGTTTGAAGTTAGAAAATTACAAGGAAGAATGGATTAGGGGTCAGATTCGATTATTTATCAAGGATAGTCATGGGTTATTGACTCAGTATGCAAGGTCTGGGCTCCAGTTGTTGGTGAGGCTAGACAAACATGATTGGAAGAGGCACATCATTCAAAGTTTTCTATACATCTGGGAGCCAAAAAGACGTATAGAGACTACAAGTGGGATAATTGGTGGCAATGTATGAAGAGAGAGGTAGCACGGTTTGTGGTTCGGTATTTGACTTACCAGAAATCAAGGCCATACATTAGAGAACCTATGGCAAGATGCAGTCGTTACTTATTCCCATGTGCAAATGGGAAGAGATCACCATGGATTTTATCATGAAGTTTACAACGACATCAAATGGAGTTGATTCTATTTGGGTCTTCATTGATAGATTGACCTAGAGCATTCATTTTGTACCTATTGCGATAGTATTTCCTTCCATAAATGGGCTTACATCTAGATCAGGGAGGTGTTGCTTCACCACGAGGTGCCAATTTTGGTGGTTTCAGATTGAGATCTCTAGTTCACGTCCACATTTTGGAGGAAAATGCATGAGGATTTGGGTATTCAGCTGCATTTCAGTACAACAAACCACCCCCAGACTGATAGATTGAGTGATCGAACGATTCATTAGGTGCTCAATTCGTTGCGAACCACACATAGTCACTTGAAACAATATGCCGACCGAAGACGATCAGACCTTGAGTTCAAGGATGGAGATCTGATGCTTTTAAAGGTGTCACCTTGGTAAGGTGTCATTCGATTCCAAAGGTATGGAAAGTGAGGCCCCCGGTTTTTTGGACCTGCCGAATGAGCTCAGTGAGATCCATACTGATTACAGGTGGGCAAGGATACATATTGATTGGACCTGCCAGATGATCTCAGTCAGATCGACAACACTTCCGACGTCTCTCAATTGATGAAGTGTTTAAAAGATGATTCGGTAGTGGTTCCCTTGGATGACATTCAGGTTGATGAGAGTCTAAACTACATAGAGAGACTGATTGTGATTCCCAATAGAAAGATAATGACCATGTGTGTAACAACCCGAAACTTTGCTTCCTCACCGTAACCGTTCCGTCAAAACTCGTCTTAAGCGAATTGTTCCGATTTCGTACTGAACTAGGTCAATTAAGTCAAAACCTTTATTTTGACTTGGTAAGTATCCAAACATGTTGGAAACATGTGAAAACGTCCCGAACTAGTAATTTGAAAAATTATAGTTTCGACCATATCCGGTAACGACAACTTAATCGGGTGCGACCCAAAGCATCAGTTAACGTCGGTATCGAGTAAAATTCCACCGTGTATCCAAGTCAAACCATATTTAAAGTGGATTAAGCCTCATTTGAAGCTTTTTCACTCTCTCTCTAACCTCTCTCCTCAAACCCATCTTGTTAAACCAAAATCATCCATTTCAAGCCTTAAAACACCAAGGTAACCATCCTAGCTCCTAGTATATCATCCTTAACTTTCAATTTCGTGTTTAAATCATGTGTTAGGACCATAAACATGTGTTTACGGCCCTGGATCAGCCTTAGGCCATGAACACATGTAATTGGGGTTTTAGAGCCTTAAAACCCTTCCAAATCACCATAGGAGCTTAGATAAGGCTTAAGGAATTATTCGAATGGACTTGGAACACCTTGAATGTCATTTTTAGGAGTAAACATGAGTTTACTGCTCAAGAATATTCTTGGGCCGTAAACTCATATAAATGGGTGGTAAACTCCTCTTTTGGGTGTTAAAATGCAACTTACACACCCCTTAGGCTTTGGAATAAATTATGGAACCAACCAAAAATCATTTAGGGGACTTAAACATATCATAAACACTCTAATTGAGAGTTTACGGCCAGAGCATATGCTCCAGGGCCGTAAACTCCTAGATGGATGCCATTTGAAGCCTTAAACTCACCCTAAGCCTTGTAAAAATTAGTTTAATCACTTGTGATTAATCCTTGGCCTTCAAAATAATTAAGAATGATGTGGGTGAGAGTTTACGGCCGTAAACACTTAGTTTACTTCCGTAAACTCATACATTGGTCCTTATGGTTGAGTTAATTCCTTGATAATGCCCTAGAACCAAACCTAGCAACACCCATCATTTGATTTAAGGCCATTTAGCACATAAAACACCCCACCATGAGTTTACGGCCGTAAACTCATGGGGATGAGGTATTTAAGGCCATGAACACTCCCTAGAGTTTACCATTGAAGTGTAAACTCTATATCCTAGCCATTCATGTCCTGAAACGCCACCCGGGTCACTTCAAACGCTCATTTTGGAGTGTTTTCGCGTCTTAGAATGTTCAAGTGTATCTAATTAGTTATTTAAATCTAATTAGATATAGATTGTGTATTATTTAATATTATATAGGAACCTCGCTCATATTCAAGCCTTGGTTCGACGTTTAGTATCCCATCCGACACATCTCCGCTCCGGTGAGTTCATACCCCTACCCTTTTTCAATGGTTTTTCAATGTTTTCAGGGGTGAACACAAGCAAGAGTACAAGAGTATATTGTACTTAAACTTATGATTTTAGTTAAAAGGTTTCATACTTGTACATTTTTAAGGATTGAAAACCCTTTTATCAAACTGTTTTAACTTGCAGAGTTATTTGTTTAAAAACCGATTTTCAATTCTTATTATATACTGTCATATTGTATACTTCACATTTGATTGTTCATACTTATATTGATAGAAAACATAAAACATTGTAAACTCTATAATAAAATACCATAGGCACGAGTATTAAAGTCAGACACCGTAAAGAAAACATGAAACTTCGGTATGTCATTTGATAATATAGAACATCGTAATTTCTTTAACAATGCACCTCGGCTCGAGTGTAAATGGATAGTCGTCATTATAAAACATAGAACATTTGTAACGTCCTTAATAATAACACCTAGGCCCGAGTGTAAAGGATAGGTACGTTAGAACCTAGTTAGTCATAGATACTACTTCCCCTAGGCGAGAAGTAATGAGTAATCTTAAAGATTGGAGACACGTCCTTTGTAACACGTCCGGTGGCACGAGAGTGGAGGACTACCCCTGTAACCAGAATCTCCGAACATAGGAGATTGTGACTTGAGTGTATAGATCTATATGGGACTGACAATCCCGCACCTGGCTGCTAGCTACAGCCGAACCGAAAGGTTCAAGGGTGACGAAAGTCATAAAAAGGATACTGGCCACGACTCGAGTCATATCTAGTCTGAGTATGGTTATGGACTCGCAATCTAGATTATTAACACTTTAGACTCATTTACTAGCTTTATGTACGTAGTAAAACTAATGTACGTTCAAGGATGATAGGCACACACATACACACATTTAGGAAAACATGGGGTTTTCCTGGGGAGAACACTGAACATAACTAGAAACGGTAATGATGCACACACACACATTTAGGAAAACATGGGGTTTTCCTATGGATAACAATGAGCACAATCAGAATCGATAACAGTTAGCATACACAGAATTGGTAATAGTACACACACACATTCAGGAAAGCATGGGGTTTTCCAATGGATAATAATGAACATAATCGGAATAAGTATCAGTTAGCTCACACAGAACTAGTAATAGTTCACTCTTACACATATAGGAAAGTATAGGATTTTCCTAAGTAACAGTAGTTTGTAACCAGATAAGTGTAATATGTTAAATAACTAAACTTTGCAAATCATAAGAACAATCATGTTTTCATTGTACATCTTTTACATTACAATTTGGATTTGGTATCTAACACTTAAGAAAATATGGGATTTTCTTGGTTAACCACTTTTTCAGGAAACTAAAGGAACTCGTTCTTTTCATAAAATAAACCGCTTATGAACTCACCAGCTTTATGTTGATTTTCAAACCGCTTGTATTCTCAGGTTTTCCTTAGACAGGTATCCCGCGTTCTTTTGCAGAAGACGGAGCGAATGGAACTCACGTCTTTCTTTTATTTAAACTATGTATCTATGAAACTTGTACTACTTTACTTTTCAAATGATGTGATGAAATTGATGTAATGTAATGTTTTGTGTTTTACTTCTCTTACTATGTACATTGGTTATGATTCACATGAAGTCACCTCCGCCCCAAGACGTTTCCGCCTTCGGTTTCGGGGTGTGACAGATTGGTATCAGAGCCCTTGTTTATTGTGAACTAAGTATACCAAACTTTACGTGGTATAAGAATATAAAGATTAAGGGGCCTAAGTGCTCTGAACTAAAATTATATCTCAAATATAAGTATTTTCAAAAAGTATACAAGTATCCTAGCCATCGAGAATCGTATCTATAAATAGAAAAGAACATAAGTAAATGGGTGTTGTACGCTACAGTTAAACCTGGGCAGTTATGTAGTCGTGCCTAGGATCAATATAGCCTGGTCAACTATATTCATTCGAGACACGGCGAACATGTGCATGGGAGTGACTATGGAATGCGGCATACCTAAAACTTACCCAAATACCACAAACAACGAATCGTCGTTGCGGTGAATCGTGAAATACTATGCGAGTATTTCTGGATCCAACCTTGTAGTAGAAATTCCTCATTCAAGCATTGCCCCTCGATCATTCCGTTAGCGATAAATGTCTGCTTTGATAATTCATTCCTGCTTATTCGCCTAATAGAATTATATGTCTGTCATAAAGAGATATCCTTTGTTTCATATCTCTTGATTCAATTTAGAGGACTTATTATCCTCTTTTCCCAAACTTTTAGATCGAGATGTCTTCAAGGAAAGAACCCAGCTCGAAGAACAACGACCCTTCGTCTCCACCCTCATCTCGCTTCGACCCTATGATATTCCAGCTGGCTGTTTCTGCTGTAGTGACGACTGCAATGACGATCTTGAACCCTAACAAGTCCATTGGTCCAGGATATAACCCCTACCCCCAAAACCGTGAAAATGTTCAGGAGCATCAGAATGAGTTTGATGAGAGTAATAAGGTTATATGGAAAAAGCGAAAGGGTCAGAGTTCCCAAGGACCCTCCAAGAAGCTCAAAAATGTGGCAGTCCAAGTTGCTACTAATCCTGCCGCTGTTCCTATAGTTCAAGCTACCACTACTCTTGTTATTTCGTCTAAGGCTCAAGCACCTGTCACTGGGTATGCTGGTAATCTCCCTTGGTGCAGCAGGTGTAGTTATCATCATTATATTCCTGGCCCATGTCGCAAGATGATTTGCAAACGCTGTGGCAAGAAAGGTCATCTTGCTAGAAGCTGCAGAACACTAGTCCAACACCTCGAACAAACTTTTGAATCAAGTATCGAACAGGTTTGTTATAGTTGTGGAGAAATTGGGCATTTCAAGCGAAACTACCCAAAAGCAACAACCCCCAACAATGTCAACAACGCCGGAATGGTCTTAGCTTTGAAGCAGGAGGAGGCAGCCGCCGATCCCACTAACGTCGCGGATATATTTCTTTCCGACTATCCTTATGCTCGCATCCTCTTCGAATATAGTGTCAAGAAAGTTCAATTAGTCATTCATTCAATTATCTTGTTAAACATAGTCCTCGTTTGACAACCAAAAACATTTACCATCAAGATAGTTGTCAGTGCGAATGAGTGTATAAACGACTTATCTCTACGTTGTGTCCTTACCTTGAGTAATCATTCATTTCTCATTAACCCGATGTCAGTTTCAGTAAGAGCTTTGATGTTATCCTTATTATGTATCAATTGAGCCCCGACTGTGTTGATACACCTCGTTATAGAAAGCTATTCGTCTTAATCTTCCTTCTGATCAGACCCTCATAATTCATGGTGTCGAGTTTATCCCAAATCTTCGCTTCGTTCAACGCGTCAAAACTTGAAAGTTCCTGCAAAAGAAGTGTCAAGTATTCCTAGTCCATGTGATCAGCGAGAAACAAGGAGTTCAAGACCCCAAGAACGTCCCCGAGGACTATAATGTTCCTGATATCTTTCCGAATAGATCCCGAGAATTCCTACCGAATGCCAAGTTGTGTTTCGTATCAACTTAATCCCTGGATCTATCCCCGTAGCCAAACCTCCGTATCGCTTTGCTCTAGCAGAAATGCAGGAGTTATCCAATCGGCTTAATGAGTTGACCGTTAAAACCGATACTCTCTTTTCTGAATAGACGATTTCTTTGATAACTTCAGGGAGCCAACTACTCCTCGAAGATATGCCTCAGGTCGAGACACCACCAGCTACGAGTTCATGTTTCAAAGACAACATTCAGGATTAGATATGATCACTGAGAGTTCTTATTGATACCCTTCGGTCAAACCATTTTCTTTCTGGTCATGTAGTAGATGATGAAGACGTATGCATAGATCCTCCTAAGATCGAAGCAATAGAGAATTGTTCGGCACCAAAGACACCCATAGTAAACTTGATAAGGCATGGAAAACTTAGTATGTGGTACATTAGACCCTTTGAGATCCCCATTCGGATTGATTCCTTAGCCTTCAGCTCCGGAATACGTTCCGTAATTAGCAGCGTTCATCCTGTACCTTGCACCTCTATCCTTAATGAATACCTGCCTGATAAAACCACAAAAATCCATTCTAGTGTGACCAAGAACCTTGATATACCCAAACTCTCTGGACGAGAAAACTAAGATCATAGACCAAGTAATCAAGCATATGAAACCGAGCCACGTCCCGTTAGTGAAGGTTCCAAGCGAGAACCTGAATTCGCATGGGAGCGCGAAGACCCGATATAGCAGACACATCCACACCCTTTGTCCTTAATTTTGTATCTAAATTCTTGAATTTCGGGACGAAATTCCCTCTAACGGGGGGATAATGTAGCAACCCGAAACTTTGCTTCCACGCCGTAACCGTTCCATCAAAACTCGTCTTAAGCGAATTGTTCCGATTTCGTACTGAACTAGGTCAATTAAGTCAAAACCTTTATTTTGACTTGGTAAGTATCCAAACATGTTGGAAACATGTGAAAACGTCCTGCACTAGTAATTTGAAAAATTATAGTTTCGACCATATCGGGTAACGACAACTTAATCGGGTGCGACCCAAAGCATCGGTTAACGTCGGTATCGAGTAAAATTCCACCGTGTATCCAAGTCAAACCATATTTAAAGTGGATTAAGCCTCATTTGAAGCTTTTTCACTCTCTCTCTAACCTCTCTCCTCAAACCCTTCTTTTTAAACCAAAATCATCCATTTCAAGCCTTAAAACACCAAGGTAAGCATCCTAGCTCCTAGTATATCATCGTTAGCTTTCAATTTCGTGTTTAAATCATGTGTTAGGACCATAAACATGTGTTTACGGCCCGGGATCAGCCTTAGGCCGTGAACACATGTAATTGGGGTTTTAGAGCCTTAAAACCCTTCCAAATCACCATAGGAGCTTAGATAAGGCTTAAGGAATTATTCGAATGGACTTGGAACACCTTGAATATCATTTTTGAGGAGTAAACATGAGTTTACTGCCCAAGAATATGCTTGGGCCGTAAACTCATATAAATGGGTGGTAAACTCCTCTTTTGGGTGTTAAAATGCAACTTACACACCCCTTAGGCTTTGGAATAAATTATGGAACCAACCAAAAATCATTTAGGGGACTTAAACATATCATAAACACTCTAATTGATAGTTTACGGCCAAAGCATATGCTCCAGGGCCGTAAACTCCTAGATGGATGCCATTTGAAGCCTTAAACTCACCCTAATCCTTGTAAAAATTAGTTTAATCACTTGTGATTAATCCTTGGCCTTCAAAATAATTAAGAATGATGTGGGTGAGAGTTTACGGCTGTAAACACTTAGTTTACTACCGTAATCTCAAAAATTGGTCCTTATGGTTGAGTTAATTCCTTGATAATGCCCTAGAACCAAACCTAGCAACACCCATCATTTGATTTAAGGCCATTTAGCACATAAAACACCCCACCATGAGTTTACGGCCGTAAACTCATGGGGATGAGGTATTTAAGGCCATGAACACTCCCTAGAGTTTACCATTGAAGAGTAAACTCTATATCCTAGCCATTCATGTCCTGAAACGCCACCCGGGTCACTTCAAACGCTCATTTTGGAGTGTTTTCGCGTCTTAGAATGTTCAAGTGTATCTAATTAGTTATTTAAATCTAATTAGATATATATTGTGTATTATTTAATATTACATAGGAACCTCGCTCATATTCAAGCCTTGGTTCGACGTTTAGTATCCCATCCGACACATCTTCGCGTCCGGTGAGTTCATACCCCTACCCTTTTTCAATGGTTTTTCAATGTTTTCAGGGGGGAACACAAGCAAGAGTACAAGAGTATATTGTACTTAAACTTATGATTTTAGTTAAATGGTTTCATACTTGTACATTTTTAAGGATTGAAAACCCTTTTATCAAACTGTTTTAACTTGCAGAGTTATTTGTTTAAAAACCGATTTTCAATTCTTATTATATACTGTCATATTGTATACTTCACATTTGATTGTTCATACTTATATTGATAGAAAACATAAAACATTGTAAAGTCTGTAATAAAATACCATAGGCACGAGTATAAAAGTCAGACACCATAAAGAAAACATGAAACTTCGGTATGTCATTTGATAATATAGAACATCGTAATTTCTTTAACAATGCACCTCGGTTCGAGTGTAAATGGATAGTCGTCATTATAAAACATAGAACATTTGTAACGTCCTTAATAATAACACCTAGGCCCGAGTGTAAAGGACAGGTACGTTAGAACCTAGTTAGTCATAGATACTACTTCCCCTAGGCGAGAAGTAATGAGTAATCTTAAAGATTGGAGACACGTCCTTTGTAACACGTCCGGTGGCACGAGAGTGGAGGACTACCCCTGTAACCAGAATCTCCGAACATAGGAGATTGTGACTTGAGTGTATAGATCTATATGGGACTGACAATCCCGCACCTGGCTGCTAGCTACAGCCGAACCGAAAGGTTGAAGGGTGACGAAAGTCATAAAAAGGATACTGGCCACGACTCTAGTCATATCTAGTCTGAGTATGGTTAAGGACTCGCAATCTAGATTATTAATGCTTTAGACTCATTTACTAGCTTAATGTACGTAGTAAAGCTAATGTACGTTCAAGGATGACAGGCACACACATACACACATTTAGGAAAACATGGGGTTTTCCTGGGGAGAACACTGAACATAACCAGAATCGGTAATGATGCACACACACACACATTCAGGAAAACATGGGGTTTTCCTATGGATAACAATGAACACAATCAGAATCGGTAACAGTTAGCATACATAGAATTGGTAATAGTACACACACACATTTAGGAAAGCATGGGGTTTTCCTATGGATAATAATGAACATAATCGGAATAAGTATCAGTTAGCTCACATAGAACCAGTAATAGTTCACACTTACACATATAGGAAAGTATAGGATTTTCTTGAGTAACAGTAGTTTGTAACCAGATAAGTGTAATAAGTTAAATAACTAAACTTTGCAAATCATAAGAACAATCATGTTTTCATTGTACATCTTTTACATTACAATTTGGATTTGGTATCTAACACTTAAGAAAATATGGAATTTTCTTGGTTAACCACTTTTTCAGGAAACTAAAGGAACTCGTTCTTTTCATAAAATAAACCGCTTATGAACTCACTAGCTTTATGCTGATTTTCAAACCACTTGTATTCTCAGGTTTTCCTTAGATAGGTATCCCGTGTTCTTTTGCAGAAGACGGAGCGAATGGAAGTAACGTCTTTCTTTTATTTAAACTATGTATCTATGAAACTTGTACTACTTTACTTTTCAACTGATGTAATGAAATCTATGTATTGTAATGTTTTGTGTTTTACTTCGCTTACTATGTACATTGGTTATGATTCCCATGAAGTCACCTCCGCCCCGAGACGTTTCCGCCTTCGGTTTCGGGGTGTGACAATATGCAACAAAGTGGTGAACCTGGTGAAAGTGAAATGGCAACATCGGATGGGTTTAAAGTGGACGTGGGATCCTATAGAGGAGATTAGGGGGCATTACACACACTTATTTATAGTAGCGGACTTCGAGGACGAAGTCTGATTCAAGTGTGAAGACTTGTAACACTTAGTTGCTAGGTACATTTCCTTTAATTAATTAAGCCTATTTTTTTTATAAATATTGGTTGTACGCAGGGCGTAGTTAGCTGAGTTACGCAGGGCGTAACTCATTAACTTGGACGCAGGAGTGCATGTAGTGTGCACGGCTTACCCATGTTACGGAAGTCGTAACTACGTAGGGTGTAATCCTTAATTTTTGGTCTTGGACCGTATTTAAGGACCTTAATCTATTTGAGGCCCTTCTTACCACCATCCTCCACCCTCTCCATTAGTCCCCTAAAAAACCTAGCCCCATTTGTGAGAGTTTTAGGCCTTAGTGTGATTTTTGGTGTGTTTTTAGTGAAAAATGAGAACTTGGAAGGTATGGTTAGAGTCTATAGCTTGTAGATCCAACTCTACTCTTCTTCAACATCTTCGGGAAGGTATAAAGTCTAAAGCTTGCTAATCCTTTTGATTTTATCTCGCTTGTGGTAATTTTGTATGTGCTTTCTTCCTTAATCTTGGATGTAGGAAGTTAGAACAACTCCAAACTTCATGAGGAGTGTCTCTCATCATTTCTGAGCTTTGTGAACCATAAAAATGAGAAACTGGTTACACTCATTTTTCCATGCTTTATCTATTATGTGAGAAACAATTAATGGTTGATAGATTCTATATTATGATATGAATTAATGACAAGAAATGACAATGACTAAAAAGGTGCCAAATGTATTTATCACAACAATATAATATTTCTTGGAGGCGGAACTATTTTGTAATTGCTTCAAAATTTGTAACCCTAGATATTACATGGATGCTATTTATAGACTAAATAATACATCGATTGCGAACATGGACATGCCCATTTCGGAAATGGAATTAAACAATAGATCTGAAACTAAACATTTGACACAACACTTAAATTAGACATAACAATATCCCCCTTTGTGTCAAATCTGAAGGAGGTCTTCATTATTGTCTTTTCGCGTCAAAAATCTTTGGCATAATCTTCAGAAGTGAACCTCGGACAGAAAAATACTAGCATATCATATTGGAAACACATTTGATGTCGGTAGCAGAGTTTGCTTTGTGGGCTTCGGCCAAAGATATGATTGCTTTTAGAGCATTCATGGAATATAAGTGTTTATCCCTTAAGAAGAGCATGCAGTTCTGGATCACTTCACATTCCTTCCTTTTGTAAACAATGCTCCAATGCTTCTTCTGAATGATCCCTGCCTTCAAATGTTGGAAGACTTCCGGTTTTTCTTCTGGCTTCCGAATTGGCCTCTTCTTCAAAACAACAACGATCTCAACATCCATTTTTGCAAAATGATGTAACACATGATCATTCACTTAAATTGTTCAAAAATTGGCTTGATGAGAATAAATCTCAGATCGTTTAGATCTTTCACAGGTAAAAATATGAAGAATAAACAATTCAAACACAATATGATTATGAACACAGTATGGAATCAACATAATGCTTATGATTCAAATATAGTCACGCCTCAGCAGAGCTCGATGAAGAACTTCCACTGTAGAGGTGAGCTAGGGTTTACAAAACTTAATAAGAAAAATAATGAAAGCGTTACCAACAAAGGATGCATGCATGCACCTTAAATACTAAACCCTAGAGTAAAATAATCACGGCTGGACAGGCCCAAACTGGATACCAAAACTGGGCTAAGGACCGAGCCCATGACTCAATACAATAAACCCAACAATCTCCCCCTTTACGTCAAATGAGGCGAGATATTATTTCTTTTGAGTAGGCTTCACTGTCTTCACAACCTTGAATATCCGAGGGATGACAGCAAGAAATGTCTGCCGAAATTGAATGTACCATCTCAGCATGTCAGTAAACAACTTCTTGTTGGCTGCTGAGTTCTGATTACACCTCTAAAAAATCTCTAAAATATGCTCCAAGAAAGCGGTTGAGAAGAGGTGCTCCTCAACAAGAGCGAATATACATTTCTGACCTACGCCCCTCATAAACATCACGGTGTGATATTTTGAGTCGATTTTGCCCTTAATCATTGAATTCACATCGCCTGCTCTGCCCATCGTTTTGATCGTGGTTCGCTTGTGAATGGTAGAGGCGATCACTTGATGCATATTTTCTACTTCATGAATGTGGCAAACAAGCATTCGCTTGATGTGATCTATAATCGGCTGATACTCTTGTGGATTTGACAGCAAAATGTTGTTGAGGAGTATCCAGTCGTGAGGATTGAGGTTCGGTAGATCAGCCAGAGTGAAGTTATGAACCGAGCCTTCAGGGCATCGAGTCACTTTAAATTTGAGGCTGAGTGAACTCCAGATAGAACTCTAACAGATCCCGATCCACCTTCGAGTCCGAAGAGGGGATAACAGCAGTTGAGTTGAAACAGTGAAAGATAAATGTCTTTCGAGTGATTAGCATGTCAAACTGTGCATCCTTGGAGTTTTCAAGCCCAATCGACATGACGGGTTCAAGCCAAAGAATACTTGGTTCATCAATAGCACTCCTTTGAAGCGAATCAAGGGTCCACTCTAGAAAAATAGACTTCTTTTTCTCCAAGAGTTCCTTTTCTTTTTTCTTCTTCTCCAGCTCAACCATTTGCTTCTTGAACTTTTCGGCAAGCTCTTTCTCAGAAAGTTTTGTTTTCTGATAAGGCTTATCGGGAATTTTACCCAGAGTATCTTCATAATCACCTTCATCATCTGTATCATCTTCACCAATCTTCTTTTTCCTTTTGTTGACCGAAGTTTCATTAACCTTCGGTTCAGCTGTTGGCTTCGGTTTGTGAGGAGGTTGAGTTTTCTCATTTTCTCCCCCTTGTTTCGGCTGGACACCAGTCACCGAAACATCCTCAATATGACTAAGGATGTCCAGTGCAGGTCTGAGTTTTTCAGCCAAATGCCTTCGGATGGTAATAGTCATGATGGGATCATGGGCATCAAGGAGGTGAAGCAGAATGGAATGAACGTCACCGACAGAGCCTCGAATGACATCCCTTTCGGATTTAAAATCATTAAGCTCGTTTGTTGCAGTGAGAAGCTTGAGGTTTTGCATCTTTAGCTGAGAGATGCGTTTGTCTAGCTCATCCATGATACGATTTTCAATAGCCAACTTTGCCTCCAGTTGAGTCAAACGATCATTGACATTATCGTGTAGGGTGGCATTGGTAGCTTCAAGGGCTTGACGGGCAGCTTCAAGATTAGTCCTTTCTGCTTGAAGAGAATGCTGAAGGTTACCAACCGAAGCATTCACCGTCTGAGAGTTCTTTTGAGCAGCAGCCTGCAAAGAATCTAAAAATAGATGAGCCTCAGAAATTAGTTTATTGACTTTTGCGGTCGCTTCTTTGCATTCCTTAGTGGAGGCCTCAATAGCAAAAGAGGCCTTGTGGCACTGGGAAGTAGAGGCATCTATGGCCTTTGCTGTAGCAGTGAGAGAAGCATCATGTTCTTGGACAATTGAGGAGAACAAAGCTTTGAGAGCAGCGTCTGAATATGCACCAGTGGAAGATGAGGAAAGCAGTTGATCAAGCATTTTGTTAATTGCATTGATCATGCTTTTCAATAACTGCATTGAGATGGCGCTTGGTTACAGGAGCATCTTCGTCATCGTCACTTTGGACAAGGTAGGGACTGAAGTAAGTTGAATCAAACTCCAAGTCCTAACCGCCAAGAACTGTATTGGTTTCAGTGGAATGGGTAGGAGATAAGGGTTTTGTTATGATGGGAGGTTCGATAATAACTGGTGGTTCGGTTGTAACTGGAGGTTCGGTAGTAACTGGTGGTTCGGTTGTAACTGGAGGTTCAGTTGTGACTGGTGGTGTGGATGCTAAAGAGTGAGCCCCCATATTAGATACGTTGGTTCGAACTCCATTAGTGGTTGTTGTGGTAGTCTCAGTGAAGATTGGATCAGGGATGGGAATAGTGGTTGATGGTTGAGACGTAGTGATGGGAAAAATTGGAGGGAGTGAGACTGGTACAGAAACGGGTGGAGGAGAAGGGAGTTGGGAGGGAATAGGTACCTCTGGGGTAGGCTAGCGAGGCGGGGTATCACCACGACCCGAAGCCTCCTCATCAGAACTTTCTCTTTCTGATTCTGAGTGAGCAGTGGATTTGTTTTTAGGAGGAACATACTCAGAGTCCGAATCACTTGAGGATTGAAGAATGAGTCTCCGAGTTGGCTTCTTCTTCTTCTTCTTTTGCTTAGGCTGTGAAGGAGCAGCCTTGTCTGACTTTCACATCTTAGGTGTTTGACCCTTCGTTGGTTTTGTGACTTTTGCCTCCTTCTGTGTCTCTATTTTCTTTCCCCTCTTGGCTGGCTTGTCAGCCTCTTCAATGGAGCGAACCATGGATGGTGTGAGTTCCCGTGGGCCTAAAGAAGGATGCTTATTGTATTCTTGAAGAACATTGGTTACGTCAGACACGCAGGCATACATGGCTTCGGGGATCGATCCAATGAATGAATACTTTGTAGGATCAGTGACGATGATCTTGGTGGTGTGAAAGGTTGTGATTGAGGAAAGAAGAGAATCCGCCATGATGGGAACGTGGAGACGATCCATTGCCCACTTTGTGATAATGGACTAGTACCTTCCACAAGAGATATCTAAATATCTTGATGAAGAATACAAGCTTTGAACCAGTTGTTGCCAGATGACTGTCCCATAGTCCAAATTAATCCCGTGATACAGCCCATAAAGCACATTCATAAACGACTTGCTTGCTCTATCTGAGTCGGCGCTGCGTTCTGATAAACCTTTGAAAAGAAGAGTGAAAAGCCCATTCCATTGAGGAGGAAGGAAAGACTTCTTGAATTTGGTAACTGTGGTTAGGGTTTCAATGTACCCCATTTGATAGAACATGGAGAACAGTTGACCAGTGGTAATCGAGTCAGGGTTTACCAGAGATGGTTCTTGAGAGAGACCAATTAGGGCACAGAAGCGAGTATTTGAGATGGAGGTCTTCTCATTGCGAATATCAAACTGAATCCGCTCAGCAGCCTTGTCATAGTAAGCTGTTGAATAGAAGTGAGAAAGGTAGGTCATCGGAACAACTTCGACCTTCGAAAGTGCGTCGACAAGAGGTGAGTATTTGAGACATTTGACGACGTACAACATATAGGGTTCATAGATGAAGGGTGTAAGGTAAATGATGAGGTTTTTTTGAGGTTTGATGGTGAGAAGTTTGGTGTGAGCAGATGTATCATGAACAGAAGTGGAGTTAACCATTGATGAAGCTTGAGAAGAAGAAGATGAACAATGAGAGAAATCGCCCTTATGGTTTGAGAGGATTTGTAAGTGATAAAAGGGTAAAGAGGAGCGTACCAAATCCTTTTATACGTACAAGTAGGAGAGAGAAATATCCGGCTGAGATCTTGGATTAATTAGAAACCGTGCCTGATGTGACGGAGTGAACAATTGTCATACCTGATGATGACGCAGGAAAGAGAAAGGACATTTCCTTTTTACACCCCATTCCATAAAAAGCGCTTTTTCAAATCGTCAAAACAATTGGATATCTGCTGACTCGGCCTTAACTTTATCCCATACATCAACCACATATTTTACATGAATCGTCATCTCCTTTTAACTTTATCAAGCGTTGGAATACTTGTAGAAACGAAGCGGTAACAAGTAGGTCGTCATTAACATAACCAGATTTTGGAAAATCAAAGATTTTTGTGCATAGAGTGTGAAGGATAAATAAATAAAACAAACTTTTTGTGGGTTTATGTGATGTTTTGTTGAGACATAAAGCAACTGATTATGGGCACGAATCTCTTCCTTCAAAGTCAAGAGAGACTTTAAAGTACTTTTGTGGCTTCCCATTAAATAACGATCAAATACTTGTTAAGAAGTATTGAAAGACATCTTTTTAATTAAAGCTATAAAGGTTGGTTTTCGCTGCAATTCATGATTTCGGTACTTGATATAAGACCGAAACTGAACGAAGTACTTGTGAGACCAATCTGATCTGTTGAACAAGTAGGTAAGGAAGATATTTATTGACTTTTGGTACAGATTCTACTTCCATCATTCCTAAGCCTTGCAAAATTTTGTTGAAACTTGCTTCAGGTAAAGCCTTAGTGAATATATCTGCCAGTTGATCAGTTGTCCTTACGAAGTGAATTTCCATGTTGCCATCTTCCATGTGATTTTTGATGAAGTGATACCTCAGTGTTATGTGTTTAGTCTTCGAGTGTTGCACTGGGTTATGAAAAATCCTAATTGCACTTTTAGAGTCGCTATATAGTGGGTTTTTCTTCATGTTCAGCCCATAATCTCTAAGCTAACTTTAAATCCATACAACCTAAGATGTGCATGAGGCAGCAACGATGTATTCAGCTTCTGTCGTGGAGAGAGAAACACACGTTTGTTTCTTTGATTGCCAGATAACCAATTTACCATCAAGAAATTGGCATCCTCTAGTAGTGCTTTTTCGATCCAATCCACAGCCACCTAAGTCAGCATCTGAGAACGCTTGGATAAAGAAAACTGAGTTGGCTGGATACCATAGACCAAGAGAGGAGGTTCGCTTCAGATAGCGAAAGATGTTTTTCACAGCTTGTATATGAAGTTCGTGAGGGTTAGCTTGGAATTGGGCACAATAACAGACTAAGAACATGATGTCTGGTCTGCTGGCTGTGAGATACATTAATGACCCAATCATTTGACGATTAAGCGTCATGTCAGTGGCTGGCTTCTCCAACGAAGGTGTAAGATTTGTCCCAAAAGCCATTGGAACTTTAACTTTGGAGTCTCCCATCATACCAAACTTAGCAAGCAAGGTCTTTGTATATGCCTCCAGATTGATAAAAATGCCTTCGGATCCCTGTCTAATGTTTAAGCCAAGGAAAAAGTTAATTGGACCCATTGAGCTCATCTCAAATTTCGTTTCCATTAACTTCCTGAATTCAGCTGTTAAGCTGGGATTCGTGGAGCCAAAGATGATGTCATCAACATAAATTTGGACTATCATAAGGTGGGTACCCTCTCTCTTACGAAAGAAGGTTGGGTCAACCGAACCTTGTTTAAATTTAGACATTTTTAGAAATCGAGTGAGAGTTTCATACCATGCCCTGGGAGCCTGCTTCAGGCCATATACTGCTTTGTCTATGATGTAACAGTGATCTAGATACTTTTCGTTCACGAAACCTGGTGGTTGCTCAACGTACACGATTTCTTCAAGTTCTCCATTGAGAAAGGAACACTTAACGTCCATCTAATAGACTTCAAAGTTTTTGTGTGCAGCATAAGCAAGAAAAATTTGAACCGACTCTAATCTTGCAACTAGAGCGAAGGTCTCTTCATAATCGATAAGTTCCTCTTGGCAGTAGCCTTTTACAACCAACCAAGCCTTGTTACAAATCACATTCCCCTCCTTATCCATCTTATTTCTGAATACACACTTGAGATCAACAACTGAAGCATCCTTTGGAGTTGGAATTAGACGCCATACTTTGTTTCTTTCAAACTCATTTAACTCGTCTTGCATGGCTTGGACCCAGTCAGAATGATCAAGAGCCGAATTAACAGTCTTTGGCTCAACTTTGGAAACAAAAGAATTGAACATGCAAAATTCTACTTGAGAGCATAGTGCAACTTCTATTGCTTTGATCTGTGATCGAGTTAAAACCTTTTCTGGAGATTCCCCAATAATTTGACTTTGAGGATGGTCTTTGGTCCATTTAACAAGAGGTGGGTAGTTTGGATCACAAGAGGGATCTAATTCTGCATTAATCTCTTCTTCCAATTCGGATAGTGTATCATCATCATTGACATGCGTATTCTCCCCCTCGAATGATGACATGAGTTCAATATCTAGATCAGAATGCTCCCCTTCGTTTGGATTTTCGGTAGAGCTAGATGATTTTTACGTTGAATTCTCCCCCTGGAATGAAGAATATTGATCCTTAGGTGGAGACGAACTCTCCCCGTGGACAGAAGGACGGTCACCAGAAGGTTCGCTAAAGCCAGGCGTTTCGGTTGCTTTCGGTTGATCATCAGCCATATTTCGTGCAACATCGTCAATGACTTGCAATAGACTGTCAACTTTGTTGTCTTTCGCCTTGGATTCAGAATCAATATCCTTTTCAGGTTCATCAAAAAGAAGCATATATTGCTCAAAAAGATTTGAGATAGGAACTGTAATGTGATTGGTCTTTGGAAAGATTTTCTGCAGTGCACCTTCAGTGGTCTTCATCTTCTTGACATAGCTATCGTCAAAAGTGACATAGTATGTTTCTTCAATCTTCTTAGAGCGCTTGTTCAGAACTGTATAGGCCTTCGAGTGCAAGGAGTACCCCAGAAATATTCCTTCATCAGCCTTAGCATCAAACTTGTTTCGATTCTCTTTGGAGTTGAAGATGAAACATCTTGAACCGAACACATGAAAGAATTTCACATTCGGCTTGCGATTGTTCAAGATTTTGTAAGGAGTAATGGATAATCGCTTGTTTAGATATGATCTATTCTGAGTGTAATAAGCAGCACCAACTGCATCAGCCCAGAAATACAGAGGCAATAAAGTGAAGCTTAGCATAGTACGAGTTGCTTCGCACAGAGATCGGTTTCGCCTTTCAACGATTCCATTCTGCTGTGGAGTATATGGGGCCGAGAAATTGTGAGTCGTTCTCTTGTCAGCTAGAAAATCTTCGAAATCCTTGTTCTTGAATTCCAAGCCATTGTCACTCCTAACATTACGAATCACTTTCCTCAGTTGAACTTCTACCTTCTTTATGAAGAGCTTGAGCTTAGGAGTAGCCTCTGATTTATGCTTCAAGAAGAATACCCATGTAAAGCGAGAGAAATCGTCGACGATGACCTAAATATACTTGTTCCCACCAATACTTTCAATGGAAGAGGGACCACATAAATCGATATGTAACAGCTCCAATGGTTCTATCACTTTTGTGTTGATAACAGATGGATGACTTTGTCGACTTTGCTTTCCCATTTCACAAGCTTCACATTGATGTTGTTTGTCGAATTTGAGAACTGGAAGACCTTGAACATGATCACCTAAAACCAGCTTGTTGATATCCTTGAAATTAAGATGAGATAGTCTTCGATGCCATAACCAGCTTTCGTCTGAGTGAGTCTTCGTTAGTAAGCAGACTGTTGGTTTCCCTCGAATTTGATTGAGTTTTAAAGGGTACATTTCCCCCTTTTGCTTTGATTTCAACATAATTTTATTGGATTTCTTCTCGACTATTTCTGAGCCTTCATCATCAAATGATACCTTCAATCCGGTCCCAACTACCAGCTGTGATACATTGATAAGGTTGTGCTGCAATCCTTCTTCAACATATGTGACCTTTTTATTGAGAAATCACCATTCGTAATCAGTCTGTAGCCTTTGATAGTACCATATGAATTGTTTTCGTATTTCACAATTGCACCATCCTTGAGAGACCGAAACTCTCTCAGTTCTTCCTTTCTTCCTGTCATGTGACGCGAGCAGCCGCTATTAATATACCGTTCTTCGTCAAACTGCTCGTCACGTATAACCTGCAAAATGTTAAGCAAATTTAGGAACCCAAAGTTTCTTTGGTCCTTGTGAGCCTTTTACAAGACAGGGAATAGTAAGAGAAACATCAACCAAATAAGTTCTTTTAATTAAACTTGTTTCACCTTTTCTTTTTATTGTAAAAACTTTAATTTTGTTTGACTTAGATTCATTAGACGTGGGGTTTGAGATTTTGACGTCTGAATCTTTTTGGTTCTCTTTTGGGCATCTGTTGTCTTCTGGAAAGAGCTTTCCTTTTCCTTTTAAATCATTCGAAGAATAAGAACTAGAATGAGAAGAATAAGGTTTAGAAGAGATATTGGACCGTTGATTAGTACTCTTCCTTCGTTGAGAACAGGAACATTCTTCCCTTTTGTTCTTCAGATTGAACTTATGACCGAACCCATTCTTTCGGTTGCTATTATGTTGAGAACCGCAGCTCTCCTTTTGGTTCCTTACCTGCTGTGGACCGAAGCTATCCTTTCGGTTGCTATAGTGTGGAGGACCGAAATCGTTCTTTCGGTTGCTGAAGCTCTGAGAACCGAAGCTCTCCTTTCGGTTCCTTACTTGTTGTGGACCAAAACTTTCCTTTCGGTTCCTTACTTGCTATGGACCGAAACTATCCTTTCGGTTCCTTTCATTCGAAGGACCGAAACCCTCCTGTCGGTCGCTTCTTGATTCTCCTCGAGACTTATGCGTCCTTTCGTACCTGACATAATGAGGGTTTTGAGATCTCCAAAACTATTTTCTTTCTGAGAGATTCTTCTTGTATCTCAGATTTCGTTGATGTTTTCGATCTACCACCTGTTTTGGATTTTTGTGAATTTTGGCCTTCTTCTTTGGAACTCGAGCATGACTTTCGCTCTTTGACGAAGATGTGTCACTGGTAGTTTGAACCGGTTCTCCCAAAGATGTTTTGGTGCCACTTGTGCTTGGCACATCATATCTTGCAGACTTATTAAGTGGTTCCAGCACGTACCTACCCTTCACTCTCCATGAGGTTTTCTGAGATAGGCGTTTTGTCTCATTAGTGTTGTCTATTGGTGCTGACCAGAAGCACTCTTCACATCCAACTGCATTATCTTTTTCTACCATAGCAGTCAGTTCTGCTGTTTGTTGAGGGGTGACTCCTTGAACTGTGTACACCTGATTGGGAGTGGTTTGAACCTTTTGATACACCACAACCTTTGCCTTGAGAATTTTGGTCTTGTCTATCGACGAGTGAGCGAACTCAACGGAATTTTCAGAAATGAGATTTTTGTGAGTTTCAGGTTCGCTTTTGACAAATTTAGAATAGTCCACCACATCCTCTACATAGATTTCACTCAGATCATCATCCTCATTAAGTTCAGATGCATTTTCAACATCAATTTTATTTTTTACACTTAATTTGGCATTCAATGAGACAAATTTCTGTACAGTTTTGGTTCTTAATTTCAATCTATCATTTTCATCTAATACATTTTTGAGCATTTCCTTATGGTCTTTGGACTTTATGTAGGACTTAATTTTGTATAAACCAATTTTGTATGCAGGAGAGACTTCATCAGAAGATACAACGTTTTCACAGTTGTAAGCTTCAGCATCGACTTCATCCTCCTTTAACTCAAGGAAGGTAAAATCATGCGATGTATCTTCTTTCCTATTTCACAATCGAGATGCAACTGAGTGATATTAAAATAAAGTCTTTTAGCAATCAAACAAAAAAACATTTCGCTATTTTAAAATATTAAGATTGTCTCGTTGCAAATAAATTGATTCATCGTTAGTCCTTATTAACTCTTTCTCCTTCTGCTCAATCCACATCCTCCTTTCCTCACTCTTGAACGATATCCTGCTAATTTGATTAGTCAGGTTAGAGTTTGTGACACGGGTTTGGGTAACACTACTACTTATACTAGAAAATTTAGATTTTAGGCTATTCAGCTCCTTTTCATAGTTAGTAACAGGTATTTTCAGAGAAGTAAGAATATTTTGTACCTTCTTGATCTAATCATCACATTCGTTGATCTGTGCACTGACAGGCTTCGCAGCAAAACACTTGTCCTCTCGCTCCTTCTCATCTTGTAGCCCACCATCAGTAGTATATCCTCTCATCTGAGATACGCCTTCTGTCACCATTAAACACCTTCTTGCAGCAGGTTCTTCTTTCACCAGCATCGCCTTGCCATGAGTGGGTTTTCTTACTTCTTCGTCCTCTGAATCTGTGGACCACACTTCCACTCCACCGAATTCATCACTGCTACCTGTATCCTGTACAATCAAAGCATTCATGGTTTTATTGTTAGCAACTGATTTTATTTTCTTAATGTCCTCCAATCCTCTCAGGAGGTTCGCCTCCTCATCATGCTCATCTATCTTTTCTGCCTTTTTCTTCAACATACAATCTTTGGCGAAGTGATTCTTGCCTCCACAATAATGGAAATCAAATCCTGAGTCACCACCAATTTTCGCCTCTTTCATGGATTCTTCTGACTTCGAACCTATCTTCGGTTCCTCCTTCACCTTTTCAGAGCTGTAACTTCCCTTCCAGTTTCGGTTCTTGTTGGCTGGGAACTTTCTTTTGATGAACTTTCTAGGGTTGGACACCATCAGAGCATACTCTTCACCGGTTAGATCATAGATAGCAAGATCCAATTCTTCTTCTTCTTCAACATAACCTTTTCCCTTTTGAAACAAGGGCTAACGAACCCCAACTGTAAACCATGTTCGTTTCTTTTGACAAAGCACTTTCATGGGACTTCAGAATTCCCACTAGTTTCGCTAGAGAGTATGATTTAAACTGTTCATGTGCCTTCACTGTGGACACAACTACCATCCATTCAGGTCTTAGACTATTCACGAAGGTAACTTTCTGTTCAATGACCTTCCTTTCGATCCCATGCTTTATCATCTTACTTAAAAGATGATTAAACCGATCAAAAGCCTGAACAAGTTTCTCTTCGGGCTTCTGTTTGAAATCACCAAATTCAGAAAGCAATAGAGTTTGTATCAAATGTTCCATATCTTCATCAGTGGAATATAATTCTTTCAAACTGTCCCATATCTCTTTAGCTGTAGCGCAAGAACTCACCAAACGAAACGTGTCTGACTGCAAAGCAAGCCTAATCATTCTTAAGGCGTTGATGTTGCATTGAAACTTCTCTTTCTCGTCTTGAGGAATGTCTTTCACATCGTTCACAAGCTGACTGTACTCCTTTTGAGTGTTGACAATCTTGGAGGTGATTGAGTGAGCAAACGGGCCAACAGTGATAGCTTCCCAGATCAAGTACCCATTATCTTTTGAGCCAATCACATAATCTTCGAAGTCGTGCGTCCAAACCTCATAATCCTGAGTGTATAGGATTGGAATCCTTGTCGTTGATCCGATACTATTGGAGATGTCGATTGGATTGGTTTGCGAATCATCCATTGACATTGTGATGAAGTTTGATCGATAACCTGTTTAAGATCAGACTTGTAATTTTATCGATTAGAGTAAGATCGAAAATTAATGAGATACGTCAATATGGAGTGACAGATCAATTAATATCAATCAATGCGGAATAAAACCCTAATAACTTCTTCAACAGAAGAGATGTGTATGAATTACACAGTCTCGTGCTCTGATACCAATTGATGAGAATAAATCTTAGATCGTTTAGATCTTTCACAGGTAAAAATATGAAGAACAAACAATTCAAACACAATATGATTATGAACACAGTATGGAATCAACGTAGTGCTTATGATTCAAATATAGTCACGCCTCAGCAGAGCTCGATGAAGAACTTCCACTGTAGAGGCGAGCTAGGGTTTACAAAACTTAATAAGAAAAAAAATGAAACCGTTACCAACAAAGGATGCATGAATGCACCTTAAATACTAAACCCTAGAGTAAAATAATCACGGTTAGACATGCCCAAACTGGATACCAAAATTAGGCTAAAGACTGAGCCCGTGACGCAATACAATAAACCCAACATGGCTCATATTTCTTAGCATCTTTTATGACAATGTAAAACAGAGATAACCAATCATAAGGGTTCATGATTGGCAGATCAACCAAAGTGATCTCGTGAAGATTGTGATTGGCACCTCAGAATCCTTTGAACTGAATATTCAAGAAGTCTTTAGTCAGAACTGGCAATCCAACCTTAATGCCATAATTCTTTTTAAGCTCCATGTCTCATATTGTTGTTTAACATATATTTCAAGTAATAAAAAAAGAGCTTTTGGTGTACTGCATTATTGGAGATCATAGATTTTTCGATCTTTTCAAAGAACCTGAAGAGAAATACCCTTGGAGTGATTGGAAACTCAAACTGACACTCCAAAGAGCATTAAATTCATCAAGCTCTTTATCTCTTTCCTCTCTAGAAATCCTTTCCGATTCAGACATCTTTGTATTCTGATCATTTTCTTCTTCAGAAATACCTTTGCCTTTATCTTTTCCTGATCTGGAAGCTTCTTTATCCTTCCGATCAATCTCATTCTTTAAATTTTCGTCCTCATCACCCCTTGTTTCACAGAAGCCTCGCTTCCTGAAACACCTTGCAGTTGATTCAGCATTGCGAATACAGGTTAAAGCTATTTAGAGAGATTATGTCTAACAGAGATAGTAACCAAAGAATCACGAGTTTCAACAATTTGCAAAAAAAAAAGTTGATTTATTTCAGAAGTTCACCTTTTAACTAAAGATCTCTCTTTTTCAAGTTTGACAATATTGGATGAATCGTTCTTCAACTTTTTAGTAAGAACCTTCGTTTTCTGCGTCTGTTCGGGTAGGGCATCCATAATCTTGTTTTTAGTAGCCAAGTCATTTTGTAACTTCGTGAGCTTTTCGGAAAATAATAAATTAAGCTCAATAATGTCAAGCTTATTGTATGCATAGAGGTTTGAGAAATCTTGCTTTTCAGCGTTCAAGGAGGATCGAAAGCCTTCCGTGACTTTGTTCATGTCAACTGTATTTTTATCAGAAGAGGTCTTGAAGTCAGCCATAAATTCCTTGAATTCCTACTGTAACTACTGCACCTTTTCAGAAACTTCTATGATCCTCTTTTTAGTAGCTTGAGTAGCTTTTGATGACTCTTCAATGAGTTTGACATTTGATGTTATGAGCATTTCCACAGTTGCTTGATGGGTTCTGAGAAGATTTTCCCATTTTGTAGAAGAGAAGGCACGGGAATACTCCAAGATTAAATCAATCTTCTTATTCAACTGCTTGAATTGGCCTTTCGTCATAGATGCTTCATCATCATCACTTGAAAAATTTATAGAGAATGGATGAAAGACAAACTCTACAATCATCATCTCCAAATAATATCTCATTATTGTCATTAACTTGAGGAAACGAAGATGAAGGCTATTCAAAAGTCACACCAATGGTAGCATTTGGCCCTACATCATATGTGCTTCCAGAGATTCCTGAAGTCTGAATCTCCTCCAAAACGTATTTGATTATCGGAACTTCTGGTGGAATAGAAACCGATGATGTTGTCGAAACTGTTGAGTCTGTGAAGATGGGTGAGGAAAGTGGGATTCATACTTGAGGAAGTAATGTTTTAATAGAACTCGTTGGTGGTAGAGGATGGATAGATGTTATCAGAATTATGGAGGTGATTGGTGAGGTTGTTATTTATGATGTTGGTGGAGTGAATGAAGGTGGAGGTAGAGATGTAGTAAAATTTAGAAACGGATTTTGCATGATGTTATAAAAAATCTCTGGTTCTAGAATAGAAGAGGTTGGAGGAGAAGATACCTTTGGAATATTTTTAGTAGGGGCGGGTTCAGAAGTTGTAGCTGCAACTTCCTCTTCATTTCGGAGAGTATTGTCTTCTTGAACTTAAGTGACAGTTCTCTCTTTAGATTCCTCTTGAATAATTGGAGATCGAGATCTTGGTTTCTGAACTAGTTTCTTTGCCCTCTTCGGAAGTTCAACGCTTTCTGAAGTACCAGGTTGTTCTTTCCGTTTCCCTCCCCTCTTAGGCTTATCACCTTCATCTGTGATCTTTTATAATTTTGGTGGGATTGGACGAACAACAGAAGATGGTATTTTCCGATAAGCCCTAATAACGACTTTTTTCAAAAGAACTTGTAACAACCCGAAGTTGTCCATCGCAGAAACCCACTTCGTACATAAAAACCGTTCTTAGCGATTCATTCCGATTTCGTTTTTGGGCTAAGTTATTCAAACTTATATGATTATTATAATCTAATGAGTGTTCAAATCCCTTAGAAACTCATGAAAATGGCCCAAAATCATTAATGTGAAAAATTTTAAATTCAATCCCGCCGGAGTACGATAACTTAATCGGGTGCGACCAAAAGCCCCGTTTAATGTCGGTATCGGGTAGAATTCCACCGTGTCCAAATCTTAGACCCTATTTAAAGATGTTTAAGCTTCCATTTGAAGCTTTTGCCTTCTCTCACTACTCTCTCTCTAACCTCTCTCCTCAAACCAACTCTAAGGGTCCAAAAACATCAAATTAAGGCTTCAAATCTTCAAGGTAACTTCCTTAACTTGTTGTTCAACCTCATTAGCCTTCAAATCCGAGTTTAATCTATGAAAATGAACCTCAAACATGAGTTTACGGCCCTGGAGCATGCTTGGGCCGTAAACACATAATAAGAGGGTTTTAGAGCCTTAAAACCCCTCCAAACCAACTTTGGGACTTAGATATGATTTTATGGCTTACCATTTCGAACTTAGAACACCTTAATCATCATTTTTGAGGAGTAAACATGAGTTTACTGCCCAAGAACATGCTTGGGCCGTAAACTCATATTCTTGAAGAGTAAACTCATTTCAATGTGTTAAGATGCCACTTAAACACACCATAAGCCTTGGGATAAATTCTATAAGTAACCACACACGAATTAGGAGCCTAAAACATAAGGAAAACACCCACCTAAGGAGTTCACAGCCATAAGGTGGATTCATGGGCCGTAAACTCCTAAAACCATGTCAAATGATGCCCAAATTTCACCACTAGACTTGTAAAATAGCTTGAAATCACATATAATAATTGAAGACCAACAAGAAGCATTTTGGTTATGTATCCAAGATTTTACGGCCATAAACATAGAGTTTACTGGCGTAAACTCCTCATATGGTCCCTAATTTATTCAAAACACTTTTCCATACCATGAAACCAACCCTAGAAATTCCCTCTTAATTGATTCAAGCCATTTAGCAACCAAAAGCACTCCACCATGAGTTTACGGCCGTAAACTCATGGGGAATGGTACACTAGGGCCGAAAACTCTAGTATGAGTTTACTCTTGAAGAGTAAACTCCATATCCAAGCCTTATGTGTCCTCAAATGCCACCTGGGTCCTTCCAAACACTTGTAATGAAGTGTTTTCGCATCTAGAACCATATGTCCTCATCTGATAAATAATTTAAGTTCTAATTAGATACAAATGTGTATCTTCTCTTAATACATAGGAATCTTATGTGTTTGCAAACCCAGAACTGACGTTTAGGATCCAAACCGACGCATTTCTCAACCGGTGAGTTCATACCCCTACCCTTTTTCAATGGTTTTTCAATGTTTTCAGGGGGGAATACAAGCAAAATAGAAATGTTTTCAAAACCTTAAATTGATATATTTAAATAAATATCTTTACCCCTTATGTATTATGCTGAGCATTAGGGATGTTTTATCAATTATAACTATATGAATTTCAGTAAAGGAAACAATCAAACCAATCAAATTATTATGGGAATAATTTGGGATCTTTAGTTCTTGTTTCACGCGTACTGATATATTTTAAGTTATTAGATAAACTATGTCTGATTTAGTTTATCTCTGTTATATTTAGAATGTATTGCCAGATAATTTCATTGTATATAAATGTATTCACTGTATTATGTTTCATAACATTTAGTATGTTTGATATCGTCTGAGAACACCATGAATAATTTAGTACTAGCTTGTGAGATTCGTCATTACCCTTTGGGTCATCAGTAAATCCTCCCCGGAAGTGTAACCAGAGTCTCCTGGAGGGAGAGCGTGGAATTTGTGAATAGATTTATTCGGGACTGACAATCCCACACCTTAACCGCTAGCTACAGTTAGGCGGGCATGCCTGGGGTGACAAATTTTGGATATCGTCCGACGTCTGACAAGGGTCAAGGAGGTCTCGTTTTTGTGTCAACATGGTTACTCGTCTCACCATACGTATTAAGATAAGTTTATTTACGATTTTGATTTGATTTTATATCTATTTTCTATTTAGATTTCCTATATCTGGTACGGGATGATAGTCCCATGGTTTTCAGTCTATAGAATTTGTATCTAGTGCGGGATGTTATTCCTATGGTTTTCAGTATATGTAACATATCTAGTGCAGGATGATAATCCCATCGTTTTGAATATATATTCAGTACGGGATGATAGTCCTATGGTTTTCAATCTATATTTACCTATAGTTTTGTTTATATCAAACTATCTTATAACTAGTACGAGATAGTAATCCCATGATTTTCAGTAAATAGTTTTATGTGTAAAACTATACAATGTGGTCTTTAACTAAAACTTAACTTTTAGGAAAATATAGGATTTTCCCGGGATAACAATTATACATAACCAAAAATCGTGTAAGAAAACAGTTAACTAAACACTACTTTTAAGAAAATATGGGATTTTCTTGGATTCGTAACTTTTTCGGAAAACAAAAGGGAACTTAAACATTTTCAGAAAAACAAAACTCTTATGAAGTCACCAGCTTTATGCTGATTTTCAAACTGCTTGTATTCTCAGGTCCACATTAGACAGGTACCCGATGATCCCTTTTAGCGAAGACCGAGTGGGTAGATGAGACGTCTTACTTTTGTTTATATATACTATGTATCACACTTGTACAATTTACTTTTGAACAAATGTAAACTTTTATATGTAATGTAATGGTTGTTTACTTTGCTTACTATGTGCATTGGATTTGATACTCAACGTGGAGTCAACCCCGAAAATGTTCCGCCTTCGGTTTTCGGGGTGTGACAGAACTTTTTCCAACAGTGTGTCAGGGATTGAACCAATGAAGTCAAAGTTTTGTGGATCGGACATGAAGAATATAGTCGTTCGGAGTGTTGGATTTTCAGCCATCAGAGAGTCTTGCATCAAGGGAACCTTAAAGTGAGTTAGGGCTCGATTTACAACAATAAACCAGAACCTGGAACGGGAAATATCCATGTGTCATGTTGAAGAACTAGTTACGAATTGAGCCCAAAGAACAGACCCATAGTAAAGGTTTTATGTCATGGTATATCCCATAGATCATTTTGTAGAATAGCTTGCTTGCACTGTCATAACCAGAAACCCTTTCTGACAGGCTTTTGAACAACAGGGTAAATAACCCATTCCACATTCGGGTCAAAAAGGATTTCCTGAACTTGGACAATTAAGAAATGTCCCTAGTTTACCCCATCTGGTAGAACATCTAGATCAGGCATGTCGCTAGAATTAATTTCGGGTCAATACCCACAGATAAAGATGCAAGCCCTAGCAACTTCCAGAAATTAGCTTTATTCATGGAGATCTTGTGGTTTGCAACCTTGAAATTGACAATTTCTCTAGTTTTGGAGTAGATGGTAGTGGAGAAGGCCTTGGTGAGATGAACTAACGGAAATTCTTCAGCCATCGTTAACACCTTCATTAAGGACGAGAGCTTGAGACATTCAATCACATGCCTGATTCAGGCGATGTTTTGTTTGGGCTTAACAGTTAGCATGATGACAGATGTAGACTGGACGGCGAAGGAAACTTGATATGATGAAGCGGCCATTGATGTTGTGAGAGTGATGATGAACAGTAGAGAGCGAGAGCAGTTTTTGCTTTGAAAATTTGAGATTTGTGTTTGTGATGAAGGAAAATGAACCTTTTAAAAACCTTTTATAATAATTATGATGAGTGGAGAGAGATACAGTCATTTCACATTCTTGTAGTGCCGAAAAATTAGCCAATAATTATGTGGCCGCTCATCAATCTTGTATCAGGGCCCTTGTCACGTAGACACTGATGTTAGGGAAAACCAAAAGTCGCACAATGATTTAAATTTTCATTTATGGGGACTAGGGAGTTTGAAATCTTCACTTTCAGAATCTTTAATCTATCCTCTAACTTGCAGAAGCGAGAACAGTATCCATTGGAGTTACAGCCTGAAGATCTTAAAGCTAATATAAGTCTGGAGATCTGAAAGAAGTAAGTGTTTGACCAGTGTAGCCGTACAAATATGTAAGCTTTAGATATTCTTTTAAAGTAAATAGATATAATGGAAATCTTAAAAAAAATGTGGATCTTTTGGGAAGAAATAACTTGTGTTGGGAACATTTCATGAAGATCACACAAAAAATGAGATTTTGAACATGCATTGGTACAAACCAAATGGTTTTATTCGTTAATTCAGTTGGTAAAATAACTAGAAGAAAAGATTTGTTCACCATTAATTATTTGAGTAAAAGTATAGAATAATGAATTGTTCACCGTTAATCAGAAAAGGTATTTGGAGTTTTGGGTTTCACTCAAAATCATGGTGACAACAATTCCAAGAACAGAAAATGATACTTCTTGTAATGCCTTCGTGAATATATCAATCGATTGATATGAAGAAATAACAAAGTGAACTTCTACATTCCCATCTGCAAAGTGATCCTTAGTAAAATGGTATCTCAATGCTATATGACTTGTCTTGGAATGTTTTACTGGATTGTGGCATATTCTTATAGCACTTCTGGAATCACAATTCAAAGGAATTGGCTTCATATTGATTTCATAGTCTCTTAGCTGGTTCTGAACCCACACCACCTGGGATGTAATTGATATGTGACATCCCCAAAATCACGGCCAGAAAAGACCGATTTTGTTTATGCTTTATAAAAATCAGAGTACTTCATTTTATAAAAAGGTTGCGGAATTTGTTCCCAGAAAAACATGGTAAATACGTTATTAAAACATTTTCGAGGAAACGTATTGATTTCATTTTAAAACGTTTGGGATGTCATCGTTAATACCGAAACATAAGCATAAACAGAACTTACAATGATTTACACTAGTGATCTACATCTCTTTAAATCTCTCAGTGTAATGTCACTTCAGTTCGTCACCTGTGATATACATAAACTAAGTGGGTCAGGTTGGGAAACCTGGTGAGTACATAGGGTTTTCAACCCACAATAATATAATTGTTATGTTCAATCATCAAACAATTAACCCCATTACCCATCCCCGTTATCTTCTTTACTCTTAAGGATTTAACCTAAGAGTCGTCTATCCTGCATTCTTTTATTCCGAAGTCCCTTACTTCCAGGGTTATAGGACTGGCACTAAATCCTTAGCTGCCAATGTTCGTTCATGAAGCACTAATTCCATAGCTGCTATAGTCTATTCGTCGGGTACTAAATCCATAGCTACCAGTCTTTATCTAATAGGTACTAAGTCTATAGCTACCAATGTTCAATAGGTACTAAGTCCATAGCTACCAATTCCTACAGGTACTAAATCCTTAGCTACCAGCGTCTAACTAATAGGTACTAAGTCCATAGCTACCAATTCCTGATAGGTACTAAATCCATAGTTACCGACGTCTAACAGGTACTAAGTCCATAGCTACCGGTTTTTGTCCCATAAGGACTAAGTCTATAGCTGCTAATGTATACTCACATCATCTTCTATCTCTCATCATTCATCTACCCAACTCATACCCAACGTATTCGTATATATAAAATACGTATACAGTTTAAATTCTTTAAAACATGTAAAAAACGTTCATCCAGCATAGACAGCAAGTATTCAGATAATATGCACACATAGCACGTAGTTTATATAAAATACTTCATATCTATGTGTAAGATGAAAGGGACTATGCACTCACCTGAGTAGGTGGTGACTCAGCACTCGGACAGCGCTTCGATACTCTCAAAACGATATTCCTTCGATAAAACCTAGTACCAATACCACTAGGGTTTAGTCTAACGGTAACCGCGACAAATTAATTAGTCTGACTATTATTAAGCGTTAATAATGCTTAATATAACTCATAATAATAGCCCAAATAATTATTTTAAGGACCTAATAACATTCCTATAATTATTTGAAAGCTATATTAAAAATTGCGTAAGCGTAGCATACTTACAGTGAATTTTATCGAAAACCGGAACTTAATTGGAGCAGCGTTTCAAAACCGAAAAACTCCTTTTTCTCGGGAGTCTGGGAGCCTCGGGGCTTCCCTCGGGAGCTAGGGGGTTTTCCTAGGGTTTAGGGGGGGGGGGGTTTGGAACTCTAGAGAGAGAAAGAAACTAGAGAGAGAAGTTATTTTTGGTGTGAAAATGTGAGCAGCCTCGGTCCCCTTTTATAGCCTGGTCCTCGGACATACGCTGGGCGTACAGGTCCTCGGACGCGGGGCGTAGCTTTGGATCAGACCTCCAGGTGGCGAAGGCTCGATGGTGCGACGTGGCTTCTTCTGGACCAAGAACGGCTAAGCGAACGCGGTGGGTACGAGACCGAACGCTGGGCGTAGCGAGGGGCGACGCGTCACTCATCCGAGGCGACTTCACGCATCATCATCGGACGGCTGGGAAAGCGCCACGTCAGCGAATTCGTGTCAGATCTCGCAAAATCGAGTACAAACTTTAAAAATTCCTAACTTTCGTGTATGAGCTCCGTTTTCGACGTTCTTTATATCCACGCGAAGGCGGGAACATACTCTACAACTTTCGTTTAGACTCTATCGGCTAATTTTGGCTTGATTTTAAATTTTATATTATTAACGGGCCGGGACAGGATTGGTCCGTTAAATCCTCATAACTTCTTCATCCGACATCCATTTTCGCCCATCCTTTTCTTGTTATGCTACTTTTAACGAGATCTTCGATTCTCGTTTAGGTCATGTCGGGTAAAAACCGCTCGATCTAAGATTCGAATTTCGGGCTGCACATTGCTAGTCCGAAACTTCGAAAAATCATAACTTCTTCATACGAAGTCAGATTTGGGCGTTCTTTTTATCGATGTTCTTAGTTTAACATATTCTACGACTTTCGTTTAGATTGCTAAGGCTAAATCTCGCTCTATCGTAAATTCATTATTTACGCTTTCCGGTATCGTGCCGGTTCTGTCGCGAAACTTCGACGGGTCATAACTTCTTCGTTATAACTCGGCTTTCGGCGTTCTTTATATGTACGGAAACCTTGTGAAATACTCTACAACTTGGTTAAGATTATTTATTCTAAATAATCTTTTGTAGAAAAGTCGTTTTCGACCCCTATTGCCTCTAATTTGACTAGCCCGGATTTGCGGGCGTTACAATTATCTCCCCCTTAGGATGATTGCGTCCCGGAATCATCAGCGAAACAGAGTCGTATAATGACTCCATACGTCATCTCTTCATCCTAGGTAATAATTATAACTTCTACATTCCTTCAATTCTATCTCTTAAACTCATTGACTGTAAGAGTACTCGATCGTGCACCTACTCTCTCCCTCAGGCTAGACTCCTAATTATGACCTTCAAGTCACAATCTCGATCCTTACTGGATACGAACTTGAGATGATTTCTTTTACTACTACTATGGATCGATGTGTCATATTCTAATGACCTATCATCGTATGTTGCAACACTAAGACTTAGGTCTCTTAGAGTTAAACTCTAAAACAAGTTATGCCTTCCTTCATGTTCTAATGTGATATAATCAAACTTTAACATTTGACATTTCTAGCTACCAACTTCTTTAACAACGAGCACGATATTTCTATTGATCGCTTTGATTTCAATCGTTTGGTTTAAGTCGGACGCTACATCAAACTTGGTTCTCTGAACCACATAACATACTCATCATAGTCGGACTCGATTCGATATGACCACTAGGGTCGGAATATCAACAATCTTCTTAGTCATTACCGAACGATGGTAACAACACACTTGAATAAAACGAAATCAATTACTAGCTTCTTGGTAACCTTGTGACTTTCCCTGATCCAAGTGTGAGTCCTGTGCTTCCGGTAGCATAGGCCTCTACTACCATTCACACCTACTCATACTCATCCCAAGTATTGTCTCGCAGTTTCCCAAGTCACCATGCAGCAAATCACACAATCATTCAACACATCAGATAACAAAACGAAGGTTTTATATTATTTCTTGAAACGATTACATAGGTGTTCAAGTTCACCCTAGACTATGCCTCTACTAGGCTACATCATACGAAACTATGGCTACTGCATAATCTGATCTTTGGGTAAGAAGTCCTCATTCTTGATTCCTTGCATGGTTCTCTGCTTCGTCGAGGATCATGTGAAATGCCCTTGGCCTTGGTGGCATTTTTGGTCTTGCTGCTTTATTTTTCTTTGGGCAGTCTCTGGACATGTGCCCCTTGCCTCTACATACGTAGCATACTTTGTCATTATGTGTGCAGTCCTTGGAATAGTGACCTGTCCTCCCACACTTGTAACAAGTCACTTCTTCGTTGCACTTCCCACCATGCTTCTTCTTGCCTTTATCACACCATCTCGCTTCACCTCCATCTCCTCCTCCAAACTTTGAGAATTTCTTTCCTTGTTGGACCTTGAAGATCCTTCACACTTCCGCTTCTCTCCTGCCTTATCTTTTTCTAGACCCTTTTCTCTTATCTGGGCCTCTACGTTCTTAGCTGCCCTAACAGCTACTTTCAAGGTAGTTGCCATTTTGACCATTGGGCCATAGTCAGTGGGCAGTCCGTTAGCAAACCTATCAATCTTGGAGAGTTCAGTAGGCACCAAGTAGGGGAATAGCTTCATCCTCTCGGTGAATGCGGTGGCATACTCATCAACACTCATCTTCCCTTTCTTCAGATTCTGAAACTCATTGTTTAGGTCTATCAGATCTATCTCCAAGCAGTACTGCATTTTCAACTGTTCCAAAAACTCTTCCCATGACATCCTTAAGGCTTCTCCTCGTGGCATTGTATCTGCCAATAGCTTCCACCAGCTCAAGACTCCAGTTTTCAGCTGTCTTACTGCGAAGACAGTATTCTGTTTCTCGTTAGAGCTGCAGCTCTCAAACACCATCTCCATCTCAGAGATCCAATCCATAATCTCAACCGGCTTCGGGCTTCCTGAGAGACTTGGTGGTTTCGCACCCAAGAAATTCTTGTACATCCGCCCATCCTTGTTGTTTCTCCCTTATGGGCCATCCCTTTGCTCACCTTGAGTCCCTACTTGACTCACTTGGCGGCTGTAGTTCCCTTCCTCTGATTGCTCAGGAACTGGCTCCGTCGGTTTAACATGTACGGTAGGTTCGTCCCTATTCAACATCTGTCTCATTTCTTCCCTTTGTTCGGCTAACATAGCCCGAATCATGGCTTGAACTCCAGCCATGGTGACTGGCTCAAGCGCAACTTCTTCAACAACAATTATTTGCTGAACCACTGGGGGTTGGTTCCTATCTCCATTTGCGTTTACGTTTCCGCTACGGGTCCTTACCATCTCGATCTATACACCGAATAAGGTGAATTTAGACCTTTACTTGACGTTTAAATCATCCTTATCACTCCGAAACGTTTACATGCTAGTTCTAATACCGTAGTCGTACTTTTAGAATCCTAAACACATAAGGTTTCCAGATCCGGTCGGCAACAGACCATAGATCCGAACAATTAAAACCATATCCTGCACAAAGCATTTAGCACATAAAATCATTTTAGGCACAATTCCTAAAATAAGCTAGTGCTCACACCTCACAATCATCGCTTAGCATTCTAAGTTTAAGTCTAGAAATAAATCCATATTCCTAGTTCGCTTAAACTAATGCTCTGATACCAACTGTGACATCTCCAAAATCACGGCCAGAAAAGACCAATTTTGTTTATGCTTTATAAAAATCAGAGTACTTCATTTTATAAAAAGGTTGCGGAATTTGTTCCCAGAAAAACATGGTAAATACGTTATTAAAACATTTTCGAGGAAACGTACTTCTTTCATTTTAAAATGTTTGGGATGTCATCGTTAATACCGAAACATAAGCATAAACAGAACTTACAGTGATTTACACTAGTGATCTACATCTCTTTAAATCTCTCAGTGTAATGTCACTTCACTTCGTCACCTGTGATATACATAAATTGAGTGGGTCAGGTTCGGAAACCTGGTGAGTACATAGGGTTTTCAACCCATAATAATATAATTGTTATGTTCAATCATCAAACAATTAACCCCATTACCCATCCCCGTTATCTTCTTTACTCTTAAGGATTTAACCTAAGAGTCGTCTATCCTGCATTCTTTTATTCCGAAGTCCCTTACTTCCAGGGTTATAGGACTGGCACTAAATCCATAGATGCCAATGTTCGTTCATAAAGCACTAATTCCATAGCTGCTATAGTCTATTCATCGGGTACTAAATCCATAACTACCAGTCTTTATCTAATAGGTACTAAGTCCATAGCTACCAATGTTCAACAGGTACTAAGTCCATAGCTACCAATTCCTATAGGTACTAAATCCATAGCTACCAGCGTCTAACTAATAGGTACTAAGGCCATAGCTACCAATTTCTAATAGGTACTAAATCCATAGTTACCGACGTCTAACAGGTACTAAGTCCATAGCTACCGGTGTTTGTCCCATAGGCACTAAGTCTATAGCTGCCAATGTATACTCACATCATCTTCTATCTCTCATCATTCATCTACCCAACTCATACCCAACATATTCGTATATATAAAATACGTATACAGTTTAAATTCTCTAAAACATGTATAAAACGTTCATCCAGCATAGATAGCAAGTATTCAGATAATATGCACACATAGCACGTAGTTTATATAAAATACTTCATATCTATGTTTAAGATGAAAGGGACAATGCACTCACTTGAGTAGGTGGTGACTCAACACTCGGACAGCTCTTCGATACTCTCAAAACGATATTCCTTCGATAAAACCTAGTACCAATACCACTAGGGTTTAGTCTAACGATAACCGCGACAAATTAATTAGCCTGACTATTATTAAGCGTTAATAATGCTTAATATAACTCATAATAATAGCCCAAATAATTATTTTAAAGACCTAATAACATTCCTATAATTATTTGAAAATTATATTCATAATTGCGTAAGCGTAGCATACTTATAGCGAATTTTATCAAAAACCGGAACTTAATTGGAGCAGCGTTTCGAAACCGAAAAACTCCTTTTTCTCGGGACTCTGGGAGCCTCGGGGCTTCCCTCGGTAGCTAGGGGGTTTTCCTAGGGTTTAGGGGGGTTTGGAACTCTAGAGAGAGAAAGAAACTAGAGAGAGAAGTTATTTTTGGTGTGAAAATGTGGGCAGCCTCGGTCCCCTTTTATAGCCTGGTCCTCGAACGTACGCTGGGCGTACAGGTCCTCGGACGCGGGGCGTAGCTTCGGATCAGACCTCCAGGTGGCGAAGGCTCGGTGGTGCGACGTGGCTTTTTCTGGACCGAGAACGGCTAAGCGAACGCGGTGCGTACGAGACCGAACGCTGGGCATAGCGAGGGGCGACGCGTCACTCATCCGAGGCGACTTCAGCGATCATCATCGGACGGCTGGGAAAGCGCCACGTCAGCGAATTCGTATCAGATCTTGCAAAATCGAGTACAAAATTTAAAAATTCCTAACTTTCGTTGTACGAGCTCCGTTTTCGACGTTCTTTATATCCACACGAAGGCGAGAACATACTCTACAACTTTTGTTTAGACTCCATCGGCTAATTTTGGCTCGATTTTAAATTTTATATTATTAACGGGCCGGGACAGGATTGGTCCGTTAAATCCTCATAACTTCTTCATCCGACATCCGTTTTCGCCCATCTTTTTCTCGTTACGCTACTTTTAACGAGATCTTCGATTCTCGTTCAAGTCATGTCGGCTAAAAACCGCTCAATCTAAGATTCGAATTTCGGGCTGTACACTGCTAGTCCGAAACTTCGAAAAATCATAACTTCTTCATACAAAGTCAGATTTGGGCGTTCTTTTTATTGATGTTCTTAGTTTAACATATTCTACGACTTTCGTTTAGATCGCTAAGGCTAAATCTCGCTCTATCGTAAATTCATTATTTACGCTTTCCGGTATCGTGCCGGTTCTGTCGCGAAACTTCGACGGGTCATAACTTCTTCGTTATAACTCGGATTTCGGCGTTCTTTATATGTACGGAAACCATGTGACATACTCTACAACTTGGTTAAGAGTATTTATCCTAAATAATCTTTTGTCGAAAAGTCGTTTTCGACCCCTATTGCCTCTAATTTGACTAGCCCGGATTTGCGGGCGTTACATGATAGTACTGAAATGTATTATGCTTCAGCTGTAGATAAGGACACACAAGTTTTCTTCAAAGATTGCTAACTAATTAGTTTTCCATCCATAAACTAACATCCACCTGTTCTGCTTTTCCGATCAATACCAGAGCCTCCTAAGTAAGCATCGGAGTATGGTTGCACAAAAAATCCAAAATTTGATGGATACCATAAACCAAGAGAAGTAGTTCGATTCGAATACCATAAAATGTTCTTAATTGCCAACATGTGAGGTTCTCGAGGATTCACTTGAAACCTGGCATAGTAACACACTACAAACATTATGTCAAGACAACTAGATGTTAGATACAACAGAGATCCGTTCATCTGACGAAACAGGGTTATATCTGATGCTAGTTTATCAAAATAATGAGTAAGTTTCTTTCTGAACGCCATAGGGACTTTGACTTTTGAATCACCTACTATTCCGAATTTTGCCCATAGCATCTTTGTGAAGGCTTCTTGATTGATGAATATTCCTTCTGAACCCTGTCTAATTTTTAAGCCAAGGAAAAAGTTAATTTTACCCATAGAACTCATTTCAAATTTTGTTTCTAATAATTTTTGGAATTCAGCAGTTAAGCTAGGATTAGTTGATCCGAAAATAATGTCAACAACATAAATATGAACTGTAATTAATTGTTTACCCTCCTTCTTCTAAAAGAAGGTAGGATCAATAGTACATTGTTTGAATTTAGACTGTTTAAGGAAACGAGTCAGAGTATCATACCATGCCCTCAGAGCTTGTTTAAGACCATATACTGCTTCATCCAGAATGTAACAATGATTTGAAAATTTTTCATTCACAAAACCTGGAGGTTGTTCAACATATACTATTTATTCAAGTTCTCCATTCATAAATGCACACATCACATCCATTTGATAAACTTCAAAGTTTCTGTGAGCAGCATAGGTGAGAAATATGTGAACCGATTCATGTCTAGCCACAAGTGTGAATGTCTCTTCATAATTGATTCTTTCTTCTTGACAATAACCTTTAACGACCAAGCATGCCTTGTTACGAATGACATTTCCTTCTTTATCTATCTTGTTTCTAAACACCCATTTGATACCAACCATGGAGGCATCTCCTAGAGTAGGAACCAATCTACACACTTTGTTTCGTTCAAGTTCATTAAGTTCTCCTTGCATCGCTTGAACCCAATTGGCATGATCAAGAGCAATTTTAATAGTATTAGGTTTAATTTTTAAAATAAAAGAATTAAACATTCAAAATTCCAATTTAAAAAATAATGCAGTATGCATTGCTTTTTGTTGAGCACGAGTAGGAACTCCTGAAGAAGAATCTCCTATCGCTTAAGACAGAGGTTGACCTTTGGTCCATTTTTCCATTAGTGGATTGTTCTGATTGTAGGCTGGATCAATTTCAACAAAAAAAAATTCAAATTCCGACTATGCATCCGAGTCGTTACTTCCATTATTCTCCCACTGGAAATTTGGATGTGACCTGCCATTCAGAGTGAGTTCTCCCCCCTAGAGTGGAACATTTGTATTGAATTTTGGATTGGAGCTTCAAATGGTTCTGGCTGAGGTACATTTGGAATTGGTTGCTCAAGCGGAATCTATATATTGTGACAACCCAAACCTTTTTCCGTTTCCATTAACCGATTCCGTTAACAAAATTTGAATTTTATTGAGTTTCCGTCAAACTTCTTGGCTTAGAAACTCATCTAGCTTTATATATTTAAATTTTATATGCGAGTTGGAACTAAAATCGCGCGAAAAACCCAAATCTTCTTGAAAAGTGGTAGTTTCTTGCCTAAGTGAGTTTACGGCCGTAAAACCGTGTACGGTCATACACTCGTTTATGGTTGGTTCCGGGTGGATGCCACCACCAACCAAACCCCTAGTCTATATATATGAGACCCCCACCTTCATTTGAACCTTCATTCTCACTCTCTACCTCTTGACCGTAAACCCCAAAACACCCTTATTCTTCCGAAAATCATCAAAAATCGTCATTGGGAGTTAATTTGGAGCAGCTAGAACACATTTTTCATCGAATCCAGCATCCTTGTTCTTGAGTGTATGGTCGTACACCCTTCATGTCTGCAACTCTTCATTGACCGTAAACCAGTTCATGCTCGTACACACTTGAAACCTTCAAAAGTCGTATACCCTTCAAAGAGGCAGTTCACGGCCGTAAACCATTCACAGCCGTAAAATCCCTTTATGGTCGTAAACTCCATTTACGGCCGTAAACACTTCCTTAGTGGTACATTAGACTAAAAACCCGTTTTTCTCGATTCAATCAAGTCCCGGTAACATTCCTTCACCGAAAGCAAGTGTTTTTCTAACACTCTATCTAACGAAATCGTTAATTTAGATACATATATGTATTTAATTGTTATTAGGATTCCGTTAAGTGCCACATACAACAACTGAGTGAGTTCATACCTCTACGCTTTTATGATTTTTAAACGTTTTCAAGGGGAATACAAGCCAAACACAAACAATTTTTGTGAACTAAAACAAAAGGATATTAACAAGTTTAAAACTTATGCAATTGATTTAGTCCAACGATTTCTACAAAATACATAGATATTTTATCCCTTTTGTATTATGTAGAGCATAAAGGACACTTTTTGCTATAAAATGTAATTCCATAGTTTTCAGATACATTACACAAACCAAGTACAATTCATTTCAGGCAAAGTATATTAGGTATAGTGTGGAGAGTTTATCATACAGTTTTTAGCAAACCAGATTACATACATGGGCAAACTTATAAACTATGACAATTTTAGTTTATGATTTACATTACTACATTCGGATGACAAGATTATAAGACTAAATAATTATTTAAGTATAATTATTAATACTCTACCCAGTATACAACGGTTTCAATTATGAGAAAACGATACAGAATTGCATGTAAACTAGTTAATACATGATTGTAAGACATCTCTTCGATTGTACCCTTCGAGGTACCAATAAAATCCTCGACACTTTGTATAACCAGAGTCTCCTGGAGGGAGAGCGTGAGATTTATGAATAGATCTATTCGGGACTGACAATCCCACACCTAAACTGCTAGATATAGTTAGGCTGACATGCCTAGGTGAGAAATATCATACCATACGATGCCTGAAGAAATGTCGTTGAGGTCACTAGTGATATCAAGCATGGTTATACAAACTCACAATAGTATAAACTAACCTTTGTTTAAGGAATTTCATTCTTCATTACTTTTATTTTAATTAGTAGAACTACCATACATTACACTGGAGGATTCCAGGGATACATCACTCGGTTTTATTTTAATTAATAAAACTACAATACATTCTGGTGGTAGCCAGAGTTTTCAAACAGAACATACTATACATACCGGTGGTAGCCAGGTTTTTCACACATAACCTACATGATTAGAAAATATTGGATTTTATTGGGAAACATGCATTCCTTAAACAAAATTCAATGACTGGTTTTCGTTACAAAAATATGCTTATGAACACACCAGCTTTATGCTGATACTCTTTCAAAATCGCTTGTATTCTCAGGAAATCAGTAGACAGATACTTGCACCGGCTTTCAGAAGACGGAGGACGTCATGTGTAGTATCACAACAATGACTTACCATCCTCTTCTTCTTGATTATTTTTAGAAGAAAATGACTCCAAAGAAAAGACCCAATAGAAAGAAAAACAATCCCCCAACAGATCCAACGCTGCCACATCCACAGTTCGACCCATCCATGTTCCAGGCAGTAGTCACGGCGGCTATGGCTGCCATGATGTCGCAGATAAATTCTGGCGGGTCTAGTGGGTCGGGAAGTGGTACTCATCCTCTTAAACTTGATGGAGGTCAGAGACAACAAAAGGGGTGTTCCTACAAGGATTTTATGAACGTGAATCCCAAATCCTTCGACGGTAATCGATGTATGATTACCTTAACCCGATGGATCGAGAAGATCGAATCAGTCTTTGAGATCTGTGCGTGCTCCGAAGCAAACAAGGTGAAGTTCGCCTCCTGCACCTTCACCGATAGAGCATTGACCTGGTGGAATGGTCGAGTCAAATCCCTAACTCTGCATGTAGCCAACGCCATGGGTTGGGAGAGTTTAAAGGAACTTATGCTTGCTGAGTACTGCCTAAGGGGCGAGATGCCGAAGTTAGAACACGAGCTTTGTAATATGACGATGAAGGGTTCCGACATTGCCTCCTATACAGCTAGATTCTGCGATCTGGCTCATCTCTGTCCGTGAATGGTCACCTCGGAAAGCAAGAAAATAGAGAGGTACATTTGGGGATTTCCCCCTAACTCAAGGAAATGTCTTGGCTGCTAAGCCTTCCACTTTTGACATCGTCAAGTGCCTGGCGCAGACTCTGATAGATCATGGGGTTGAATTTGATGAAGTGGCAGCTGCTCCCAAACCACCAAAGGCAAGTGGTGGGAAGAAAAAGTTTTGGAAAAAGCGAAAGGGCCAGTCTTCGCACGAGCCCTCCAAGAAACAACAATTAGAGGCAGTTCATGTTGCTACCACTCCTGTCGTTGTTCCAACAGCTCAAGAAACTACTAGTAGATATGCTGGTACCCTTCCTCGGTGCGACAAGTGCAACTATCATCATCACGTGCCATGCCGTGAAATGTTGTGCAACAGTTGTGGCAAGAAGGGGCACAGAGCTCGAGTTTGCAAGACACCAGCCCAACCAACCAATCAGGATACTGGAGCAAGCGTTGGTCAAGCTTGTTATGGCTTTGGAGAGGTTAGACACTATCATAGAAATCGCCTTAAGGCAACAACAACTGGTAACACAGGGAGAGTGCTAGTGATGGGCCAGGAAGAGGCAGTTGCTGATCCCACTATAGTTACAGGAAGAGGCAGTTGGTGAAGAGAGAAGTTTTGTTAGTCATGCATTCATTCATCTTCTCAAGCGTCAACCCCAACCCTTAACCGAAACATTCACCGTTAAGATGGCTAACGGTAAGAAAGAGAGCAGTAACGACTTATTTGTTAGTTGTACCCTTACTCTAAACGACCATTCCTTTCCAATGGACCTCATGCTAGTTTCCATAAAGAGCTTTGACGTCATCATTGGCATGGATTGGTTGAGCTCCAATTGAGCCGATATCCTTTGTAATGAAAAATCCATTCGCCTAAATCTACCATCTGGCGAAGCCCTCATTATTTATGGTGATAAGCTCAGCTTAAACCTCCGTATCATTTCGTGTATCAAAGCTCAGAAATATCTGCAAAAGGAGTGACATGCATTCCTAGCCCATGTCGTTAATGAGAAGCATGAAGTTAAAGACCTCGAGAGCATCCCCGAAGTCTGCAACTTTCCTGATGTCTTTCCTGAAGAGCTTCCCGGAATCCCTCCCGAGTGCCAAGTCAAGTTCTGCACCGACTTAATCCCCGGAGCTACCCCCATAGCTAACTACCCATATTTCCTAGCGCCAACAGAAATGCAAGAATTATCCAGCCAGCTCAATGAGCTACTCAATAAGGGATTCATCAGACCGAGTTCCTCATCTTGGGGAGCCCCAATATAGTTTGTGAAGAAGAAAGATGGATCCTTTCGGATGTGCATAAATTACTGTGAATTGAACAAGCTCACCATCAAGAACCGTTATCCTCTTTGTCGAATTGATGACCTCTTCGATCAACTTCAGGGAGCCAACTACTTCTCGAAAATAGACCTAAGATCAGGGTACCATTAGCTACGAGTCCATGAGGGTGATGTTCCTAAGACAACATTTCAGACTCGTTATGGTCACTATGAGTTTGTAGTGATGCCCTTTGGTCTAACCAACGCACCAACAGTATTCATGGATCTGATGAATCGGGTGTGCCGCCCTTTTATAGAAAAGTTCATAATTGTGTTCATTGATGATATACTTGTCTATTCCCGAAGCGAGGAAGATCATAGATGGAACTTGACGCTAGATTTGGAAACTCTAAGGGCATAGAAGCTATATGCGACATTCTCTAAGTGCGAATTTTGGATCCGAAAAGTAACTTTCCTTGGTCACGTGGTAAACGAGGAAGTCATACACATGGACCCTTCCAAGATCAAAGCGATTGAGAGTTGGTCAGCACCAAAGACGCCCACAAAAATTCGTCAATTCTTGAGCCTCGCTGCCTATTATCGCAGGTTTATCCAAAATTTCTCAAGAATTGCTAAGCCTCTAACCACGCTGACTCAGAAAGGTGTGTCCTTTAGTTGGGGAGAAATATAAGATGCTGCATTCCAAGCATTGAAGCAGGCCTTGTGCACCACACCTACCCTGTCTCTTCCTGAAGTGGCGGTGGATTTTGTTGTCTACTGTGTTGCATCTAATCAGGGCCTAGGATGTGTACTCATGCAACGAGGAATGGTTATTATGTATGCGTTGAGACAACTGAAAGCACATGAAGTCAATTATACAACTCACAACCTAGATTTAGGAGCCGTAGTCTTTGCGTTAAAGATTTGGAGACATTATATCTACGGAACCAAGTGCATGTCTTCACTGACCATAAAAGCCTACAACATATCTTCGATCAGAAAGAGTTGAACATGAGGCAACAACGATGGGTAGAGCTACTTAGTGATTATGAGTGGGAAATACGCTATCATCCCAGAAAAGCCAATGTGGTAGCGGATGCCCTCAGCCGGAAAGAGTATTCAGGTCGTAGAGTGAAGGCACTGACAATGACCATCCATTCCCATTTGTCTGCTCAAATTAGAGAGGCTCAGTTGGTAGCCTTAAAACTAGAGACCAAGTCAGATGAAGCATTGAGGGGAATGGAAAAGAACTTAGAGATCACGGGAGACGGAGTCTCTTATTTCATGATACGGATCTGTACCCCAATGTTCGGTGGTTACAGAGAAGTCGTCATGAGTGAAGCTCATAAGACTCGATACTCCGTTCACCCAGGTTCGGATAAGATGTATCTGGAACTCAAGAAGTTATATTGGTAGCCAAACATGAAATCAGAGATCGCTAACTTCGTGGGCAAGTTCCTGACTTGCGCCAAGGTGAAGGTTGAATATCAAAAGCCCTCAGGTCTACTTCAGTAGCCGGAAATACCTAAGTGGAAGTAGGAAAGGATTACTATGGATTTCATCACTCAATTACCCAAATCTCCGAGTGGGTACGATACCATATGGGTAATTGTCGACCAATTAACCAAATCTACCCACTTCCTGGCAATCAAAGAAGTGCTAAATATGGAAAGACTTACACGAATCTACATCCAAAAGATAGTTCGTATGCATGGTGTGCCTGTGTCTATTATCTCCGATCGGGATAGCAGATTCACCTCGACACTTTGGCAGTCACTGCAGAAAGCTCTTGGAACTAAGCTGGATATGAGCACAACTTATCATCCAAAAACAGTCATAGACTTCGATAAGTTGTGGCACACCCAGTTATCACACTAGTATCAAAGTTGCACCGTTTGAAGCCTTGTATGGCCGTAAGAGCATATCCCCTCTGTGTTGGGCTGAAATGGGCGACACACAGATAGCCAAAGAGCAAGTCCCCGACTAAAAGCTTCAAGAGAAATCCGGGAACGACTAAAAGCTTCAAGAGAAAGGCAAAAGAGTTACGCAGATAAGAGACGAAAACCCTTGGAGTTCCAGGTTGGTGACCGTGTTCTATTGAAGGTCTCACCCTGGAAAGGCATGATACGCTTTTGAATGCATGAAAGTTGAATACGAGATACATAGGGCTGTTCGAGATCCTTTCTAGGATCGGTCCCATAGCTTACAAACTCCGTTTACCATTAGAACTTAACAATATTCATCCAGTCTTCCACGTCTTGAACCTTAAAAAGTGTTTATCTGACGAAACCCTTGTGATCCTTCTTGATGAGATCGAGATATATGAGAACCTTAACTTCATGGAAGAACCAGTCGAAATCATGGATCGAGAAATCAAACAAACGAAACAAAGTCGCATACCGATAGTGAAGGTCGCTGGAATGCCAAGCTGGGACCTGAATTCACTTGGGAATGCAAAGATCAATTGAAACAGAAACATCCTTATATTTTTCCGAGTCCATGATTTGTATTCTATATTTGAATTTCGGGACGAAATTCCCTCTAACGGGGGGGGGGGGGTGTGATGTGACAACACGAACTTTTTTTTGTTTCCATTAACCGATTCTGTTAATAAAATTTGAATTTTCTTGAGTTTTCGTCAAACTTCTTGGTTTAGAAAATCATCTAGTTTTATATATTGAAATTTTATATGCGATTCGGAACTAAAATTGTGTGAAAAACCCGAATCTTCTTGAAAAGTGGCAGTTTCCAGTCTAAGTGAGTTTACGGTCGTAAACCCGTGTACGGCTGTGTAGAGTCTAGAAATTGTAAAAGTCGAAGTTTCTATTCTTAGTTTCGCATGTTAATTATTTTACTAAGTCTTCATTTGTGCGAAGCGTATTGTTAAGGACTTAGTATATTTTTTGTACACTCATGTTTCCTATAAATAGGGACTGAGGTTAGAAGTAGAGTAACTATTGATTCAACGAGTGATTCAATAGTCATTCGCAAGTTTCTCTGCTTAAGTCTGTAATCAGTTTCTTCATCAATATAAGATCTGATTAATATTTACTCCTTTTGTTCTTACTTTTCATTCATATAATCATGATTTCTTTCTAAATCTCGATTACAATTCTCATCAATTTGTATCAGAGCCAGATTCAAACTGCATTGATCCGATTTTTGTTTTAGAATCATTTGCTTTTTGAGTAGTGATTTTACTCAAAAATTTTCCATGCATTTTGGTTCTGAAAATCTCTCTTGATCTTCCGATTTGAATCGATTCGGCATTTGAATTGTTTATTCGAGTGATCGATTAGCAATCGGTGATCAGTTCATTTGATCAATTCACAAATTCATCAAGTTTTTCAAGTTTTTCTGAAAAATTCTCGTCTTCATCAATGGCGAACTTCAACATGAATACCATGACGTGTTTCTCTCACTTGCTTGGTGCTTCAACCAAAATTCCAATGTTAATCCCTGAGTACTATGATCAGTGGGCTGATAGGATGGAGGATTACTTAAATAGAATTGATGAATGGAACAGTTCTACCTCCTATAATTGTATCAATGGAACAGTTCTACCTCCTATAAATGTTCAATCAATTGGAGCATCTGCTTCTTCAAATGATGTTACTGAACAACAGAATCGCATGAAGAAGAATGAGAAAAGATGTATGAGGGAGCTAAGAGGTGCACTGCCTTCTGTGGTTTATAATTACATTCGTAGTTGTAAAACAGCCAAGGAGATTTGGATCACACAAAAAGAGAAGTATCAAGGAAGTGAGAAGACAAAGATCAATTCTGTTAAGCAATGTCTTGTTGAGCTTAAGGAATTTAGACAAAAGGATGCTGAAACAATTGAAAACTACTATGATCATCTGAATGAGCTTGTTTATCATTGTAGCAGGTATAGAATCACAAGATCTCTCATGGAATTCAATCTGACATTCATCATGGGTCTTCGCAAAGAGTGGCGTAGTGTGAGTATGATGATAAAGAATCAACAAAGTTTTGATACTTCCACCTTGAATGATCTCTACAACCAGCTGAAATCACATGAAAGCGATGTAACAGAAATGTTTGAAGAATCAAAACAGAGTCTAGGAGGTCCATTCGCTTTAGTTTTGAAGGTTACTGAAAATGATGCTGGGGTGAGAAGGAAGCATCAGACAATGAAGGTTTCTTAATGAATTCAGATGATGAAGCAGTTGCATTTTATTCGAACAACAGAGTTAAGAAATTTTTCAAAAAGCCTTTCAATCCAAAAGGAAAGCAAATTGATGCGAAGAGTGGTTTCATAAAAGCTGGATGTGAGGAGAAGAAGAAATTTGAGAAGGTTGAAGAAAAAAAGAAGGATGCGAAAGCATAGAAGAAATTAAAAGGTGACTCTGTAATTGATTTTCATTACTGCAATGGTGCAAATCATTTTGCAGCTGATTGCATGTTGAGGAAGAAAGAGGAGAAGAAGAGAAAAATCAAAGACGAAGCCTACTACTCAGAGAAGCTTGAGGAGGTGCGTGCAAAGGCGAAAGGATTGTCTTTGGTTGCGAAAGGAGAGTATAAAGAAGAAGAAAGTGGCACTTATCAGATCTGGTCTTCAAGATCTGATGATGAAGAGATGAGGCACCCAACTCATGGTGCAATGTTCGCATGTTATGGAGAAAATTGCAAAGAGAATGTTTCTGGGCAATGCTTTGTGTCCAAGTCCACCGATAAATCTCTAATGACCACTAAGGTATGTGCTATTCTTGAATCCTTTAATATTCCTTTATCTGCTTATGATGCTGAAATAACTTCATTTGATGATACTGTTGCTTATTTTGATGCTGTTACTGTGTCTGCTAGTACTGAAGCACAAAATCTAAATTCGCAACTAGTTGAGACAAGAAGACAACTAGAAATAAAACGAAGCAGAGTAGATAAACTTAAATTACAAATGACAAATGTAAATTGTGATAGCTAGGGACAATCTTGATAAAGAAGTTAGGTTGTTACTAGAACAAAGAAACATTTATTGTAACTCTGCTAAACGTTTATATGCAAAGTTAACAACTTTACATCATTCATCTGAGATAAGCAAAGAACAACATAGGAAACTACTACCTTTTCTTGAATTTGAACGCAAAAAAGTTGATGTTGTTTCTTATGACTGCGATAATACTATTGCTCAATTTGGTAAAATACCTGATGATAGATTCACATATGGTATTGTCAAAATTGATGAATTTTTGAATGCAAATGAATTGGTTAATATTGTTAATGAAAGTTTGACAATGAATGAACAAGTGAAAATATTAAAGACAACTGAAACTTCAACTCTTTTCTCTCAACACAATTATGCTGATGTCGATGACAATTCAGATAATGTGAGTGAAATCAGTGAGATCGAAGAGGAAGAAGAGATTGATTGTTCTCAACTATCTATCATTAATATAACATCTAAGGTAAAAGGTAACAAAATTATAGTTGATTCGATAGTGGAGGATGAAAATGATAAACCCTCTACTTCGCAAAACTGTGACTTTGACAATGTGGAAGTTGAAAGCTGTAAGTCAAATGACACTGATGAAGATGAAGAAGAAGTGAAAGATTCGCATGAATCACCTCAACGTGTTGTTAATCAAGTGTTTGGTGATACAAAAGAATTCGACAAAGTTCTTAATTACAAAGGTGCACATTATTTGGAAACCAACACTGTGGTATATCCGAATTATACATGCACTGATAACACGGTTTTTCCAAATCAAGTCTTTGTCACAGCTGGAAATGTTGAGGAAATCAAGCCTGAATTCAACAAAATGGTTGAAAATGACAACAAAAAGTCAACTACCGAAGGTTTCTTTGCAAATCAAAATACGGTAGAAAACAATTTAACTCAAAACTCTTATGTTTTTCAACGCCAAAAATCATCATAAAAATGGATGGTTAAAAGTGAAAAAGAAAACAAAGTTTTTGAAAAAGACGAAAAAGCAAAGATGGAAGTGAAATTGAATTCTCATGAATTTAAGTTGATGGTTGGAAAGTATTCAAAAGAAAGCAATGTTTCAAAAAGAAAAGCAAGAAAAGAAATCTTTTGGCAAGTTGTGTCTAATGATAAACCTAAAGTTGCGAAAACACAAATTCCAAGAACAAAACCATCAAAATTTCAGAGATTAAACAAACAAAAGGATACAAGTTTTCACAAACCAATATATTCTGTTGACAAAATGTCAATGAAAAATAAGGATGAATATGTTCGAAAGTTTAACAACATTAGCAAATTTGAGACTTCGAAAATTTTTGTGAATGATCATAAGTTTCAAAATGTTAGAAAATTAACGAATAATTGACCAACTTTGAATGTCAAAACTCAAACAAAAACAAAATTTTCACCCAAACAACCAAATTTTCCAAATCCTTCGATCACAAAACTGACCAAAGTTTCGTATACAAAAGGAAAATCTGATGTATATACGATCAAAAATTGGCTTGAAGGGCAAGGAAAACAATACCAACATGGAAAGTTTTCAAAGCAACAGATAAAGACTGCATTCGACAAGTTTGTGAATGAGTCTTCTACTGGTAGTTCATCATCTCATGATTTGCAAGTTCCAGTACAAAAGTGGAAACCAGTTGTGAAAGTTGCGAAGGTTGTGAAGGATGAGGTGAAAGTCAATGGAAATCCAAAACTATCGAACAACTATATTTCAATATCTAGATCTGATGATGTTTGTTTTAATCGATAGTGTCACAGACAAAGTGAAAACGTGGTTTTTAAATTCAAAGAATTTGTTCAATGCTACTACTGATAGACCCAACAAGTCTTGGGTTCCTAAAATCTTTCATTAAATGCAGGTGATTGTGACGAGCAATATGATGCGAAATGGTATATTGATAGTGGTTGCTCTCATCACATGACTGTAAAAAGGAAAACTTGCGAGATTATAGAAGCTTGGAAAATGCTAGAGTAGTCAAATTTCGAAACAATCAGAAGTGTCAAGTGAAAGGTTATGGAAAAGTCACAAATGGACAATTCACAGTTAACCGGGTTGCTTATGTCGAAGGAAGTATCATTTCGAAATCAAGTTGTGTTCAATGAAGAAGGAAGTATCATTTCGAAAGTAGAGAAAAATGAAGTACTTCTCAAATCCAAAAGATATGGAGACATGTTCACACTCGACATCAAACCGATTGTGGGCAAACCTGTAGTGTGTCTATTGTTGAAGGCCTCTAATGATGTTAGCTGGCTTTGGCATAGAAGATTGTCTCATTTGAACTTTCGCAATATTAACAAGGTTGTCACTGAAGATATGGTTCGAGGTTTACCTGTACTGAAATTTGACAATGATACTTTGTGTGCAGCTTGTGAACAAGGAAAACAACATAGAAAAGGTCATCCAATTGTGATAGATTCAAAAATCATGGAACCGTTGGAACTTCTTCACATTGACTTATGTGGACCGTCGACTGTTACTACAATCAATAAAAAGTGGTACATTTTAGTTATTGTTGATGATTTTTCTCGATTTACATGGGTATTCTTTCTCAAGTTAAAATCTGAAGTTGCTCAGACGATGATTGATTTTATCAAAAAGATTGAGATGAGTCTTAAAAAGAATGCTCGCAGAATTAAAAGTGACAATAGTTCTGAGTTTAAAAATCAAACGTTGGATTCATTTCTCACAGCCAAAGGCATTTCGCATAATTTCTCATCACCATATACTCCACAACAAAATGGTGTTGTTGAAAGAAGAAATAGGTCTCTATGCGAAGCGGCAAGGACCATGCTAACATATGCGAACTTACCTCAATATCTTTGGGCTGAAGTTATGTCGACTGCATGTTTTATTCAAAATCGTTCATTCATTCATCGAAGATTCAATATTACTCCATATGAAATACTCAACAATCGAAAACCTAATGTAAAATTTTTCCATGTTTTTGGTTGTAGGTGTTTTATAATGAATCTAAAAGATAATTTGACCAAGTTCCAAGAGAAAGCTGATGAAGGCATATTCTTAGGATATTCGCAAAATTCAGTTGCATACAGAGTGTTAAACAAGCGAACAAGAAAAGTTGAAGAAACTTTCAACTTAACCTTCGATGATTACTATCTTAAACAAATGGATAGTAAATTTGAAAATAAATCAATTCTTGTTGATTCAGATACTCAAATTGAAAATTCAGATATCAATGATTTTGATTATGACTTAATTTTCGGAATTCCTGACAAGGCAATTGATGCGGTAGTTCATACTGATGATTCAACACTTACTACGAATTCAATGTCTTGCGAAAGTGTGCCTGAAGTTCGTATGGAGGGGGAGCATACGACCACAAATATAAAGGGAGAACAAACTTTCGAGGGGGAGAATGAGACTATGAGTCATCAAGTTGAGGGGGAACATTCGCAATTACCTTTAAATGATCAACAGGAACATCATTTTGAGGGGGAGCATCAAGATGAACATCATGAGGGGGAGCATGATGAAACAAAGACAATTGATCTTGATGAAAATGATGAATTTTAGGAATTAAATGATAATTTTTTTGTTGTAGGATCTGAAAATGAAGATATGCACAAAGATGCACCATTGGAATTCAATCCTGATTTTCCACCACTTAAGAAATGGACAAGGAATCATCCCAAAGAACAGGTGATTGGGAATCCACAAGATGGTGTGTTGACAAGAGCTCAAATTCGTGCGAAAAATGAGGTACGGAATGTGAACCAAGAATTATGTATGTTTAATGTTTTTATTTCAAAAATAGAGCCAAAGACAGTAAAGAATGCTATGGAACACTCAGATTGGGTTGTTGCTATGCAATCTGAACTGGCTGAGTTTGAAGGAAACAAGGTTTGGAGATTAATTCCTAAACCTTCCGATGTTTCGATTGTCAGATTAAAATGGATTTTCAAAAATAAAACCGACAAAGATGGCAATATTATTCGAAATAAAGCTAGACTAGCTGTTAAAGGCTATTCGCAAAAGAAGGAATAGACTATGAAGAAACATTTGCTCCTGTCGCAAGACTCGAAGCAGTTCGCATATTTTTAGCTTATGCAGCTCACAAAGACTTCGATGTTTTTCAAAAGGACGTTAAGTGTGCATTCTTAAATGGAGAACTAGAAGAAATAGTTTATGTTGAACAACCACCAGGATTTATAAATGAGGAACATCCTGATCATGTTTACATACTAAACAAAGCAGTTTATGGGTTAAAACAAGCACCAAGAGCCTGGTACGCAACTCTTACAAATTTTTTGAAACAATCTAAATTCAAACAAGGATCATTTGACCCCACATTATTTTGCAAGAATGTTGGGAATCATCTTATGCTTGTTCAAATTTATGTTGATGATATTATTTTTGGCTCAACCGACCCAACATTGTCTACTGAATTTGAAAATCTCATGAAGAGTCAATTTAATAATTTTCTTGGTTTAAATATAAGACAGAACAGGGATGGAATTTTAATCAACCAAGAAAAATATACAAAGAATCTGCTCGAAAAGTTTGGAATGACAAACAGCACAAAGCTTAGAGTACCAATGGCAGTGGGAACAAAACTAACTCCATCGTTAGATACTTCTGCTATTGATTTAACACTTTATCGAAGCATGATAGGGTCTTTATTTTACTTAACTAGCAAGCAAACCTGATATTATATTTTCAGTATATAATTGTGCTAGGTATCAAACTACTCCCAGAGAACCTCACTTAACTGCAGTGAAAAATATTTTTCGCTATCTTAAGGGGACAATTTCGTTAGGACTTTGGTATCCTTCGAAATCTGGATTCTTCATTCAAGCTTTTTCAGATTCTGATCTGGGAGGATGTACTTTGGATAGAAAAAGTACAGGTGGTGGATGTCAACTATTGGATGGAAAATTGGGGAGTTGGCAGTCGAAGAAGCAAACTTGTGTTGCTATATTAACTGCTGAAGCTGAATATATTTCAACTGCTGCTTGCACTTTGCAAATCATTTGGATTCAGAGTCAACTTCGTGATTATGCTATAAATATGAAAAAGATTCCCTTGTATTGTGATTCTCAAAGTGCAATTCATATTTTTCATAATCCAGTACAACACTCAAAGACAAAACATATTGGTCTTCGATATCACTTTATCAAAGATCATGTGGAAGATGGGAATATCGAAGTACATTTTGTTAAAACCACTGAACAACTTGCTGATATTTTTACTAAACCTCTTGATGAAAAATCATTTGTGAGAATTTTAGCAGGTTTAGGGATGATCGATGCGAACTCAGTGCCAAAATCAATCACTCAAGAATGAAAGGTCCATTCAGCAGCTCTGAATCATAATTATTCAGAAGTTACTGTGCGTTAAGTGGCTTCGCATTCACACATTTGGTAACTGAGGTTCAATTTAATTTTTTTCATTTCTGCTTTACGAAAAACATGAAAAACGAAAAATATTTTCATTTGTTTGTCTATTTTTTTGAAAAAAAAAAAATCAAAAACAACAAAAAGATTTTCTTTTATTTTGTCTTTCATTTTTGAAAAATATAAAACTCAAAAATATTTTCTTAAGATGGCTAAAATTATATTTCGTTTTTGTTCTTTTATATTTGAAAAATACAAAATCACAAAAATATTTTTCTTTTAACTTTGTTCTTTAAGTTTTGTGTGTTTTCAGTATTAGTCAAGAGCAAAATGCGAAGAGGTCATGCTTATGTTTCTATGGGAAGGTATCATTTCTTTCAACCATGTAATAGTTAGGATGTCCCTAGAAGCACGCTGCAACATGTTGACCCAAGCCTCATATGACTCTATGTGTGAGAAACGAAAGCTTAATGAAATTATCTTATGAAAATTTCTTCCCAATCAGGCTTATATTCGTATTAGTCAAAAGAGCTACCTTACTCTTCTTAAATGAGTAAAGAGTTTTCTGTTTGGTCGACAAATAACAGAGCTACATTCGATCTTATAACCAATCTTATTCATCACAAAATTTCTTAACACGATACACACACAAAGACAGATGTCAATGAGGTCACTTGATCAAACCAATCGTGATTTAGACATGTCATCATTCTGTGTTAATGATCTTGTTTCATGAGTCCGTGAAATAAGTGAAACCCACAAACTTTGCAAATTAAGGAATTGATGGGGAACTATGTTCCAGATTTTTATGAAACACTTGTTTCTGTACCTAATATTTCCTATACTCCAAATTATATTCATTCTTATGAGTGATCCTGATCAAATTTTTGAAGCCCACGAAGTTTGTTTCCCAACAGCGTCCAACACTTAAAGTTTTTTTTAATATAATTTTCATGTGAGTATATATCTAAAATCCTTGTCACTTTTTAAAAATAATCCAAAGCAATCTTGTCCCTGAACACAATGTTCAAACAAGTAATTTCGGTTACAATTACTAACCTTATGTTTAGGATGATATGTAACGAAATTCGCAAACCACCAAATTAAACCTATAAAAGAAGCCATTCGATACTTCTCTATAGGTATTCGATTGTATGTCACCGGAAAATGCGAAAGCAGTTGATTACCTCTCTTGGTCATTAATGAAGTAACCTTTGCTCGGGGTTTTACTGCTTTGTGTCAATAATTTGCTTCTTATCTCATTTCTTTAAATCACATGCACTCACGAAATCCTTTAGGTTCTAAGTAATCCCAACTTAGGCTAAAGATTTCACAAGACTGGTAAACGACTTCGTTTAAAATCCCATAAACGAAAGAGCCTAACCTCGATACCGAAGGATCTTCTTTCACACAGTTGTACTCACAAACAGTTTCCAGTAACCGTTGGCTATTGATTGCACTTTATGGGGCATGATCATTACAACGGCTATTGATTGCACGTTTCTAGGAACACGTAGCCTACTCTATTTTTGGAAACAGTTCATCTTTGGGATTAACATATAAAAGGGGTAGTCTTTTCTGAGAATCATTACGCGATTCAAAATTCTCAGACGAACAAAAGCCCGAATCTTTCTTTCAAGAAATTTCTCAGATTAACAATGGTTGTTACTCAATCAAACACAGAAGAAGTTATTTCAATGTCCCTCATGAAGATTCAAAGCACAAATTTCCAAGTTGATCCCAATGTCTCATCTTACCCAGAAGAATTGAAGATGTTGATCGTTGCACTAAAAAAATCAGCATCGTCAACTGCTATGTTCAGTTCATTCCCAGTTCCTATGACTTGGTTGTCAATGGTGGCATCAACTGCGTCATTCAACTATGCAACAGATGTGATAACCTTCAACCTGGTGAATAACAAGAGGGTTCGTCTTACCAAGAACATGTTCATCGACTTCTTGAACATTCCTCATAACCAACCGTTCTTTAAGCCAACCAACTCACAGATTATCTTCATGTTCAATGAGATGGGAAATCAACCTACTCTTGAAAAGATAAGTGATTACTGGAAATCAAGCTTACCTTGCATTTGGAACTTCTTGTTTGGAATCTTTCTACGATGCTTGACGGGAAGGAGTGTTGGTCTAGACAGGGGAAGAATAGAGGTTTATGCAATGGTTATAGGCCTTTACTATGATCTAAGTGTCGATTATGGAACTCAACTTTGGAAGGAGTTCGTCAAAAGCTTAGAAAACACCAATTTTGATAAGGGATTTCTTGTGCAAGGTACTTGAGTTTGATTTTGGAAAAAGTATATGCGAAAGAAGGAATTCAAGTTTGTGAAGGAGAAGATGTCGCAGAGTTCTCTTTTTGCCAATTTCCCAAAGTTGTTGAGGATGATGCAATGCTTCGCAAAGTGTCCTCTACTCACAAGTGTTGCAAGAATTCCTGATGCAATGCTTCGCAAAGTGTCCTCTACTCACAAGGTGTTAGTTCGATACATGAAGACTTTTGATCCTAATGTGCGAACTGGAGTGCTACTTGAAGTTAGTGGTGAGTCATCCAAGAAGAAGAAGAAGACTCAAAAGAAGGAAAAACGTGAATCTCCAAAAGTATCAAAGGCTGAAGAGGTTGAGAAAGTGGAGCCTTCTACCAAACCTGCGAAGGAGATCAAACCGACTAAGTCAGGGGTTTTAAAGAAGCTTCGCAAGTTGTCACATAAGAAGACTGCCTCTCCTACTATTCGCAAAACTGAAGTGAGTAGTAAGGGGGATATGTTTAGAGAAATTCCGGCTCCTGTTTATCCTATGTCAAAGAAAAAAAGAGCTCAAGATGTTGCGAAGCACATCACTAAGAAGTTGTACAAGAAAAGGAAGATGATTATTCGCAATGAGTCATCAGAAGATGAAGTGGTTCCTGAGACTCCACTTGTTTCAACTTCACCAATGGTAAACATCTCTCTTCCCATTACTTCGCAAATTTCCACTACAACAACTCTTCGACTCGAAGTAGTCACTACCAAATCAGTTCATGAGGAGGTACCTACTTCTGATATAGTTGTTAATGTATCAGATACGGGGGTACCTATCACGAGTGTCGAAACTACAATGCCAATCATTTTATCTACATCATTACCCATCTCATCTGAGAACTTATCTACTTCATTACCACCATTCATTCTCCCGAATACAAATATAACCACATCATCAATCTTTGATCATCCTTTACAAAATCCATTCACTACATTGTTTCCATCACAATCCCCTGAAACACCACAACCTATACCTTTGCAAGCTCAGTATGATGAAGAAACCGAAGGAAGAGGTTTTGGAGGAATATTTGAAGCTTTACACTTTGATTCAGAGGATGAGGAAATCCCTGATCATATGCTTATTTTAGGTAAACAATTTAAAATCCTGAATCGAAAGTTGAATGCAATCCTTCAATAACAAGCTGATTCTGGTACAAAGTCTTCTGTCTTGGGTTTGGAGGTTGAAGCAATGATTAAAGCTGCAGAGAAAAGAATAGCTGTTAAAGTTGATGACTCTAATAAGAATAAATGAGCTTCACATTCAAGATCAAGGGAAATCTTTTGATGGTGCTATAAAAGATTTGACAACTGCTACAAAAGAACGACATGTTCTTTTCGTACAAGATGTGAAGAAGGTCAGGGAAGATGTCAACTTCAAGGTTGAGGAGTTAAAGAAGGAGATCGCAAAAGAGCTTCAAGATCTTAATTCGCAAAACTTGGAAGTGCAAAAACGTGTTGATGTTGTTGCTGAAGCACTTACCAAGATTGTCACTAATTATCAGTTACCTGCTCCAATTATCGAAGCCAAGCACAAAGAAAATAAGGAGCAGTTCGCAAAACTAATTCAGTTGGTGACTGAATTAAAAAGTTGTGTTTCGAACCTTCTCAACAATCAATTCTTACTCCGGAATTCTTAACGCTTAAAGTCAATACTTCGGAGCAAGCTATTCAGAAGGCATTGGCCCCAATCACAAATTTTACTTCCGTTTTACTTAAGGATGCCCTACCTGCTTTCATAGGGGCGCAAGGGGGAGAAAGAAAAGGAAGTAAAGGGGATGATGCGAAAACCGTTGGAAAGCTACATTCGACTCAACTTAAAACAACTTTGCCTGTACTCACGAAACCAATTCCTTCAACAATAGTAACAACAAAGCCATTTACAAAGCCAATTCCTAAGGGAATTATAATTGGTTCAACGGAAGGAGGGAGTTCGAGTGCGAAACGTCAAACAGTGGAAACTGGAAAAGGTAAAGAGGTGGCTGATGAAAAGTCGAAAGAAGAAAAGAAAGTAGAGGCTGAAGCTGAAATGGAAAAACAAAGACATATTCAGAGCATTCTAAGGCAAAGAGCAAATGATCCACCAACTTTGAACAAGGGTAATCCTGCGAAGTTGCACTCATTTGAAACCATCGAATCCAAAGTCTTGGGAAATCACATGTACGAATTTGAGAAAAAGCCTAGAAGAAGTTATGATATTGCGAATTCAGACAGATGCCAACATGACTTTCCGATAAACGAAATGATGTTTATCACAGCGCAGTACAAGATCAGTGAAAAGTTTGAAAATGCTGATGAATACACCTACATGAAAATCAGATTTCATGTTGTACTTGCGAAGGATCAAGAGGAAGTTTGGTCTCTGATGAAGATAAAGAAAGTGCTAAATATCAAGAGGGATTAAATGTTTGAGAATATGCTTCAAAAGTTTTGATACGTTGTCCGAGTAGATAACAAGTCTTTCGATTTTACCATTGCTGACTTTCCCTTAATGAATCTAAATGATCTCATTCAAGTGGCTCTTATCCTGAAAGACATGGAAGAAAACAAGCTCAAAGGACATGATACTGATGTGTTCAGACTTGGTTTCTCACATATCAAGAAATTCATAGATAACTACTATGATTGCTTAGCGTTAACTGATGAAGAACTCACATCAGGCCATGGAAGAAAAGTCACAGTTCCTTGGGAATCAACATTGCCTCAACCAGAATTGAAGAAATTTGCAGACGGGGAGATATGCCTTAAACCTTTTGGCATGGTTTTCGCAGGCAAAGACACCAAGGGGAAGCCTAAAAGATTTTTGTTTCAAGTCTCTGAGATTGAAAGATACACCACTTCGCAATATACGAATTTCATTGTTCGTATGAATAATTGCACGAAGAATAATGATGGAGACAAGAAGGAGCTTAAAAAGATTATCACTTGGTATTTAGAAATCCGAAGAACAATGCACTCAGCTGTTCAGAATATCACAAACTGAATAGCTTCGACTGTTTACAAAGGGGGAGAATGTAGAGTCTAGAAATTGTAAAAGTCGAAGTGTCTGTTCTTAGTTTCGCATGTTAATTATTTTACTAAGTTTTTATTTGTGCGAAGCGTATTGTTAAGGACTTAGTATATTTTTTGTACACTCATGTTTCCTATAAATAGGGATTGAGGTTAGAAGTAGAGTAACGATTGATTCAACGAGTGATTCACTAGTCATTCACATGTTTCTTTGCTTAAGTCTGTAATCAGTTTCTTCATGAATATAAGATCTGATTAATATTTACTCCTTGTCTTCTTATTTTTCATTCAGATAATCATGATTGCTTTCTAAATCTTGATTACAATTCTCATCAGGCTGTACTCTCGTTTACGGTTGGTGCCAGGTGGACCCAACCACCGACCATACCCCCAGTTTATATATATGAGACCCCCACCTTCATTTGAACATTCTTGACTAAAAACTCTCTCATTCTCTCTCTCTCTCTCTACCTCTTGACCGTAAACCCCAAAAACACCCTTATTCTTCCGAAAATCATCAAAATCGTCATTAGGAGTTAATTTGGAGCAGCTAGAACACGTTTTTTGATCGAATCTAGCATCCTTATTCTTGAGTGTACGACCGTACTCCCTTCAAGTCTGCAAATCTTCATTGACCGTAAACCAGTTCACGATCGTACACCCTTCAAAGAGGCCGTTCATGACCGTAAACTCCCTTCACGGTCGTAAACCCCATTCATAGACGTAAACACCTCCTTAGTGATGCATTAGACTGAAAACCCACTTTTCTCGATTCAATCAAGTCCCGATAACATTCCTTAACTGAAAGGAAGTATTTTTCTAACACTCTATCTAACGAAATCGCTAATTTAGATACATATATGTATTTAATTGTTATTAGGATTCCGTTAAGTGCAACATACAACAACTCGAGGGTCTTCGTTTCTAGTTCGTTGATTCGACGCTTGCACACAACTAACAGTGAGTTTATACCCTACGCTTTTATGATTTTTAAACGTTTTCAGAGGGTAATACAAGCCAAACACAAACAATTTTTGTGAACTAAAACAAAAGGATATTAACAAGTTTAAAACTTATGCAATTGTTTCAGTCCAACGATTTCTACATTATACATAGATATTTTATCCCTTTTGTATTATATGGAGCATAAGAGACACTTTCTGCTAGAAAGTATAATTGCATAGTTTTCAGAAACAATGCACAAACCAAGTACAATACATTTCAGGCAAACTATAATAGGTATAGTTTAGGGAGTTTATCATATAGTTTTTACCAATCCAGATTAGATACATGGGCAAGCTTATAAACTATGACAGTTTTAGTTTATGATTTACATTACTACATTCAGATGACAAGAGTATAACACTAAATAATTATTTAAGTATAATTATTAATACTTTACCCAGTATACAACGGTTTCAATTACAAGAAAACTATACAGAAGTACATGTAACCTAGTTAATATACCATTGTGAGACATCTCTTCGATTGTACCCTTTGGGGTACCGGTAAAGTCCTCGAGACTTAGTATAACCATAGTCTCCTGGAGGGAGAGCGTGAGATTTGTGAATAGATCTATTCGGGACTGACAATCCCACACCTAAACTTCTAGCTACAGTTGGGCAGGCATGCCTGGGGTAACAAATATCATACCGTTCGATGCCTGAAGAAACATCGTTGAGGTCACTAGTCATATCAAGCATGGTTATACGAACTCATAATAGTATAAACTAACCTTTGTTTAAGGAATTTTATTCTTCATTAGTTTTATTTTAATTAATAGAACTACCATACATTACACTTGAGGATTCCAGGGATACATCATTCGGTTTATTTTAATTCATAAAACTACAATACATACTGATGGTAGTCAGAGTTTTCAAACATAACATACTATACATACTGGTGATAGCCAGGTTTTCTACACCGAACCTACATGATTAGAAAATATTCGATTTTCTTGGGAAACATTCATTCATTATACAAAATTAAACGATTGCTTCTCACTACGAAAACATGCTTATGAACTCACCAGCTTTATGCTGCTACTCTTTCAAAATCGCTTGTATTCTCACGAAATCAGTAGACAGGTACTTGCACCGGCTTTCAGAAGACAGAGCATTCAGAGTCTCGTCTTTTATATTTTCTTATACTTTTGATGTATACAAACAATGAATCAAAAAATGTAAATATTCATATCTTAATGTAATGGTTGCGTTTACTTTGATTACTATGATACAATTGTTGTGATACTACACATGACGTCCTCCACCCCCGAACGTTTCCGCCATTCCAGTTTGGGGGTGTGACATATATCTTCAATAGCTTCATCAACAATCTTGATTAATTTATCCTCATGATTATCCTTGGTGTTTGATTCTAATGAAACTGCCCTATCAGATTCATCAAACAAATTTAGAAAATCCTCATATAGATTCATAATAGGAGTAGTTTTAGAATTTGTTGATGGTAAATTTATTTAGTTTGACACTCACCTTCTTGATATTTCTTCATGTAATTGTCATCAAACGTAATATTGTAGGTTTCTTCAATCTTATATTATTTCGTGTTTAGAACATGATATGCCTTGAATGTTAATGAGTACCCCAGAAAGATTCCTTTATTAGCTTTTTCATCAAATTTGTTCCAATGTTCTTTTGAATTGAACAGAAAGCACCTAGACCCAAGTACATGAAAGAATTTAAGGTTAGGATTTCGATTGTTCAGAATTTCATATGGAGTACACATAAATCGTTTATTAATGTAAGAGCAGTTCTGAGTAAAATTAGAAGTGGAAATAGCATCAACCTAAAAATATAAAGGAAGATTCGCAAATGAGAGCATTGTCCTTGCAGCTTCGTAAAGAGAGCGATTTCGTCTTACAACTACAGCGTTCCGTTCTAGTGTGTAAGGAGAAGAGAAATTGTAAGAAATTCCTTTGTTTGTCAAGAATTCTTCAAATGCATGATTTTTAAATTCTGAACCGTTATTACTACGAATTTTCCGAACTGGCTTTCACAATTGTAGCTCAGCTTGTTAGATGAAATCAATGAGCTTCTGATTGGCATCAAATTTCTATCTAAGAAAAAATATCCAAGTAAATCATGAAAAATGATCAACAATAACCAAAATGTATTTGTTATCGCTAATGCATTCAATAGCAGATGGATCACAAAGATCAATATACATCAATTCATTTGGTTCAATGATCTTGGTATTTATTATAGAAGAATGAATCTTTCGACTTTGTTTTCTGAGCTCACAAACAACATATAAGTGTTACTTTTCAAATTTCAGAACAGGGAGTCCACGAACAAGATCACCAAATACGAGCTTGTTAATATCCTTGAAGTTTAGGTAGGAAAGTCTTCTAGGATATTACCAACTGTCATCCAAAGAAGCTTTCGTAAGCAAGAAAATAGATGGTTTCTCTTGGTTCGGATTTAGATTTAGAGGATACATTTCTTTTTTCATCCTTGACTTCAGAAGAACAACTTTAGATTTCTTTTCTATGATTTCTTAACCTTCTTCATCAAAAGACACTTTGAGACCTGTACCTACAACCAATTGAGAAACACTAATTAGATTGTGTTGCAAGCCTTCAACATAAGCTACCTTCCGAATCGTGAATTCTCCATTTGTTATCATGCCATATCCCTTAATTATCTCTAGTGGCACTGTTTCTATACTTCACTTTTCCGCCCAAACTCTCTTAATTCCTCTTTCCTTCATGTCATGTGACAAGAACAAATGCCATCGATGTACCAGTCTAAATCATATTGTTCGTCACGCATAACCTGTAAAATTTTAAAAGGTTTAGGAACCCAAACCAACTTGGGTCCATGTGAGAATTCCTTTTGCACAGGAAAAATCTTTGTTTTGACAACCCAAAAGTATTTTCTTTTGAAACTACAATTCATCTCTTTTTCCATTTTAAACACTTCAATTTTTGTTGTCACAAAGATAGATTTCAACAAAATTAGATTTTCAGTATTCTTTGAATTTTAGAGCCATCTTTTTCAAAAATTCTTTTTCTTCCTTTTTCAACTTTACATCGTATTCTTTGAGAGTAATTTCTGGTTCTGAAGAAACTTTGTTTTCAACCTTAAAATCTTTCGTTTTAGCAAGCGATTCTGAAAACTGTGACTTTGGTAAAAAACTTGATTTTGGTTTCGGATTTTGAGATGAATCAGCATTTTGATTAAAAGATCTTGATGAATTGACAAAACTTTGATTTGAATTTATTCCAAATTTCTTCCAAATTGTTTTTTCAATTAATACAATTCTTTTTGTATCTTGCATTCATTTGTCGTTCCTTTGCAATTAATTCCTCAGCTGATTTCCGAATGTTAGCTTTTCGCTTTTCCTTTCGAATCGGTCTGTCATTCTTTTCTGATGAAGTTTCACATTAAACATATTTTATACCACTTTTTGTCAGGCCTTATCGTAACAAAAGTCTACACGATTCAATGGTTTTGAAACGTATTTCCCTTTTGTTTTCCAGCAAGTCATTTCTGAGAGACCTTTTGTGTCATCAACATCATCTATTGGCTTTGACCAGAAAAGTTCATCACACCCTTTTTCATTATCCTCAGCAACCATTGATGATAATTTAGAAGTGTAATTTTTGTTCAGTCCTTTCTTTACAAAAACTTGATTTGGAACTATTTGAACTTTTGAAAAACATGTTGCTTCTTCTTTCAAAACTTTTGAAACTTTGTTTACAACAATTCAAACAAATTCGATTGAGTTTTCAGAAATTAAATTTTTCTTTGGTTCATCAGGATCTTTCACAAAAGTAGAACAATCAATTTCGTCCTTTACAGATATTTCACTCATTTCACTTTCCTCAAATTCAGAAATATTCTCAGAATCAACAATATTATCATAATTAAATCTCTTGCATAATAAGTCATATTTCTACATAGTTTTAATTTGATTTCTTGTTTACCTTTTTTAGTAAAATTATCTTTCAACATGTTTTTATGTTCTTTGGATTGAATATATTCTTCAATTTTCTCAAGTCCAACTCTGTAAGATTCAGAAACATCATCTAAAGAAACAATTGATTCACATTTATAGCATTCAACATCAATTTCATCTTCTTTCAATTCAACAAAAGGCAAAATCATCTTATGCAAACCTTTACTTATTTCACAATCCAAATGAAGCTAAGTAATATTAAAATATAGACATTTAGCAATCAAACAAAAGATATTTGTCTATTTCAAAAGTGCTCTACTATCTTTTAAGGAAAATAATATCATCTCTTGATATATTAAGCTCAACCTTCGAGGCTTCTATTCTCATTCGTCTCTCCTCCTTAAATGGTACCCTGTTAAATTAATCATTTAAATTAGAATTACTGATACGAGTCCTTTTTAAGCTATCACTAAAATCACAAATACTATAACGTAAATCATTCAATTTAGAATCATAACGAGATGTAGGGATATTAAGAGATTTAAGAATAAAGTGTACCTTAGTGACAACCTTCTCACATTCACTCACCTGCTCCTTGATTGTCTACATGGCAAAGCAGATATCTGAAGCTTTTCCATCATCAGTTGCATATCCTTTCTTCTCTGAACTACCACTCTGAATCATCAAACACCTTCCTGCATAACATCACTTATCAGAAATCACCACGAAACATCGGCCATGAGCCGGTTTCCTTACTTCTTCAACTTCCGACTCAATGGACCACACTTCAACTTGTCCATCATCACTGTCATCTTGTACCATTAGGATAGCTTTCGCAGCTGATGCATTCTTCTTTCAGAGTTCTTCTATCTTCTAAGTGTAGTAAGCTTCTTCTTTAACATTCTCCTTCTTCTCATTTAGTTTATGCAACATGCATTCTTTTGAAAAATAATTGTTTTCATGACAATAGTTGTAGTCATATCCATCAGCTAGCAACTTTTTCTCTTTCTTTTTTCTTGGTTCTGAAAATTGTTGTAACTTTCCTCTTTTGGCTTTTCATAACTCAAATTTCCCTGCTTGTACTTATTTAGGAATCGAGAAAAATTCTTCTTAAAGAATTTCTTGGGGTTAGATATCATTAGTGCTTTATCTTCCTTTGAGAGCTCATTATCCAAAACGCCAGATTCGAAATCTTCAACGACTGACTTCTTACCTTCAGTAACCAACGCTAAAGATCCAACACTAGAGACAAGCATTTCTTCTTTAGTTACATCACCTTCATGAGATTTCAAAATACCACGAGTTTTGCCAACGAATAGTTTTTGAATTGTTCATGTGCCTTAATAGTAGAAACTATAGACTTCCATTCAGATCTGAGACCATTCATGAATGTTACCTTTTCTTTAATGACTTGTCGCTTAAGATTGTATTTAAGCATTTTGCTTAACAAGTGATTAAAGCGATTGACTGTCTTTTCTAAATTCTCATTTGGTTTCTGCACAAAAGATATAAATTCTGACAAAAGTGTCGTCTACAAAAAATGTTCCAAGTCAACGTCACCTGAATATAATTCCTTAAGTCTGTCCCAGATTCGTTTTGCAGTGTCACATGAACTAACAAGATGGAATGTTTCAAGAGGAAGAGAAAATCTAATGATTCTCATTGCCTTTAAATTACACATCAGCTTGTCTTTTTGATCATGTCGAACATTAGTATGTTCAATAATGAGTGCATTGTAGTCAGTCTGAGTTTTGATTTCTTTTATGGTACCTGAATGCATATATATTTCATTCGTCATTGCATGTCATATGCTAGATCCATGTTCTTTTATTCCAAGAATTCAATCCTCAAAGTGAAGAGCCCAGAACTCATAATCTTTTGGAAAAAGGATAGGAATCCTTCTTTTTGATCCAATGCTGCTTGGGAGATTGGATGAGAGAGAGTGAAGATCGTCATTCGGCATATTAATGAGAATTCAACGAAACAAAATATTGAATCAGATGTGCAAACTTGAATCGAGTTCAAGGGAAAAAAGATATCTAGATATGAGATCTACAAACGATTGAAACGATTGAGATAACAAGTATAGTTCTGAGTAAATTGTGAAACCCTAATGAAACATTGTATATTCTGGTTGCAAAAGTAATCATCTAAGATTTGACAGATATGGAAGGCCAAAAGGAAGTATAGGTCAGAATTTCCAAGCCTTTTCGGTTACCTAGTACGTGAGACGGTTGGTCTTAGTGTTACTGGCTGGAAGAAGGTATCTAAAGATGTTAAGGAGAAATTATGGGGCGAGATGATGGTATAAAATAGAATGTTTCAATCATTTTTTTTCTTATGGTCAATTGCAGCTTAGTTTGATACCTAACAGAAAACTACATATTGTTGCAACGTTACTATAAAATTGATGTGAGTCGAAAACCAAATGTAATGAGTCGGCTTGGAAGCCTTCTAATGAACTTCAGACATAAAGTTTACAATGGGGACATAAAGCCCGATTTAAACGATATGGATAAACTTAAAAAATTCCTAAGCGATTACGTTCTATCATCCTTGATAAAAATCATTGGGATGCTTATGCAGAACATACAAAATCAGAGTCTTTCCAACCAGTCGCCACCTCCTTCGAACAACCATCACTACCTATCAACTGCTTCTTCCGAGCCAAGAACGAAGCTACTGTTCATCTTCTTGACCTATATTGAACCTGCAACAAACCGAATCGATGAATTCCTTCTTAAAAAAGAATATGATGTCAATATTGCATATTTGTGGTTATGTGGTGTAACATTATATGTGATGCTTGTTGGAGCTTAGACTTTTGAAGACCTTGATGAACCCAAGAATTTCTTCAAGGCTATACAGCGAATTATGAATGTCCAATACTCGATTCCATCTTATGTTAACATTTCCACCGAGTGTTGCCATTTAATCTCCAAATTTTTTTATTATCCTACTAAGCGGATAGTAATGGATGAGATAAGAAACCATGAATGATTTTTGAAGAACTTGCCAGCAGAATTAAGAAAAGAAGATGTAATGGATCAATTTGGTGGGCCCGATCAACCGATGCAAAGTGTTCATGAAATAAGGCAAATAATTGAAGAAGCTACAATTCCTCCCGTTGGAGATAATAATTTGAATAGTTATTCACTTATGAATAAAAAGTATGATTTTTTTTAAGTTTAAGTATCATTCATATATGAATATAACAGATAATAGATTCTTTATAGTTTACATTAGCTCCCCTCACATGTTATAGTCACATATGAATAAAATGTGTATTAGTTTCCCTCACAAGTTATATTCATATATGAAGAAAACATTTATCGGAATTTTGTTAGAGTTCATTTGATATTGATATACGAATAAGTAGTTCAAATTTTTAAAACACTTCATCTTATATTAACATACTAATTATTCATATATAAATAACTAACGAACTGTTACAAAAATCTAATAAATGTTTTATTCATATATAAATATAACATATGATGAACACTAATACATGTTTTATTCACATATAAATATCACATTTGACGAAAGATGATTTAGAAAAATATTTTAGGCAAGAAAACTTTATTACATGTAATATTGATATCTGGATGATACTTAAACAATAAAAAAGTTAAGCATACATTTTATTCATAAGTGAATAATGAATGTACCGTAATAAAAATTTGATGCGTTTTTATTCACTTATGAATAACGAGAGTTGACACTCTAGAAAAATAAATTTTTTTTTTATTTTATTTTAAAACCATATCAATATGTATGTCTATTTATAGAGAATAAAAATTATGAATTATGAAATATTTAAAATAATTTTTTGATAAAAGTAATTTTCCAAAAATAAAAATAAAAAAACAAAAAAAGTATGTCTTTGTATATAGTAAGGAAATGATTAGCATAGTTTAAGGAAACATGTTTGGTTGGAAAACACATGTGTATCCGTTACACATTTCCTCCCATACGCGTAAGTGTTTTGCGACAAAATTAATGTGTGGTTGAGAATGATTCCTCTATTCTCAACATCTTTTTTCTTAATTGAATCATCTCTCTCTCTCTCTCTCTCTCTATATATATATATATATATATACATACATACATACATATATATGTGTGTGTGTAACATCCGTGATTCCAAGGTATTGCAAATTTATTTAATCTTGCATTTATTTGTTTTGGGCCATGAAGTTGTTTGGGGCTTAGAGGTTGGGCCTCTTCGTGTTTCGGCTAGCTAAAGTCATAAGTTGGGTGTAAGTATGGGTACGTAGGGCGTATTAAGATCAAGGAAAACGTGGAGCCATACATGTACGCACAACGTACAAAGTGGTACGCGCATCGTACGTGTGTTGACTCAAAACCCTTATTTTTAGGGTTCAAGCCATATAAATATGTCATTATGCCCATGCCCTAGCCTATTATGAGCCTCCTTAACTCATAAACCCTAAAATCTAAACCTTATCCTCCTTGTGTGTTCTTGATCTTGGGAAAATCATTTTTAGTAGCTTGGAGCGTTGGAAAGAAGAGGAAGTTGATGAAGGAGAGTTAGTGAAGCTTGAGCTTGAAGATCCGAAACATCATTATCATTTAGCACTCATTTGAGGTATAAAGTTCAGAAATTGCCTTATGAATGCTTAGATCTCTTGTGTTTGAGTTTTTGGACCTTTTTTGGTCCCATGGATGAAGCTTTATTGATCAACATTGTTTCCCAAGCTTAGAGTTGCCACTCTTGGTGTTATTTGAGTCCTTAAGTCAGAAAGTTGCCATCTTGGAGGTCTTGAAGCATCCATGCATGAGTATTGGTCATTTTAAGGAAGTAGTTTGTCCTATTCCATGTTTGGGTTGATTTGGGGGCATGCAAGCCACCAAGTGGTCGAATTTATGGGTTAAGACCCTTCATTGGGCTCAGATATGTGTTTGGAGTCTCAGATCTTAAGGGTTTAAATTCTTTTGGGGATTATGGCTTAATAGAAGAGTATGTTGGGCGTACAAGCTCGTACGTGTAGCGTATAACCCATGCAGCCTGTATGCTTAGCCTACAGATGAGTACGCCTCACGTACTCACTGATTTGGGCATTGCGTTGTTTGGGCCTCAGTTTGGGTCACTTCCATGGATTAGTGACTTGGGCCGTGGTGGAAAATCTGGAACTAGACCAATGGGCTAGAGAACCATTATTGGGCATTAAGCTAATGCCCATGCAAAAGGATTCGGTCCAATTGGAAATTGGGCCATATGTTGGGCTTCATGGGATTGTTTATCTTTTGGGCCATGGGTTGTGATTTAAGGACCAAGTTATGTTAGGGGTAAAATAGTGTTTTACCCTAAGTAGGGATTTTTGGTTAATATGGCAGATCACTTTGTTGAATAGATTTTATTTGGAAATTGTTAGCTCAGAAAGGCATAGGACCAGCAGAAAGGGATCATTCGTTTCGATCAACTTTTTGAGGTGAGTTTTCCTGAACGGGTTTAGCGGGTCTAAGGCACCAATGTCAATCCTTGTTGATTATGTTGATATACTCGTTGTTGGTATGATACTTGTATGTGTAGTATTTGTATGCTTATTGGTCGGGTCCCATATTACAAGTATGGACGGGGCCCATATCTCACTAGGCAAAGCCTGTTTTATGAGTATGGACGTGGCACGTTATGTGATATAATGGTATGTGGTATATTGGGGAAACTCACTAAGCTTTGAGCTTATGATTTCAGTTTATGTTTCAGGTACTTTTGGTTCCAAGGGGAAGAGCTCGAGTTGATCGCATCGCACACACCATAGAGATTTCGCGTTTCATATTTACTTTGATTTCGATACATTGGATACATTGTTTTGATGAGATGTATGAATGATGTTTGAAACCACTATTTTTATTTATTATAAAAATAAATTTGTGGGACCATATTTTTGGATGTTTCAAGTTTGAGGGATTCGAACACACTCTCAGAGGTGTCTAAACTCCAACTGAGGATTTGGTAGTTTTTCAAAAGATAAACATAACTAACAAAACCATTTCTAAAATAAGAAAGGGTGTGGTGCGAGCAATCAGCTGAGCTCAAGTAAATTATCCCAAAATATCCATACATGCTTATATATGATATGAATTGTGAAATTGTGAATCGCATGCTAGATTAGGGCTAAGGATCTAGGAGAGATGCCTTTGGATGCCTGTTATAAGAGCTTATAGAATTGCATGCTAGTATTGATTAGTCAGTAATAGGATGGCATGTTTAGGATATGCTTGGTTTTGTTGGGTCAAAATATGGTTTATACTTTACTTTTATGGGCAGTTGTATTTTTTCTGTAATATTTGTGGAATTTATGGTCTAGTTTACGGCTGAGTTTACGGCCGTAAACTCATTTACGGCCCATGTGTTATCCGGACCATATTCCAAGTATAAATAGAGGTGTTAGGGTGAGGAGTAGAGATTGATGAACTAGAAGGAGTTTACGGCCAGAGAGAACAAGGAGCGTATGTGTTTGAATCTTGTGTAAGGAATTTAATTCATATTATCAATACATTGAGACTCATCATCTTCTTCTTCTCCTTCTCTTCTATTTTTATCTGACATCATCCGTTTGATTGGGATTCCACACCATCAAACGGATCTGACTGATACACGGGCAAATTAGGGACTTACAGGTTTTGATTACTTGATGCTTGAATGCTACTTGCTTTGTGCTTTTAGGAGTTTCAACTAGCTTAGGTTAACTAGTAAGTGGATATGCTAAGTTACATATTAGGGAAACAAAATTATTTTAGATGGTTACGTTTTAACTCTATTGTGAAAATCTTGTTTCAGTCCAACCATTGTAGTGTGAGACCTCTGATTCGTAGAATTATCTAGTTTTTAAAATTTGTAATTGTATTCGTGACCTAATTGGAGGAAGTTAGCGGGAGCTCCTTCTACATGTGATGGTGGAAAGTGGTATGGAGTTTCCCTAAGGAAATCTAGGATTAGATTTAGTGTTGGGAGCCTTATGTGTACGGAGATTGTTGGAATAAAGTAACTTGGCTAAGTAAAGGCACTTCTTGAGGAAAGTACGGATAGATGTGGAAGGTAGTATGGGCACGTACTAGTGGAAGCAGAGGATCTGTAATCGATTCAAGGAGGGTTGTAACGAAGCCAAGGAGCTTGTGTAGTTATGATTATCCCGATATCCGCATTGATGCTTATTCTGATAGTTTTATGGTCTATTTATAGTATGGTTGTATTGCGAGGTAAGCCAGGGGGTCGTTCCGGTGTTGGGGAAGGTTCAGGCTCAGGTTCTGGAGCGGGGTAGCTTGATGAACAGACGAGGGAGTTCATCTCATCTGAGATTGCGCGCAACATCTTTGATTAGACTCCTGTGATTTCTAGCACGGTCAAGGAGGGGATTCTGGAGATTCTTGATTAGGGATGTCAACGGGGGCAAACGGGACGGGGATTGCATCCCCCGCCCCCGCCTCTAAAATTTTCCCGTTCCCCCGCCCCCAAAATCTTCATCCTTTCCACCCCCGCCCCCGCCCCCGAATTCCCCTTCTGACCCCCGTCCCCGCCCCCGTTCCCCCGCCCCCAATTGATTTTGGGCAAACTTATTTGGGCTAAAATAAGTTCTTGTTTGGGCTAAAAGAAACTATTTTTTGGATAACAAATAGATATTTATAACATAACTTTACATGTTACAAACAACTTAAAAACATGTTTTTGTTGAATTTTTGAACGTAAAAATCATTTCGTTGTTTATTATACTTATATAATTAACATATATCAATTTATATAATTTATTAACGGGCCCCCCACGGGGGTTTCGGGACGGGACTACCAACCCCTGCCCCCGCCCCCAAAATTAAAACGGGGGTTAACCTTGCCCCCGCCCCCGCCCCCGTCCCCGATTTTTTTCAACAAATGCCCCCATACGGGACGGGCCCCCCGCGGGATCGGGGTCCCACGGGACTTTTTGACATCCCTATTCTTGATGAAAGATTGAGCGCCTTTTGCGCTGAGATTGTGGCTTTGATCGGGACGTGCTCTTTGACCTTCAGGGAGTTTCGGTCATATGCAACGGCAGACTATCATGGGACTAGGGACCCCATTGCGAGAAGTAGGTGGTTGGCATATGTTGCCAACGCCATTCGTACTAGCCGTTGTCCCGAGGGGGGACAAGGTCAGACTAGCTTCCTGCATTCTAAAGGACATGGCACATGATTGGTGGGAGGAGGTAGGGCACGCTATACAAGATGATGTTGCTATTAATTCGATGACCTGGAGTGATTTCTTGAAAAGGTTCTAAGCCAAGTTTTCACCAGTTATTGAGGTGCAGCAGCTGGCGTGAGAGTTCCAGGATCACTGTCAGACTATTAAGACGGTGACTGAGATCACAGCTATGTTAAGGGAGAGGGCACTTCTAGTTCTACAATATGTGGCAGATAGTAGATGAAGAAGGCCCGTTACCATGAGATGCTAAGGAGCGATATCCGATAGTTCGTTAGTCGATCCAGCTGTAAGACGCTAGAAGACTTGATATCGAGGGCTAGAGAGAGGGAGATCGATTTGGAGATGGAGAATAAGAAGAATCCTGATTTTATGTCTAGTGTTGAGGGTTCGGGCAAGAGGCCCAATGTGGTTGATATGAGAGGGAAGGGCTAGCAGTGCCAAGGCCATTGTGGCAAGTGCGGCAGATCGCACGAGGGGACATGTAGGATGGGTGGTTCTGGCTGCTTCAAGTGCGGTCGGACTGGTCATATCAGTAGGGTTGTACTACCACCACCACCATCACCTCGATATCTGATCTAATCTGCTTTCAGTGCAATTATAGGGGCCACAAGGAGGCCTAATGTCCGAGTTTGGCTTTAGCAGGACTGGTGTCAGCACCCGCTTCTGCGACATTGAGGATTACTGATAGCCGTTTGGGCCGGGCAGATGCGTCTGTGGAGAAGAGCAGGGCTTTCCAGCTAACAACATAGGAGGCATGTACAGCTCCTGATATGGTGACGGGTATGTGTCTTCTCCTTATATCTTTATTTATATTGAATTGTTGCTTATGTTTTTGTGCTTTATTTTCTAGGATCGTTCCTTATGAAAGGCATCTCTACTTTATTATTGTTTGATTCGGGGACTACACGATCATTTTATCTCTTGCGCTTAGCAAGAGATTTGCTGGAGCTCCAAGGAAGCTGGATTGTCCTTTAGATGTTGAGATTGCTGATGATAGGTCTATTCGGCTTGCAAGGGTTCATCGAGGGTGTGCCCTTCAGTTATTCAGCAAGTAGTATCTAGTGATCAAGTTCCCTTTCCTTTGCGTGGGAACAAGGTTATCGTGGGAATGGATTGGTTGAGCCCTAATGGGGAAGTGATCGACTGTGAGCAACAATTGGTTTGGGTTCAGACCCTAAGTGGGGGAGAGTTGGTGATTCAGTGTGAAAGACCGCAACATGGGCCGTTTATGTGTTCTGCAGCGAGGGCCAGAAGCTACCTTCATTAGGGTTGTGCGGGTTTTGTCGCCTATTTCATGGATACCCGAGATAAGGGTAAAGCGACCGTGGACGATGTGTTGATGGTGTGGGAGTATACGGATGTGTTCCCATAGGATTTTCCTGAGGTACCTCCGGAGAGACAGGTAGAGTTCACGATCGATTTGGTTCCAGGTATTTGATGGATTAGCCGAACCTGAATATGAGATATCGTCGTTGGTTGGATGTGGTGAAGCATTATGATTGCTAGATCCTTTATTACCCAGGGAAGGCCAATGTGGTGGCCGATGCTCTCAGCCGCAAGGCGGTTGCAGCTCCGATTCGTGGTATATACTTGAGGATGACAATGATCACTTCGTTACTAGAACGGATTCGGGAGGCACAAGTTGAGGCTATGAAGGAAGAGCGTCAAAAGTGAGAGTAGATTGTGGGTCAAGTGGCTTCGTTCGATTATGATACCCGTGGATTATTGACATTGCATCGGAGGGTCTAGGTTTTTTATTGGGGTGGAGTGCGTAAATTTCTGATGGAGGAGGCTCACAAGTCAAGCTTCTCCATTCATCCCGGGGCGACGAAGATGTATAGGAATCTTCGACCTGATTATTGGTGGCCCTGCATGAAGCGTGATATAGCATGGTTTGTGGAGTAGTACTTGACTTGCAAGAAAGTCAAGGCTGAGCACCAACAACCTCATGGCAAGATGCAGTCGTTGGAGATTCACATATGGAAATGGGAAGACATCTTATCATGAAGGTTCCCAGTACTGCGTGCAGAGTGGATCCTATTTGGTTCAAAGCTTAAGACAATAACTGCAACATTAAATAATAAAAATCACAACTTAAAAAAACCTAATTTTTTTAGAATAACCTAACATAATTACACACATTTTAAACTTAATTGACAAAGAAAAACTATAAAACATAAACTATGAATAAAAATTTTAGGAAAATATTATAAAAATAAATAAATAAATAAACTTCGATTCACAACTTAATAGCAGTGGATTCACAATGTAACATTTTATAAAAATAATATAAAAAATAAGATAACATCTTGTATACATCAAAAAAGTCATTCACAATATTTATACAACTAACATTACCTATAAATAAAATAAAGTTTTATAAATACACACAAAATCACAATAGAATTTAAGTTATTTGTTTGGGACAATTATGAAATTATATATAATTTTTAATGGAAACTGTTTATATGCGTCCACAAATGTGGTCATGATAATGAAAATTAATTATTAGCAAACACTTTAAACTCTTTATTTATTTCAAGTGGTAATAATAAGTTTAAGTGGACATCCACAAACCTCCTTTAGCGACTTATTTGATGTATGATTAATTTGAGATTATTTCAAACACAATTTCACTAATTATTATATTAATGAGAACCCACTTTGATGCTAAGACTCAAACAAATATGAATTCAGTAAGCACAAGTAAGGAAAAGGATAATGACAAACAAGTTTGATTTGTGGGAAATAACATTTCAAAGTGGATTTTGGCAATTCGAGAGGCTAGTGTTTTCCCAAAGGTTAAAATCCTACTAACATATTTGACACCCACTCTCTTATTCTCCACACCAACAAATAAGCTAGAGTAACAAACTCTATTAATTAAACTTCTAAAATTGCCCTCCAGATGGCCAACTATTATGTTTTGCCTGTATTTCTAGTTTTACTCCTCGTAGAGTACATGAACTTTAGTCATGGATTAGCAAACATCCCATTTCAGATTTTTGGTTCCACTTCTATCCCAATTAAAAGGTTTATTTATTACGAACAATTAATACATAATGTAATATACTTATTCACAGCTTAAAATTTTCATTCAGGCAAATCATCAAACACCTTAGAGAAAATGACTTAAAAGCCCAATGTAATATACTTATTCGTTGGGCTTTTAAGTCATTTTCCCAGCACCTTATGTGCATCATAAAATGGTTTTTTGTTCTGATTTTCAGTAAACATTTAAACATATAATCAGTAGAAAAGATGAGGTAAGATGCAAAACACCATAAATAACCACGAAAATAATTGTATGAAGGTAAAAAAAACACTTATCAAAGCCTCATCATAAACATTTATGTTCTGAAGAAGAAGAGTGACACATTGTGAATCGAGTTAGGCACAAAGGTTGTAACAACACCATCGAATCTCGTAGATCTAGCTTTGTTGCTCGCTGGATCTTGTAAATTTTGACTCGTTGGGTGCCCACACTCAAGGATCTGGCCACGCCGGTCGCTAGTGGTGTTGCGATCGTCGTCAATAGTCGCGCTTAGTAGAAAAAATCACAGATATGGAAGAGGACGAAGCTACCAGTGGATACGATGGTTCTATAGTGGTTTAATGGTGGTGGAACTTGTAAATCTGGAGTAGAAATCACAAAGTTATATGGCTCCGTTGGTGTCGACATGGATTTCGCGGGAACTCCTTCGTCTACTTCGTCTAAACACTGAATTTCACCGGAAGTACTTCGATCTTGCTGAAACTACTTCCAAATATCAAGATATGATTTAACAAATCCTAGATCTAGATGCAGAAATGTAGACATATAAGCAAAAATAATAGATCTGGAGCAAGAGTTGCAAGATATGCAAGATCCACGATGGACCTGAGTCAAAAACACCTTGATGAGGTCGTTTTTATTGGTTGCTCTTGATCTGAAGTGGAAAATGTCTTTCATATGACATTTCGGCAAAATAAGTGTGATTACCGACGACAATGGAAGGTGACAGTGACGACAGAAGGTGACAAAGGTGGTGGTACGTTTGTGTTGGTTGGAAAGTTTGAAAGGACTTAAGAGAGTTTCTTGCAAAAAATAGTTTTAAAATGTGTAGTTCATAAATTGTTACATATTTGGTCCGATAGATATATTAAAATCAAATCATGAGATTGACAATTATACCTTTATGTTTCCATTTATCAAAACTATATATATATATATATATATATATATATATATATATATATATATATATATATATATATATATATACTAGAATATTTAATGATAATATAAACATAAATGATTTTTAGAGTTTCTTAACCTTGTATGTTTTTTATTTAATTTTTTACGTCTTTTCTCTCTCTCTCTCTCTCTCTCTCTATATATATATATATATATATATATATATATATATATATATATATATATATATATATATGACTTAACTAACAGGCACAAAATCCGAATATATATACATACATCAACATATGTAGGGATGTCAAAGGGGGCAAACGGGACGGGGATTGCATCCCCCGCCCCCGCCCCCGCCCCCAAAATCTCCATCCTTTCCACCCCCGCCCCCGCCCCCGAATTCCCCTTCTGACCCCCGTCCCCGCCCCCGATTGATTTTGGGCAAACTTATTTGGGCTAAAATAAGTTCTTGTTTGGGCTAAAAGAAACTATTTTTTGGATAACAAATAAATATTTATAACATAATTTTACATGTTACAAACAACTTAAAAACATGTTTTTGTTGAATTTTTGTACGTAAAAATCATTTCGTTGTTTATTATACTTATATAATTAACATATATCAATTTATATAATTTATTAACGGGCCCCCCACGGGGGTTTCGGGACGAGACTACCAACCCCCGCCCCCGCCCCCAAAATTAAAACGGGGGATAACCTTGCCCTCGCCCCCGCCCCCGTCCCCGATTTTTTTCAACAAATGCCCCCATACGGGACGGGGCCCCCGCGGGATCGGGGTCCCACAGGACTTTTTGACATCCCTAAACATATGTACACGCAAAGATATTATATCGGCTAGAAGAGGTCCCATGCAAAAGCATATCCTTATCAAATATGCATGTTTAAAGTTTTTTTTTTTTTTTTTTTTTTTTTTTTTTAAAGAAAAAAAATCAAGTATGAATGCTTACCAAGACAATAAAAGAGTCAATTGTTCACATTTAATATTACCTTCAATCATTGTGTTGGAATTGGTGGATAAACGTTTCCATCAATCAAAATAAATCTAGAAATTCGACCGATGAAAATTCCACCATGCATTTTTATCTATTTTTTCTTCTAATAAGTATTAAATTTATTTTGCTCGACATTTCAAATGTATAGTTATAAACAAGGGAAATTTTCATACACGCCGTTACAAACATTATGTCTATATCTTTTCAAAGTTTATAATTATATACATATCCTTGTTAACCTATTAAACTCATATTTATATCAAAATTTATATTTTAATTAGGTTTATATCAAATTAATATTAAAATTTTTATCTAAAATTCTAGCCTCTGGAGATTCCCATGTGGATAGATGCTTGATCTGCAGGATGGTCAAGGCCGAGCACCAGAGGCCGCACAACAAATTGTAGCATCTAGAGATTTCCATGTGGAAATGGGAGCAGATCACGATTCACGATGGACTTCATCACCAAGCCGCCGAGAACGGTGAAAGGGTTCGACACTATTTGGGTCATCGTGGATCAATTGACCAAAAGTGCTCATTTCCTGCCTATTCAGGAGAGTTCATCAGCCGAGAAGCTGGACGACATGTATATACGCGAGATTGTCGCTTGTTAGGGGGTATAACGTCTCAAACCATGATGTTCGGTTTACCTCCCGGTTTTGGCAGAAGTTCCACGAGGAACTGGGTACACGACTGTACTTCAGTACAGCCTACCATCCACAAACGGATGGCCAGAGCGAGCGGACCATACAGAATCTCGAAGATATGTTGAGGGCCTGTGTCATTGACTTTGGTGGGGGATGGGACTCCTACCTACCCCTTGTAGAGTTCTCCTACAACAACAGCTTTCACTCCAGCATTGGTGCCCTACCTTATGAGCTGTTGTATGGACGGAGATGTCACACCCCAGTTTGTTAGGGCAAGGTGGGTCACAAGGTGATGGGTTGAACCGAGGTAGTCTTGTAGACCACCGAGATGATTCAACAAATTAGACAGCGGTTGCAGACCACACAGAGTCGGTAGAAGAGCTATGCAGACTGACGCCGGTCAGAGTTAAAGTAGCAGGTGTTGGATTAATGTCTAAGTCCATAACTATAATTGGTAAGACTTGACCAGACCCGACATGGTCCATTTGGGTTGCATGGCATCGGGACAATTGGATTGACAAGATGAGGAAAAAGGATACTAGTGATTTATATTAATATATTATAAGCTGTAATATATTAATATATAATCATATTATTTAATTAGTATTGATCAAGAATTAATTTGTAATTAATTAAGTGATCAAAAGGAACTAATTAAATATGGACTCTAAGATATATGTGTGTGATGGGCCAAGTTCATTTAGGTTGGGCTAAGATTTCATGGATAGTCCATGGAGTGTTTAACCCATGGATCATATGAAATGAAAGGTCATGGGTATTAGGGTTTAACCCTAATCTCCACACTATATAATGATGTCCTTGGTTGGTGAATGACACTAGTGTGTGTACACAAAAGGGCAAGGCCGATTTCACAAGAGAGAACCAAAGTATCCTTATTCTCAAGGTTATTCCATGTGTTCATGGTGTTGTGTGAACCATTTGTGGTGTCACACTTGGGGCACTAGGCACTCAAGCTTCATGAAGACAAGTTACATAAAAAAGGTATGTATTCTATCTATTTTATTACCCAAGTATATGATATTTGTATGCTAGTATAAGGTAATATCTTGGAAACTTCATACTTGCATGTATAATAAAGAAAACATAGATCCAAGGTATTTAGGGTTGTATGTGCACCATAGGATGTTGTAGCATACTAAAACCCAACAGTGGTATCAGAGCCATGGGTTGTTTTCTTTTATATTAATGCAAATGTTTGATTTTCAAAGTTGGAAAAAAAAGGAAAAATAAAACATGAAGTTTGTCAAATTTTAAGATAATTACTTGTTTTGTGAAAAACTAATTATTTGTAAAATTTGAATAATTTGCTATAACAGTTGAATTAGGTCAAATTTAGTAAAATATAAAATGATATGATTATTTTATTAGTTTTAAAAGTTTGATCTAAATGTTTTAAGGAGTTACAAATTTTTTCATAAAATTTTGGAGCTCAAAAGTTTTTTTTTTTTTTTTTAAGTTGTGATCTTAAGTGTTTTAAAAACTCCATAAGTTATGGATATGAAAAGGTTTTAAAAAACATTGATTCAAAGTTTTTATGGAGTTACAAAATTTGGTGTTAATGTTTTAAAGAATTCATAACTTATTCTTAAGTTATAGAACATGAAAAGTTTCATCATAAAACAAGCATTTAACTCCATAAGTTATGGATTACTAAAAGTGTTTATGTTTCCTTGATTTATGAGTTAGTTTATATTAATGAAAAAAAATTGTGTTTTAGTTGTTTTCAATCCTAATGAATCTAGAGGTAGTTCATAAAATGTGTTTTTATAACTTGTCCTCAAGTTACATAAAAGGTCATATTTATCAATCTTAAAACTCATAAAAGTGCCATAGGTTACATAAAAAAAATATGAAGAGTCTTTTTCATTAAATAGTATTATGACTCCATAACTTGTCCTCAAGTTATGGATGTTTAAGAGTCACTTCTTTAAAAGTGTTATTAAAAAATAAGAGGTTACATAAAAAAATGAAGAGTCTTCATTTTAATGAACCATTAAACTCATAAGTTATGAAATCAAAAGTTTTGAATAGTTTCAAAAACTTGCCCTCAAGTTTTGGAATTTGTAAAGTTTTCCCATGAATACTTTAATTCCAAGTTAAGCCCTTAGAATTTTAAAAGTTAAAATTCAACCCTTATACTTTATAATATTATAAGTTAATAATATTTATATACACTACTAGAAAAACAGCCTTTTACGACGCGCAATGCGTGTCGTAAAAGGCTTAGACGACGCCCAAATGCGTGTCAAGAAAGGCCCTGTCATAACGAGAGACGACACGCTTTTGCGCGTCGTCTATTTACGACGCGCATTGCATATCATTAAAGCCTCTGTCAAGAAATTTCATGTCATAAATGATATGACACACATTTTTGCGTATCATAATTTTATATGTTTAAAAAAAATATTATATATAGATTTACTAATTTTCAAATTAAATTTGTATTTAATGTCTCATAATAGAAAATAAAATATCATATACAAAAAAAAATACAATCGATTGCATAAAATTTAATTTCATACAAATAATCATTACATGGAAAGATAAAACAAATCAATAGAAGTTGTAACAAAAATTTACAAACTAATTAGATACAAGAAATATAAAAAAATATACCCTCAAATGCTTTTCAAAGTCTAATCTCCATGTCAGCTCTTTAACTCACTTCTTCAGTTTGTCCTTAGCTTCTCTAAGAGCTCCAACATCTCTTGCAGCCTGTGACAACATATTATAATTTTTTAATTACTATTTATTCTTATAATTGAAAGCATTTAGATAAAATTGTAATATATAATACTTGGATTTTTTACAAAAATCCACTCACCAGCTTCAACATTCTTAATTCTTTCCTTGCTACCTTTGAGGAAACTCTCTTTACTTGATAACTTTCAGCTGCATTAAGACAAAATACAAATCATTATATTTCTACATTGTTCTTATTTTTAACCTTTAATTGAATTTCAAAATGAAAATGACAAGATTTTCTTACATTTTCCATTTAACAAGTCTAGGCCTCTCTCATGTAAAATCTTCAAGTGAAAAACGTATCCAGACAAGAAAACATCAACACCTACTTCATATGGATAATATTTCATTCCATAATCCTTCTCAAGACTAAACACAACATAATCAAAAACATTTGAATTTATGAAAACAAGTAAAGATAATATGCAATCCAGGGAAAACATGAGAATAATGAAAAGGAAATAGCTAAACTTGGACTTTGACTTCAAACCGAATCCTTTTCAACTTCAGTATTCAAGCTTTTCTAGGTGAATTCACTAACTTCTCTTTTGACTTGTACTAAAAATCATGTCTATTAGTCTTACCAGGCATTTTAACTAATTATAAAAAAAGTTACCCTTCAGGTTGTGGCTGGATAGAAGGCAAACTTATCCTTAAATTGGTTTCGGGTCTTTGCTGTTTTGTATTAGGAACTGGTTTTGATCCCACTTGCATCCTTTTTTTATATGACTTATATTTAGTATCATCTTGCCTCATAGTTTCAACAGCTATAACTTGGTCTTCAACAACTATATCTTGGTGGAGATGCACTCCCCACAGTGGTGTGAACTATTTCAGTACAGAGAACCCATTAAAAAGTCGCTCCAGTTTTTCTAAGTGGTCTGCAGCAAAGAACAATTAACATCAACAATATAGGCATGTGATCTAACTATATAAATTAGCAGTTGAAGTAATAAACTTAAATGATGATCTGTTCATCTTTATATAGAAAAAAACTATGGTATCCATTTAAGGTATGTTATGCTTCATAAAGAGGCCAAAAATTCCTCAAGAAGACAGTAGTTAAAACAAGTCAAGAATAATTTAGTACATTGAATCATAAAATAAGATCAAACTTACCTTGAATGAGTTTTTTTTTTCTAATCCAAGCTCTTCTATTGTTTTGAAAATATAAAGTGATACCAGTTGGTTTAGGCCCTGAACTCACCCTTTTAACACTAATCAAAACAGCAATTTCTGTATATATTACCTTTGAAAGAGACTGATATTTCATTTCACATATAAGTCATCCTTTTTCTAGTTAATATTGATCGCTTTCACGCACATAGCTTTCCTCTTCCTGGAAATTAATTATATTGGAAAAAAAATATATGTAGTGATAATAAAAACTTACACATTTAATGCTTGCACGACCGGATTTATAAATTTCATCCTGGATGATGCTGTCTTCTTCTGTAGATTTGGCTTATGTTCCTTCGCCTTTATCTTCATATAAAGATGAATAGCTTTAAACTTGGTTAGAAATTAGAACCAAAATATTAAAATCTAGGAAATCATGTTCATGTTTGAATGACTCATTTCATACATTCAAATTCCATTCCATCATAACAAACAGAAGCTTAAAAAAACATAAAGAAATCTGAAAAAAAGGCAAAATAGGTATTTTGAAAGCATATATGTTTATCCAGCCAAGCCAAATATTACACAACAGCTGCACCATCGCATATATGTGCATTTTTCGGCTCTCCATCTCTACAGGATTCTAAAAAGAATGAGGGAAAATGGGTATTTTGAAACTATGGAAGATTATATAGTAGAAACCAGCATATCATTATGCAAATACTACCCCCGGAAATAAAATTGAATTTGAAAATTTGAAGTTGAAAAGAACAAAGGTCACCATGAATTACATGATATATGAGTAGAAAGAACTTAAAATGGGGATAAAATAGTAAAATTAAAATCCAATTTAAATACTTTAATACATTACCTTAAGAGATTTTGGAAGGGCTAAAGGTGACTGATGCAGGAAGACCTGATCAGGGTTTAGTTTTGAATAAAAACAAAGTACTCCCCACAAGCATAAATTCCCTATTCTCATCAAATTTTGAAATTCAAGGACAATCAAGATAAATGGCAACTTCTTTAAAGATTTTCACCATACCTTAAAGTACAGATGATGCATTCTCTTTTTCTCAATTTGCCGACTTCCTTACAAATGTTTTACGATTACAACAGAAACAAATAGATACAGATGGTAATTTTCTTATTCTACTTCAGATTCAAAACCTACATGACATCCTATTTATGATTATTTATTACTTGAAGTTTTTACATCAATCATTATTCCCATTTCCCAACAACTAGCAAACATATAATAAGTTCACATTAAACTGACCTCTTATGTTTCATCAGGCTTTGGTTCATGCATAACAAGAATCTTCTCCACATGATCACCACGCAACACCTCAACATTCACCTAAAACCATCCACAAACAACATCTAATTGCATCTTTAACAAACCGAAGGATCTGACAAAGCTCACCATGAACTTACCTTCTCACCCACTTTGCATTGGTCAAGAATTTTGTATAAATCACTCCCACTATCAACCTTTTTCCCATTTATAGATGTTATTATATCACCCAATACAAGTCTCCCATACGCATAACGTTTTGTTGATACAATACCCTGAACAAAGTCAAATTCAAATTATCAAGTTTTGGAAGCAAAAGTGAAAGTGAGATAATTAATAAGAACACAACCACAAAATTACCGCTTTTCCAGCTGGGCCATTTGGAGGTGGAAACTTTATCCCTAAAATTGGTCATGTAACTTTCCCAAAGTGCACCAACTGGTCAACAATTCCACCTACTGTGTCAACCGGAATGGAAAAACCAACACCAGAGGATGCACCAGATGGAGAGTATATGGTTGTATTTACACCAATAAGGTTGCTTGAGCTATCAAGAAGTGGCCCTCCACTGTTTCCAGGGTTGATTGCAGCATTTGTCTGAACTACATCTTGGATTGGGCGCCCAGTTGATGCAGAGCTAATTTCTCTCCTTACCCCACTATAAATGTATAAGGATCAAATTCCAAACATGTTTCTTTAAAAAGTAGGTCTTTTGAACGAATTTCATACCCGATGACACCATTTGTAAGTGTGTGATCAAGCCCAAACTGTAGTGGGATAAGATGTTATGGAGATATTAGTAGAAAATACACAACATACACATACATTCATATATGATATATATATATATATATATATATATATATATATATATATATATATATATCTACACTCACAGGGTTTCCAATAGCAAAAAAGTGTTGCCCAACAAGCAAGTCGGCTCACACACCAACTGGGATTGGTCTAAATTTGTCTTTTGGTGCATCGATAGACAATACAACAACATCTTTATCTTGGTCAAAACCAACAACTTTTGCATCATAAGTGGTCTGGAACAACAAGATAGAGAGTAATACTTCTGTAAGAACTTCTCATTAAATCAGATAATTAACTTAAAACTGTGTTTGGATGATTATGTTCCTTGAAGAAGTATCAAATTATATTTGAACCTGAATATGGGTGTAACGACCCAATTTTCACGCCCAAAAGAATTTCATTTAAATTAAGTGGTTTGTAAAACATTTGTAGTAAAAGATCATCCGTTCATATTGTTTCATAAAACATATCTCGTGTCTGAAAACCCAAAACATGAAAATAATAATAATGTCAGAGTAAAATCCCAAAACATCTCACAAATCCGGAAAACCAATGTGTGTGTGTATGATGTGCCGCTACCGCGCCAGCTCCTTCCCCTTCACTGAAGAGGTACCTGAAACCAAAACTGAAAACTGTAAGCACGAAGCTTAGTGAGTTCCCCCATTGTACCACATACCATACAATCATATCACATACATACTACCAGACATTTCAGGGGTGCCCGACCTACCCGGTACGGCCATTCTGGGGTGCCGACCTACCCATGCGGCCATTCTGGGGTGCCATCCTTCCCGTGTCAAGCCATTCTGGGGCACTGACCTACCCATGTCGAGCCATTCTGGGGTGCTGACTACCCTTCGGTCCTAACAACCAAACCTCAGGGACTATTTCACCCCCTACTACTACTATCACATATCACATAACATAAACATATTATTAGACATATCTGGGGTGCCTGAACTACCCTTCGGTCCTAACAACCGAACTCGGGGACTGGTCCCCTCCTACTACCTCTATTGCATATAACATAACAAGCCATCATGCAAACATATCATCACATAATGTCAGACGTATCCGGGGTGTCTCACTACCCTTCGGTCCTAACAACCGAACTCTACTACTATCACATAAGACGTATCATGCTAGCATATAACATATCAAGTAGTAGCTATCCTAGATGATATCACAAAGACAATCATCTATCATACGAACCCTACTGGTGGGCCGACATTGTGGCCATAGACCCACCGCTATTGGAAGGTAACTCACCTCGTAGTAGCTGTTGAACTATGCGAGAATCCTCTGACTGCTGCCGCTGTGGCTCCGGAAATCCTCCCACAAAACACTTAGTCAGAAACTGACATTTACTCTTAGGGTAAAATGATCATTTTACCCCTGACCAAAGTCAAAGTCAAAGTCAACTTCTATTTGACCTGATTCGCCGAGTCGGCTCGCCAACTCGCCGAGTCCCTATCCTTCCATTAGACCTCATACTCGTCTCTACTCGTCGAGTTAGGTGATAACTCGACCAGTTTTCCTTCTAAATGAACACCGACTGAATCCCCATCCGACTCTCCGAGTTGTATGAACAACTTGTCGAGTTCATCATCAACTGATACTCATGTCCTGCCGTTGACTCGGCGAGTTATATGAACATCTCGTCTAGTTACTCTTCATCCAATGAACACGTTCTGTCCTCGGCTCGCTAAGTTGATGAACAACTCGTCGAGTTCTATGAAGATTTCCTTGGACTCGCCGAGTCCGTTCATGCACTCGTCGAGTACCATGAATTTCCAGAACTATTTGCTTAGTTCAGAACGTTGGGTCACTCTCCGGGACTCGTTAAACCCTCTCCACACTCATCTGGTCCTTTTGACCCTTACTGATATGGGACAGAACCCTTGGACTCGTCGAGTCCAGGAATGGACTCGCTGAGTCGGTCACATCCCCTCCTTAAAACTTCGATTTATGATGTACAACACTTGACCAAAAGATAGATCCAGGCCCCTAAACTCGGTCTAGCACGTAAAGTTACAAACTTTACGTGCATGCATGGGACTTTTGAGCTTAAAAGGCTCTAAAATGGTTCTTTTGTTGCATGAGGCCTTCCTTGAGTGCAAAAGCAACCCAAATTTGTCTTGTGACTCCAATAATGACTTGATCCAGAAGCTCAAACCCCCCAACCATATTTGCAAACATGGTTGACCATCAAAAATGGCTTATAAAAGCCCTAAATCACCCCAAAGAGGGATCTAGCAAATTAATGGGCAAGGTTCAGACTTTATACCTTCTGTAGACTGCAAATGGTGAACCAAACTCGAATCCTTCAGTCTCCTCTTGATCCTTCTATGCTCTTCCTTCTTCCTTGAGGTCAAAACTCACAAGAATCACTCAAAAGCCTTGAATTTTCTCAAAAACGGCTAGGGTTTGCTATGAGAAGTGTTTGGGAGCATAAAGGGCGAATGGAGGCTACATAAGTCGTTTCAATAGGGTGTAAACCCCTGGATTAAGGTTTTTGTCCAGACAGCGGCTGCTCGCTGAGTCCGCAACTTAAACTCCACGTCTCATCCCGATTCTACTCGGTGAGTCTGTCCTTCGGCTCGCCGAGTCCAAGCCTAAAAATGCAAAAATAAATGAAGATTTAACAACAGAATACGTACCAAGAACCAGGTGCTACAAATCTCCCCCACTTATTTTAGACTTCGTCCTTGAAGTCTACTGCTCGATCCTGAAACAGCTCGAGGTAGCTCCATCAGCTCATCCACGGGCTCCCAAGTCCACTCCGACCCCTTCCGGTGCCGCCATTGCACCTTTACGATTTCTACTCTTTTGTTCCTCAGATCCTTCGACATCCGGTCAAGGATCACTACAGGCCGCTCGATGTAATTCAGGCTGCCATCAAACTGAATGTCCTCCAAGGGTATCACCGCTATGTCGTCCACCAGGCACTTCCGTAGCTGAGAGACGTAGAAAGTGGTGTGGATCTGACTAAGTTCGGCTGGCAAATCCAGCCTATAAGCCACCTTGCCCAACTGGGCTATAACCCTGAACGGTCCAATATACCTTGGGTGTAACTAGCCCCACTTCCTGAATCGAATGACACCCTTCCAAGGTGACACTTTTAGGAGAACCATATCTCCGACCTGGAACTCCAGGTCGGATCGACGCGTAGCGGCATAAATTTTTTGCCGACTCTAAGCAGTCTGAAGCCTGCTCCGGACCTGCTAAATCTTCTCTGTCGTCTTGAGCACTACTTCGGTGCTCCCCATGAACCTCTCGCCAACCTCGCCCCAGCATATCGGGGTCCTGCACCTCCTTCTATACAACATCTCGAAAGGAGGACGGTCGATGCTCGTATGATAACTATTATTATACGAGAACTCTGCCAACGGAAGGTAGGTATCGCAGCTACCTTCGAAGTCTAAAACACAAGCCCGCAGCATGTCCTCCAGAGTCTGGATGGTCCGTTTGCTCTGGCCATCCATCTGCGTGTGAAAGGCAGTGTTGAAATGCAAAAGAGTACCCAACTTGTCGTGGAATTTCTTCCAATACTTGGATGTGAAGCGCACATCCCTATCCGAAATCACTGAAATTGGCACTCTGTGTCGGGCCACCACCTCTCTAATATAGATATCGGCCAATATCTTGGCTGAGATGCACTCCTGAATCGGGATAAAATGGGCGCTCTTGGTCAATTGATCCACGATGACGCATATCGAATCCACTCCCTGCGCGGTCCTGGGAAGCTTATTGATAAAATCCATCGTAATATCCTCCCATTTCCACAGCGGGATATCCAACGGCTGCATCTTGCCGTGAGGTCTCTGATGCTCGGCCTTGACCTTCCTGCAGGTCAAGCACCGCTCCACGTACCATGCCACATCCCACTTCATGCAGGGCCACCAATAGTCTAGACGAAGATCCCTATACATCTTCGTCGCCCCGGGATGAATGGAGAATCGGGATTTGTGCGCCTCCTCCATCAAGATCTGGCGCACGCCTCCGAGGTATGGCACCCACACTCTGCGGTGTAATGTCAATAATCCCCTGCTGTCATAGCCGAAGGAGGAAACCTGACCTACTATGCGCTCACTCGTCCGATGTTCCTCCTTCATGGCCTCCTGCTGGGCCTCCCGAATCTGCTCCAATAGCGGAGTCACCACTTTCATCCGCATGCAGATATCCCTGATCAGCGCCGCCTTGTGGCTAAGCGCATCGGCCACCACATTGGCCTTACCCGGGTGATAAAGGATCTCGCAATCGTAATCCTTTACCACATCCATCCATCGATGTTGCCTCATGTTTAGATTCGGCTGATCCACGAGGTACCTCAAACTCTTATGGTCCATGTAAATGGTACAACGAACCCCATAGAGGTAATGATGCCAAATCTTGAGGGTGAACACTACGGCCCCCAGCTCCAAGTCATGCAACAGGTAGTTGGCCTCGTGAGGCTTCAGCTGCCTCGACGCGTAGGCGATGACATGCCCTCTCTACATCAACACTGCGCCCAAACCTGAGATGGACGCATCGCAGTACACAACAAAATCCTCCATGCCCTCTGGCAGGGCTAAGATTGGCGCCTCGCACAATCTCTTTCTCAATGTCTCGAACGCTGCCTGCTGTTCAGGCCCCCAATGAAATACCACGGCCTTCCTTGTTAGCCTGGTCAATGGTACGGCTATCTTGGAGAAATCCTTGATAAATCTCCGATAAAAGCCTGCTAATCCCAAGAAACTCCGAATCTCAGATGGAGACTTCGGAACCTCCCATCTCATCACGGCCTCCACCTTGGTCGGGTCTACCGAAATCCCGTTCTGGCTGACAAGGTGCCCAAGAAACTGCACCTCACGCAACCAAAACTCACATTTGGAGAACTTGGCATACAAGCTCTCCCTCCTCAAAGTCTCCAGCACCTCCCGCAGGTGCTCCTCCTGCGTCTTGGAATAAACCAAGATATCATTGATAAACACTATCACTGACCGGTCTAACATCGGTCTACAAACACGATTCATGAGGTCCATGAACGCGGCAGGAGCATTGGTGAACCCGAAGGGCATCACCATAAACTCGTAGTGGCCATAGCGTGTCCGAAACGCAGTCTTTTGCACATCCTCCTCCCTGAACCTCATCTGATGATATCATGAATGTAGATCAATCTTGGAGAACCAAGATGCTCCCTGTAGCTGGTCAAAGAGGTCATCAATCCTCAAGAGTGGGTAACGGTTCTTCACCGTTACCTTATTCAGCTCCCTATAGTCTATACACATACGATGCGACCCATCCTTCTTCTTTACAAATAGAATCGGGGCTCCCCAAGGCGAACTACTTGGCCTCATAAATCCCTTGTCTAGCAGCTCCTGTAGCTACATAGACAACTCCTGCATCTCGGGAGGAGCCAACCGATAGGGTGCCTTGGCTATCGGATCCGTACCAGGGACTAGGTCGATCATGAACTCCACCTGGTGCTCTGGCGGTATCCCAGGAAGCTCCTCGGGGAATACGTCCACGTATTCTAGTACTACGGGCACCTCGCCCACTGTCGCTCTACCCGCCTCCCGACATACGCGAGATAACATGCGCAACCCCGCTGGACGTAACGCCTAGCTCTCGCTGCTGAACATAGGGCTGGTCCTCGCTGTGGCTTCTCGCCTTGAACCACCAGCTCTCCCCCACTTGAGTTCCTGATCCGCACCAACTGTTGTGCGCAGTCGATCACTTCCCCATTGGGGCTTAACCAGTCCATACCGATAATAACCTTGTTCCCCCGCAAAGGTATGGGAACCAGATCCACTAGATAACACTCCTCAAATAACCTCAGCGCACAATCTCGGAACACTGTCGAGGCTCGCACCGAACAGTCATCCACAATCTCTACGTCTAGAGGGCAATCCAACATGCCTGAAGACTCGGAAAATCTCTTGCTGAGCGCAAGAGAAATAAACGATCGGGTAGCGCCTGAATCAAATACCTGAACTGGGATACCATTCACATGGAACGATCCTAAACAAAGCACATACATAACATCTCAAAATCACAACAACACATCATAATAGCATAAATAAGAAGTCATACCCATCACCACATCGAGTGCGGTGCGTGCCTCCTCGGTAGTCAACTGGAATACCCGGCTCCTCACCACTAGAGCCTCTGCCTTGACCTGCCGTCCATTAGTGATCCGTAGGGTCGCTGGAGCTGGTGCCTTCACCGGCGCTGATGCTGCTGTCAATTGGGGACAATTGGCCTTCTTATGGCCCCTCTGGTTGCAGTGGAAACATAGCAACTTAGACGTCTAAATGACCGATGCAGGGGCAGTACAATCGCTGCTGAAATGCCCCGTCTTGCAGCACTTGTAGCAGCCCGACGATCCCAGTCTACATGCCCCCTAATGTGGCATGCCGCATTTCCTGCATCGGCCCGGTCCTGACTGGCCTTTCGGCCTACCATCTGATCCCTTGGGCTTCTTCCCCGAAGCCCCAATCAACTGCCCCTCCTCCACTTTCCTCTTCCGGACATGCTCCAGATCGATCTCCCTCTCCCTCACCCTGGTAATCATGGACTCCAGGGTAGGGCAAGCTGAAAAGCTAACATGCTCTCGGATGTCAGCCCGTAGCATGTCATGGTAGCGGGTCCTCCTCATATCCTCGTCTCCCGCGTACTGGGGCACTAACAATGCCCTCTCCCAGAACTTGGCGGTGATCTCCGCCACAGTCTCCGTCGTCTGCCTCATATCTAAAAACTCCCTGCCCAGCTGCTCAAGCTCGACAACCGGCGGAAACTCTGCCCTGAACCTGGTCACAAAGTCCGACTAGGTCATAGCCTCAACAGCCAAGGCTCCCAATGAGTCACCGACGGACTCCCACCAGTCTCTAGCTCGGTCTCGTAAACATCCTTCTGCATATCTCACCTTCGACCCCTCGGGGCAAAAGCTGGTCAGCTGTGCGGACTCAATGTCCGCAATCCATCGTCTGGCAGCAATGGGGTCCTTCGTCCCATGGAAATCCGGCGCACCACTACCCCTGAAGTCCTTAAAGGATAGTGTGCGAGATCCTGACTGGCCAAATGCCATGTCACTCCTAAACGCCCTAAGACGGTCCTGCATCAGCTCAACTATCCCTTCCTTGATCGACCCGAAAATGACGGGGGTCGACTCAAGGATGCCTCTGGTGATCTCTGACGTGATGAACTCACGTAGCCTCTCATCTACTGGCTCGGAACCTGATCCCGAACCCGATCCCTCTCCAGAACTGCCAACTGCTGGCCTCTGACATAGTACCACCATTCTACAATACATACATGCAACTTTTAGTGATACTGATACCTCTAAAGGGATCACATTTATCACAAGTTCCCTAGTCTTGCCTCAGCTCTCCTTAGTTCGGGTACAGATCCTCTACTTTTAGTAGTACGGGCCCATACTACCTTCCACATCTATCCGTACCTTCCTCAAGGACAGCTTTGACTCCACCAGATCCCTTTCACCACTGCTGATCCTCTACTATTCCCATTTAAGGCTTGACCTAGGGAAAATCTCTGGCTCCACCCAAACCGGTCCTCAGCTGCTGAAGGCGTCCTTGTAATGCCAATTAGCCATTACCTGAATACCATCACATGTGATGAGGCTCAGATAATCCTTCGAGTAACATACTCGTCCCTACAACGGTTAGACTCGAACAAGAGCGGCGCAATAGGGCCAAATCCAGCACTCTGAGATTATTCAACCCTGATCACATGTAATGTGATGTATTTGCCTAGTGACTAACACCCATAAATTATGACTAACTCCCATCACTTAGAGTCCCACCAAGCACAAAGCAAGCAGCATTCGGACGCAGGAAAACTACTCAAGCAAATCTGTCCTCATAATGAGAAGCTGAACTAGCATATAATGCTAAGCTCATACTACCAGGCATAACCTAAATAGGCTATCCTACTACTGTCTACTCAATACTAGCATGCAATTCTCATAGCACATAAAGCAGGCACATAAGGCATCACTCCTAGATCCTTAGACCTATTCTAGGATGATGTTCTACTGTATCTGATAAACATAGCATAATATTGTATGGGTACTTTGGGGAATACTTACTTGAGCTCGGCCGGTCGCGCACATCACACACTTCGTACTTTCTCAAAACTCTTTAGTTAACTTTTAGAAAACATTTCCTTTTTCAAAATCTTTTTAATCCCTTGATTTGAGTTCAGACACCCCTGAGGGTGTGTCTGAATCCCTCAAACCATGGCTCTGATACCAACTTGTAACGACCCAATTTTCACGCCCAAAAAATTTCATTTCAATTAAGTGGTTTGTAAAACATTCGTAGTAAAACATCATCCGTTTTTATCATTTCATAAAACATATCTTGTGTCTGAAAACCCAAAACATGAAAATAATAATAATAATGTCAGAGTACAATCCCAGAACATCTCACAAATGCGGAAAACCAATGTGTGTGTGTATGATGTGCCGCTACCGCGCATTCTCCTTCCCCTTCGCTGAAGAGGTACCTGAAAACCAAAACTGAAAACTATAAGCACGAAACTTAGTAAGTTCCACCATCGTGCCACATACCATACAATCATATCACATACATACTGCCATTCATTTATGGGGTGCCCGACCTACCTGGTACGACCATTCTGGGGTGCCGTCCTTCCCGTGTCAAGCCATTTTGGGGCGCTGACCTACCCATGTCGATCCATTCTGCGGTGTTGACTACCCTTTGGTCCTAACAACCGAACCTCAGGGACTATTTCACCCCCTACTACTACTATCACATATAACATAACATAAACATATTATCAGACATATCTGGGGTGCCTGAACTACCCTTCGGTCCTAACAACCGAACTCGGGGACTGGTCCCCTCCTACTACCTCTATCGCATATTGCATAACACGCCAGCATGCAAACATATCATCACATACTGTCAGACGTATCTGGGGTGTCTGACTACCCTACGGTTCTAACAACCGAACTCTACTACTATCACATAAAACATATCATGCTAGCATATAACATATCAGGTAGTAGCTATCCTATATGATATCACAAAGACAATCATCTATCATACGAACCCTACTGGTGCGCCGGCATTATGGCCGTAGACCCACCGCTACTGGAAGGTAACTTACCTCGTAGTAGCTGCTGAACTGTGCGAGAATCCTCTGACTGCTGCCGCTGCTGCTCCGGAAATCCTGCGGGTATAATTCCCACAAAAAACTTAGTCATAAACTGACATCTACTCTTAGGGTAAAATGACCATTTTACCCCTAACCAAAGTCAAAGTCAAAGTCAACTTCTAGTTGACCTGACTCGCCGAGTTGGCTCACCAACTCGCCGAGTCCCTATCCTTCCATTAGAACTCATACCCATCTTACTCGTCGAGTTAGGCGATAACTCGACGAGTTTTCCTTCTAAATGAACACCGACTGAATCCTCATCCGACTCGCCGAGTTGTATGAACAACTCGTCGAGTTCATCATCAACTGATACTCATGTCCTGCCCTTAACTCGACAAGTTATATGGACAACTTGTCGAGTTACTCTTCATCCGATGAACACGTTCTGTCCTCGACTCGCCAAGTTGATGAACAACTCGTCGAGATCTATGAAGATTGCCTTGGACTCGCCGAGTCCGTTCATGCACTCGTAGAGTACCATGAATTTCCAGAACAATTTGCTTAGTTCAGAATGTTGGGTCACTGCCCGGGACTCCGTAAAACCTTTCCACACTCATATGGTCCTTTTGACCCTTACTGATATGGGACAGAACCCTTAGACTCGTCGAGTCTAGGAATGGACTCGCCGAGTCGGTCACATCCCCTCCTTAAAACTTTGATTTCTGATGTACAACACTTGACCAAAAGATAGATCCAGGCCCATAAACTCGATCTAGCACGTAAAGTTACAAACTTTACGTGCATGCATGGGACTTTTGAGCTTAAAAGGCTCTAAAATGGTTCTTTTGTTGCATGAGGCCTTCCTTGAGTGCAAAAGCAACCCAAATTTGTCTTGTGACTCCAATAAGGACTTGATCCAGAAGCTCAAACCCCCAACCATATTTGCTAACATGGTTGACCACCAAAAATGGCTTATAAAAGCCGTAAATCACCCTAAAGAGGGATATAGCAAATGAATGAGCAAGGTTCAGACTTTATACCTTCTGTAGACTGCAAATGGTGAACCAAACTCGAATCCTTCAGTCTCCGCTTGATCCTTCTATGCTCTTCCTTCTACCTTGAGGTCAAAACTCACAAGAATCACTCAAAAGCCTTGGATTTTCTCAAAAACAGCTACGGTTCGCTATGAGAAGTGTTTGGCTACCCTTAGTATGTATCATTAGGAACTTACCCTCAATTGCTTCTCTTTCATTCGTGCTACCCCTTTTTATTTTGGAATATACCTTTTCCAGACATAGTAGCTAGTCCGAAAAGTGAACATATGGTTTCTAATCTCTTCTTTATTAGATAGCGAATTTACACTTAGTGTTGATTCGGAACACGAATTTAAAATCGATGCAGACTTATCACTTAATGCATTTGGTGCTTCAAAAAAACTTATAAGGCTCTTTAATTTAGGTGATATTTAACTAGATAATCTTTTTTTGCTAGGTCGCCATGGTTGGATCTGGATTCCCATGATCCAAATTTCCCACAATCTTGACTGTAGAACTCGAATTAGGGAAACACTAATTTGATTATAGCTAAAAAGTTGGGCTCTTCCCTTGAGGAATTAACCCAAAATAATCAAAGTGCTCTTCAGGTCACCACCTCTCCAACTATATAATTGTATTCGGCTAAATTCTAATAGAATACGTCACAAATTAAATTTCGAGACAAAATTCTTTCAATCCAGGAGAATGTGACAACCGTTAGAATTTGAGATAGTTCTAGATTTGAATAAACTTAGTTGCACGTATAAGCACGACTCATACTAGACTTAGTAACTAGCAGCTAATTTATAACCTACTAGAAACTTAGAACCAAGTAGAATCAAAGGATAGTGTACTTAGATTTCACTTTGATATGTGAATTCTACCACTACTTAACTGTAATAAATATATGTATTTGTGTCATTCCTTGACTCGAACATCTTTGCATGAATCGTTTAGACACATCATTCACTTGACCTAGTAGTAGAAATTAGGTCCGAGTCTGGTAGTAACTTAAGTTAAAGTTGAAAACTAGGGCTAGTATACTGGATTCCTCAATTTCACTTGAATCTCGAAACCACTACATAGAATACCAAAACACCGATAAAAATAAATTACAAATGTTATTTCTGACTTGAATAAGAGTTAGGAAACAAAAAAATAATTTGAAGTCTCAAAGATTCAATTTATTTTTATATCCAAAGATGTTTTAAACTCCAAAACCCTAAAAGCCTTAAAAACTCATATTTATAAACTTTAACCTTGAAAATTCTATAAAAATAATTATGAACCTTATACTATTATCTTATAACAACTAAAATTGTAAAAATGCATCCAATGAAAATAAAATTTAACTCATAAACATTTACCCTTAATTTATAAATCAAAAATCATGGTTTTATGAATAAAAACTTTATTAGCGTACACATTTTATAAAAAAAATTGATATTTTTATAAAAGAGTTGTATTTTTTAAAAATGGAAGAAAATGAAACCCTCTCTCATCTCCTCAATTTCTCTCTCTCTCTCTCTCTCTACCACTAACACTCTTTCCAAACTAGTGATCATTTGAGCCATTCTCACACTCCATCTTCACTTTTCTTACACTCTTTATCTCTTATACTCCATCACTCCTTTCTATCTTATTCTCTCTCAAAATCACGAAAATTCTAGCAAAGTGCAACCATTGTTACTCAAAAACTTCTCCTTTTTGAGGTGTTCATCAAGGTAAAATTGAAAATCCCTTATTCTCCTTTCAACGTTACCCCATTTCAGGCACATTTTTCTACTTCTACACCATTCTATGGATGGATTATGAATCATATATTCATAACCACAATTTTTATGATGATGGTGGTAGTATTTCACCAAAAAACCAACATGCATGTGATGATCTTCAAGCTTTGATTCTTGATGATCAATATAAGTTGTTAAAAGCTTTCAAATATGTCATAAAATATTTATTCACAAATAAATATATAAACCTACTTTTCTGATCAAATCCGATTTTTCCCAAAATCCAGATAGCAAAGCAAGATGATTTGGAAATGTTCAGAAAATAAATCAGTTTTCTCGATTTATTGTTATTTTTGTAAGAAAATAGAGCAATAATTCATATAAAATACTTTTGATGGTCAATAACTTCTGGTAAACTTCGGATATCACCTATGCACTGATTAAAGACATTTCATGAAGTTGCATGCATTTCTATGATAATTTTCTATTGATTTCAAATTTATTTTTATTGAAGAGAAATAAATTGTAAAATGCAGTTATGAATGTCCAAAACCATATTTGATAATTTACACATGTTCTAGACATCATAAAGACTCCGTGAAATATTTTAAAAAAGTTTTCAAGATAATTTATTATTTTTCCCGATTTAATGAATGTTTAAATGATTAAATTGAGGAAAAATAGCTACACTTAACCAAAAATCATGAAACTCTACCCGAAGATCTTATATTACATTAGGATGCTATATAAAAAGTTGGATGATTTTTTTGTTATGTATGTTATTTTGTTTCTATTTTCCTAAGATTAAATACACATTAATCCAAATACCCGACTCCAGTATATTTAAATCACATTTAGAATTTTTCCCAGCTTATGTACATTGTATATGAAGTTTACAATAAGTTTGGTAATTTCCCTTAACTGTTTAACAATTATTAACGAATTAATACTTATTTAAGTGAATAAAACAAAGAAAATGTCTAAACTGTTTGGAAACCAGCTTTTATATTTTTCCAACTTTTATATATGTAATAACAGTAGAATAAAGAGTTTGGAGAATTTTTGAAACTGTTTTCTATTTATCTCTATTTTAAAAGAATAAATACACAAAAATAAGAAAATTGTGTTAAATTGTTTGAAAATACATTTTATTACTTTTCCCAAATTATATATGTTTCATATAAGTGGTTCACAAAGTTTGGGGAATTTTCTTAACTGATTGATATTTTTCATGAATTTATATCTATCTAGAGAACTAAATATTAGAAAAATGGTTATACATATCAAATATCCATGAAAACTTATGTGGAAACCCTTTAGTACTGTTAGAACCATAATCCGAAGTTTGGTAATTTTTATTAATTGTTTAGTGTTTTTCATGATTTTATGATTATTCAAGAAATTAAAATGGTGGATAATAATTAGACAAATCAAAAATTCAAGAAAATTTATATTGGGATCTTTGACTTCTGTTTGAATTAAAATACAAAGTTTGGAAATTTTTGGAACTAAATTGATTTAGTTTTTGAATAATTAATCATTTAAACACCACCTAAAATGTTAAAATTTAACATTTCAATAATGGGAATTTCCACTTGAATTTGTTATACAACAAATTCATTCACAAAATTCTAAATTTCAAAAAAAAATGTTTGTAACTTATCAATATCAAAATTTTGACCCAATATTGGTGTAACTCTATTGTAGTAGTTAACTATGCTAGTGTTAGATTCTGATTAGAGACTCACTAGTGTATACCATTATGGTAGGAATCGGTAGTGATACAAGTGGAACTTAGATCAAGGGATCATTTGCATCATCTCAATGTTTTGGGGTGGAAAAACATGTCTGAAAAACTATTTATTGTTCGTTGTATTTAAATTGATTTGTATTAAACCTGAATGTTATATATTCCTATGTATGTCTATGCAACTTGAAACATGAGGCCTCATGGTCATAAGTTCCTTGCCTTACACTTTACTCCAACCATTAACTCTTTGAGCCAATGGTCATTATGGATACCGCTATTAGGAATTGACAAATCCTCACTTGCCTGATTGCTTGAGTGCATGATACCATATTCATATATGGAACGATAAGCATAGATCTTGATAGGGCATCAGTCATAGGCTTGGTTATGAACTCATTGTTTGCTCGTATACTTACAAACTTGTTTATTAATTATAGAAATGAACTTTTTTTTCTCATTATAGCAATAAACTTTGTTTCTCATTATAACAACAAACTTTTATTATTACAAACTTAATTACTTGTCTTAGCAACAAACTTGTTTGCTCCTTGTAGCAATGACTTGATTGCTAATTATAGAAATGAAACTTGTTTATTGGTTTTAGTAATGAACTTTATTTCCCATGAGAATATGAACATTGCATCTCATTTGGGTAACATACTTTACCTCTCATGATGACAACGAACTTTGTTTATGCTAACTTATTTACTCATCTTTGCAATATATCTTTATTTATGGAAAGTTTTATCAAAACTTTGATTTCGATTCATGAAACCAATATTATTTTTAATCTGTGAACTCACCAACTGTTTCGGTAGTTAAACGCTCATTTTACATGCTTTTTCAGGAATCATCAAGTAAGTGGCACATAGAGACACATCACTTTTAGGAGCATTCACATGTGTTGTATTTCAATTACATTGTAATTTATTTTAAAAAGTTGTTAAAAGTCGTTGTAAATTGTAATAATTTTAATACTATGGTTGGTGTTGTCTTTTAACTTTTTCTATGAAACCCTTTGTACTGCTAGACCTCTGTTTCCGTTTTAGTGGGGTGTGACAGTTTTGCTCCAGAGTGTAATTTCCCTCGATTTTATGCAATACCACCATTCGGAAATGAGAGAACAATTTTTCAATTTTAGTTGTGAAACGCCTAAACGACCCTTGCTTTTTGGTGCTAAGATAATATGTCATGCGACACATAATGAATATTTGGCTTTTCCTTACAACCGTCCCAAAGGAATTTGCATCTAAACTTTTGCAGCTAGTCAATAATACATTTAGGGGCTTTAAACAAAGAGAAACAAACATAAGAAGGAAGAATACTCAAAACAACCATGATTAGGGAAAATTAGTCACCAAAAGAATGGGATTTGGATTTCCAGATTGATAATTTGTTTTGAACTTTCTCCATTACATGCTTCTATTGTTACTTTAACATCATATTAGTGCCAACAGGAACACCAATGATATGAATGGAAAGGTACTTGTGATACATCCAAGTGTATTTGCACATCTGTTGGTTACATCAGCAACAGAACAGAAGACACATACACATGATTTTTGAAAATTCACTTAAAGACCCGATGTTACATAAGAACATTATAGATTCTAATCATGGTTTTCTATGTTTTGACGACCCAATTAACGATCAAAGAGCACGTCATACGCATAAAAGATGTCAGAGATAGAGGGGACGTCATTAGGAAGCTTAATGTCATGGAATAAGGAAGGTTAACGTCATTAGGAAAATAGGCAAAACTAAAATCACACAAGACATGTTAACATATATAAGTGCCAAATGAACGATCGTCGAATAGGGGGTATGGAGCACCTAGAAGAAGTTTGGATCACTTTGGCATGGAATGGTAAAATTTGATGCATAGTTGCGCCATTTGATTAGGTGTTGTGGCAACTAGAAAAGATATTGTGCCGCTAGGCAACCATGTTGCTCCATTCTGATATATGTTGTGCCAAAGTAGAAGACGTTGCGCAAACGTGGAAGATCTTGCGTCATGTTGGATGGAAGGTGCGTAACTTCGAAGGAAGTTGAACCATGATTGAAAGATGGTGTGCCATCCATGCATAATATCGTCCATTATCATGCAAAATGTGCAAGGTGCTCAATTTTTGTTAGTTGATGAGCCATAGTATCCCTAATGAACCATGTATGGTATCATGTCCTCTATCATGCTCAAGATTGTTGAAGGATGCTCAGAAGTTGGTAATGCTCAATAAATAAACCATGTCATGCAACCAAGATCGATGTTGGCCTACTGGTGTTCATGATGTACCACTTATCCATCACGATGCTCCCCTATAGCTCAAGGTATCCATCATGTGCGTTGCTGATTCTCATGGGTTGTATGTTATAGATGAACATTCCAGAAGCTACTACATGGTGGAATGTATTTGGTTGACACCATTCATGGGCCTATAGGCCAATAGGCTTGACCCATTAGTCTTTTAGGTCTGATCCCTCAAGTACAAATAGGGATTGATATTAAGCCATTTGGAAGTGTCTGGTCTTTGTAACCTTAGTGAGTAGGACAAATCTTTTTTGAATTGTATTGTAATCTCTGTTTGAGAAATCTATGAATAAAGAATACTGCCCTCCTACCCGTGGAAGTAGATCACCTTGACCGGACCACGTAAATATTGTGTCTTGTGTGATTTTGGTTTTGCATGTTTTCCTATTTACTTCCTAACATGTGGTATCATAGTTTAGCAAGTGGCATCAATTTTTCTTTTGATTCTTCAAAAGTATCATCTGGATTTCTCTAATCATATAAGAAGTGTAAGGATATATGATGGCCCAAAGTTACCCAAAGAAAAAGAAAAGGAGTTAGTGATAGAAGAGGAGCCAATAAAAATTGACAAGAAAGAAAAAATGGGGGCCAAAAAAAGTCATAAGAGAAAGAAGAAAAGATCACACCATCACCTTTGCCATCAAGATTAAGCAACAACAAAAAAGATAAGATAGTGAGATCACGGTAGTGTTCTGGATAGTTAAAGTCAACATTCTTCTCTTAGATATGATAAAATAGGCAACCAATTATGCTAAGTTCCTTAAGTAGCTTTGCACATCTAAAAAGAAGTTGCGAGGTAATGAAACAGTGAAAGTAAGTGAAAATGCTTCTGTAGTTTTGCAGAAAAGAATGCCCCCAAAGTGCAAGGATCCTGTTATTTTCACTGTTCCTTGTTAATTGGAAATCTTCATATCCCCCGTGCTATGCTAGATTTAGGAGCTTCAATTAATGTTTTACCATATTCTGTTTACAAAGCAAAACCAGGGTGATTATCCAACTTGTAGATCAGTCTATAGTATTCCTAAAAGGCATATTAGATGATGTTCTAGTACAAGTTAATGAACTTGTCTTCCTGAATATTTTTATTTTCTTGATACTGGAGATGATGACAACCTGACCTTGAGTTCCATACTTTTAGGTAGACCATTATTAAAAAGCACCAAGAACAAAAATTGATGTGGAGGTCATCAACTTCAATATCTACCAAGCAATGAGGTACCAAAGTGATGTTTATTCTCCAAAATTTGTTGATAACAATTCAGTATGTAAGGTCACACCTTATGATCTAATGAGTTAAACACTCTTACACACTATTTATCAACGTTAGGGTCTACTATGCTGACAACGACAACATATCAAGCCTATCAACGACAACGCTTAGTATAGTTATTCGATGTAATCTTTTGTATCTTAGGTAATGATATACATAAGTATAAAATATATAGTAGATCAAATATCTTTGTTATGAAGATCGGTTCTTAGTATAAATAAGTTACTATCCCCTCAATAAAGGGATATACTTGTATAGATTAGTATACATTAAACATTACGGTGAAACACTAATGTTAAAACAACTTGGTGTATGACAACCCGAAACTTTTTCCGTTACCATTAGCCGATTTCCATTGATAAAATTTGAATTTTATATATATGAGACGGAACCAAAATCATGCGAAAAACCCGAGTTTCCTTTGAAAAATCAAAAGTTTCGGCCTGAGTGATATTCACGGCCGTAAACCCGTTTACGGTCAGCGACAAGTGGCCCCCATCACCGACTATACACCCAGCCTATAAATACGCGACTCCCATCTTCATTTGAACGTTTCTGCCCGAAAACTCTCTCATTCTCTCTCTCTAACCCCTCAATCGTAAACACCGAAAACATCCTCTTTTCTTCCGAAAATCATCAAGAATCACCTTTGGAAGTTGTTTTGGAGCATCTAAAACACGTTTTTCATCAAAACCAAGATCATTGTTTTTGAGTTTACGGTCGTACACCCTTCAAACCTTCAAATCTTCAAAAGCCACAAACATGTTTATGGCCGTAAACCCATCAAAGATTCATAAATCCTTCAAGGGGTTGTTCTGATGGGGTTTGAGCATTCTAACACTCCTGTGGTGTTCATGCAACCCTATAAACCTTGGATCTATGTTTCCTCTAATATACATGCAAATTTGATTTTTCCAATGTTTACTTCCTAACTACCATGGCATGGGGAACATGTAATATAAAACTAGTAGAAGTACATACTTTTGTTGTTGCTTGAATTCCTTGATGACTTTGCGAGCCTAGCTCCCTAAATGTTGTGCCTCAAATGCTTCACACAACATCAACAGACTTGGAATAACTTGAGAGAATGTTACTAACACTCAAAATCAGTTATGCCCTCTTAGAATCAACTAGTATCCGATTTTGCTAGCCATAGGGTCCCTTTTATAGTGTTGTCACAATTAGGGTTTACACATGATTGTCATGACTCTTCATTTCTAATGATTCATGGGTTTGTAACTCCCATGGACTATCCATGGAGCTCCTAATGGGTTATAGCCCAACTTCATAAACCATGGATCATTAGCCCACTATAAAAGAATAGATGATTGACATAATCAACCCTATATATTTAATTAGTCTCATATTGATCACCAAATTAACTCTAAATTAATTCTTGATCAACACTAATTAAATAATAGTATTATTAATATATTAGAACTTATAATATATTAATAACTATAAGTGTCCTTTCTCTCATTTTGTATCCAAGTATTGCAATGCCATGCAACCCAAATGGACCATGCCAGGTCGGGTTAAGTACATAGCAAATACAATTATGGACTTAGACACTTATCCAACAGTCTCCCACTTGGATAAGTCTAACAGTTATATTTGAAGATATGACATTGGAATCCAACTAGCAATCTTAGCTCTTTCAAAGTCTCTGGGAACTGAGATGATAATGATACGCCATTTAAGATAAGTGATCATATAATCCTCTGCTCTCAAGATATCAGCTGGACAAATACATGGAACATGGTCTTACTTATTGTCCAACATTTGTTTCTCGATCTCTGATTTGTTTCGACATAGAACTAAATTGAACACATCAATTAGTTCTGATCGGGCCCAGTACATAAGTCAAAACCAGATCATCGAGGGGCCCATATATCGCTTCTATTTCTAGAAGGAATAGAAAAACTTCGACTCATATGCTTATACTGACCACTTGTTGAATTATGCACAAAATCACGTTTTATAATATCGAGTTACCAATGTGTTTTCGTACAATCAATGGATAACCAACTCATAGTCAACAACTCATATCTCTAGGTTTGAAGATTTATATGATATTACCATCTCATGATCACTCGAGATAAATTCCATGAAGTGATGCAAGTGAGCATGGGTTGAATCCAATACTCAAGCCTTATGAGTACTCATGAACGTTGCAACAACCATTGCTATGTCTAATGCACATTAGACAAATCATACAAGCCAAATTCATGAAAGTCTTAAATTGATACCTACTTCCAAAGTATAACTGGCTGTGGAGAGTTCGAATAATAACATAATTATTCAGGAAGTCAAAACATGCAAAATTGAAACCATAGTAAACGATTAACATAAGATAGTAACACTTTACTCATAAATAAATATCAAATTTTATTTATTCATCAAATGTCAATTACATTTTACAAGTTTCAGAAAAATATGTAATTATTAAAACTAATATCATCTTTCAGCCCTATGCGCCTCGCATGCTGTAGATGCTTAACCCTACTCAATCCCTTCGTGAGGGGATCTGTTGGGTTCTTATCCGATGATACCCTCTTTACCACGAGGAGTCCTTATTCTATTCGATGTCTGATGAAATGGTATTTTCTATCAGTATGCCTAGATCTTCCGTGATCTCTTGGTTCCTTAGCTAAAGCAACCACACTTTCGTTATCACAGAAAATTTCCATTGGCTCCTTTATAGCTGGTACAACTTCAAGGTCTCTGATGAAGTTTTTCAGCCATATCGCCTCCTTTGTTGCCTCGCTTGCTGCTATATACTCTGATTCGCAAGTTGAATAAGCTACTATCTCCTGCATGGAACCTTTCCATGTAATTGCCCCACCATTTAGGATAAAGACCCAGCATGACTGAGAGCGGAAATTATCCCTATCAGTATTAAAACTAGCATCGCATTATCCTTCCACTCTCAAGTCATCACTGCCACCGAGGGTAAGGACCCAGACCTTAGTCCTCCACAGATACTTGAGAATGTTCTTTACCGCAGTCCAGTGAGCCTTGCCAGGGTTCCCTTGATATCTACTGACCATGCTCAAAGCAAAGGCCACATCAGACCGAGTACAAGTCATAGCATACATGATGGAGCCCACAGCAGAAGCATATGGTATATGAATCATCTCAGCTATCTCAGCCTCTGTACTCAGACTATGAGTCATACTCGACTTGTCATTACTCTGGATAGGTAATTCCCCTTTCTGGATTCTTGGATGCTGAAGCTCTTCAGCACCTTATCCAAGTAGGTACTTTGACTAAGTCCAATTAGTCTCTTACTCCTGTCTCTCAATATCCTTATCCCTAGGATATAGGTAGCTTCTCCAAGGTCCTTCATAGTGAAAAACTTCCCAAGGCAGGACTTAACCTCCTGTAAGGTTGGGATGTCATTTCCTGTGAGTAGTATGTCATGCACATACAACACCAAAAAGCTAACTTGGTTCCCACTAGCCCTAACATATACACAGGACTTATACTTGCTCCTCGAAAAGCCAAACTCTTTAACTTTCTCATCAAAGCAATGATTCCATCTGCGAGATGCTCGCTTTAATCTATAAATGGATTTCTCAAGCTTACACACTCTATTAGGATATTTGAATTGACAAAACCCACTGGCTGAGCCATGTAAACATCCTCAGCCAACTTTCCATTAAGGAAAGCGGTTTTGACATCCATCTGCCATATTTCATAATCATGAAATGCAACTATGGCCAACAACACCCTAATAGACTTAATCTTCGCTACCGGTGAGAAGGTCTCATCATAGTCAACTCCTGGAGTTTGAGTAAAGCCCTTCGCTACTAGTCGCTTTTTTAAGTGTGTACCTTCCCATCCATATCGGTGTTCTTCTTGAAGATCCATTTGCACCCAACTGTCTTACGATCTGGTACATTGTCAACCAAGTTCCAAAGTTGATTGCCATACCTAGACTGAAGCTCGCTACCCATAGCCTCCTTCCATTTTGTAGACTTAGGGCCTGTCATGGTTTCCTTATAATTATTAGGTTCATCCAAATCTATCAATGTACTATCACTGATAAATGTATCACCTTCAGTAGTGATGTGATAACCATAATGAAAATTAGGTGTGGTCCTAACTCTTGTGGAACGCCTTAGAGGTACAAACTCATCTATCGACTCAGCAGGAGTTTCCTCCTCAAGTTGTCCGATAGTATTTGAGGTTCCTTCACCACTTGACTCTTGAAGCTCTTCAAGGTCAATTTGCCTCCCACTATCTCCTTGGATTATAAATTCTCTCTCACGAAAGACTCCTCTTCTTGCTACAAAGTCCATATTATCACTGGCTCGGTAAAAGAGGTAACCAAAGGATCTCTGTGGGTAGCCGATCAAAATACACCTCTCACTTCGAGGTTAAAGCTTGTCGTGAGTCTCATGCCTCACGAAAGCTTCACAACCCCAAATCTTGATGTGGTTGAGATTGGGAACTTTCCCAGTCCACATCTTGTGAGGTGTTTTGGCAACCTTTTTAGTAGGGAATAGATTAAGAATATGGGTGGCAGTCTCTAAGGCATACCCCCAGAATGACATTGGTAACGAAGCTCAACTCATCATGGAACAAACCATGTCTAAAAAGGTTCAATTGCGCCTCTCAACCACACCATTCAACTGTGGTGTCCTAGGAGGTGTCAATTGTGAGACAATCCCACATTCCTTAAGATAGTCAAGGAACTCAATGCTATGATACTCTCCTCCCCGATCGGATCGGAGCATCTTGATGTTCCTACCCAATTGTTTCTCAACTTCCTGCTTAAACTCTTTGAACTTTTTCAAAGGTTTCTGACTTATGCTTGATTAAGTAGATATATCCATATCTGCTGTAATCATCAGTAAAAGTCACATAATAGCGATTAGCATCCCTTGTAGCAACTTTGAAGGGCCCACACACATCTGTGTGTACTAGGTCCAACAAACCTTCACTCCCATCACAAGTACCTATGAAGGGTGATTTTTTCATTTTTCCAAGTAAACAAGACTCGCAACTATCATCCGACTTTAGGTCAAATGATTCCAAGACTCCAGCCTTTTGGAGTTAGCCTATGCGCTTCTTGTTGACATGTCCAAGATGACAATGCAATAAAAGCTATTTGAAGAATCAATATACAACTCATTATTTCCTAGATTGTCTTCAACATTTAGAGCTTCGTATACACCATCACAAGGTAATGCTTTAAAGTAAAATACATCATTGTAAAAAACATTAATAGCACGATTATTATTATCAAACGAAAATGTAAACCCTTGTTTGTACAACCCATGAAAGTAAATAGTATTTCTCGCCATTTCAAACGAGTAACAACATTTATTCAAATATAACATTAACCCATTATTTAGCAATAAAGAATAAACTCCTATATTGGTAATAGGTGATGTTTTCCTGTTGCCCATGACTAAGTTTATTTTCTCGTGCTCCACTTGCTCACTTCTTCTTAGGCTCTGCAAATCAATACAAATTTGAATAGCACAACCTGTATCAAGCACCCAAGAATTAGCATTCGATGAGTTATTAGACAATATTGTATAAATACATGAATGGGTGGGTTTAACTTTCCCATCCTTTATATCTTGCAAGTATTTGGGGCAGCTTCGCTTCTAGTGCCCCTTTTCCTAGCAATAGAAGCATTGTGCTTCCTTTGGGTTTAAAGAAGGAGTGATGGGACCTTTATTTGTCCTACTTGAAGAGGAGCCATCGAGGGACTTTCCCTTGGTACCCTTCAAAGGGGTTTTCCTCTTCTTCCCCTTTCCCTACCCAATTGCCAGAATAGGAGTTGTTGAAGGAGTAGATGTAACAACCGCTTTACCCTTAAGGCCATTTTAAGTTGTCCTTAAGATTCCTTGAAGTTTGCTAAGTGCGACTTCCTCCTTGTTCATATGATAAGTCATATGAAACTGATCATAACTTGGAGGAAAGGAATGGAGAATGATATCAATCGCCATGTCTTCAGGGAAGTCAACATTGAGCTTTAGCAACCGGTCAACGACCCTTTGCATCTCCTGCAAGTGACCGGTGATGGGTTCACCATCCTTCATTCTGGATATTATCATGGAGGAGATAATCTCATACCTCTCTTAATGCAGACTTTGATGGTACCTATCCATCAGATCCTAGTGCATCTCATAGGGGTAGAAATCTTCATAGGATTTTTGATGTTCGGGAGTCATGGTGGCCGACATGATGCAGGACACTTTAGTAGCATCCTTCTCATGTGCAACAAACTCCGCAAACTCTTCAGGAGTAGAAGTGGCTTCATTTACAACCTTAAGCTACCTATCGAGGACATACTCCTTGTCTTCATAGCGGGTAATCATCCTGATGTTTCTGATCCACTCATTGATGTTGGATCCATGAAAAGTGACTGTACCACACAAGTTCATAAGGGAAAAGGAGCTTGTAGGGTTTGAGCCAACAACATTGTTGGAAGACATCAGAAAGAAAGAAAGACAAGTTTTATTAGATAAAGAGTCCTTAATAAGTCACCCAAATGAAATATTACGGCTAGGATCTGTCAAACTATTTATAGTTGGAAGAGGGATGCCGTAGTCTAAGCTATAAAATATTTGAAGGTAGCTAAATGACGATTTACCAATTTCCATCATAAAAACAAAATTTATTATTAGGTTTTATTGGATTTGAAACTCCTAGATCTTTTGAGATACATTGAACTTTTCAATGGCATATTTGAATCTCGATTGTGCCTTCTCAAGTTTGTGAGTGGGATGCCGAGGATCAGAAACAAGGTGTGAATAACCATGCTAATTGACTTGGTACCCTTAACTATATTACATAATCGATGTGCCGGTTAACCACACATGCTCCACCGATCTATAATAAAGTCAAGTTACCCTTTGCCACTTTTACTAGTCCTTATTAGTGTGTCAGTTAACCACACACGCTCCACTAATGACTTGGTAAGGTACAAAGTGTAATTTCATAGGTTAGCACCTATTTCACATTTTCCTAAAGTAACTAAGATTGTGAATTTATAATGTATAGTTAATTTATAATTTCATTATACTTTTAATGAGTATTAAGGTCCTATTCTACCTTTTTCGGCTAACGACCCTCCACCAGTCAAGGAAGCGGTGGGTGAGAGTGGACACCCATTAAATCACCATTTTATAGGCAGTAACCTTATACCCCCTTATAGACTGGCTTCTTGATAGAGGCCTACTAATGGTAAGAATGACATATTCTTATACATATTTATATATTAAAATTATAATAATAGTATAAGGGTTGAATTTTAAACTTTTAAAATTCTAAGGTTTAATTTTGGAATTAAAGTATTAAAGTGTAAGTCATTACAAATTCCAAAACTTGAGGGCAAGTTTTGAAATTATTCCAAGACTTTTTAATTTGTAACTTATGAGTTTAATGGTTCATAAAAATGAAGACTCTTCATTTTATAAAAACCTCTTATTCTTTAATGACAATTTTAAAGAAGTGACTTTTGGTTATCCATAACTTGAGGACAAGTTATGGACACCATCATTAAGCATTAAGATCATAAATTAATCAACCAAGCAAGTTACAAACAATTCCTATGATCTTCTAAAATTCATAAGAACAAATATTCATATCAAACTAAGAAATCATATTAACATATATAAAACTTGAAATTTGCTAATACTCATTTGAAATGGATTAACATAATCATTACCACATTGAAAAACAGATTTTAAAAGTCCAAAACAATTTGGGGTAGTGATTCTAGCCCATTTCCAGCAACAAAACTCAGAAAACTGCACAACACGACCTACTCGTCGAGTGCATGATCCTACTCGACGAGTAGGATGAATTTTGCCTTTGACTCGTCGAGTTCCCCCATGAACTCGGCGAGTCCAAACGAACAGTGAGCGTTTTTTCGATTTTTCAAGCAATTTATATCAAGTATACAGAAAACAATCCTAGGCTCTGATACCACTGATGGGTTTTGAGCATTCTAACACTCCTATGGTGTACATGCAACCCTATAAACCTTGGATCTATGTTTTCTCTAATATGCATGAAAATTTTATTTTGCCAAGGTTTACTTCCTAACTAGCATGGCATGGGGAACATGTAATATACAACTAGTATAAGTACATACCTTTGTTGTTGCTTAAATTCCTTGATGACTTTGCGAGCCTAGCACCCCAAATGTTGTGCCTCAAATGCTTCACACAACATGACAAGACTTGGAATAACTTGAGAGAATGTCACTAACACTCAAAATCGGTTATGCCCTCTTAGAATCAACTAGTATCCGATTTTGCTAGCCATAGGGTCCCTTTTATATTGTTGTCACAATTAGGCTTTACATATGAGTGCCCTTATTTGTCATGACACTTCATTTCTAATGATCCATAGGTTTGTAACTCCCATGGACTATCCATGGAGCTCTTAATTGGTTATACCCCACTTTCATAAACCATGGATCATTATCCCACTATAAAAGAATAGATGATTGACATAATCAACCCTATATATTTAATTAGTCTCATATTGATCACCAAATTAACTCTTAATTAATTCTTGATCAACACTACTTAAATAATACTGTTATTAATATATTAGAACTTACAATATATTAATAACCATAAGTGTCCTTTCTTTCATTTTGTCTATCCAAGTATTGGAATGCCTTGCAACCCAAATGGACCATGGTGGGTCGGGTCAAGTACATACCAAATACAAATATGGACTTAGACACTATATCCAACGTGTTCATGGTCATAAACCCTTCAAGTGGTTGTTCACGGTCGCAAAGCCTTCGCGACCGCAAACTCCTTCACACCGTGAACCTTGAACGAAAACCCACTTTTCCACATCGATCGAGTCTTTGTAATATTCCTAAACCAATAACAAGTGTTTTTTAACACTATAAACAATGGTTTCACTGATAAAATACAATTATGTATTTAATTGTTGATTAGGATCCCGTGGAGTACTGCGTCCATCCAACCAAGGGTTTCCACTCCCTATCTCGCTTTCGACTAATCACACGACCAACAGTGAGTTCATACCGCTAATCTTTTACTGTTTTAATGTTTTCAAGGGGAATTCAAGCCAAACACAAATGATTTTTGTGAACTTATACAAAAGAATTTCAACAGGTTTAAAACTTATGCAATTGATACAACCAAAAGATTTCCATGCTTTAATAAATATTTAAATATTTTATCCCTTTTGTGACATGCTGAGCATAAGTGACGTTTTCAACTTACAGCCAAAATTGCATAGTTTTCAGATCAATACATGAACCAAGTACAATATGTTCATGCAAACTATAATATGTATAGTTGGGAATTCAATACACAGTTTTACAAACTCAGAGCTTATACATTATCAAATAGATAAAGTATGACAGACTTAGTTTTTGATATACATTACTACTTTCGGATTTCCAGGGTATATCATTAAACAATTATTTAAGTATAATTATTGTTACATTACAAGTATACAAATGAATTCAAATACAAGAGAACAATTCAGAACGACATGTAAACTAGTTAATATAGGGTTGTGAGACATCACTTCAATTGTACCCTTCATGGTGTCGTTTAAATCTTATCATAGTATAACGAGAGTCTCCTGGAGGGAGAGCGTGAGATTTATGAATAGATCTCTTATGGACTGACAATCCCACACCTGAACCGCTAGCTATGGTTAGACAGGCATGCCTGGGGTGACAAATGTCTTAACATCCGACGCCTGAAGAACGTCGTAGAGGTCACTAGGTCATATCGAGCATGGTTATACGAACTCACAATAGTATAAACTAACCATTTGTTTACGGGATTTCAATTTCTTCAAATAGTTTTATTTTGATTAATAAAACTATCATACATTAAATGGAAGATTCCAGGGATACAAACACATGGTTTTATTTTAAGTAATAAAACAACTATTCATACTTTTGTTGGCCAGGGTTTTCTTATACAATATAATACTTTACATTACTTGTGACATCCAGAGATTTTCATATACAGTTAAATAATTTAGTAACAATCATACACTTTGGTCTTAGGGTTTGAGACTACTTTTCACTACTAAGAAAATATTGGATTTTCTTGAGGACATACAAACATTTTCACTAATTCATTAACATATTTCCATTACAAAAACATGCTTATGAACTCACCAACTTTTATGCTAATACTCTCTTTTCAAAACTGCTTGTATTCTCAGGAAATCAGTAGACAGGTACCTCGGCAGACTTTTGAGAAGACAGAGCGTATAGAGTCACGTCTTTTATATTTTGTTATACTTTTGATGTATACAAACTATGTATCAAACAAATGTAAATATTCATATCTTAATGTAATGGTTATGTTTATTTTGGTTACTATGATGCATTTGTTGTGATACTACATATGACGTCCTCCACTGCCGAATGTTTCCGCCATTTTCGTTTAGGTGTGTGAGAGATTGGTATCAGAGCTATTGTTTATAGTGAACTAATTATACCGAACCTTACATGGTATACACCTATAAACACTAAAGGGGACGAAGCGTTCTGAAACTAAAAGTATTTTACAAAAGTATACAAGTATACATATGTACAAGAAGATTTAAAATTTTAAGAACTACATAAAAGTATTTACGGCGAGTTGGACACCGTAGTTAAACCTGAATAGTTATGTAGTCATATGTAGGGCCAAGATAACCTGATCAACTATATTTGTCCGAGATATGAGTAACATGTGTTTGGCAATGACTGTGGTGTTGCGACAAGTCTAAAACTCACTAAGTCATATACATATAAAGCACATAGTTAAAATACGATAGGAGTATTTTATGGTTCTGTAACACTACACAGAATTATCACAAGTAGTACAAATCCTCGTAAATGAAAGACCTGCAATTCATTATTTATGTTAGTAAACCTTTATTGTAGATCTGTACTATTGCTATAGGATTTAGAAATATCCTGCTCGAAATATCCAATTGATGATCAATATAGAAGACTTATAGTTGTTTTCCCCTTGTATCTTTTAGAGAAAGATGCCTCCCAGGAAGATACCCAACAGAAAGAACAACAACCCTCCGACAGACCCTCAACCACCACCTCCTCAGTTCGATCCTACCATGTTCCAGGAGGCAGTTAAAGTCGTTGTGGCTGCCGCGATGTCGCAGATTAATTCTAGCGGCTCTAGCGGATCGGGGAGTGGTACCCATCTCCAAAGTCTTGAGGGTGGTCAGGGACACCAGAAGGAGTGTTCCTACAAAGATTTCATGAACGCGAAGCCCAAGTCTTTCGACGGTAATGGACCAGTCAATGCCCTAACCCGTTGGTTCAAGAAGATTGACTCGATTTTCGAGATTTGTGCATGTTCTGAAGCCAGCAAAGTGACGTTTGTCGCCTGCACCTTCACCGATAGAGCATTGACTTGGTGGAATAGTTGGGTCAAATCCCTAACTCTGCCGGTAGCAAATTATAAGGTCCTGAGAATGGATCTTACCAGTGATCAATATCAAACACAATCACAGAAACGAGAATAATAGTAGAAAAGAAAAGAAATCAAGCTTGCACACGTTCTATTGCTGAAAACGTCTGCTACAACTCGATACACGACTGTGAACAATTAGGCATCAACAACAAAACACGACTGGCTAACCCTGTATATATAGGGAACTACGACCGAAAAGAGTTTACGGCCGTACGGTGTTTACGGCCGTAAACTCATTACAGACTCGTAAACAACCACCAAGCCAACCAAAATACTCTATCTATACAAAACCACTATTACAATGCAAAGCCTAGATGAAAACACTAATTGAGCCTTTCAATCTCCCCCTTGGTTTGGTGTTAGCTTCAAGTTAATCCTTGTTGACTACCATAACGTCTGCTTGCCCCATTGCCCCATTCTACATACGCTTATTAAGAATCTCAGCAACCATGGTCGTATATAACTTCACAGCATCCTCAAAAATATCCTCCGCAACCAATATCTGAAAGTTTCTTAGGTGATGAATGTCCCACTTTCGGAATTGTAACAAATCTCTTCGATCATAGAGTCGAATGCATCCATTCTTGAGCTTGATTACCGCAGCTGAAGTAGTCTCATCGAAAACCCAACACTCCATTGAGCTTAGAGATCTATCTTGATAATTCTGAAGCACAAGGAACTGTTTAACTTGTTTAGTTGCAGGCCACTTCACAACTTCCAGAGGTTTGTCATTTTTTGGATCAATAATATCAGGATGCTCCAACATAACGGACTCAGTAGTTTTCATGACAGGAAACCCCTTTTTAACCTCATCTTCAATGAAGTGCTTGAACTGGGTCGCCTGTGGATTGTTTGTGAGATTTGTAAAAGGAGCTCGTGACAATTTTATCAAATCTACCCTAGTCCATGAGTTGAAATCATGACTATCTCTGTAAAGCTCAGAATTGCAACTATTTCTTAGCACGATCCACATCTTGAGAGGATCATGAAATCCCCAAGAAACAATTCCTGATCTATCACCGAATGTATCTCTAAATCAAACAACCTCAAGATCAGTCACAATAATTTCAGTTTCATCCCAAGAAGCATTATGGTTATAGTTCCTTTTAAACAACAGTTGTCCCTTCTTAGCTGCTTCTTCCTGAGCATCACGTATTATTGCTGAGACATGAGGGGCTTGGGGAGCCTCATTCTCAACGCGAGCAACATCCCCTGATGTCTGACCAGTTGGCATGGTAATTATAAAGGCTTGAACATGAATATTGATTTTGTATTCATCAACAGACGTTGGATATTTATCACTGAGGTCTTCCTCAAGCTTCTTCTTTAGCTCAAAATAGCTTGAAGTCAAAAGATTGAAATGATCTTGAAGATCAGAAATCTGCTTTGACTTTAGTGCTTTGTCCTTAAGAAGATCAGCTACTTGCACACCGAGCATTGAATTATCAGATTGAAGTTCAGATATTAAGCTTTGTATTTTCAACTTGAAGATCCGAAACACAGATGTCAAGCTCAATGTTCTTTTGTAGCCCAATTGTAAGTCCCTAATTTGCCTGTGTATCAATTAGATCCGTTTGATAATGTGGAATCCCAATCAAATGGATGATGTTAGATCAAATAGAAGAGAAGGAGAAGAAGAATAATATGGATCTTGTTTGAATTGATAAGAATGAAGTTCCTTTACACAAGATTCACATAGTTACACACATAAGCTCCTTTCTCTCTCTCTCTCTGGCCGTAAACTCTCTTTTGTTCATCAATCTCTACTCCTCACCCCTAACACCTGTATATTTACAAGGGGAACATGGGCTGGAGAACATGGGCCGTAAATGCGTTTACGGCCGTTAACCTATTTACGGCCGTAAACACTGACCATAAACCCCACCTGACCGTAAACTAGACTATAAGCTCATAAAATATTACATAAAAAGATAATTTCCCAGAAAAGCAAAGTATAAACCATATTTTGACCCAACAATCTCCCCCTTGGTTTATAGCTTTCTTTTCTTAATTAACCCAACAAGCTCCCCTAAAAAGTAGTTGGCTCTTCTTGTCAATCTTCAATGGGAGCCTGGCATCAACTTTAACCTTCGATTTCTTCACAGCATCAGGATGAACATATGAATCTTCAATGAATGACTTCATCTTGAGCACTTGAGCTTTTCTTCAAGATTTGACATTGAACGCACATTGGGTGAGGATGCTTCTTGTACTGATTCTTGAAACATGACGCTTCCAGCTTGCGAATCTTCAGAGAAAACATCAGAGAGAAATAATCTTCTGGATTGCTTCAGCAGGTTTAAGATAGCAGCAGACTGATTGTGGAGGCTTCAATGCAATCCGTCACATAATCTTCAATTTCAGCTTCACCTTGCTTCTGGGGTTGAAAGATTGAATTTGAATGAATAATCTTCATTTCTTGCTCCTTCGAATGAAAATTCATCGATGCTCACGGACGAAGCCTTTAGCTCAGAAATCTTCGACACAAACTCCATGAGTTTCATCTTCACTGGAATTCACATTTCAAGACAAAACAAAACTAAAAGAAAATTTAGCGCACAATATTTTTGGGTTTTTCATATTTTCTGAACAAAAAATAAAATAGAAATAACACTATTTTGATTTTGAATTTTCTGATCTTTTTTTGGTTTTTTCTTTTATTTTTAATTCTCCTCCTTATATTAAAATTAGAAGAACACTATGAACACACTTAACAAAAACAAAAATAATAGCTAACTTTAAGAGTGATTTGGGATCAAAGTTTTCAGACAGCCTTTATCCGTTTATCAGTACCTCTCCCTTCATGAATAGATCGGGTCAATCAGCGGTATTGTGGTCCACTTAAACACGAGAGATTGTGAGAAAATTAGGACATACTATAAGTGACAAGACAATGTGATCCTAAGTTCCTACATAATATTCCTTAAGGACCATTCAGTTGACGACGACCAAAGATATTGTTGTCCACCTAAATTGAGCAGCGAGATCTACAGACAACCTGTATGTGTTCATTTTTAATTGTACTAGAACGTGTTTCCCACTTCTTGGCATGCCCCAGCTATCAAGGACTTCCAAAATACTCCTTACACCAGGTGAGCAGACAATTATTAAGAGAGAAGATAGATTTAGAATGCATATGCTGTACATCCAGGTCTGATCTCTTCCAATCACGCAAAGGATGAAACATATGACTAACTGAAGTTTTTTAGAGGGATTGAGAAGAGAATGGTGCATATACTGTGTACCGGGTTCGATTTTGAGTCATGCAAAGGAGACAGTATATGGCTAACAGATAGAAAGAATTGCATACAAGGAAGATGCAGAGAGATAAAGTTGCATGTGTTACAGTCCAGGTCGAATCTCTCGATCATGCAGAGGAGGCAACATATGACTAATAGATAGATAAAAGAAAATAACCTTCTACAGACCTAGTTTATCGGAATTCCCCAGTCACCCCATCCAACCGGAATTAAGGACATAATCCGCACATTGAGGAAAAGTGAATCCACTGTTCTAGATACGGGTTATTTAATGTGACCGGTAGATTCCCATGTATATCTCCCTGCTCAACCTATCCGAGCGTCGTGATGTCATGCTAAACGGATCTAATTAGGTCAACGTTTATCAAGTCCTTAAATTCATTAGATTCAACTTTCCCTAGTCAAGTCCATTTAAAATCTTTCGTGCCTACCAACGCATCGAGCACAGAGCGTAGACGATTCAATTTAGGTACGTTACGCAGATTCAGATTGCTCTTTATCACTTGCTAATTTCATTTCCCATCACAACACCTGCAAACACATTCCATTAACACCATATTTTTGATTTTCTGATTTTCTAATGTTTTTGGATTTTTATTATTTTTTATTGTTTTTGGATTTTTGTTTTTATTTCTACCCCTAAATTTGTGCATGGATGAGAATTAAATAAAATAAAAATAAAATAAAAGAATAACATGTGCAAATTTAATCTATCCTAAAAAAATAAAAAATAAAAAAATGAAGAATTAAGAAAAAGAAAAAGAAAAAATAAAAAACTTAATCCTCAAAACGAATGATTTTCAGAAAACCCACAAGCAGATTGAAGCGAGCTTTGTTAAATGGCTTTGTGAACAGATCCGCTACATTATTTGCAGTAGGGACCTGTTCTAGTCGGATTAGTGAACGCTCGTAACAGTCTCTGATAAAGTGAATTTTAATGTCGATGTGCTTGGTTTTAGAGTGTTGGACTGGATTTTTGGCAATTTGAATAGCGACCTCATTATCACAGTAAATAGGGGTTTCTAAATAATTCAAACCGTAATCCAACAACTGATGTTGGATCCAAATGACTTGTGAATAGCAGGCCGATGCAGCAATGTATTCCGCCTCCGTTGTGGAGGTTGAGATAGTATGTTGCTTCTTGCATTGCCACGAAACTAGTCTGTCACCTAGGTATTGACATCCTCCTGAGGTTGATTTCCTGTCAAGCTCATAGCCTCCATAATTACTGTCAGCAAAAGCATAAAGATCAAATTCATAATTCTTCGGATACCAAAGACCCAATTTCGGGCTCCCTTTGATATACCGAAATATTCTTTTGACAGCAATAAGATGTGAAAGTTTAGGATTAGCCTGATAACGTGTGCATTGACAAAATGCAAACATGATGTCAGGTCGGCTTGCAGTAAGATACATCACCGATCCGATCATCAATCGATAGTGGGTCTGATCTATGGATTCGCCGTCAGGATCTGAAGTCAGAAGAGGTCGTTCAGCCATTGGTGTTAAAGCAGATTTAGCGTCGTGAAACCCGAACTTCTCAAGAATATCCTCCACATACTTGGCTTGATGTAGCAGGATTCCGGTTGAATTCTGTTTAACCTGAAGCCCCAAAAACATGTTCATTTCTCCCAACGAACTCATTTCGAACCACTTCTTCATTACACCTTCGAATTCATTGCAGAGCTGCGGACTAGTCGATCCAAAGATAATGTCGTCAACATAGATTTGCAAAAGAATTTGATCATTGCCGACATGCTTGATAAACAAAGTCTGATCGATAGTGCCACGAGAGTATCCATGCTCGAGCAAATGCTTTGTTAGAGTTGCATACCACGCTCGAGGAGCTTGATGTAACCCATACAATGCCTTGTCCAACTTGTTGACATGATTTGGAAATTTTGAGTCAATGAACCCAAGAGGTTGATCAACGTAGATTTTTTTCCTTCACCTTGCCATACAAGAAGGCAGTCTTGACTTCCATTTGATACACGGTAAAGTTCATGTAAGAAGCATATGCTAGGAAGATCTGAATAGCCTCCAGGCGAGCTACTAGAGCATAAACTTCAATGTAATCAAGACCCTCGACTTGTCGAAACCCGCAAACCACCAATAGAGCTTTATTTCGCACAATAACCCCTGAATCGTCCTGCTTATTGTGATAAACCCATCTTGTGTCAAGAGACTTCTTGCCCATTGGTAATTCAACTAACTTCCAAACACCGAGTTTTTCAAATTGATGCAGTTCCTCATGCATTGCGTCTACCCGGATGGGCTCATGTAGAGCCATTTCAACATTCTTAGGCTCTATTTGAGAGATAAAGCAAGAGTAGTGACAAGTATTAACATCTCCACTCTGACTTCTTGTTTTAACATCGTCGCTCAGCTGACCAATGATGTTATCGATCGGATGATCGCGTTGACTTCTTGAAGGTATCTCTTGGCTGATGTCATTGAGAGAGACAGGAAGAGTGTGAATGTTGATACCTCCTTCATTTGTTCAATGAGCCGCTCCAGAAGGCTCTGCTACAAACTCATTTGAGATAAGTTCAGGAAAGAGTAGTTCCATAAAGGTTGAAGAAGCTGTGGAAGCGTCATTAGACATGAATTCTCTTTCCATAGGAGCAAGATGGCGTAGCTTCAGCATCAGAAGTATCATTTTGGGCTGGAGATTTAGGACTATCATGTTGTACAGATGACTCCCCCTCTGGTATAGCATAGGACTCCCTCTCGGACGAAACCGGGGACTTCCCCTTGGATGAAGAAGAGGATGCAGATGGAGGTCTGTAGACAACTTCTTCGTCTTCATCTTCAAAAATCTTCTTCGAACCAGAAACATATCCAGACGAGCCACTCGACGACACATTTATTGATTTGAACAACGATGTGTAATCAAACAGCTAATCCAGACGCACTCTAGCGTCCATCACATTTTCTTCCAACCAACGCACATCATAAGAATCCACAATTTGTTTTGTCTTCTTATTGTAAACTCTATAAGTAGTGTGAGCAGCATACCCTACGAAGTAACAGTCATCGGCCTTGGCATTAAACTTCGGGTTGGTATCTAAGTAAAGAAGGGTGCAAGGACAACCAAATACACAGAAATGACTGACTGATGGCTTGTGATTATATAAAATTTCATACGGGTTCTTCATCTGAGCTTTGGTGATCAACACGCGATTCTGAACATAGCAGGCAGTGTTTATCACCTCGGCCCAAAAGAAGACTGGTAGCTTTGAATCACACAACATCATCCTTGCAGCGTCTTTTAACGTTCTCTTTCTCCTTTCAGCAACACAATTCTGTTGGGGTGTGTGAGCAGAGCTGTATTGACGCATGATACCCTTTTCTGCACAAAAGTGATCGAGTACAAAATTCTTGAACTCTGTTCCGTTTTCCGTCCGTGTCACACCCCAAAACCATAAATGGTGGAAACATTCTGGGGCGGGGGACGTCATGTACATTATCACAAACAATGAATAAAAGCAAACAAGCAACAACATCATCCATTGCATTAATAATATAATTTCATACATGTGTGTTCTGACAAAGTTATAGACACCAAAATATACATATCAAAATAAAAGATGAGTCTTGAACGAACTCCATCTTCTTAAAAGCCTGACACCTGTACCTGTCTAGTGGTGACCTGAGAATACAAGTTATTTTGAAAGCGAGTATCAACTTAATGCTGGTGAGATAATAAGTATATTAATGCATGTCTTTGTATGAAAACGTTTGTAAAATGTTTCTGTAAGATGTTTTGTACAATGTTTTGTATAATGTTTGAACTATCCTAGAAAACCCTATGTTTCCTACTAACTGTAGCCTTCTACCAAGGCATCTAGTGTCTGTGTGTATGTCTCTTGATAGAGTGTGTGTTTTCCCAAGTCTGACTATCATTAACCAAATATAGTTTCTACATTACCGTGCCTCGTGTGAATATTCACGAAGTGAATGCAACTGGGAAAATATTATCGTACTGTAGTATTTTCAATAAGTGACTATCGTAGTACTAACTACCTTAAAACAAAAGGTGTTCCAAATAACATGTGATCGACCTGTATCCTGCTACCGAATCTAGTAAAACAACGATGTAAGATGCCATAAGAAATGACATTTGGCACCCGTAGACTTGCAAGTCCTACTGTAGCGAGTAGCAAGGTGTAGGATATTCAATCCAATATAGATATGTATGCGAACTCATACACTCTCTAATTAAGGAGATTCGGGATACAAGAGCGGTCATGGCAGGAAGTGCCATGACCCACTCAACGGTTCACATAACTGCATGAATGTATATGAAATGAATGTGCTAATTGAAAGTGTAATCTTTCTCTGTCTAGCATGTATGTACTGAAATGTTCTGCGTGTGCTAGCTGTAATGTATGTTCTCTCTATCTAGCATGTATAGTAATGTATTGTGCGTACTAGCTGTAATCTATTGTCTGTGTTACTCGTACTGACTCATGAACGAACTGACTCATTGTATGTTTCATTGTTCTAGTAATAGTAATAGTATCCTCCTGTGCTACCCCTATGGTAACTTACTAGTGATGTAACTGGTACGTATGAATATGGAAGTATACCCTTGCTACCCAAGGGTACCGAATGAACTGGAAGGACCTTTATGACTATATATGTACACATGATATATAACTAATATTTAAACGGCCTTCGGATGGGTACCCGATATCCCACCAGACCACATCTCAAGCGTGAAAAGGAAATAGGGTGGATAGCCTTCCTAAGTCCTTTAAACATTTCTTATATAACTATACATACATAGACATGCAATTGATAATAAGTAAAACAGAGTTTAAGCAAATGTATTTGATAAGTATATGAACTTTGTAAAACAGTTTGAAGCAAAACAGTTTGATAAACAATTTGAACAATAAGGAAATCACTGGTTTTGTAGTTATTAATCACATGTGATTGATGTAATAACTATAAGTATTTGACTTGTATTCCCCCCCCCCATATAAGCATTTAAAAACATTTAAACCATTTATTAAGGGGTATGAACTCACTTGTGGTGAGTGGATTTGATTGGAGTGACGGGTACGATGCTAGGTGACAAACGGAGACTTGTTCGCATGCACGAGCCTAGTTATCATATAATAAACATATATATATATATATATATATATATAACTAATTAGCCAATTTATAACTAATAAATTAAGTTGGGACACTCTAGAACATGAAAACACTTTGCTTCAAGTGTTAAAGATCACAAGGATTGCATCCATGTGTTGGTAGGGCAAAGCTAGTGTGTTTAGAGTCCAAGGGTAAACTCCCTTGGAGTTTACGGTTTTGATGGTCAAGACTTAGGGAGTTTACGGTAGTAAACAATAGAGTTTATGGTCGTAAACTCTATTCTTAAGGTCCAAGTGTTGCTTTGTGGTTTCACAAGCCTTTTGAAGGAATTCTACTAAGTGGTTTGGCCTTTGGTAGGGACTAGGGCAACAAAACACGTCTTTTGAGGAGTTTACGGCCTAATGACATTTTCCTTTGGGTTTACTACCGTAAACCCTTATGGAGAAGTGTATTGCCATGTTTTCAAGTCCCTAACACAATTAGGTAAGTGTATGTGCTAGTTTCTAAGCCTAAGGAAGGAAAATAACCCATTTAGACACACTTTAGGGTGTCTACGGTTTTGGGAGATCCCCAAACCGTAAACACCTATATATGTTGGAGTTTGGTGTTTTTCAAGGCTTAGATACATCAAATGAAGGTTTAATCAATTCATGGAAGGCTTAAACATCGAACTAGGGCTTAGATAAGGACTTAGGCACACTTTGGTGCTCTTTTTGGTGTTTACGGTCCAAGCATCTCCTTGGACCATGAACACCTATATCCTTGTGTTCCTGACAAATTTCCTTGATATTCAAATGTAATACTAGCTTAAAATCACTCAAGGATGAAAGCACTTACTATTAGAAGGCTTGATTTGAGCTAAAAGGCCAAGAACACTTAGTGTGTGTTCTTGGTGTTTTGGAAATCTAGCCAAAATACAAATATGGTTGGATGATTAGATGTATAAACACTAGATTAAGTGTTTTACTAATTTAAAAATGTTAGATATCTTACAAGATTGAAGATTTGGAATTAAATCTTGGATGGTATTTGAGAGAATATTTGGAGTTTACTCTTTTGACATTTAGGGAGTAAACACCAATGACTAACTTCTTGGGGAGTAAACTCATACATAGGTATGAGTTTACGGTTTTGGGTATTTCCCAACCCAAAACATAAAAGTTTGGTCGGGTGATTCTAATACGCGAAGTGTTTGCGTTTTTTCAAATTCAAAACCGGAGACGGTACTTTCATTCACCCGTTCGTTTAAAAATAATAATAAAATAATCAAATGAACTTTATATTTCTTAAAAATAAGAAATAATTACATTAACTTATGATGCAAAGTGGTTGACTTTTAGGGTTTGACCGAATGGAAATTTCAGGTTGTCATATTCCGAAGCGCCTTCACCCGATTGTTAGTCTGGTTCTCAATTAATACAATGAATTTCTTAATCAAATCAGCAACTCCAGCTTTGTTGGATAGAAAGAAGACCCACATAAACCGAGAGAAATCATCAATCACAACCAGGCAGTAAGAATTTATGTTGATGCTGAGAACATTTACTAGTCCAAACAAATCCATATGTAGCAATTGAAGCACCTGGCTAATTGAGTTCACCTGTTTTGGCAGGTGTGGTTTTCTATGATGCTTTCCTTGGGCACACGACACACATTTTTCGAACAAAATGAAGTCTTTGACAGGCAATCCACAGACCATCTCATTTTTCACAAGACGATTCAAGTTCTTGGCATTCTCATGACCTACTCTTCTGTGCCACAGCATTGCAGTTTGTTCGGATATCTTAGAGAAAAGGCACATAAATTCTGGAAGGTTGCTATTAATATCAATGATATAGGCATTCCCATCCCTTTTAGAATTTACAAGAATCCACTCTTCTGGGATGAAAAGTCCTGGCTTGAGAATCATGCATTCCTTATCAGTGAAATGCGTAGAATAGCCCTTGTCCCAGATCTGAGATACAGTTAACAGACTATGCTTCAGTTCGGGAGCAAAACTAACATTCTCGAAACTTAAAACCCCGTTTGTGACAGTTCCTCTTTGAGTAATCTTGCCACCTTCTCCACTCGCAAAGGAGATGTATCCCCTATTAAATGATTGAATGTTGTGCAGTTGGGCGATATTGATGGGTTTTGGTCATAAGACATCCTATGTGCTCATACAAACCCTAATGCTTGGATCTAGGTTTCTCTATTGTACATGCTTTGAATCCAAGACTATAAACCCTAATTCTAGCATATGGAAATCAATATTAACATATAATTAGGTTTAAGATATTACCTTGATTGTTATGTAGCAATAACAATCCCAGTTCCTCCTTGAATTGACTTTGGAAGGCTTAGAGTCACAAGTGTCACTCCTCTAATGGATCACAAACACCATAAGCAAGAGGATGAAGAGGAGAGAGGATGGAGGCTGCCCAAAATGTTTGAAAACCCTAGAAGGTTGCTTGTCCACGTTTTTTGAGGCACAAGGGGTCTTTATATAGTGAGGCTATTAGGGTTATCTAACAAGGAAACCCTAATTTGGTTGCTTAAGCCCTAAGCAACCCATGGAGCCCTTTCCATAAGGCCTTGGACGATTTCATATGGGCTTCCCCCATAGAATTCGTCCACCTTATAATAAAAGGCAATCCATGGCCCAAATTGCAATTATCTTATAATTACAATTCAAGTCCCTTAAGTTTAATTAATCTCTTTTAGTCACAAAACTAATTACCAATTAATTATTGACTAATATTAATTAAACAATATGATTTCTCCTTTAATATATTATTCCCATAATATATTAATAAATCATATTTAATCCTTTCTCTCCATAATTCATCCTATCAAGTTGCTTCGGTGAAGGCAACCCAAAAGGACCATGCACCATCGAGTCAAGTACATACCAAAATAGTTATGGACTTAGAAACTAATCCAACAGTCTCCCACTTGGATAAGTCTAATAACTATTCTGCGTATGACTTCAGATCCTGATCTGCAATCGTAGCTTTCCAAAGCCGCTGTCAACTCTGATCCTATCAGATACGCGTGTCCTTAGATAAGGGATCATATATTCCTCCATTCTAGATATCATATGAGATATTATTTCAAATCATTCTCTTTGTACTATATCTCGATTCCCGATTTATGACGACTGACTAATTGAACAAATCAAATTAGCCCTAGCCCGGCCGAGCATTTACGTTTGTCATCACTAAACCATCGAGGGGCCCAAAAGATATCGCCTTTATCCTACTTTGAATAAAAGGAATGGATAAACTTTGATACAATGCTCGCTTGCACTCACGCACCGAATCACACACAACAATATGTTTTATAACACCAAGTTACTAGTGCGTTTACATATTATCAATGTGCAACTGATTCGCAAGATACAACTCACACATCTCGGTTTCAAGAATATAAGATGTTATCGCCTCACTAATCACTCGTGATACAATTTCATGGAGTGATCCAAGTGAGCGTTGGTTTAATCCAATGCTCAAATTCATATTCATAAGCACTCATGAACGTTGCAGCAAACATTTGCTTATGTCTAATGCTCTTTAGACAATCCACACACCAATTCACGACAGTCTTCATTCATATCTACTTCCAACATATGAACGACTGTGGCCTGTTTGAATAATTCGATTATTCTTAATAAACTCAATTATTCGTGAGTCAAAACATGCAAATGTGAAACACAAGAATAATACTAATCCCATATGGCCTCAACCCTTTGAGCATAAATAAAACACCTTTTATTTATCACCATATTGATTACTCATTATTTGTAGTTTCGGGTAATCAACTTCTTACTTGAATTACAACACTTGTCCCATGCTCCTAGCATGCACACAATGTTTACCTATGGTTCTTACTTTGTGAAATAGATCACATTGAACACATTTCCAATCATTCTCATTTCACAACTCCAAATCCTTTTCATAAGTGAAAGAATATCAAATTCTTGCTACTTATAGAATATGCTAGATTCTAACATTTTATGCAATGATCTCTTTTGTAATGTCACTGCACCAAAGTCACAAAGACTATTGCCAATGATATTAAAAAGTCTTCTATCGGAGATTGTTACAAGACAATTCCATAGATGTGATGTCTCTCACTCAAAGTACTTTCTTTGAACATCCTTTTGCATAGAAGTTTCTAATCTAGTCATAGATTTCTCAATATTCAATTCCCAATATGGACACACTTCCATATGTTCCATATGACAACTCATTCTTAATAGAATCTTATCTATTCGTAATGATGTTGATATGGTCCATCCAATATGGAAACATTTCCATATTTTCCAATACTATACTTCCAACTACTCACAATCGACCAATCCTCTTCGAACTTTGGATTGTCCTTTGATAGTTGTTTAATTGTTTTAGTCGAAACCAATTCTAGTCCCTTTTCCCTCTAAATGCACTTGACATTTGGAAAATTTTAGAATGGTCAAACATTAAAGCATTTGCAATCGATCCTATACCCGAAGCGTATGGGACACGACGCATAATGTTTTATTTGCTATGTTCTCAAAATTCGAATAGTGAAGAGGGATGCCGTAATCATAATCGAAATTTTAAGAACACACTTTGTTCCTTTGACTAAATTTCATTAACATTTCTCAACCTAAATCGTTAGATTTGAAATGAAGCATAATATTCTCTCCCTTAATTATAGCAAAACAACTCTTCAACTATTGCGACTTTGCAAAGTATGACTCTTGTTTTCTATAATTAATATTGCTAACCTTGCAATACTTTCCTTAATAATCATACAATCATAACTTTTATGCTCCCACTATCTTGATGATTATTATAAAGCATAACACTTATGCTCCCACTAGCTTCGACATGTATTCATAAACATCTTAACTTTCAGAAAACAATGCTTATTGAATTTCTTAAGTTCATGTTTCTAATACTTAGTGCTTTGATAATCTTTTATCATGGTTTCTTGAACTTATACACCTTTGCCTTCGATAGTTCATATGTGTGTTTAAACAATTGCCAAACCTCACAATTCAAATTATGGAAAGGGATGTCGTAACCATAATCGAATTTGAGAATGCAATTTTACAATCACTATCTTCTTAAAATATTTCTTAGTGAAAGCATTTCCTCACAATCATTTTCATGAAGGAGGAAATCTTATGACACTTAGATTTAAACAGTGTATTTGTTCCTATCCATGTGAATTTGTCAAAACCAAAGTTTACGACAAATTCAAACTCTTATGGATTGAACTTTCTTGATCTCGATTTCTTGCCTTTATGGTAGCACAGCTGCCCACCATGTCTTCCAAGTAGTTAAGCAGCTCACCCTTTCCTATCAATGTACCTTTCATTGATTAAGGTGCTTTGCCTTTTATGCGTTCAAAATGAGAACTCACAGAACTCACATGCATAATTAACTCGATTGGATTGGCACATAATCAAAATAATGTCAACACGATAGGTTGTAAACCTCAACTCGTGTGCTAGTGATGATCGATAAGGTTTATTTGATTTGTTCTTGAAACCTTTCAAGACCAGTAAGACTCCCACTAACTCCTTGACATATAAGATTCTCTTGACAATAACCATTTCTTGACAAACAAATATTCAAGAGTTAGTGTAGCTTTTATCAAAACACTTCATAAATTGGTCCTAGTTGGTCTTTGTCTTATCCAAGACATCACAACTTTCCACATTTAATGAAAGTTACAAACCTTCTTAATACCTTTCACTTAATGTCACAATCTTAACTTTAAGACTTGTTATTGGAACGAAGTATGATTGACTTATTGATTTAACCATTTCTTCAATTCTTGATTCCTCTTCTTAGACATACAATTGTACTAAGACTTCACTTAGAGGATCAATTGAGATATGGTTCTTAATCATTAAGACCTATCATAAAGCATAAACAGTACTCTCCCATCTTCTTAGAATGGAGAAACTTTTATCTTTCTACCTACTTGATTCTTCTTATTCATTCTGCTATTGATCTAAACCCTTTAATCAATTCAGAATTATACTTAATCTTGTAAGTCTAATCATATTTACTAAACCTTTAGTAAATCATGACGAATATCATTATTACTCTTATGGTGGACTTGATCAACACGCAACATTGTGTGCTCGATCTCTTAGTCCTTCACTTGACACTTTGTCAATGAATTAGTCTAATTTCCAAATATGAAATTTCTCATTCATCGTGTAACTAAGCTCCATGATTCCAAGTTTTCGTCCAATTGAAACTTGGGTGATGAGAAACTCTCCCTATTTGGTAAAGTCTCGACACTTCCATAAACAACATTATTAAGAATCAACTCCATTATTGCTAATAGAAACATTCAAACATCAATTTTTCATATACGTCATTGCAAGGATAAATAAATAATATAAAATCAAAAAAAAATTTATTGCGGAAAAATTTGTCCTTACAATGCAATTCATTGAAAAACTATGCTAATACATCTCTCTTAGCAATCTAATTCTAACTCTAAGTAGTAGCTCAAGAATCTAATCTTCGAGAAATGCGATCGAAATCCATTCTTTCACGGTTAGATTTTGCTCACTTCTCCCCTTAAGCTTCCTTTCTTTTCTTCGATCTTACAAAACATCAATTGTAATCTTATCACATTATGTATTAAGAATCTAGAATAGAAGCTTAAAAGAGTTAGTTAATGGATTTTACCTATATTAAAGCCATACGTTTCGACTCTCCCATTTCTTAGATTTCTTAGGTAAATAGGGCATCTTCGTCTCCAATGCCCTTTCTCTTGGCAATAAAAGCAAATTGACTCTTTTGGAACATGACATGGAACTACTTCAGACATTGCCTTTCTCTTATGATCAAACTTTTCGATCATAGCATGTCTTTCGTTGCCATTGTCTATATCCATAGAGGTCTCGAACGCAGATTCACCAATCAACTTTGCTTTTCTATTGCGCCAAATCATTGTTGATTCAACAGCAATAAGCATGTAGGTGAGATCTATAAGGGTCACGTCGTAGTTCATCATATAGTACTCTCTTACGAACTCACTGTATGAGTTAGGAAGTGACTGAAGAACCCAATCAACAACTATTTCCTCACAAACAACGGATCCCAACATTCTTAACCTATCAATGTGTGACTTCATCCCTAGGACGTGTGCACACATCGGCTTTCCTTCTTTATGCTTACTTGCCAAAAAGGGTTTGAGTAATTTTGAACTTTTCAAGCCTTTGAACTTGTGGGTTAGGGAGAATAATTGGAGGAGGAGGAGGAAGTGAAGCATGATCTCTTGTTCCTCGATCGAATCGTGGAATATCATCTTCATGTGGAATGCTTGTTCCACGGGATTTGAGAAGACCATAGTTGTCAAACTTTGAAATCTACAATACGGGAGAAAACGAATTCAAGTAAGTTGATTGATTGAGTCCTTAGTAAATCACCCAAATGAGATACTAAGGCTAGGACCCAACACAATATTCTACAACTCGGGAGAGGGATGCCGTAACCCTAATTGCAGAATATTTGAAGGTAAGTGAATAACGATTCACTAATTTCCACCACTAAAAAGCGAAAAAGAAAATTAAGTTTTAAATCTATGAAAACTCCTAGATCCTTTGAGATTCATTGAACTTTCAATGGCATGTATAAATCTCGATATGCCCCTCTAGTTTGTGACTGGGATGCCGAGGATCACAAAGCGGGTGTGAATAACCATGCAAACTTACATGGTGCCCTCACATGTTACAGTCACCTATTCGATGTGCCGGTAAACCACACACGCTCCACCGAACAATGACAAACATTGAGTCACCCTTTGCTACCTTTGCTTAGACCCATTTAGTGTGTCGGTTAACCACACACGCTCCACTAACGTCTTCGCAAGGGCACAAAGTGTAATTTCATGGAATTACATCAATTCACTTTTGCCTAAGTAACTAAGATTGAGAATTTTATGAAAACATTTAGTTACTTTTATATTTCATTATACTTATAATGGAAGGTTTTGTCCTATCCTACCCGTTCGGCTAATGACCCTCCACTAGTCAAGAGTGCGGTGGGTAAGAGTGGATACCCATTCAATCGCCATTTTATAGGCAATTTCCTTAAACACCCCTTATAGACTAGCTTCATGAATGAGGCCTACTATCGGTAAGACTGACTTTTACACATACATATATATAATGTTAGACTTTTAATGTTATATATATAGTATAGGGTGTATTTTACACTTTTAAAATATTAGGTGGTTCAGTTTAACAATTATACTTTTAATTCAATTAAATTGTAAACCTAAACTTTTATGGATTTATTAAATCTCTATTAATTATACACCTTAATTAATTAATAAAACCATAAGGGTGTGATTTGAACTTTTTCAAAACTATACTAGTTTTAGAATTTAACATTCCTAATTAAACTTTTAATCAACTTTTAAATTCCAAAACTTGAGGGCAAGTTTTGAAACATTTCAACACATTAGAGTTTAGAATTTAAATATACATCAAAATTAAACCATTTAATCAAAATTTAAATTCCAAAACTTGAGGGCAAGTTTTGAAACCTTTTTCAAAACATTAGGGTTTCAACTATTTAAATTTCAAAAATAACAAAACTTTTGGGTTCAAATTTAAACTATAAAACCTAAGGGGAAAATATGAAACTTTTCATAACATAAGGATCAAATAACAAATAATCTAAATTAACATTTAATCACATAATTATCCATATTTGATTTGTTTAATGATTTCTTGCAAAACAATTTATCAATTTAGTCAAAATAATTAATCAATTATCATATAAGGAAACAATTATCTTATTAATTGATAAATATCTTCAATTAGATCAAAATTATAGTCAAATATATCATATAATCGAATTAATATTGATCTAACATGATAAGGTAACTATCCCAATGCAAAAACAGCAAGAAATCCCGAGATAACCTCCATCTGAGGAGTTGACTCGTCGAGTCAAGCCTGGACTCGTCGAGTCACCTTGGACTCAGCGAGTTCAGCTATGGACTCGGCGAGTCCAGCCTCCAAAAACCCAAAAATCAAATTTTTTGAACATGTAATGCATCAATACAACTGAAACCAAGCTAGGCTCTGATACCACTGATGGGTTTTGGTCATAAGACATCCTATGTGCTCATACAAACCCTAATGCTTGGATCTAGGTTTCTCTATTGTACATGCTTTGAATCCAAGACTATAAACCCTAATTCTAGCATATGGAAATCAATATTAACATATAATTAGGTTTAAGATATTACCTTGATTGTTATGTAGCAATAACAATCCCAATTCATCCTTGAATTGACTTTGGAAGGCTTAGAGTCACAAGTGTCACTCCTCTAATGGCTCACAAACACCATAAGCAAGAGGATGAAGAGGAGAGAGGATGGAGGCTGCCCAAAACGTGTGAAAACCCTAGAAGGTTGCTTGTCCACGTTTTTGAGGCATAAGGGGTCTTTATATAGTGAGGCTATTAGGGTTATCTAACAAGGAAACCCTAATTTGGTTGCTTAAGCCCTAAGCAACCCATGGAGCCCTTTCCATAAGGCCTTGGACGATTTCATTTGGGCTTCCCCCATAGAATTCGTCCACCTTATAATAAAAGGCAATCCATGGCCCAAATTGCAATTATCTTATAATTACAATTCCAGTCCCTTAAGTTTAATTAATCTCTTTTAGTCACAAAACTAATTACCAATTAATTATTGACTAATATTAATTAAACAATATGATTTCTCCTTTAATATATTATTCCCATAATATATTAATAAATCATATTTAATCCTTTCTCTCCATAATTCATCCTATCAAGTTGCTTCGGTGAAGGCAACCCAAAAGGACCATGCACCATCGGGTCAAGTACATACCAAAATAGTTATGGACTTAGACACTAATCCAACAGATATCTCCTGTCATATGCCGGGAACAGCCGTTGTCGATGAACCAGGGTCTGACGACATTTCCCCGCAACTGTCCCTCGGTTAAATTAGGTTCATGAGAAGAAGATACCATCAACGCAAAGTGCAGCTCCATCATTTTGTCTTCAGCTGCCACAATCTATGTCGGAGCATCATCACAGACCTGCGCCAGGTGGGAATTTTCAGGTCCAGACAAGTTCAGTGCCTGCATCTGATCATCCCAGTCGAATGACTGTGCAACCATAGCTTTCTCGTTGTTTATCTGAGCACCACTTTGATTGTTCCCAACTACAACTATTGTCCTACCGTTATTTAATCTTTTGTCTGGCTGTAGACACTCACGAGCAAAATGCCTTGGCTTGTGGCAGTTGAAACATCGCAGCTTTCCCTTGCTAAACCCAACTTTCTTGTCAACACTCATCCCCCAGTTGTTGTTACCGGTCTTTTTAGAAAACTGTTTCGCCCTAAAAACTACCATGGCAATTTGCCGTGTAATATCAATCTCCTCAACGTCTTCAGGGTGAGTCTGATCAAGATCGGAAAATGATAGTTGGGGTGGAAGATCCCTGGCTACGAGTGCATTGTAGCAATTGACAAGCCCTGAAGCAGGTGCAAGATTTTCATCAGCCTCCTTTCCCTTTGAAGCAGAAGCCCCAGTTAAGGATGAAGGAGCTTGAGAAGCCACGAACGATTGATTATGTTAGAAAGGCATGGCTGATGCAGAGGAAGCTGATGAAGTGGGAAAAGTCTGAATCTGAGCTTGCGGAGTAGTAAGTGAGTGAGCTGCAGAAGGAAGAGAAAAAGAAAAGGATGAAAGAGTATTGTTAGTAGAGATGCCAAAGTCTGAATCTCTCGCCGCTTGTCATCAATATCACAAGCTTTGATGACAACTATCACTTCAGCAAGAGTGAGACGGCTAAGGTCCTTAGTCTTCTTGATGACAGCTACATTCATGTCCCAAGATTTTGGGAGAGCATTTAGTAGCTTCTTGTTTATCTATGACTTTGTGTAGAAAATCCCAGCTACAGTCATTTTAGTATTGAGAGATGTGAAACGCTGCAGTTGTGCTTCAAGAGCCTCTCCAGGAACATAGTTGAACACATTGAATCGTTGTCGCAACAGATCTTGGCGACTCTCATGCATGTCTTCGTTCCCTTCATAGACCTCAATTAGGACTTCCCACAAAGCCTTAGCAGAGGTATACTCCCTGAAACCTTTAGCAATATCTGGAGACAGGGCCATGGTCAAAGTGGCCAAAGCCTTCTCCTGCTCTTCAACTTTCTCGAAGTCTTCATCAATGTAGGTTTCTATCTTCTTGTCAACCACTTTCCCTGCAACTGTAGTGGTTATTCTGACTGGATCCTTGATTATGCATTTCCAGATTTTGAAGTCTTTCATTTTTATGTATTTCTCAATTCTGTACTTCCATTCTGGGAAGCGTTCAGCGGATAAAAGTCTAGGAATTCGGGTGGTCGTCCCCATTACTTAATCCAGACCGTGATGATTTGTTTGACTTAGAGAATCCATTAAATTTTTTATTTAATCAATATGAGACAGAAATTTAAATTATTTATGATTAATTAGGCTTCTGGTCAAGGACAGTTTAATGCCGTAAACGATGTTTATGATCAAGTTGTAGATTACGGCCGTAAACTCTGAGTTTATGGTCGAAAGAGGCTCACGGTCTGAAGCTTACGGTCCAAGAGTAAACAGTTTTTGGTTGATGAATATTCCTTATTCATGGCTCAAGAATTCGATTTTACCGTTCAAGAATTTTCAAGAGTTTGCGGCCGTAAACAGTGATTACGACCGTAAGCTCAGGCCGAAAACTTGAATATTGCAGCTTTTCGACTAGACTAAAAACCCTTTTTGCAGCAATTACGAACTTTAGTCTCAAATCAATGAAAACTCGCTCCAAGATCGATTGTAGAGTGCCTTCGATGCTGATTTTGCTCTGATACCAATTATAAGGTCCTGAGAATGGATCTTACCAGTGATCAATAGCAAACACAATCACAGAAATGAGAATAATACTAGAAAAGAAAAAAGAAATCAAGCTTGCACACGTTCTATTGCTGAAAATGTCTGGTACAACTCGATACACGACCGTGAACAATTAGGCATCAACAACAAAACACGAATGGCTAACCCTCTATATATAGGGAACTACGACCGAAAAGAGTTTACGATCGTAAGGTGTTTACGTCCGTAAAGTCATTACAGACTTGTAAACAACCACCAAGCCTACAAAAATAATCTATCTATACAAAACCACTATTACAATTCAAAGCCTAGACAAAACCACTAACTGAGCCTTTCACAAATGCCATGGGTTGGGAGAGTTTAAAAGAACTCATGCTTGCTGAGTACCGCCCAAGGGGCAAGATGCAAAAATTGTAACACGAGCTTTGGAACTTGAAGATTAAGGGTTCCGACATTTCCACTTATACAACTAGATTCTATGATCTGGATCTTCTCTGTCTGGGGATGGTCACCCCAGAAAGCAACAAAATAGAGAGGTACATTTGGGGATTGACACCTCTAACTCAAGGAAATGTCTTGGCTGTTAAGCCTTTCACTTTTGACAGCACCAAGTGCCTGACGCAGACCCTGATAGATCACGAGGTTGCTCTTGATGAAGTGGCAACCGCTCCCAAACCACCAAAGGCGAGTGCTGGGAAGAAAAGGTTCTGGAACAAACGAAGGGGCCAGTCTTCGTCGGAACACTCCAAGAAACAACAGGTAGTAGCAGTTCATGCATTACTACTACTAACGTTGTTCCTACAACTCAAGCACCAGTCAGTAGATATACTGGTACCCTTCCGAGGTGTGACAAGTGCAACTTTGATCATCGTGGGTAGTGCCAAGATGTTATGCAAAAGCCGTGGCAAGAAGGGGCACACAACTCGATTTTGCAAAAGACCAGTCCATCCAACCAATCAAGCTCCTGGAGCAGGCGTTGGTCAAGCCTGTTATGGCTATGGTGAGATTGGGCACTCTAAGAAGAATTGCCCTAAGGCAACAATAGCTGGCAACACAGGGAGAGTGCTAGCGATGGGCCAAGAGGAGGCAGTTGTTGATCCCACCGTTTTTACGGGTACGTTCCTCCTCGAAAACTCTTATGCATGCATTCTTTTCGATTCTGGTGCGGAGAGAAGTTTTGTTAGTCACGCATTCAAGCATATTCTTAAACATAAATCCCAAACTTTAACCGAAACATTTTCCGTGGAGATGGCTAACGGAATGAAAGAGAGCACTAACGACATACACATAGGTTGTACCCTTACCGTAAACGGCCATTCCTTCCCAATCGACCTTATGCTAGTTCCCATAAAAACCTTCGATGTCATCATTGGCAAGGATTAGTTGAGCCCCAATCGTGCTGATATTTGTTGCTATGAAAAATCCATTCGTCTCAATTTTCCCTCGGGCGAAGCCCTCATAGTCTACGGTGACAAACTTAGCTTAAACCTTCATATCAGTTCATGCATCCAAGCCCATAAATATTTGCGAAAGGAGTTCCATGCATTCCTAGCCCATGTCGTTGATGAAAAGCAGGAAGATAAAGGCCTCGAGAGCATCCACGAAGTCTGCAACATTCCAGTTGTTTTCCCCGAAGATCTTCCCAAAATCCCTCCCGAGCGCCAAGTCGAGTTCCATATCGACTTAATTCCCGGAGCTACGCTAGTATCTAAATCCTCATACCGTCTAGCGCCAGCAGAAATGCAAGAGTTATCCAGCCAGCTCAATGAACTACTCAGCAAGGGCTTCATCAGACCAAGTTCCTCACCCTGGGGAGCCCCGGTCTTGTTTGTGAAGAAGAAAGATGGATCCTTTCGGATGTGCCTAGATTATCGTGAACTGAACAAGCTTACCATCAAGAACCATTATCCCCTACCCAGAATCGACAACCTCTTTGATCAACTTCAATGAGCCGACTACTTCTCCAAGATAGACCTAAGAACAGGGTACCATCAACTACGAGTCCATGAGAGTGATGTTCCTAAGACAACATTTTGGGCTCGGTATGGTCACTACGAGTTTGTAGTAATGCCTTTTGGTCTAACCAAAGCACCGACAGTATTCATGGAGCTGATGAATCGGTTGTGCCACCCTTTTCTAGACAAGTTTGTAATCGTGTTCATTGATGATATACATGTCTACTCTCGGAGTGAAGAAAATCATAGGCAACACTTGAGGCTAGTGTTAGAAACACTAAGGACGGAGAAACATCATGCAAAGTTTTCAAAGTGCGAATTCTGGATCAGAAAAGTAACTTTCCTTGGTCATGTGGTTAGAAAGGAAGGCATACAGGTTGACACTTCCAAAATCAAAGCGCTTGAGAATTAGTCAGCACCGAAGACGCCCACAAAAATCCATAAATTCTTGGGTCTTGTTGGCTACTATTGCAGATTTATCCAGAATTTCTCCAGGATTGCTAAACCTTTAACCAACCTGACTCAGAAAGGTGTACCCTTTTGTTGGGGAGAAAAGCAAGACATTGTGTTTCAAACATTAAAACAGGCCCTATGCAGCACACTTATCTTGTCTCTGCCTGAAGGGACGGAGGACTTCGTAGTCTACTGTGATGCATCCAATAAGGGCCTAGGTTGTGTGCTCATGCAATGAGGAAAGGTTATTGCCTATGCCTCGACACAGCTGAAGGCACACAACATTAATTATACAACTCACAATTTGGAGTTGGGAGCAATGGTCTTTCCGATAAAGATTTGGAGACATTATCTATATGGAACCAAGTGTATTGTCTTCATTGACCATAAAAGCCTACAACATATATTCAATCAGAAAGAGTTAAACATGAGGCAACAACGATGGGTAGAACTACTCAATGATTATGAATGCGAAATACGCTACCATCCTAGCAAGGCCAATGTGGTAGGAAATGCCCTCAACGAGAAAGAGTATTCAGGTCGTAGAATGAAGGCACTGACTATGACTATCCATTTGTATCTGTCTACCCAAATCAGAGAGGCTGAGCTGGAAGCCTTAAAACCAGAGATCATGTCAGATGAAGCCTTTAGGAGGATGGAAAAGAACTTAGAGATCAGAGGAGACATAGTTTACTATTTCATGGACCGGATCTGGACCCTAATGTTCGACGGTTACAGGGAGGTTATCATGAACGAAGCTCACAAGACTAGATACTCCATTCACCTAGGTTCAGATAAGATGTACCTGGATCTAAAAAAGCTCTATTGGTGGCCGAACATGAAAGTAGAAGTCGGTACCTTCATGGGCAAGTGCCTGACTTCGCCAAGGTGAAAGTGGAATATCAAAAGCCTTTAGGTCTACTTCAACAGTCATAAATACCTGAGTGGAAGTGGGAAATGATTACCATGGATTTCATCACAATGTTTCCCAAGTCTTCGAGTGGGTACGATGTCATCTGGGTAATTGTCGACCAATTGACTAAATCCGCCAACTTCCTGCCAATCAAAGAGTCATTCAAGATGGAGAAACTTACACGAATCTATATCCAAGAGATAGTTCGTCTGCATGGTGTACCTGTGTCCATTATCTCCGATCAGAATAGCAGATTCTCCTCGAGATTTTGGTAGTCACTGCAGAAGGCTCTTCGAACTAAGATAGATATGAGCACAACTTACCATCGACAAACAAAAAGACAGTGTGAGAGAACCATTCAGATATTGGAAGACATGTTGAGAGCATGTGTCATAGATTTGGGTAAATCTTGGAACACCCATTTAGCCTTGGTCGAATTCTCCAACCACAACAGCTATCACACTAGCATCAAAGTTGCACCGTTTGAAGCCCTACGTGGCCGTAAATGCAGATCCCCTCTATGCTAGGCTGAGGTGGGTGACACGTAGTTAGCTAGAGGTCAGACTCCCGATAGCTCTCTCACTGGCCCAGAGATCATCCGAGAAAATACCGAAAAGATCGTACAAATTCGAGAACGACTAAAAGCTTCAAAAGATACACAAAAGATCTACACCGATAAGAGATTAAAACCTTTAGAATTAAAGGTTGGTGACCGTTTCCTTTTGAAGGTATCACCATGGAAAGTCATGATACGCTCTGGAAAGCGTGGAAAGCTGAATCAGAGAAACATAGGATCATTCGAGGTCCTCGCTAGGATCGGTCCCGTAGCATACAAACTTCATTTACCTCGAGAACCTAGCAACATTCACGCTGTTGTCCATGTGTCGAAACTTAAAAAGTGCCAATCCGATGAAACCCTTGTGATCCCTCTTGATGAGATCGAGATCAATGAGAACCTCAATTTCGTGGAAGAACCTATCGAAATCAGGGATCGGGGAGTCAAAGAACAAAACAAAGTAGCATACCGATAGTGAAGGTCTACTGGAATGCTAAGCGGGGAGTTGAATTCACTTGGGAGAGAGAAGATTCCATGTAACAGAAGTATCCTCATCTCTTTCTGAGCCCATGATTTGTACTCTATGTTTGAATTTCGGGACGAAATTGCCTCTAGCGGGGGGATGATGTGACAACTTGAACCTTTTTCCATTACCGTTAACCGTTTTCCGTTGATAAAAATTGAATTTTATATTATGAGTCGAAACCAAAATAACACCAAAAACCCATGTTTCCTTTGAAAAAAAAATGTTTTCGGCCTGAGTGATGTTCACGACCGTAAACCCATTTAAAGCTGTAAACCCATTTACGGTCAGCGACAGGTGGCCCCCACCACCGACTATACACCCAACCTATAAATTGAGACTCCCAACTTCATTTGAACATTTCTGAAAACTCTCTCATACTCTCTCTAACCCTATAAGTCCCTAATTTTGCCTGTGTATCAATCAAATCCGTTTGATGGTGCGGAATCCCAATCAAACGGATGATGTCAAATCAAATAGAAGAGAAGGAGAAGAAGAATAATTTGAATCTCTGTATGAATTGATTAGAATTAAAGTTCCAGCTAAAAAAGATTCAAACACAGAATGCTCTCTGGCCGTAGACTCTCTTCTCTCATTCAACAATCTGTACTCCTCACCCTAACACCTATATATATACATGGAGAATATGGGTCGTATAACATGGGCCGTAAATGGGTTTACGGCTGTAAGGTGTTTACGGCTGTAAACTCAACCGTAAACATGACCGTAAACTCCAAAAATATTATAGAAAAATATAATTGCCCAGAAAAGCAAACTATAAACCATATTTTGACCCAACAATCTCCCGCTTGGTTTATAGCTTTCTTTTCTTAATGTCCCAACAAGCTCCCCCTAAAAAGTAGCTGGCTCTTCTTGTCAATCTTCAATGGGAGCTTGGCTACAGCTTTAACCTTTGATTTCTTCACAGCATCAGGATGAACATATGAATCTTCAATAATTGACTTCATCTTGAGCTGTTGGGCATTTCTTCAGAAGTTGGCATTGATTGCACATTGGGTGAGGAGGCTTGGCGTACTGATTCTTGAAAGATAATGTTGCTTGAGAATCTTCAGAGAGAATAACAGAGAGAACAAATTTTCTTGATCACTTCAGCAGGTACAACGATAGCAACAGACTGATTGAGGAGGCTTCAATGCAATCCATCACATAATCTTCAATTTCTGCTTCACCTTGCTTCTGGGGTTGAAAGATTGAATGTCGAAAGAATAATCTTCATTTCTTGCTCCTTCGAATGTGAATACTTCGATGCTCACGGACGAAGCCTTTGGCTCAGAAATCTTCAACACAAACTCCACGAGTTTCATCTTCACTTGAAATCACTTTTCAAGACAAAACAGAACTAAAAGAAAACTTAGAACAAAAGTAAAACAGAAATAACATTTTTTTTTATTTTGATTTTTTTTTATTTTTGTTTGTTTTTTTTTATTTTTAATTCTCCCCTTTTATTTAAATTAGAAGAAAACTATGAACAAACTTAACAAAAATAGCATGATATCTAGCTTTAAGAGTGATTTGGAATCAAAGTTGTTGGACAGCCTTATTCCACTTGTCGGTACCCTTATCTTCACATCTTCTTCTGATCGATCGCCAGTATTTTGGTCTACTTAAACACGAAAAATTTGTGATAATTTTGGACAATTTACAAATGACACTATACATGTATATATCTAATTGTAACTTTATTATCATGATTGACCCTAATTCATAAATAGATTTTTCTTATGACCATTTAACTGACTACAACCAGGGATATTGTTGTCCACCTAAATCGAGTAGCGAGATCTACAGACAATCTGCATGTGTTCAATTTTAAGTGTACTAGAACGTGTTTCTCGCTTCCTGATATGCCCTAGCCATCAAAAACTTCTAGAGTACTCCTTACACCGGGTGAGCAGACAATCATTCAGACAGAGGACAGATTCAGATTTCTATTACTTATTCTTTAAGAGGGTTTGAGAAGTAGAAGGTTGCATACGTTGTGTACCAGGTCTGATTAGAAGTCACGCAAATGAGGCTGCATATGGCTAACAGATAAGAGGAATTTCATATATATAACATGCAGAGAAATAGAATTGCATATGTTGTGTACCAGGTCGGATTGGAGGTCACGTAAAGGAGACAACATATGACTAACAGACAGCAAGAAAGAAAACAATTTTCTACAGACCTAATTTATCGGAATTTACCAGTCGCCCCATCCAACCGGAATTAAGGACAGAATCCGCACATCGAGGAAAAGTGAAACCACAGTTCTAGATACGGGTTATTTAATGTGAATGGTAGATTCCGATGTATATCTCTCTGCTCAACCTATCCAAGTGCCGTGAAATCAGGTTAAACGGATCTAACTAGGTCAAAGTTTTTCAAGTCCTTAAATTCATTAGATTCAACTCTCCTTAGTCAAGTCCATTTAAAATCTTTCGTGCCTACAGCGCATCGAACACAGAGCGTAGATGATTCAACTTTGGTACGTTATGCCGATTCAGATTGTCCGTTATCACTTGCTAATTTCATTTCCCAAAACATCTCCCTCAAGCACATTCCATTAACACCATATTTTTGATTATCTGATTTTCTAATGTTTTTGGATTTTTTTTTTAAATTAAAATTTTCTAATTTTTGTTTAGTTTTTATTTCTCCCCCTAAATTTGTGCATAGGAGTGAAATGAAAGTAAATGCACAAATTTATACTATCTTGAAACAAAAATTAGTCTTTAAAACAAATCAGCTTAAGAAAAACTCAGGAGTATAGAGAAGAAAACACAAACCGTAATTCACCCATTGAATTTGCATTCAGAAGGTCTGAGAATAGCAAGCATAATCTTAGAACAGATCCGAAAATACTTCATATCATTAAGCACTAACCCCATTTGTGATCTCTTCCTTTCTTCCTTTCCCGCAAAAGGACACATACTCTCAACAAAGGTCTGAATGTTGTACAGTTGAGAGATGTCCCCAATCATATGCCAGGAGCAGCCACTACCAACAAACCGAAGTCTGATGATATACCTCCATAGCTGCTCCAGCACAGAGCGTGATCAGTTGGTCTTTGAAACCCAGTCCATTTAGAAACTGGGTCGACCTTTGTCATCAACGCAAGGTACTTTCTCCCATGACATGTCCTGTTTATCACAAACAGAAGATATAGAAATATTAGAATCGTTAGAAAATTTGGGAGATTAAAACCTTTAGAATTAAAGGTTGGTGACCGTTTCCTTTTGAAGGTATCACCATGGAAAGTCATGATACGCTCTGGAAAGCGTGGAAAGCTGAATCAGAGAAACATAGGACCATTCGAGGTCCTCGCTAAGATCGGTCCCGTAGCATACAAACTTCATTTACCTCGAGAACCTAGCAACATTCACGCTGTTGTCCATGTGTCGAAACTTAAAAAGTGCCAATCCGATGAAACCCTTGTGATCCCTCTTGATGAGATCGAGATCAATGAGAACCTCAATTTCGTGGAAGAACCAATCAAAATCAGGGATCGGGGAGTCAAAGAACAAAACAAAGTAGCATACCGATAGTGAAGGTCTGCTGGAATGCTAAGCGGGGAGTTGAATTCACTTGGGAGAGAGAAGATTCCATGTAACAGAAGTATCCTCATCTCTTTCTGAGCCCATGATTTGTACTCTATGTTTGAATTTCGGGACGAAATTGCCTCTAGCGGGGGGATGATGTGACAACTTGAACCTTTTTCCATTACCGTTAACCGTTTTCCGTTGATAAAAATTGAATTTTATATTATGAGTCGAAACCAAAATAACACCAAAAACCCATGTTTCCTTTGAAAAAATAATGTTTTCGGCCTGAGTGATGTTCACGACCGTAAACCCATTTAAAGCTGTAAACCCATTTACGGTCAGCGACAGGTGGCCCCCACCACCGACTATACACCCAACCTATAAATTGAGACTCCCAACTTCATTTGAACGTTTCTGAAAACTCTCTCATACTCTCTCTAACCCTATAAGTCCCTAATTTTGCCTGTGTATCAATCAAATCCGTTTGATGGTGCGGAATCCCAATCAAACGGATGATGTCAGATCAAATAGAAGAGAAGGAGAAGAAGAATAATTTGAATCTCTGTATGAATTGATTAGAATTAAAGTTCCAGCTAAAAAAGATTCAAACACAGAATGCTCTCTGGCCATAGACTCTCTTCTCTCATTCAACAATCTGTACTCCTCACCCTAACACCTATATATATACATGGAGAATATGGGTCGTATAACATGGGCCGTAAATGGGTTTACGGCTGTAAGGTGTTTACGGCCGTAAACTCAACCGTAAACATGACCGTAAACTCCAAAAATATTATAGAAAAATATAATTGCCCAGAAAAGCAAACTATAAACCATATTTTGACCCAACAATCTCCCGCTTGGTTTATAGCTTTCTTTTCTTAATGTCCCAACAAGCTCCCCCTAAAAAGTAGCTGGCTCTTCTTGTCAATCTTCAATGGGAGCTTGGCTTCAGCTTTAACCTTCGATTTCTTCACAGCATCAGGATGAACATATGAATCTTCAATAATTGACTTCATCTTGAGTTGTTGGGCATTTCTTCAGAAGTTGGCATTGATTGCACATTGGGTGAGGAGGCTTGGCATACTGATTCTTGAAAGATAATGCTGCTTGAGAATCTTCAGAGAGAATAACAGAGAGAACAAATCTTCTTGATCACTTCAGCAGGTACAACGATAGCAACAGACTGATTGAGGAGGCTTCAATGCAATCCATCACATAATCTTCAATTTCTGCTTCACCTTGCTTCTGGGGTTGAAAGATTGAATGTCGAAAGAATAATCTTCATTTCTTGCTCCTTCGAATGTGAGTACTTCGATGCTCACGGACGAAGCCTTTGGCTCAGAAATCTTCAACACAAACTCCATGAGTTTCATCTTCACTTGAAATCACTTTTCAAGACAAAACAGAACTAAAAGAAAACTTAGAACAAAAGTAAAACAGAAATAACATTTTTTTTTATTTTGATTTTTTTTTATTTTTGTTTGTTTTTTTTTATTTTTAATTATCCCCTTTTATTTAAATTAGAAGAAAACTATGAACAAACTTAACAAAAATAGCATGATATCTAGCTTTAAGAGTGATTTGGAATCAAAGTTGTTGGACAGCCTTATTCCACTTGTCGGTACCCTTATCTTCACATCTTCTTCTGATCGATCGCCAGTATTTTGGTCCACTTAAACACGAAAAATTTGTGATAATTTTGGACAATTTACAAACGACACTATACATGTATATATCTAATTGTAACTTTATTATCATGATTGACCCTAATTCATAAATAGATTTTTCTTATGACCATTTAACTTACTACAACCAGGGATATTGTTGTCCACCTAAATCGAGCAGCGAGATCTACAGACAATCTGCATGTGTTCAATTTTAAGTGTACTAGAACGTGTTTCTCACTTCCTGATATGCCCTAGCCATCAAAAACTTCTAGAGTACTCCTTACACCGGGTGAGCAGACAATCATTCAGACAGAGGACAAATTCAGATTTCTATTACTTATTCTTTAAGAGGGTTTGAGAAGTAGAAGGTTGCATATGTTGTGTACCAGGTCTGATTAGAAGTCACGCAAATGAGGCTGCATATGGCTAACAGATAAGAGGAATTTCATATATATACCATGCAGAGAAATAGAATTGCATATGTTGTGTACCAGGTCGGATTGGAGGTCACGTAAAGGAGACAACATATGACTAACAGACAGCAAGAAAGAAAACAATTTTCTACAGACCTAATTTATCGGAATTTACCAGTCGCCCCATCCAACCGGAATTAAGGACAGAATCCGCACATCGAGGAAAAGTGAAACCACAGTTCTAGATACGGGTTATTTAATGTGAATGGTAGATTCCGATGTATATCTCTCTGCTCAACCTATCCAAGCGCCGTGAAATCAGGTTAAACGGATCTAACTAGGTCAAAGTTTTTCAAGTCCTTAAATTCATTAGATTCAACTCTCCTTAGTCAAGTCCATTTAAAATCTTTCGTGCCTACAGCGCATCGAACACAGAGCGTAGATGATTCAACTTTGGTACGTTACGCCGATTCAGATTGTCCGTTATCACTTGCTAATTTCATTTCCCAAAACATCTCCCTCAAGCACATTCCATTAACACCATATTTTTGATTATCTGATTTTCTAATGTTTTTGGATTTTTTTTTTAAATTAAAATTTTCTAATTTTTGTTTAGTTTTTATTTCTCCCCCTAAATTTGTGCATAGGAGAGAAACGAAAGTAAATGCGCAAATTTATACTATCTTGAAACAAAAATTAGTCTTTAAAACGAATCAGCTTAAGAAAAACTCAGGAGTATAGAGAAGAAAACACAAACCGTAATTCACCCATTGAATTTGCATTCAGAAGGTCTGAGAATAGCAAGCATAATCTTAGAACAGATCCAAAAATACTTCATATCATTAAGCACTAACCCCATTTGTGATCTCTTCCTTTCTTCCTTTCCCGCAAAAGGACACATACTCTCAACAAAGGTCTGAATGTTGTACAGTTGAGAGATGTCCCCAATCATATGCCAGGAGCAGCCACTACCAACAAACCGAAGTCTGATGATATACCTCCATAGCTGCTCCAGCACAGAGCGTGATCAGTTGGTCTTTGAAACCCAGTCCATTTTGAAACTGGGTCGACCTTTGTCATCAACGTAAGGTACTTTCTCCCATGACATGTCCTGTTTATCACAAACTGAAGATATAGAAATATTAGAATCGTTAGAAAATTTGGGAGATTGAGCCTTCGGAACCAATTTGTAGTTGGGTTTAACCCATTTCTTTTTCAATCTGATGGGTAGCTCAGTGCTTGATTTTGATCTTGATGTCGGCTGTTGAGATGACTTTGACCTAACCAGTCTTTATTTTACTGGATCATCTCTTGCATTGGGCTTTTTGGCTGACATTTCCTTCTTGCCCTTGGGATTCGGATGCTTGGCCTTGTGAGTTCAATTCTTGGCCTTCATGGCATTCCAAACGGCGTCATCTGAACGTGACCTTGAGGGGGTTTTTTTTGAAAAATCTCCCTCTTGGCACGTTCTGCCATCCTTGTGCGCGGTAGGGAACATATGCACGATTAGGACAATTTCTGGCAATGTGTCCAGGTGTTCCACAGTGAAAGCATGTCTTTTTCTTCACTTTAAAGTTATTTCTTCCTTCCCCTGGTAGCGTATCTTTGCCTTGTCTCTTGCTTTTCCAACATGCACAGTTACAATAGGCACTCTACTTTACTACAATTGGTGGCCTGTATTTCTCAACGGCAGGTTTGTTAGGAGTAATAGAATTCGAAGCAACAGATTCTGAGTTCAAGGAGATATCGGTTTGTTTAATAGTGTTCTCCTTGTTCTCATCTTCTGCTACTTTACCTGCACATGAAGTAGCAACATTAGTATCTTCAATATTAATAACTCCTCCTGATACAAATCCCGCTGGTTTGCCATAAACCATGAATGATTCGTTGGCAGTCTCCTCTTTGGTCAACGGTGATACTGATATGCATGATTGAAAGGAGGAGGTACATTATCGTATCCTAAACCCTTTTGTTGGTTTTGTTTGAACTTTAATTGGATTTCAAATAATGAATCGACTATCTAACTTGACACAACATAATTTTTGAAACTAACGTCTGTTTTTCCACACTTAATTTTCAAAGTGTCAAGTTCTTCAGTTACAACAGTAAGTTGTCTCTTAATATAGTCATAATTTTCACACTTGTTGCTATACTCTTCCTGAAGCTTCCTAAAGTCCTTGGTTTTTGCTTCTAATTCAGCCTTCAGGGGTTTCTGTCCTTTCCTGAGTTGATATCCTTCATACTTCATGTCCTCAACTTCTCTTTTTAATAAATCAATTTGTTCTCGAAGAAATTTAATCGTAGCTTCACAAGCTGGAGTACATGTAACTTCAGTGACCAGAATGTTTTCAAAACTCATTGTTTCTCTACACTTTAAAGCATCAAGTTCTTGAATTACATTAGCAAGACTAAGATGATTGAGATCTTTTGTCTTCTTGATGATAGCGACGTTCATATCCCACGATTTCGGAAGTGAATTCAGTAGCTTTTTGTTTATCTCAAACTTAGATAAGAAGATCCCAGCTATATTCATCTCAGTAGTAAGTGTAGTAAATCGCTGCAACTGAGTTTCGAGGGTTTCTCCAGGGATATAATCGAAAATGTTGAAACTTTGTCTTAACATATCCTGACGACTCTCTTTCATCTTTTCAACTCCCTCGTAGACCTTAAAATCAATTAAAAGTTCAATTAGAAGCTAAAATAAAACTTAAAAGTCAAACCCTTTGATTATAAACCTCAAAAGTCAAATTTAAAAAGTTAAACTCAAAACTCAAACTTTAAAAAGTCAAACCGAAAAGCTAAGTTTGAAAATTTAAAAGTCAAACGAGAAAGTCAAAGTTTAAAATCAAAGGTCAAATCTGAAAGTCAAAGTCAAAATTTTAAATAAAAAGTCAAAAAATAAAAGTCAAAAAATAAAATTTATTAATTTTAATTTAATTTTTTATTTATTTATTTATTATTATTTTATTTTATTTTATTATTATTTTTTTTTTCAAATTTTGGATGAAAATATAATTTAAAACTAAAAGAAATTGAATTTTGGGATAAAAGTGTAAACAATGCGAAAGAAGGTGCGACAGGGAGTGTTTAAGAATTAAATCTGGCAATAATAGAACATCAGGGGTGCTAGAGCAATTGGTAAAGCGTGTGGCTGTGTTTGGAGGAGACCCAAGTTCGAATCCTTGGAGCCTTGAAAATTCCTCCCTTTTTTTTAAGTATAGGCCGCACTCTATGGGCTAATGTGTTGCTGGGCCGCAAACTCTCGTGGGCCGTGAAATTCGAGGCCGCAAACTCCAGGCCGTGAACTTCGAAACCTTAGCCGCCGTCCGTGAACAGTTTCCGGCCGTAAACCCTTCCCAGATTACGTGAAAAACAATGTTTTCACCTCTTTTTGCTCCAAAACTCGATCAAAAAACATCTTTTATGAAAAACACGAGGAATAAACCCCCCTTATTTTTCAAAGACCTATCTAAAAATGCAAGAATATTTTGAAAATAAGATCAAAGTATGCCCCAAATCTGACAAAATTGACTGATACAACCAAGCTCTGATACTAATTGTAAGTCCCTAATTTTGCCTGTGTATCAATCAGATATGTTTGATGGTGCGGAATCCCAATCAAACGGATGATGTCAGATCAAATAGAAGAGAAGGAGAAGAAGAATAATATGAATATTTGTATGAATTGATTAGAATTAAAGTTCCAGATACAAAAAATTCACATACACAAAACGCTCTCTGGCCGTAAACTCTCTTCTCTCGTTCATCAATCTGTACTCCTCACCCTAATACCTATATATATACATGAAGAATATGGGCCGTATAACATGGGCAGTAAATGGGTTTACGACCTTAAGGTGTTTACGGTCGTAAACTCAACCGTAAACATGACCGTAAACTTCAAAAATATTACATAAAAATATAATTGCCCAGAAAAGCAAAGTATAAACCATATTTTGACCCAACAAACCCCTCAACCGTAAACACCAAAACACCCTCTTTTCTTTCGAAAATTATCAAGAATTACCTTTGGAGGTTGTTTTGGAGCATCTAAAATGCGTTTTTCATCGAAACTAGCATCATTTTTTTTAAGTTTACGGCCGTACACCCTTCAAACCTTCAAATCTTCAAAGGTCGTAAACCGGTTTATGGCCGTAAACCCATTTACGACCGTAAAGCCTTCAAAGATTCATAAATCCTTCAAGGGGTTGTTCACGGCCGTAAACCCTTCAAGGGCTGTTCACTGCCGGAAACCCTTCATGACCGCAAACTCCTTCACACCATGAACCTTGACCGCAAACCCACTTTTCCACCCCAATTGAGTCTCGGTAACATTCCTAAATCAATAACAAGTGCTTTTCCAACACTATAAATAATGGTTTCATCGATAAAATAAAATTATGTATTTAATTGTTGATGAGGATCTTGTTGAGTACCGCGCACATCCAACCAAGGGTTCCACTCTCAGTCTTGCTATCCGACTAATCACACGACCAACAGTGAGTTCAAACCCCTATGCTTTTACTATTTTAATGTTTTTAGGGGGGGGGGAATACAAGCCAAACACAAATGATTTTTGTGAACTTATACAATAGAATTTCAATAGGTTTAAAACTTGTGCAATTGATACCACCAAAAGATTTCCATGTTTTAATAAATATTTAGATATTTTATGCCTTTTGTAACATGACGAGCATAAGGGATCTTTTCAACTTACAGCCAAAATTGCATATTTTTCAGATCAAAACATGAACCAAGTACAATACATACATGCAAACTATAATAGGTATAGTTGGGAATTCAATACATAGTTTTACAAACTCAGAGCTTATACAATATCAAATAGATAAACTATGACAGACTTAGTTTATGATATACATTACTACTTTCGGATTTGAAGGGTATATTATTAGATAATTATTTAAGTATAATTATTGTTACATTACAAGTATACAAATGAATTCAAATACAACAGAACAATTCAGAACAAAATGTAAACTAGTTAATACAGGGTTGTGAGACATCACTTCAACTATACCCTTATGGTCCCGTTTAAATCCTATCATAGTATAACCGGAGTCTCCTGGAAGGAGAGCGTGAGATTTGTGAATAGATCTATTCGGGACTGACAATCCCACACCCGAACCGCCAGCTACTATTAGGCAGGCATGCGTGGGGTGACATATGTCATAACATCCATTGCCTGAAGAATGTCATAGAGGTCACTAGGTCATATCAAGCGTGGTTAGACGAACTCGCAACAATATAAACTAACCATCTGTTTACGGGATTTCAATTCTTCAAATAGTTTTATTTTAATTAATATAACTATTATACACTACACTAGAAGATTTCAGGGATACAAACACATTGTTTTATTTTAAGTAATAAAACAACTATACATACTAGTGTTAGCCAGTGTTTTCTTATACAATACATCACTTTACATTACTGGTGGCATCTAGAGATTTTCATATACAATTAAAGAATTTAGTAACAATCATACACTTTGGTCTTAGGGTTTGAGACTACTTTTCACTACTAAGAAAATATTGGATTTTCTTGAGGACATATGAACATTTTCACTAATTCATTAACAGATTTCCATTACAAAAACATGCTTATCAACTCACCAACTTTTATGCTAATACTCTCTTTTCAAAACCACTTGTATTCTCAGGAAATCAGTAGACAGGTACCTCGGCATACTTTTGAGATGACGAAGCGTATAGAGTCACGTATTTTATATTTTGTTATACTTTTGATGTATACAAACTATGTATCAAATATATGTAAATATTCATATCTTAATGTAATGGTTGTGTTTACTTTGATTACTATGATGCAATTGTTGTGATACTACATATGACGCCCTTCACCCCCGAACGTTTCTGCCTTTTGCTTTGGGGGTGTGACATGGTGTCCTAATCGTCTTTGACAAACTATATTCTATGTTATTTACTTTCCCTTCTTTGCTTTTATTATATTAAGTTTGCTTTCATTCTTTATAGTTGAAGTGTATCCTATGAATAAAAAACTTTAATTGGTATCAGAGCATGTTTTTGATACACTCATGTAATCATGTCGAATTTCAATAATCCCAAACCCTTTGGTCTCAACAAAATCCTCCCTTCGATGAACACACTTTCACGATGTGGAAAACAAAGGCCATTATTGTTCTTGAAACCATGGACTATGATATGAATTAGATTGTAGAAAAAGATTCACATGTTCCTGTTAGATAAGGTGTCTAAGTCCGTAACTATATTAGGTATGTACTTGACCCGACCCGACATGGTCCATTTGGGTTACACTTCACCAAAAAAATTTGTATGGATAATCTTTTGAAAGTAGCACATTTATGACTTATTAATATATTATAAGTTATAATATATTAATATGAAATAATATTATTTAATTAGTATTAATTAAGAATTAATTTGGAATTAATTTAGTGATCAAAAGAAACAAATTAAATATGGACTCTTATAAATATAAAAAATGGACCAAAGTTCATTTAGGATGGCCTAAGCTTGCATGGATAGTCCATGGAGTTTTTAACCCATGGATCCTACGGAAATGAAAGGTCATGGGTATTAGGGTTTACATGGATGTAACCCTAATCCACCATACTATATAAAGATGTCTTTGGCACATGAAATGGAACTAGTGTATGTGATAGAGAAGGTGAGTCGATTTCTAGTGTACATTACTATTCTCTCAAGTTTTCCAAGTTTTGTGGTAATTTGTGATTCCACTTGAGGCATTCACATTATTGGTGCTAGACTCTTAAAAATCCAAGTAATCAACCACAACAAAAAGGTATGTCATTCTACTATATTTTTATGTTACAAGTACCCCATAACATGCTAGTTAGGATGAGATCCTTGGAAAAATCAAAGTTGCATGTATATTAGAGAAAATATAGATCCAAGGTTTCTAGGGTTGCATGTACACCATAGGATGTTAGAATGCTCAAAACCCTTCAGTGGTATCAGAGCCTAGGCTTGTTTTCACTATACTTGATGGAAATTGTCGGAAAAAGTCGAAATTGTGCTCACTGTTCAATGAACTCCCCGATTCCATGGAGGGGCTAGACGAGTCCAAGTGAAATCTCATCCTACTCGTCGAGTAGTTTCTTGCACTCGATGGGTAAGAGGCCATGTGAGCAGAATTTTGAGTTTTGTTGCTTGAATTGGACTAGGATCATTACCCTAAAGTGTATTTAGATTGTCAAACCTATTTTTAATGTGATAATCATTGTGCTGATCCAATTTCAATGATAATTATCAAAGTTTCAAGTTTTATATTATGTTTATATGATTCTTGAAATTTGTTCGTATTGATGCTTATGCTTATGAGTTTTTCTAGATTATAAGAGTTATTTGCAAATTGTTTGTTAGTGTAATTCTTGATCTTAATGCCAATTAATGGGCTCTATAACTTGTCCTCAAGTTATGGAATTCCCAAAGTCTTTTCTTTAAAACCATTAAAACTCATAAGTTATAGAAATGAAAAGTTTTGAATAGTTTCAAAACTTGCCCTCAAGTTTTGGAATTTTTAAAGTCTCACACACACTTTAATTCCAATCCCTAGAATTTTAAAAGTTTAAAATTAAACCCTTACACTTTATAATATTATAATTTAATATATATATATATATATATATATATATATATATATATATATATATATATGTATATGTATATATATATATATATATATATATATATATATATATATATATATATATATATGTATAAGATCAAGTCAGTCTTACCGTTAGTAGGTCTCATTCATGAAGTCGGTCTGTAAGGGGCTGGGGGGGGGGGTATAAGGTTGTTGCCTAGAAAATGCCAGCTTAGTGGGTGTCCACTCTCACCCACCGCTTCCTTTACTGGTGGCGGGTCGTTAGCCGAACGGGTAGGACAAGGACTATAATTATCATTAAAAGTATAAAGATAAATATCAAGTAAGTAAACATTTTATAAATTCCCAATCTTAGTTACTTTAGGAAAATGTGAATTTGGTGCTAATCCATGAGATTACACTCTGTACTTTACCAAGTCGTTAGTGGAGCGTGTGTGGTTAACCGACACACTAACATGGACAAGTAAGAGTGGCAAGAGGTAACTTAATGTTTATCATAGATTGGTGGAGCGTGTGTGGTTAACTGACACATCGATTAGGTGATAAAAATTAAGGTACCAAGTTAATTTGCATGGTTATTCACACCTTGTTTGTGATCCTTAGCATCCAAGTCATAAACTTGAGAGGGCACAATCGAGATTTAAACATGCCATTCAAAAGTTCAATGAATCTTAAAATATCTAGGAGTTTCAATTCAATTAAAACCAAATACCTATTTCGTTTTTTCATGGTGGAAATTGGTGAATCGTCACTCACCTACCTTCAAATATTTCATAGCTTGCATTACGACATCCGTCTTCTAAGTTATGAAGTATTGTGTTGGGTCCTAGGCTTAATATTACATTTGGGTGTCTTATTAAGGACTCTTTATCTAATCTAAACTTGTCGTTCTTCTTTTCAGATGTCTTCCAACAATGCTTCTGGCTCAAAACTTACCAGCTCTTTCTCTCTCAGGAACCTTTGTGGGAGATTCATCTTTGATGGTTCCAACTTCAATGATTGGATCAAGAACATCAGGATGGTGACATGTTATGAGGAAAAGGAATACGTCATCGACAAGGAGTTGAAGGAGATTGATGAGTCTACTGCTACTCCACAGGAGATCACTGACTTTAGGACTCATGAGAGAGATGCCACCAAAGTGTCATGCATCATGTTGGCCACAATGACTGTTGAACTCCAAAAGTCCTATGAGGACTTTTACCTTTTTGAGATGCACATGAACCTGATAGACATATACCATCAGAGTGCTCGTCAAAAGAGGTATGAAATCATCTCTTCCATGATAACAACCATAATGAAGGATGGTTAACCCATCACAAGCCATATGTAGAAAATGCAAAGGTTTGTGGACCATTTGCTGAAGTTGACTGTGAACTTACCTGAGGAGTTGGCTATTTACATCATATTACACTCCTTACCTACTTGTTTTGATCAGTTCCCAATGACCTATCATATGAACAAGGAGGAGGTCACACTCAGCAAGCTTCAAGGACTTTTGAAGACCACCGAAAGTGATCTCAAAGGTAAATCGGTTGTTACCACTCCTGCTCCTAACACCACCCCTGTTCTGGCAATCGGACAAGATAAAGGGAAAAATAGGAAGACCCCTTCGATGGGTACCAAGGGAAGGCCTCTTGATGGCTCCTCTTCGAGTGGAACCAAAGTTTGTTCTGTCACTCCCTCTTCCAACCAAAAAGATGTTGAATGCTTCTATTGTTATGATAAGGTGCACTGGAAACGAAACTGTCCCAAGTACCTGCAAGATGTTAAGGATGGGAAGTTTAAACCTACCCACGCAGGTATTTACACTATATTGTCTAATAACTCACTACATACTAATTCTTGGGTCCTTGATATAGGTTATGGTATTCACATATGTTCTGATTTGCAGGGCCCAAGAAGAAGTGAGGATGTGGAGCACTTGAAGATAAACTTGATCATGGGGAATAAGAAAGGTTCACCTGTCACCAAGATTGGAGTTTATTCTTTATTGTTGAGTAGTGGGTTAATGTTAGATTTGAATAAATGTTGTTACTCATATGAAATGGCGAGAAATATTATTTCTTTTCACGGTTTGTACAAGCTAGGATTTACTTTTTCATTTGATAATGAATGTGGTGGTATTAATACTTTTTATAATGGTGTTCTTTATTTTAAAGCATTACCTTGTGATGGTGTGTATGAAACTGTTTCGGTTGTAAAAAACTTAGGAAATAGTGTATTGCATATTGATTCTTCTACTAGTTTGGACAAAGCATCCTTGTGGCACTGTCATCTTGGACATGTTAACCAGAAGTGCATAGGTCAACTCCAAAAGGCTGGAGTCTTGGAATCATATGACTTAAGGTCGGATGAAAGTTGTCAGTCTTGTTTACTTGGAATAATGACTAAGTCACCTTTCATTGGTACTTGTGCTAGGGTGAAGGTTTATTGGACCACATACAAACAACTGTGTGTGGACGATAGCCGCTTCTATGTGACTTTTACTGATGATTACACTAGATATGGTTATGTCTACTTAATCAAGCATAAGTAAGAAACCTTTAAAAAGTTCAAAGAGTTTAAACATGAAGTGGAGAATCAGCTGGGCATCAACATTAAGATGCTTCGATCCGATCGAGGTGGAGAATATCTGAATACATAATTTCGTGACTATCTTAAAGGAATGTAGAATTGTTTCACAATTGACACCGCCCAGGACACCACATCATAATGGTATGGCTAAGAGGCGCAATCGAACCTTGTTGGACATGGTTCATTCCATGATGAGTCGAGCTTTATTACCAATCTCATTTTGGGGGTATGCCTTAGAGACTGCCGCCCATATCCTTAATCTAGTCCCTACCAAGAAGGTTGCGAAAACACCTAACGACATGTGGACTGGGAAAGTTCCCACTTTAGACCACATCAAGATTTGGGGTTGTGAGGCTTTCATGAGACGTGAGACTCACGACAAGCTCGAAGCTCGTAGTGAGTGGTGTATTTTCATCGGCTAGCCACATAAATCTTTTGCTTACCTCTTCTACAGATCATGTGAGAATGTGTTCTTTGTGGCAATGAGAGGGGTCTTTCGTGAGAGAAAATTTATAAGTCTAGGAAATAGTGGGAGGAAAATTGACCTTGAAGAGCTTCAAGATTCAAGTGGTGAAGGAACCTCAAACCCTAGCAATCAACCTGAGGATGAAACTCCTGTTGAACCAACTGACGAGTCTGTACCGCTGAGGCGTTCCACTAGAGTTGGGAATCCGCATGAGCATCATTATGGTTTTCATATTACTGCGAAAGGTGATACTTTATTAGTGATAGTACACTTGTAAATTTGGATGAACCTAACAGCTATAGGGAAGCCATGGCAGGCACTGAGTCTGCTAAATGGAAAGATACTATAGACAGTGAGATTCAATTCATGTATGAAAATCACGTTTGGAACTTTGTTGACAATGTAGCAGGTCGTAAGACGGTCGGGTGCAAATGTATCTTCAAGAAGAAGACCAAAATAAAGGGGAAAGTGCACACTTATAATGCGCGACTGGTTGCGAAGGGCTTCACCCAAACTTAGAGACTTGACTATGATGAAACCTTTTTACCAATAGCGAAAATAAGTCTATTAGGGTGATGCTAGCCATTGTTGCATTTCATGATTATGAAATATGTCAAATGGATCTCAAAACTGCTTTCCTTAATGGAAAGTTGGCTGAAGATGTTTACATGAGTCAGCCAGAGGGTTCTATCAATGCAACCTACCCTGATAGAGTGTGTAAGCTTGAGAAATCCATTTATGGATTGAAACAAACATCCCGCAGTTGGAATCTTTTTTTGATGAGAAAGTCAAAGTGTTTGGTTTTTCAAGAAGCGAGGATGAGTCCTGTGTATATGTCAAAGCTAGTGGGAGTGTAGTTAGCTTTTTGGTACTGTATGTGGATGACATACTACTCATAGGAAATGACATGCCAACTTTGCAGGAGATTAAATCCTGGCTTGGGAAGTGTTTCACTATGAAGGACCTTGGAGAAGTTGCCTATATCCTAGGGATAAGGATATTGAGAGATAGGAGTAAAAGACTAATCGGAATTAGTTAGAGCACCTACCTGTACAAGGTGTTGAAGAGGTTCAACATGCTGAATTCCAAGAAAGGTGATTTACCGATCCAATGCAATGCCAAACTGAGTAAGGCTCAGAGCCCGAGCACAAAGGCTGAGATGAGTCAATTACCATATGCTTCCGTTGTTGGATCGATCATGTATGCTATGACTTGTACCCGCCATGATGTGTCCTTTGCTTTGAGCATGGTCATCTAATATCTGGGGAACCCTGGCAAGGTTCACTGGACTGCGGTAAAGAACATTATCAAGTACCTACGAAGGACTAAGGATTGGATTGTTACCCTTGGTGGGAGTGATGACTTGAGAGTAGTAGGGTATAGCGACGCCAGTTTTCAGACCAACAAGGATAATTTCCGCTCTCAGTTAGGTTGGGTGTTTACCCTGAATGGAGGAGCAATTACTTGGAAAAGTTCCAAACAGGAGACGGTAGCTGATTCGACGTGTGAATCAGAGTACATAGCAGCGAGTGAAGCAGCGAAGGAGGCGATATGGCTGAAAAACTTCATCAGACACCTTGGGGTTGTACCAGCTATAATGGAGCCTATGGAGATTTTTTGTGATAGCAATAGTGCGGTTGCCTTAGCCAATTAACCGAGAAATCATGGAAGATCTAGACACATTGAACGAAAATATCACTTCATTAGACACAAGATAGAAGAAGGACTCCTCGTTGCAAAGAGGGTATCGTCAGAAGATATCCCAACAGATCCCCTCACGAAGGGACTGACTAGGGTTAGGCATTTGCAGCATGCAAGGCGCATCGGGCTAAAGGACGATATTAGTTTTACTGATTAGATAGCTATTTTTTAAACTTGTAAAATGTAATTGACATTTGATGATTAAATAAAAGTTGTTGTTTATTTATAAGTAGTAGGGTATAGCGACGATAGCTTTCAGACCGATAGGGATAACTTCCGCTCTCAGTCTGGTTGGGTGTTTACCGTGAATGGAGGAGCGATTACTTGGAAAAGTCTAAAGCAAGAGACGGTAGCTGATTCGACATGTAAATCAGATCACATTGCATCGAGTGAAGCAGCGAAGGAGGCGATATGGCTGAAGAACTTCATCAGAGACTTTGAAGTTGTACCACCTATAAAGGAGCCTATGGATATTTTCTGTGACAACAATAGTGCGGTTGCCTTAGCCAAGGAACTGAGAGATCATGGCAGATCCATACACATTGACAAAAAATATCACTTCATAAGACCCAAGATAGAAGAAGGACTCCTCGTGGCAAAGAGGGTATTGTCAGAAGAGAACCTATCAAATCCTCTCACGAAGGGACATACTAGGGTTAGGCATTTGCAGCATGTGAGGTGCGTCGGGCTGAAGGACGATATTAGTTTTACAGATTAGATAGCTATTTTTGAAACTTGAAAACGTAATTGACATTTGATGATTTAATAAAAGTTGTTGTTTATTTATAAGTAAGGTGTTGCTATTTTGTGTCAATCGTTTACTATTGTTTCAACTTTGCATGTTTTGACTTCCAGAATAATTACTATATTCAAACTCTCCACATTCAATCGTACTTTGGAAGTAGGTACGAATCAAGACTGTCATGCATTGGGATTGTAGAGGTCTAAGGCGTTAGACAGAGCAACAGTTGCTACAACATTCATGAGTGCTCATAAGTTCTGAGTATTAGATTAAACCCATGCTCACTTGTATCACTTCATGGAATTTATCTCGAGTGATTGTGAGACGGTAATATCATATAAGTCTTCAAACCTAGATATATGAGTTGTTGACTATGAGTTGGTTGTGCATTGATTGTATGAAAATGCATCAGTAACTTGATGTTATAAAACGTGCCTTTGTGTATGATTCAACAAGTAGTAGTACAAGCATACGACTCGAAGTTTATATGTTCCTTTTAATCATTAGAGGATTAGAAGCGATATTTGGACCCCTCGATGATTTTGTTTTGACCTATGTGTCGGGCCCGATGATGGATATGCTGACAGTGGCCTATGAAGGAACCGCAGAACTTTAGGCCACAACCATTAATGACCTTAATCGGAGATATGAGTATTTATTTGCTCAACAAGGTGAGTCTCTTACTCAAACATTTAAGATGTTTAGTTTATTGGTTAATGATATGCGTAGGATGTTAGTTCTGAAGTTTTTTCACTCTCTTGGGAAAACCTCTTAACATCACACTGATGTCCTTAATAATGGTGAGAAGATCGATCCCATGGATCTGAACTCCTTGTTCGGTAATCTATGAAATTATGAAGAGATTAAAGCTCTTTGTAAAGAAATCATGAAGGACTCGAGAAAGGAAAAGTATGTTTCCATGTTGTCTTGAAAGGAAGCACTGATGCATATCAGCGACTCAGATAACTCTGATAAGGGTGGAGATAGCGATGAAGATCTCACTGATGAACTTGTTGCCAGCGATGCTCTTATTGGGGAACGTTATGAAAATATTAGATCAAACAGGGCTTAAAGAACTCATTTTAGAGTAAGCAGTCAAGCAAGGAGATCCATTTCAGAGATGTAAAACATAGGTAATTGCTTTAGTTGTGGAAGCCCTGATCACTTTCCAGAGACTGCAAGGAGAAGAAACAAGCTCAAAGTCTAGAGAATCATGAGGTCTTGTACAAAAAGTTGGTGGCCCATATGAAGAAAGAAAACATCTCTTTGCCAAAAGCTTTCAATAAAAAAGAAGAGGATAATGAAGAATGTGTGGAAGAAGAGGAAAATTCTGAAGATGAGGGGCTTAATGTTAAGGGTCTAATTGCTCTTATCATTGATTCCCCTAATGGCATGTGTAAAGCCGATGATTCTCACACTGTCAAAGGATCAAGTCTAAATCTAGGAAAAACTTTCTACTTAGACAATGGAAGCTCTAGACACATGACTGGTTTCAAGTCCCCCTTAACAGACTTTGCAGAAAAGGATGGTCCAATGTGTTGGGTTCTACGTTTTCTCTAATTATACAAGCAATATTCATTTTTCAAAAGCATTAAGCCTAATTAGCATGATAATGTGATATTTGAATCATAAAAACCTAGTTAGAATATTACCTTTTGATGTAGTTTGTAGAACTTGGACTTAAAAGAGCTTAGTACCCCAAGTGTGATGCCTCAAACAAGTGACAAACACCAATAAACAATTAGAGGACAATGAGAGAGGTTTAGGAGACACAAAATCGGCTAGCCTTTCTTGGAATGCAAGTGGTAACCGATTTTAGAGCAAAGGGTACACATTTATAGCGTAGAATTCCAAGAGTCATTTGTAACCCTATTTCTTAGACTTAAGCTTATGATCCAACAATTGATTTCGGCTAACACTTCATGGACTAACTCATAAGATTATCCATCACAAATCAATCATGGTTCATTACCCAAAACCATATGTATCACTGATTTACATAATCAGTCCCTGTTAATTTAATTAGTCTCTTTTGATCACTAGATTAATTCTTGATCAATACTAATTAAATAATATGATTTCTCAATTTATATATTATTCTTAAAATACATTAATAAATCACAAATAACATCTTTCTCAAATATCCAACCTATGAAACTGTTTTGGTGAAGGCAACCTGAAATGGACCATGCTATTAATAAATCACAAATAACATCTTTCTCCAATATCCAACCTATGAAACTGTTTTGGTGAAGGCAACCCGAAATGGACCATGCTACTATCGGGTCAAGTACATAACAATTATAGTTATGGGCTGAGACACGTAATCTAACAGTCTCCCACTTTGATAAGTCTAATAACTATAACTGCCAATGTAACTTCAAAATCTGATTAGAAATCGTAGCCCTTAAAAACCGTTGTCGGACTCTAATGCGTCCATTAGATAAGGTATCATATAATCCTCTGCTCTTCAAGATATCGTGTGGAAAAATACATGGAACATAGTCATAATCATTGTCCTACAGTTTCTTTCCTGATTTCTGATTTGTTTGACATAGAACTTAATTGAACACATCAATTAAGTCTTGACTGGGCCCGACACATAAGTCAAAACAAAATCATCGAGAGGCCCAAGATATCGCTATTAATCCTCTTAGGATAAAAGGAACAGATAAATTTCGACTTATATGCTTGCACTAACTTCTCGTTAAATCATACACAATAATACGTTTTATAACAACAACTTACTGATGTGGTTTCGTACTATCAATGCACAACCAACTCATAATCAACAACTCATATATCTTGGTTTGAAGATTATACAATATTATCGTCTCACAATCACTCGTGATAGCTTCCATGAAGTGATTCATGTGAGCGTGGGTTTAGTCCAATACTCAAATCTTATTTCAATACCACTCATGAATGTTTGTGGCAAACTTTTACTACATCTAACACATTAAGTCTCGACCTTATAATCGTTAAATCTTAAATGAATGGGAGAGTTGTGAATATATCTATATGGGATTGACAACCCCCACCTATGGTTGGTAGTTACGACCACAATCGATGGGCAAAGGGTGTCAATTGTCTTAACAGTTTCATAGAGTCAGAAGAAGTGTTGTGTCGGGCAGCATTACAGGCGATAGCTCGATTATAATGGCTCACTATAACGTCGAGTAGTGAAATTATAGTACACTACATTTATAAGTATGGTTATTTACTTATACACTGCATTTATAAGTATGGTTATTTAATTATACACTTGATATTATGATAATAAAATCACTTGAGAAGCCACACTTTTTTTTTAAATTTAGAAGTTATAGGAACTTCTATTTTATACATATATTTGAATACATACGACACACATACATTCTTCTTTTACGTTGAAGGAGTACAAATACAAAACTTTTTACAAGGTAGACAAAAGGAAAAACATCAATTTTTTCTACAACTAAATTCTTATGAAGTCACCAACTTTATGTTGACTTTTAAAACGACATGTAATATGCGGAAACAATTAAGCTCGAATCATTGCTTGAACTTTGTGTTATTTGGGGAACTACTCTATTTGAAAACATAGAAAATTTGTAATGTATTTTGATATCAATGAGCATTTGCATCATGTAACTTATCTAATCAAATGGTATGATGGTTGTTGATGTACTTGCGTTTCAATATATTCAGTTATTGTGAGATTGTGTTCTCGTTCCGCCCTCAGACGTTTTTGTCATCTGGTTTGGGGTGTGACAGATTGGTATCAGAGCAATTTTCTATAGCAAACTAAGTATATTCTTCCATGTAAGAAATTCAACTATAGATACAGGGACTAATACCTCTAGCTAAAAATTCGATCTTACAATTATAGTTTAGAATTAGAAAATAACAACAATTATATAAAAGAATAAATATACAACCAAAGGAAGTGTCACAATAAAACAAACAAAGAACATCAAAGTTTAGGTTGGACACTATGAATAGAATTAGTATAACATGTTGTCAAATCGTGGGCTGACGTAGTCTGATCAACTAAGCCTAATCAGGGTTTGACCGACACGTAACTAAGTGTGTACATAGTAGATAGCCATAGAAAACTCAAGTAATCTACATAACAATACTTAATAACCCCATTAATAGTCTGCAATAATAAATTAGTAGTATTAGTTACTATATTAAGAATCACATAGTGCACACACTTATGCGCAATTTTCTTTCCGATGAAATGTCTAGTATGCTCGAGATTCATATTAAAGTGATATTGGTAATTAACATATGATATTAACGGGTCACACTAACTACAACTTGATACAATTCATTATTTATTAAAAATTAGTTTAAATAAATATTCATTAAACTATTATAGTTAAATTGGAAATTATTTATTTCTAGGAAATAATAATTTTCATTAGTAAGTAACATTATACGTAATTCATATGGTATGAATTAATAAGTCGTGCACAACATTTTCGACGAGATAAATTATTTTGTCTTTTACCAAAAAGTTAACGTTTATATTTTATAAACTTCGTTTATAAAATTTAGAGCTTTTGTCTTCTTCCTTTTATAATTTTTATAAAACAGGAGTCAAAAGACAAGAGTATGGTTTTCATGTTTGTTTAATCAAAAGTAATAAGAAGCTTAAAACACATGTAAGCTTTATAGACATGCTTGTCTAAAGTGGAAGGACCTAATGATTAAAGACTTCACTTTAAGACAATATAAATATGAGGTTTCTACTCTTGAATTGGAAGTTTCATTCTTGCTTCCCAAAACTGTAACCTCCTTAGAGGAGGTCCCTCTTTCTATTTTCTTCATCTCTTCTTGAAGACTACTTACATTTTCATGCCCTATTTAAGTTCATATTGTTAATGACCTTAAAGCTTGAGAAATTAAGATTTGATGGACTAGTATCTACATCACGTTGATTCATTGCTGGTGTCTCAAAGGTTCCATATTCTTTATTAACTTCCAAGCCTCACAAGAGGACCCAAAGAACTACAAAGGTTGTCATTTCTTCACATCTTCTATGGTTGGTGTTCAAATATTTTTACAACTTGCAAGAAGATCATTGGTGGGTATATATTGTTTATGTTATTTCAAAAATGATAGTCTTCCGTTTGCCATCTTTTTCTAGTTTGTGAAACTAATTTTGAATTAAAACCCAACAATTGGTATCAGAGCCACCTTGCAGGTCTGGTTAAATCTTTTGATTTTTGGACATCTTAGTTTTTGGAGAATATGGATAACTTGTTTTTGTATAAAAATAAGTTCATACATATTTTCTATGACAACTTTTTTTGTTATTTTATGTGACAAAAGTTTCATGCATCATTAGTCATTTAAAGTTGTCTTAGAAAAACAAAGGTTATTTTATGTGTATGTTGATGTATATGATATGCATAAACTAGCCAAGAACCACTGTGTTTGTTGTGTTGTTCTGTTTGTTGTTTTATAAAAATGGTTGTAATAATTTATTTATTCATATGGTATGTAATAAATTAAATAGATTATTTTATTGGTTTATTTTTTGAAGTAATAGATTAGTTTTAGAATTAATTTATTTGTACAAAAATCTAACAAGAGATGAAGTTGGAACCATTTTTAAAGACAAAAGAGCAATTTTCGAGTCTAAAAGGTGTGCACAATTTTCAGCGACATTTTCTGAAAAGTGTCACTAATGTTGTCTACAAAGGGCTATTGGACTTTTAGCGACAATTGCTGAATTTTAGCCTTCACGAAGTTTTCCCAATCCTTGGCAAACAATTGGTGTTTCCACAAGTGGGGGCTTCTTCAACAACATTACAAGAAGTTTTTCGGTCCCTTTAAATGTCCCTTTAGGAATGGACTTGGCATCTTTTGTGTTGACTCACAAAAAATGTCATGAATTGACTACGTTTATGCACATATTTTTTAAAGTGTGGTTGCGTTGTTTATATTATGCAATTATTATGTGTGGTTGATAAACTAGTTTTTCACATGCTTAAATAATTTTGGACAAAATGAACATGATATGATGTTTGGGTTTTCAAAATTGGACATAAGATGTAACAAGTTATTATTTATAAAAAATAAAACCCGGTTTTATAAAATTATTAATTATGACAATTTTTGAAGTACTTCATTATAAGTTTTAAAATGGTGATTTTTGTAAATTATATAGACTCCATATATATAAGTAATAAAATGAAGTTTTATTAAACATATATATATATATATATATATATATATATATATATATATATATATATATATATATATATATATATATAGCTGCAAATGCTCTCAAAATTAATACTGGTTGTTTAGATTGAATTACGTCAAATTATATAAAAAAAATAGCTTTGTAAATAGAAGCTTTCAAAAGTTGAGACCATGGTTTATTATATGCATGTAATAACCATGATATCATATGTTATTAAACCAGAATTATCAAACATATAAAGACCATTATTTTACAAACCTAAAATGTATTCAATCCTTTTGAAAAACACCCACACATCTCTTGTATGCACTAGTAGGATAAAGGATACCAAACCGCTTGGTGTTGTCTTTTCATGTCGAGGTGTCTTCACGATTTCTATAACCAAGTTATAGGCCGATTACACAAGTTTTTCAAATTGGATGATTTGATCGGAAATCTTTTGTGATAAAGGATACCTAAGCAAGACAGATCAAACATGTCTAATTAAATTTGTTATTAGCGATCCCATAAATCTAGGAATTATATAGAAAGATATAATTGATAATCGATATTTATCGGGTTGAATTCAAATTGGTGGGATAAAAACCATTTATTTGTTTTTCATCTTGGATCCTAGACTTTCATAATTAATATTTTTGGAAACTAAAAGGGTATTAATTATTGAAGATTAAATATTGAAAATACAAAATGAATATTGTTAAAATTTTGTAGTTATATAATCCATTCTCATTATCATGAATTTTCATTTTCTTTAATGACTTAATGAAACAATAACATTCAATAGAAACAACTTCAATGAATGAGTTATTGTCTTAAGAACAATCATGTGAGAGATATGAAGTTGTATACACTTATAGGTCTTGGGCCTAAACTATTTGTTTTAAGCAATGAACCTGAACATAATACCTAATAAAGGCATCACTATGATGCTAAAGATGCTTCAAACATCAAGCTAGGAATAGTTATTCATGACTTCTAGGAAGTCTTGGATAATTTAAACATATATTTGATGATATATCAGGTCAAGCAATACTCCAGTAAATACATTGATATTTTATTTAAAGCTAGTTTAAACAATGGAATAAAGAAAGGCTAAAAGAATCACATTGTGTGATCCAGAAGACTCATGTTTTATGGACTGAACACCTTTAAGCCCAAGAAATCTACTAAAGTCCAGATAGATGGATTTTGTTTCTTTTTAAAGAAACTGGACACTAGAAGAGGATTTACTCCTCTTATTTGGAAAGAAAGTTTGGAAGAGACTAGTACTTCTAGTATCTACAAGATAGAACTCATACTTTTCATATAACATATAGGTACTTGGTACTTAAATGTCAATTTCATATTTATAAATGGCTTGCAAATATTTATTTAAGAGTAAACAGTTGAGCACAATCAAGTAGGAACTACACTCTTGAAGTTTAGTTTATTATTTATGCTTAGAACATAAATTACTTGTAATGCAAAATAATATTTGTTTTGGAACAATGTATGTTTAAATTTAGCATGTATAAATTTATGTCTCAGTTATTTTATTCAAATGTTTGATCATTTACTTAATCATTTATCATAACGATAATATTCATATTCTGAAATGATTAACTTCTATTTATGAGACTAGATATCTTAATGGAATTATGAAGTAAATATCAAAATTTCATAAATAAAATTAAGTTCTATATGCAAACATTTTTGACTTAAACTTGTTTTAAATCAAACTCATATTTGACTTTAATATATTTATTATATAAATGGCATTCACATATTCTAACATCAAGAAAGAGATCTTTGAAGGCAAATAATGTAGTTTATTTGACATATGTGAACCTTATTTATATGAAAAGGGTATTTCTAATGATATTTTAACTAAAGTGTAGATAAAATAATTAACGAACTATACACCTTGGTGTATGACTTTTCTTTTCTGATGAATGTCTGATATTAAGCACAAGATACCAAGTCAACTTTATTAACAACTATAGTAGTTTTAATTATATTTTACGTGGTAAATCATAATTGTGAAATCTTTGTTTAAGATTTCAAAAGTTGAGATACAAACACGTAAGAACCGTGAAAGGCCTTAGTGGTAATAAAGGTTGAATTAAATCTTATGTGGTATGATTTACTTTCTAATCGGTAGAAATATCATCCTTTAATCTTTTTGGGATAATAATTTAATCACTATTAATATGTATCATGAATACAAATACCAACTAATAAGTAGATTACACGCCTTATATGATTTAGTATGGAAGGGCCCCATCCTCATCTTACTTAATGTTTTATTGATTTGAAGTCAATGTTGGACTAATGCTTCAAAACCTAAAATCCACTAACTACATATTTGTATATATAATTCTCTAAATATGGGTTAGATTGTTATATGCAAACCCACCAAGAATAGGCTCTTTTATTCTTGTGAAAGTTGTGTTAGTAGAAAGCAAGCTTCTAATGACAAAGCAAGTGGGAGGTGCATGGAACTTGAAGCAACTCAAGAACCATAACCTTATATAGTAATAGTTGGCACTAGTTTTAACAAGGATCATTAAACTTGAATAATAGATATTCAAAAACACATATTGTTCACATTAATGCTAGAATTCATCTATGACTTGAGAAATGTGGAATCTCTCATTGATGAGCTTTTATTAATGGTTTCTGGAAAATCCATCAAGTACCAAGATGTTATGTCTGATATTAAATATGATAAATGACTTATGTAATCCATATAAGAGAATCAACTATGGGCTTGATTAAAATTTATCCTTATAGCATGTCTAGAAGGAGTAAACACTTCTTCTAGAAAGAATAAATTACATGGGTAACCATACACATTTAAAGAAACACTTATAGTAAAATGATTGTCGCATACTCATGTCATTGAATATGGTCCTCATCATACTCATGACATTGACTGTGATCAAACCTTTTTGACAGGTAGCTATGACTAGATCTACAAGGATATTATTTGCTATAAATTCATATTCTTAATATGAGATATGGTAAATAGATTTCAAAAAAGACCATTTTTCTTAATATAAATCTACTAGAAAATATCTATATAGATTAGCCTGGTGGTTTTCTTAATACAAGTTATCCTAACAAAATGTGTAGAGCTTGAATCCACTTGTCGATATCAAGAAAACATCTAAATGTTATGATCATCATTTTATGTAAAACGACAAGGTGTATTTTTATATCAAAAATGAATAGAACATGTGTGTTTACTAAGAACTAGTGGGAGCATAGTGAAATTCATAATCTTGTATGAATAAGACACACTTAATCATTTGAAATCACATTCTGACAAGCAATGTCGTTTTCACCCTTACTCGGAAAGTGTTTCTAAAATGAAAGACTTAGGAAGCAGAAGATACATTCTTGGAATATAAAATCTATAAGGGATAGATAAAATGAACGTTAAAGGTTTCATGTCCTTATACATATATTGGCAATATCTTGAAAGGGATCAAGACACAAGATTCTTTTGGAGAATTCTTTGTATTGTCATATGGCACCATTTTGAGCTAGCCCCAAAAGTACATAGCTCATAGGTTTGAACTAGATGAAATGATTTATATTCTATTTGCTTGGAAAATGAAATCATCATTAACGCGATATTATACATAGGACATGGTATTTGATCATGCTATAAGCATGTTACAAGATGACTAAGAGAGCATTCTAAGATTACTTTAGAAGAACTAAGAGAATGTATATAAGGCAATCAGTTTAGAAAGGATCTTTATGGAATGATATACACAAGATGTTAATTTCTAAACAAATATAAATCATTATGAATTATAATTGGATTTTGACTTCATTATGGAAGGAAGGGTAAGTTTTGTTGAAATGAGGTCCAAGAAAAACATAATGACACAATTTACTACGAAATAAGAATACAATACTTTAGAAGTTGAATTAAAATATGATTGGATGAATGGGATCATTGAAAACCTGTGTTAATTTCTGCCATTCAAGGATCACATAGAAATCTTTGCGACATTAAGAGTATACTTAATCTAGCTAAGAGACTCTATGTCATGAAAGAACACCAATCATATTCTCCAAGTTATTTAACTATACATAGAGTAAAGTTAAGTATGGAGATGATAGTATTCAAATAATTCACACAAATTAAATTTTGTCAGCTGCATTGATAAAGTCATGCTTTTGAGCTAAGTATGAATGGTCACACATTAGCTATAAGACTTTATTATTCTAGAAATGGGTTTTTGATTTGGAATTAATATTTGGATATTAGAAAATTATAACAACAACTACCTGATAATATTATGATACAGTCATCACATTAATACATGTTGTGCCCTATATCAACATTTTTAATCCATGAATAATGTTATTATTCTAAAAGTTCCTATTCGGTTATAATTGTGGGAGCAATTATGAAGTAAGACTAATATGAATTGGATTGGTTGACTCTCACTAGATGAATGTAGGCAAGTGGTTGTAACCAAGTTTCATAGGTACTTATCAGAGAGTTAGTATTGAACTAACCTGCATCAACATCATCTCATGGATCGCTATCATGAATGATAATTGATTAAAAAGATACTATATTTGTATCCTTAACAACTAATATACATAGTGGGACTTGAGTGTTGGGAGTACTATGCTTTGATATGGTAAAATGTTGCTCCTTAACCGGGCAGTTATAAAATCCATTTTCTATGCAAGAAGCTTATGTAGTCAAGATGGGATTTGTTCCTCTTACGTGTTGAGAGTTAGACATCTAAGACGCCTTACCAAAATTTGAACAAGTAATGAGATTGATCGCGATTTGTATCTCATGTTCAACATGATGTCTGTAGCAAAGGAATAACTGATAAACTTACCTTATACACCAATTGAAGCTTTGAGCTTTTTAGGAATTGGGCATTGATAGAATGGCACAAATTCGTATGTTGTTATGGGCAGTAAAATGTTGCTAGACGTTCACCACTATCTACATCAGTCTAATATGAGTATGCCACAAGTGGGAGACTGAAAGGTCTAGTATGCTCAAGAGTCATATTAAAGTGATATTTCTAATTAACATATGATACTAATGTTGGATTAGTGTCTAAGTCCATAACTATTTTGGTATGTACTTGACTCGATGGTGCATGGTCCTGTTGGGTTGCCTTCACCAAAGCAACTTGATAGGATGAATTATGGAGAGAAAGGATTAATTATGATTTATTAATATATTATGTGAATGATATATTAAAGGAGAAATCATATTGTTAAATTAATATTAGTCAATAATTAATTTGGAATTAATTTTGTGGCTAAAAGACATTAATTGAACTTAAGGGACTAGAACTGTCAATTGTATGATAGTTGAATATTGAGCTAATGGACTCCATATTAAAGGGGTGGGCGAATTCTATAGGGAAACCGATTAGAAATCGTCCAAGGCCTTTAAGAAAGGATTCCATGGGTTACTTAGGGCCTAAGCATCCAAATTAGGGTTTCCTTGTTAGATAACCCTAATAGCCTCACTATTTAAAGAAACCTTAAGCCCCAAAAACGTGGTGAACTTGTTCTCTAGGGTTTTCACACGTTTTGGGCAGCCTCCACTCTCCTTATTCTTCATCCTCTTGCTCTTGGTGTTTGTGAGCCATTAGAGGAGTGACGTTTGTGACTCTAAGCTTTCTAAAGTCATTACAAGGACGATTTGTGATTGTTATTGCTACATAACAATCAAGGTAATATCTTAAACCCATTATTATATATAATATTGATTATTATATGCTAGATCTAGGGTGTAAAGTCTTAGATGCATTGCATGTACAATAGAGAAACCTAGATCCAAGCATTAGGGTTTGTATGAGCACATAGGATGTTTTTATGGCAAAAACCCATCAGTAGTATCAGAGCCTAGATTGGTTTCTATTGTATTGATGCCTTGGTTATTTGTTTTTCGTTTTTCATGGTGGAAATTTAGTGAATCGTCATTCACTTACCTTCAAATGTTCTATAATTTGGGTTACGACATCCCTTTCCCAAGTTTTGGAATATTGTGTTGGGTCCTAGCCTTAATATCTCATTTGGGTGATTTATTAAGGACTCAATCAATCAACTAACTTGAATTTATTTTCTCCCGTTTTCTAGATATCAAAGTACGACAACTATGGTTTTCCCAAATCCTGTGGAACAAGCATTCCACATGAAGATGATATTCCACGATTCAATCGAGGAACAAGAGATCATGCTTCACTTCCTCCACCTCCTCCAATTATTCTCCCTAACCCACAAGATCGAGGAATTGAATGGTTCAATGTCACTAAAGCCCTATTAGAAATGAAACATGAAGATGGTAAACCCTTGTGTGCCCATGTTCTAGGAATGAAATCACACATCGATAGGTTGATAATGTTTGGTGTGTCATTCCCTGCTAAGTTGGTTGTGGACTGGGTTCTGCAGTCACTCCCTAAATCATATAATGAGTTCAAAAGAAAGTATCATATGATGGATCATGACGCAAGCCTCATTGACTTAACTTACATGCTCATTGCTGCTGAATCAGAAATGATTTGGCAAGGCAATGGAGCATATTTGTTGGGAAAGTCAACCAACCATGCTTCCAAGGACATTCTAGGAGAACCAACCTGCGTTTGCTGCCAAGAGAAAGGCCGTTGGATACAAGTCTGCCCTAATAGCCTGAAGAGTCCAGAAGATGGGAGAGTCAAAGAGTATGGCTGTGCTTCAGGTAAAATACTCTATCTAACTCCATTAAATTCCTATTCATTGATTCTTAATACATGATGTGATAAGATTGCATTTAAATGTTTTGCAGGATCAATGAAAAGAGAAGAAGCTTGAGCAAGATGAGTCTAGTCACGAAGAAATGGATCTCGATCGCATGGATTTGAAGATTAGATTTTGAGCTTAGAAAGTTATGATAGAGTTGTTAGGAATTTTTTTTTACTACATAGTTTTCAGTTTATTTTGCATTGTAAGGACAAATGTTTTCCACTGCTTTTATGAATAAAATAAATTTTGGTTTGACTCATTTATTTAATTATTTCCTTGCAATGAAATCGTTATGAAAAATTGATGTTTGCGTATTTCTACAACAAATAGATGTGATTCTTAATTATGTTATTTATGGAAATTTCAAGAATTTACCAAATAGGGAGAGTTTCTCATCGCCCAAGTTTCAATTGGATAGAAACTTGGAATCATGCAACTTGGTTGCACGATGAATAAGAAATTTCATATTTGGAAATTAGACTAATTCACTGACAAAGTGTCAAGTGAAGGACTAGGAGATCGAGTACACAAAGTTGTGTGTTGATCAAGTCCACCACAAGAGTAACAAAGATATTCGTCATGATTTACTAAAGGTTTAGTAAATATGAGTAAACTTATAAGAGTAAGTGTAATTCTGGATTGATTGAAAAAGTTTAAATCAATAGCAAAACGGATAAGAAGAATCAAGTAGGCAGAAAGATAAAAGTTTCTCTATTCTAAGAAGAAGGGAGAGTACCTTTTATTATGTTTTATTATAGGTCTTAATGATTAAGAGCCATATCTCAATTGATCCTCTAAGTGATTCTTAGTACGATTGTATGTCTGAGAGGAGAAATCAAGAATTGAAGAAATGCTTAAATCAAGAAGTTAATCATACTTCGTTCCAAAACAAGTCTTAAAGTTAAGATTGTGACATTGAGTGAAAAGTATTAAGAAGGTTTATAACATTCATCTAATGTAGAATTTGCAAAAAGGTTTTCTTATTCTTGCACATTTGAAATTGGAAAGTTGTAATGTCTTGGATAAGACAAAGACCAACTAGGACCAATTTATGAAGTGTTTTGTCTTGATAAAAGCTACACTAACTCTTGAATATTTGTTTGTCAAGAAATGCTTATTGACAAGAGAACCTTATATGTCAAGGAGTCTGTGGGAGTCTTAATGGTCTTGAAAGGTTTCAAGAATAAATCAAAATAAACCTTATCGATCATCACTAGCGCACGAGTTGAGGTTTACAACCTATCGTGTTGAAATCATCTTGTTTTCTGTACCGTTCCAATTGAGTTAATTATGCATGTGAGCCCTATGAGTTCTCATTTGAATGCATAAAAGGCAAGGACCTTGATCAATGAAAAGTACAATGATAAGAAAGGGTGAACGGCTTAACTACTTGGAAGACATGGTGGGCAGCCGTGTTACCATAAGACAAGAGTTCAAGGGTATGAAAAGTTCGGTCCATAAGGGTTTGGATTTGTCGCAAACTTTGGTTTTGACAAATTCACATGGATAAGAAAAAATAAACCATTAAAATCGAAGTGTCATAAGATTTCCTCCTTCATTAAAATGATTGTGAGGAAATGCTTTCACTAAGAAAGATTTTAAGAAGATTGTATTCTCGAATTCGATTATGGTTACAGTATCCCTTTCCATAATTCGAATTGTGAGATTTGGCAATTAGTCTGAATTGTGTAGACACACATATCAGCTATCTAATGCAATGGTGTATAAGACTAAGAGGCTTGATAAAAGGTTATCAAAGCATTAAGTATTAGAAATATGAACTTAAGAAATTCAATAGCTATTGTTTTTCTGAAAGTTAAGCTGTTATGCTTGTATGATTATTAAGGCAAGTATTGCAAGTTAGCAATATTAATCATAGAAAACAAGAGTCATACTTTGCAAAGTTGCAAGTGTTGAATAGTTGTTTTTCTATAATTAAGGGAGAGAATATTATGCTTCATTTCAAAACTAAAGGCTTAGGTTATGGAATGTTAATAAACTTTGTCAAGGATACATAGTGAGTTATTAAATTTTGATTATGATTAAGACATTCCTCTTCATAATTCGAATCATAAGAACTTGACACATAAGATATTATGGCAGAAGATTGATAAAGTATCAAATCTTTATGTAAGACATTATGCATCGTGTCCCATACGCTTCGGGTATAGGATCGATTGCAAATGCTATAATATTTGACCATTCTAAAATTTTCCAAATGTCTAGCGCATTTAGAGGGAAAAAGGACAAGAATCGGCTTTGACTAAGATAATTAAACAACTATCAAAGGACGATCCAAAGCTCGCTGAGGATTGGTTGCTTGTGGGTAGTTGGAAGTATGATATTAGAAGGAGCATATCGACATTATTATGAATAGATAAGATTCTATTAGGAATGAGTTGTCATATGGAAAATATGGTAATGTTTCGATATTGGGAGTTGGATATTGAGAATCTATGTCTAGATTAGAAACTTTTATGCAAAAGGATGTTCAAAGGAATGTACTTTGAGTGAGAGACATCAAATCTATGGAATTTTCTTGTAACAATCTCCGATATAGGACTTTGTAATTTCATTGGAAATAGTCATTGTGACTTTTGTGCTATGACGTTATGAAAGGATCATTGCATAAAATGTTAGAATCTAGCATATTCTATAAGTGGCAAGAAATTGATATTCTTTCACTTGTGAAAAGGAATAGGAGTTGTGAAATGAGTATGATTGGAAATGTGTTCATTTGATCTATTTCACAAAGTAAGAACCATAGGTAAACATTGTGTGCATTCTAAGAGCATGGGACAAGTATTGTAATAATTCAAGTAAGAAGTTGATTACCCGAAACAACAAATAATGAGTAATCGATATGGTGATAAATAAAAGGTGTTTTATTTATACTTAAAGGTTTGAGGCCATATGGGATTAGTATTATTCTTGTGATTTAGTTTACATGTTTTGACTTCTTGAATAATTTAATTGGTTCAGAACAGTCAAATTATTCAAACGGACCACAGTCGTTCATATGTTGGAAGTACATATGAATGAAGACTATAATGAATTGGTGTGTGGATTGTCTAAAGAGTGTTGGACCTAAGCAAATGTTTGTTGCAACGTTCATGAGTGCTTATATGATTTGAGCATTGGATTAAACCCACGCTCACTTGGATCACTTCATGAATTATATCACGAATGATTGGTGAGACGATAACATCTTATATTCTTGAAACCGAGATGTGTGAGTTGTATCTTGCGAGTCGGTTGCACATTGATAATATGTAAACACACCGGTAACTTTGTATTATAAAACATATTGTTGTGTGTAATTCAGTAAGTGAGTGCAACCAAGCATTGAATCAAAGTTTATCCGTTCCTTTTATCCAAAGTAGGATAAAAGCGATATCTTTGGGCCCCTCGATGATTTAGTGATGGCACCTAAGCGCTTGGCCAAACCGGGACTAATTTGATGTGTTCAAATTGTAGTCTGTTATCAGTCATCATAAATCAGCAATCGGGAAACAAGTATAGAGAGAATGACTAAGTTCGTGTCTCATATCTATACGATATCTAGAATGGAGGAATATATAATCCCTTATCTAAAGGACAAGCGTATCTGATAAGATCAGAGTTGACAGCGACTTTAGAAAGCTACGATTGCAGATCAGGATCTGAAGTCATACACAGAATAGTTATTAGACTTATCCAAGTGGGAGACTGTCGGATTAGTGTCTAAGTCCATAACTATTTTGGTATGTACTTGACCCGATGGTGCATGGTCCTTTTGGGTTGTCTTCACCAAAGCAACTTGATAGGATGAATTATGGAGAGAAAGGATTAATTATAATTTATTAATATATTATGTGAATGATATATTAAAGGAGAAATCATATTGTTAAATTAATATTAGTGAGTTTTAGTGACATGCTTGTATAAATAAGAGGCTTCCACTCCTGAATTTGAAGTTTCACTCTTGCTTCCCAAAACCGTAACCTCCATAGAGGAGGTTACTTTCTCTCTTTTCTTCATTTCTTCGTAAAGATTACTTGCATTTTCATGCCCTCTTTAAGTTCATTTTGGTTATGAACCTAAAGCTTAAGGGATAAATAGTTTATGGACTTGTATCTAAATCAAGTTAAGTCGTTGTTAGTATCTCAAAGGTTCCACATTCTTCATCAACTTCGAAGCCTCCCAAGAGGACCCAAAGAACTACAAAGGTTGTCATTTCTTCACCTCTTCTTTGGTTGGTGTTCAAATATTTTTACAACTTGCAAGAAGATCATTGGTGGGTATAAATTGTTTATGTTATTTAAAAAAATAAATTGTTCCGTTTGCCATATTTTTATAGTTTATGAAACTAATTTCGAACTAAAACCCAGCATCTGATGCGTGGTAGGATTCCACCACGGAGACCCCTATTATCCCTTAAATGGAATCTAGGGGCTGGATCGAGGAGGAGTCAGACGAGGAGATTCATGAGAGGGACCCTGAGGAGGATCCGGAAGGGGATTCCGAGGAGGAGCCGGATGAGGAGATAGGCATCAGGGAGATTGTTGATGAGCCTCATCCCATCAGGGGTTGAGATAAGCCCCTTCCACCTTCCTTATATCATGTATATGGGCACCCAATTGGAGGCCCTCTTTGGATGAACACTCCTTGCAAGAGGGTGTTGCGCATCCAGATACTAACTTCTTCACTAATATCTTCTCCTGTTAAGGATGCACATCCATGATGGGCAACATAGCTAATACCATGGGAGAGAGAGGATGGTCTACGATCCACATTTGACATGCATCCATTGCACCACTCCTAGGGCGCTAACACCCCTGAAGACCGTGCACTACCCATCATGGTAGCACGAGTGTCCCGTATGGACGCTCGAGTTCAGGCCCTCGACTATGAGGTGATGGAGGTCGGAGGTGACGCCCGGATAACGATGGTACGAGTTCGATGCATCGATGTTAAGCTGGACAACCATAGGGAGACGATAATAGTTGTACAGGATGTGCAGGTGGAGACTACCACCCATGTACACTATTAGAGGAGAGGGTGAATGGTTTGGAGCAATGAGTTCTAGTAGCTGAGACTAGGGCAGCAACCTCGAAGAAAATGGCAGAATAAGCTACTCGTGAGATGAACAAGATAGCAGGACACCTTGTACACTATTTTCGCATCTTATAGATAGGATAGCCTATTGAGTAAGTGATTACACCACTTGTGTAGGTCTTGTTTTATTTTTCTTGTGTCTAGTAGTAGTAAGACAAACTATGTATGATCTCTCCAAAAATTAACTCAAATCAATTAATTGTTATGAAGTTTATGTTTTTATTTAAAACTATGAGGTTTGAGCATTGTGTGTGAAATACTTACTTACTACTAATACTTTTTATCTTAAGTAAATTAGGATAATATTGGTCACAACACTGGAAAGCATACAATAAACATATGTCATATCCATGGAATACGACTAGTAACGACTCGAATCACATACGAACTTGTTTCAAACCTTGATCCATGAAACAAGTTCGCCAATCAGACGTAGCTCAAGGATCCATACATGACCAATACCAACCCTAATACCGACATCTATGGACGCGGCCGCAATCAAACAAATGGTTGCACTAAGGATAGAAACTGCGGCAGCGAACTACCACACTAATAGGCATGAAGGATTACGACATGTTAACAACAATCCCCATAACAACAATAGGGGAAATTCCCGAGTTGGATCCTACAAATACTTTTTCAACTGCAAATCCAAGAACTACTATGGCGATGGAAGAGTAATTGAACTAACACACTGGATTGAAAATACTAAATTAATATTCGAGATATGCTCCTACATAAGCAAGTGCAAGGTTAAGTTTTCTGCAAGCACCTTCATGGATTCCACCCAGTCATGGTGGAAAGGCCATGTAAAGACTATTAGCCTCACTAATTCCAATGCCATGACATGGGAGGGGTTGTTACATAAAGTGACCCTCTAAACTAATCCGCAATTAGTTTGTCTACCAGAACCAATCTTCTCACTACAATAGAGTTTTCCCTATTGCAGTTGAAGCTTAATTTTTTACCACAATAAACCGAGTGCAGTGAAGATTTGTTTTACATCAACTGACTTTTCTTATTAGCATTGTTTTGTCCAGTGAACCTTGCATGGTCACGTAGAATTCAATAGTTTATTATAGTTTATTTATGATGTAACTTTATAGAACTTTATAAATAGAGTCTCCATTTTCACATTTCAGTACACATCTTTTTATCTCATCTCCTTATCATATATCTTATTGATCTTTCTAGAATTTCAGTCTTAAACCATTAGATCATCTCTATCTTCGATGATCCTCTTCACTTTAAACTGATCACACATACTAACTTGTGTTTGATTGCAAACATCGCTATGAATTTGTTTGGTGTATACTAGATATAACTTGTTGTCATTTACGTTTCCTTTACTTTTCTGCAATTCATAATTCTGCAACTAACTATCTAACAAATCTGACTTATTATTGTTGAGATTTTATGATCGTTTGCGATAATCTTATTCCGCAACTATAATCTTGTAATAATGTTTGTTCAAGTGTTTCTCCTGAAGTTTGTTACTCAATAATTGGTATCAGAGCCTAAATGGTTGTCTTTTAAACAAAAATATGAGTGTGAAAAGCCTTCTATGCCACTAAAGCTCATTCTTGAAAAAAACAAAAAACAAAGGAAATATGGCACAAGATTTATCATTGAACGTTTCCAACAGTGTTGGAGGCTCGAACACAACACCAATACTTGTTGCATATGAATATCACCATTGGTCACAAAGGATGGAGAGGTATCTTAAGAGGCTAGGATGAGATGTGTGGAGATCTGTGGAAGAAGGACCACATGTCCCTGTTCTTACTCCTGTTCAAGAAGATGATGCACAAGCACGACTGGGTGGAGGTCAAGCTGCAATGAATTGACCAACCAAAGATGATCTTGACAAAATGAAAAATGATGTTATAGCCTTCTATGAAACTCTTGCGGGGTAGCTCAAGATAACATTGACATCATCATCAACTGCAAATCTGCTAAGGAGATTTGGGATGTGCTTAAAATCGTTTATCAAGGGTCTGAACTAGCCCATGATAATAAACTCACCACGGCTCTCAATGAGTTTAACAACTTCAAATCTCTTCTCGGTGAAAGTATTAATGACTCATTCAAATAGTTCAACCTCATCATCACGAAGCTATAACATGTTGGTACAGTACGAAGCAACCATGAAACAAATCTACAATTTCTCAATGGTTTGGGAAGACATTGGTCCATAGCAAACATGATTGTGCAAGGAGATAGAAAAATTAACACTTTGTCATTAATCAAATTGTACGGAGAACTTTAGGCACATGAATCAACAGTGCTCAAATATTGTGCTGATCTTGGTGGTCCACTTGCCCTGATAACTCAATCTCCATAAGTCAAAACTCAATAGTTCTCATATCCTACTGAACCATATTATCCACTTTCATATGACAACACATCACACTCATATGAAGCTGATGTTGAAATGGATGACGAAGAAGAAATCCAAAATGCCATAGCTTTGGTTAGCCAACAATTCAACAGGCTACCACCATCATCATTTCCTAAGAACCAGCAGTTCACAAAACCACCTTTCAACCATAACATCAATCAGCAGTCTAACCACTCATGATATCCTAGAAACCCACACCATCCACCGCAACCACAAAATACACATCATTCCAATGAGGGGCCGCAGTCAAACAAAACATGAGACTCGGTACTTCAACTGAAGAGAAAAATGAAGTCATCATTCGCCACAAATGTCATAAAGAGAATCACTTTGCCAAAGATTGTAAAGAAAATGTGGTTAAGGATAAAGCATTCTATCTTAGAATGGCCCATAAATGGAAGAAAAGAAAAATGCAAGAGCATATGTTGCTCATGTAAACAGAGATCATCAAGTGTGGTCATCCGTAGATGAGGATGAAAATCTCAACAGCAACAAAGGAAAAGGGAAGATATGCATGCTTATGGCTGCTAAAGAGGATGGATTGACAAAGCTGGAGAGAAACTACTACTACATGGATAAATATAGCACCCTGAGCATCGTCGATCAAGTAAAAATCATTATCCATTCTAATAATTTAAGCATGCATGATTGTGAACCATACTTACATAGACTTAATGACACGTGTGTTGCCATCCTTTCAAACTACAACAAGGCTCTAGATGAAAAGAATATATCGTCCCAAGAGCTATATCATGTGAGAGGAAGACTTGAGGATAAGATATTTAAGGTTTCCATGCTAGAAAAAATATTTGTTGATAGAAAAGGATGCTAGGATGTTGAATGAAACTCAGTTAGATATTGCTTTTAATCAAACGGATTTAGCCCAAAAATAAATTATATGTCACAATCAATTAATAAAAAAAACTTTTTAATGAATCCAAAGCAATTGAAAACTTAGTTAACAATGGGACTGTGGACAACACATATAATTGGGGATGTTCCAATAGGTACTTAACCAATAAGGACTCAACTCCCCGTTTCAATGTTGATCGACGATATGTCCCACCAGATCGTGAGTTTCATTATCCAGTTAATGATAAAACATTTCCTAAAGACATAAGATGCCACTTCGGTCGACTTCATGAATTGAGTAACAATTGTGTCATCGAGGAAATTCTTCTTGAATCTTCTGATTATCCAAGTAATCAAATACCCATCATTGACACAAATTGTTCCAATTCTCAATTTTCTTCGGACATTGATGAAGAAATTGTTGTGGAAGGGCCAAAAATAGTTGTAAATGGTTCACCTTTACCTTCCATAAAATGTCCCAATAGTGAACCATCTTTGACATACTCTGCGGTTGTCCAATCATCTGCACCATAAACCACAATGAAAAGCACAGTGATTATTCAGCCCATCCTTCACGAATTACCAATTGAAAACTATAAATATGCTCAATGTTCACAAAGTCTTGAACCGTCTAGTTCAGACGAATCAAGTCCATGTTTTTCAAAATAGTCAAATTTTTTCAAGAAACCACAGCTGATCATTATTGATTATGGTTCTTCAAAAAACCAAGCAAAACAAGCATTCAAAGAAGAACTCAGGTCCTGAGGCAAAAAGCGGTATACATAATGCAAAAACAATTTCAAAAATGTCAAGGTTTCAAAACAAAAGGACTTAGAAAAATTTACTACTACAAAAAATCTTTCAAAAATCATGACAGTCAAAGGATCTAACAAAAAGAAGTGTGCAACAACAAAAGTATTTTCAAACACTCATACGCAATCTCAAAATGAAGTCATGTCTTATCAAAGATATTGTTTTCAAACATATTCCTTAAACGATCCAAAGTGGAAAGGTATTTTACCAACTCCAGAACCTTCAAAATCATTTCAATCAGTTGTCAGATCAAAACCTAGGAACAATTCACATGCAAAACCTTTTTCAAATTCCAAAGGCACTACAGCCAACCACCACTCATGGACCGGACATAAGCCTCAAACAACATCCTCCATACCGTTGAATATGGTGTCTGGATAAACGAGAAAAATATCACTTTTAGATTTTATCCACTGAAAACGTTGTTTCCCATCCAACCTCGTAACATACCAAAAGTTACCAAACACCCACAACTAGGTGTACGAACTAACACAAAAACTATTCCTACAACTCACATGCATGCATCTAGTAAGAAAGTCTCTCATGTGACTCCGGGCTCAAAACATGTTTAGGTGCCCAAACTAACCGTTTAGTTTCTCAGGCAATTGGCAAGGTGGAACAAGAAGAGGAGTGGTTGATTAATAGTGCTTGCTCCTTGCACATGACTTGAAGGTTAGAATACCTTCGAGACTTTAGGCTTATTTGTAACAGTGGAAATGTCATGTTTGGGAACGTCAATGGAATCATCAGGGGGCATGGTGTATTGACCACAGGAAATTTCTCAATTCAAAAGGTTGCTTATGTAGAAGGTATCAAACACAAGTTAATTAGTGTGGACCAACTATTTAAAGTAGGTCATCGGGTTGAATTTGATATGGAATATTGCTACATAATGACGAGTGATAGAAACACTTGCTTCATCAAATCCAATTCCAAAGGGACAATGCACCCCTTGGATGTCTCACTGATCATTGGCAAACTACGGTTGTGTTTTCTATCCAAAGCAATATCCAAAGTTAGCTGGTTATGCATTTGAACTTCCGATATATCAACAATCGGGTCACTGAAGAACTCATCTATGGTCCCCCGTTCTAAAGTACAACAATGATACACGTTGCCCAGTCTGTGAGTGTGGAAAGCAAACCAAGGGAGGTCTACCAATAGTCATTCATTCTTCATTTGCTGAGCCACTAGAGCTACTTCACGTTGAACTCTACGGTCTATCTATTGTAGCCAGTCTTCATCACAAAAAGTATATACTAGTTAGAGTTGTTGACTTCACACGTTTCACTTGGCTCTTCTTCCTGAGACTCAAATCAGACACATCGTAGCTCATGATCAACTTCATAAAGGAATCCGAGCTTCAAATCAAGTTATCAGTGAGAAGAATAAGAAGTGACAATGGAACTGAATTTACTAATCATCCTTTGAATAGTTTTTTGGTTTCTAAGGGCATCAATCACAACTTTTCAGCTCCTTACACACCGCAACAAAATGGAGTAGTAGAGCGAAGAAACCGTATATTGGTCGAAGCAGCTAGATCAATGTTAAAATTTGCCAACCTGCCTATATACTTCTAGGCAGAAGTAGTAGCAAATGCATGCTTTCTTCAAAACCAAACCATCATTTGCAAGAACTTTAATAAAACACCAAATGAGGTTCTCAACAACCACAAACCCAATGTCATATTCTTCTATATTTTTGGATGCAGACGTTTTGCAATCAACAACAAGGATCACCTTAACAAATTTGCACTGAAATCAGATGAAGGCATTTTCCATGGCTACTCAACCAATAAAGTGGCTTACCGGGTTCTCATTAGATGCACAAGACTGATAGCAGAAAGCTTCGATGTCAAATTTGGTGACTACTATGTCCACAACACTGCTCCATCTAGTGAAACAAAAGAAATCCTGGAAAGTGATATCCCAACCTCTTTGAGTCCCTTAAACATAGTTGAAATCAACTATGATGATCTCTTTTACCCCGTTGAGATAAATCATCTCTCTAGAATTCTTGTGTCTCTGGTAGCTCAACAACAACATGCTGAAGTATCTGGTCTCACCCTATCTGAAGATATGTCACTCAATACTTCCACCTTGCCGGTTGAGGGGGGAAGTTCAAATCCGGTTCCAATGACAACCATCGAGGTTCCAGTACTAGAAGATGTTGCTACGGTATCCATCCACAAAGTCAATAATCAATCAAATGTTTCCTCAGACTCTAAAGATGAAAAGGTTCAGAACATAGACACAAGATCAGATCCAATGGTTATCACTTAATCACCAATCCATGGGGAACCATCTCTGGGTCAGGGGGAACTCCCATCCTTAACAGTGGGGGAACCTCAATCAACTTCTATTGTTCAAATTTCTTCAGTCCAAGATAATTCTATAGGTTGCTCCCATATTGAGTGGGAACTACCTTCTCCTACCGCAAAGTCATCTGACGTTGAAGATATTCCCTCCACCGCATCTGCTGATCACTAACAAACTCTTCTTCACATCTGGACGAAGAATCACCCACCAGGTTAAATCATTAGAAACCCATTTGAAGGTATACAAACTCGATCTTCTAGTGATTTAACGGATCACTTCCACTATGTGGCCTTCATGTCCTAATTCGAGCCTCAAACCATAAAAGAAGCACTCATGGATCACAACTGGATCACAGCAATGCAAGAGGAGTTAATAGATTTTGAAAGAAACAAAGTTTGGAAACTAGTACCAAAGCCAAAAGGTCACATAATTGTTGATACTAGATGGATATACAAAAACAAACTTGATGAGTCTGGTGCGGTAGAAAGAAACAAAGCAAGGATAGTATCTAAAGGGTACAATCAACTTGAAGGCATTGACTATGATGAAACTTATGCCCCCGTAGCCAGAATGGAAGCAATACACATTTTCTTGGCGTATGCGGCATAGAATAATATTAAAGTACATCAAATGGATGTCAAAAGTTCATTTCTGAACAGAGAACTAAGGAAGAAGTTTACTTGCAACAACCTCCAGGTTTCGAGAGTCAAGGATTTCCAAATCACTACTACAAGCTAGAAAAAGTAGTATACGGTCTTAAAAAAGCTCCAAGGGCATGGTATGAGACTCTTTCTGAGTTTCTTGTCACGTCTGGATACAAAGGAGGTGTGATTGATCCCACTTTGTTTAGAATAGAAAATGGTAATCACTTGATGCTCGTCCAAATATATGTGGATGTTATCATCTTTGGATCCAAGAATCATGGTATACTGAATGACTTTGCAAAGCTCATGACAAGTAAATTCCAGATGAGCATGAATAGAGAGATTAATTTTTTTCTAGGACTTCAAGTCAAACAAGTCCCTCAAGGGATATTCATTTATCAATAGAAATATACCTCGAAGTTGCTGATGAATTCTCAATGGATAATTGTTTCTCATACAAGGTCCCAATGGCCTTCGGTTACAAGATTTCAGCTGATCCTACCGGAGAACCAGTTTACCACAAATCATATCGTGGAATGATTGGATCGTTGATGTACCTCACCGCAAGCAAACCAGATATTGTCTTTGCAACAGGATTATGTACTAGGTACCAAGTGAATCCCAAAGTATATCACTTGACCACAGTCAAGCAAATTCTCAGATATTTAAAGGAAACAAAGGATTAGGCCTCTAGTACCCCGTGGGAAATGACTTTAGCCTTCAGGCTTTCACGGATGCGGATCATGGTGGATGTATATTACATCGAAAGAGTACTTCAGGTGGATGCCAATTCCTAGGAGGAAGACTATTCAACTAGTCTTCAAGGAAGCAAAATTGTGTCTCACTATCTACCGCAGAAGTAAAGTATGTGGCCGCAACCAGTTGTTCCCAAGTTCTATGGATGAAGACTCAACTCATGGATTATCGAAACAGAATGTTGCAGCTACCAATTTACTGTGATTCAGAGAATGCTATAGCAATTTTTCATAATCCTATCCAACACTCAAAGAAGAAGCAAATTGAACTACGGTACCACTTCATTAAGGATCACATCCTCAAAGGTAACCTCGAATTAATTTTTATTCCCACCCATGAGGAAATCGCAGATGCTTTTACCAACGCACTTGATGCTACAAAACTAAATAACTTTCTAGAAATGCTAGGAATGATGTATCTCGACCCACAATTCTTTTTGAATTAATCAGGACCGCAGGCCGCATTTGTTCTTTAGTTGTGAAGGATTCGCTTCGTTTCTTTTCAAAGTAAAAATCATGAAGCATTCGCCTCACTGCGGTTCAAGAATAATATATTTATTATATATATCCTTTCAGTATACTCAGTATACCGCAATCATATATAATATCTATATATTCTTTGGGTCTTTTATTTCTTTTATCTCTAAATTCCTGTCAAGTGTTCCTCCAGTTCAAGCTACCATAGTCATCTGAATCCATCCGTAGTCCATCCCCAGTATCAAAATCTGAATCCATCCGCGGTCCATCCGTACTATTAAAACCTGGATTCATTCGCAATATCAACATAGGACACCGCAGTCGTCTTACCTCAATCGCAGTTGCAATAAATGATTCCTCAATCACTTAAAAAAAAGAGAGTTTTGTGTGCTACTTAATTTTTTTCATTAAATACAAACATTCTCTTCAAACCATTCTTTTTGTCGCATGCAACTTTTTAGTCTCTTTCAAATTTTCTCTCCTTAGTCAGGCCTATTTTAGGCTAATAAACAAATAAATCATTTTTCCATAAAATGCAATATTTTAAGAAATCTTTTTCCTCAACTGGTCATGTCTCACAGCCGTTTAGGGTCTAATCCGTTTCAACTTCTGCTTTTTCCACAACGGATAAAAACACCCACCACACATTTTATCAGCATGTAATCATGGACCTGACACACATTAAATGCTCTGACTTTCAAGGAAATTAATTCATTTTTCTTTTCTTTATTTGTGGTTGATAATGGTAAAAACCCAAAGGCTTTTGTCTATAACAGTTGTGAATACATTAACTACAATAAAATTTTAAATTCGGAGGTATAAAAACCCCCCAATTTCTCCCAAGATTGCTTTACGCTTTCTGAATCCCTAAAGACGATCATCATCTTCCTCACCCTCTTGCTTAAACACTTTCATGCATGTTCTAAGCTTTTTCTTACTATAAACACGGTGAAATCGGGTATCTCCAAGAAACAGTCAAAAGCTTTTGGGTCTGCTCATCCCACTGGCTCAGAAACAACCATCAGAGATCACACTCCGTCCATAGCATCAAGCCACTTCAGATCAATTTTTGAAGATCATCCTTCATACAATGAGGCACTCCGACTGATGATCAAATTTCTCCCAAAGTACCCTCTCTTTGATGCTTTTAAATCATTCATTGAAATTGTTCCTGTTCCAACTCTGTTCAAATGCGCCTTCTTTGCATTCCATCCAAGCCACAATCTTCAAAAGTGTATCTCAACCTGATTGATGACTCTCTAGTTCTTCTAACCAAAGCCAATTTTTTAGAAGCAATCAATCTTCGAGTTCTTCCGCCAAAAAAGTTCTACTCTCCCAACCTTAACGATGTAATTAGAAACCTGTATCAGATGGGTTATCAGAAGTAGTTGAAGGGAGTCGGGGAATTGAAGAAGAATTAGCTCCCAGCGGTGTGGCAGTTCATATGTCACTTTGTGATCGGAAGTCTTTCCGGTAGGACCAGAGGTACTGCCAATATGGGGATCAAATTAATAAAGATTATGTGGAGTTTCTTCACTGGAAATGTAGTTAAATACGAACAAATCGTATGGGATGATTTCTTGCAGTATATCCTTAAGGAGGTTCCTCGAGAAGATGCAACTGAGCTCACTTTTTCTCGATTGTGGTCTCTATGCATCTCGGAACTACACAAGGATGCAAGGCTCGATATGGGTGATGACTCGACACTATTTTTCACTTGCGATTTAAAAAGGTACACTCTCTCAAAAGATCAAAAAACTTTTTTACCAATTAGGAGATTGCCAAGATATATTTTGGAGCCCATTTGGCTCACCACGGTCGAGGTAGATGAGGTCTGATTACCGCAGCCCCTATTGCAAATCAAGTTCCACCCAACACTGAAAATATCCTACTACTACAATCCAAGTCCCTCGTACTGCAAATCAGGTTGTTTAACCCAAATTCAAAAGGGTTAAGAAAAATGTAACATCTAAGAAAGCTCCCCGCAACACCATCAAAAAGAGGGATGTTCCATCGAGAAAACTTAAGACCACAGAATCCTCTGATGTGGTTCATCACTCAACATCTACCTCACAATATTCTCCAGTAAACATTTATGAAACTCATCATGAGTCCTCACTTTCAAGTGATGTATTCGGACGCAAGAAACTGACATTTTCCTCAAGCCAAAGCCAAATGCGGACCAAGATTCATGTTGTAGTCTCTCAAAAGACTTTGGTAATTATAGGAGCTACCGCAAGCTCACTTATTCATACCCCATCTCACCACTCAGATACAATAAGTGTATCTGTTTCATCTTAAGATGGAGACAGACCACCAGTTGAATTCTATGTGGATCCCATTGGTTCGAGTCGCCCTAAGGTCTCTTGGGCATCACACTTACACTTTTTCGAGCATGATGAGTTGCACTCCATTTTCTTCAAGTCTCACAAACACTTCAAACACCAGTTGCACAACAAGGTAATTTTTCCGCCTTAGCCAAAACTGAGCCGAGGCCAAACTTGACATCAGGTCAAGGAGATCGAGGAAGCATAGGAAATCATATTTCACCAACATTTCATACAAGTGGTCTAGGCGTGGAAAGCACAATTGTGCAATGAACCACGAACCCGAGGGACAACTCAGTATGATTTAAAGAGATTGAGAATGTATGTTCAGGAGATTCTTGGTCTTAGTGTCGTACAACAACTGAGTCCGAAATCAGGTAATTTGAAGCGTTTCAGAGATCAGTCCAAGCATGAAGAGCCTAAAAGAAACAACAACAACAACAACATAGAGATGAAGCTCTTCAAACAGTGGCCAAGTACTAGGTAGACACTTTCAATAATCCCAAGACAGTTCATGATATCTTGCAAATTCAAGATTGGGTATTTCAGATGGAAACTACTATACAACAAGCTCAAAACCTTCAAGGTGGTGCAGGACCATTAAAACCTCCCCCAACTGCTGAGATTCATGATTCTAATGATGATGGAACCGTATTTGAGATCAGCTCAGGTTCATTGTTTGGATTTGATGATATTGATCTCGATGATGTTCAGTAGCCCCCCAACTCTGATGAATTTTTAATGGTCTTTGACGATGAAGAATCCAGCGGATCCCAAAACTCCACTTCAAAACCCAAAGGCCAAGAAGAAGAAGAAATTAGTTGTTACAATAAAAGAATTCCACTCTCTTCAATCAAAACTCGACCAAACTCTAACCACAGTCACAACCAGCCAACCGCAGAACACAGAGACCCCTACCCCGTAGTCTCTAGCTTAAAGAATGGAAAGATTGGAGACAAGAGAATGATTAGCCACAAAACGCATCCTTTTGAAACTAGAAATGAGTATTTGAACCCTGGATAACAGTCGCACAGCTGATCACATGGCGTTCCTAACAACTGCTGAAAACCTCATCAAATAGGTCACAACTTTGAAAGACGAATTCAAGACTTCTCTTGAAAAACAAGCGGCCCATTCCAAACAACTAGTAGAAGAAACCCATAACTCATATGAATCTACCATTGCGGTTCTTCAGTCAAAAATAAATGGTTTAAGGCGTTCCCTCACTGCTAACTCAAGTGTTGATGAGATTCTTCGACTGACCAAGGAAATTTACAAGCTGTTGTTCAACACTGACATTCCCAACAATCTTCATATCTCTGAATTAATCAAGTCTCAGTTCAACGACACTTTCTCATAAATTGATGGACTTAAACAGTAGTTTGAGGAACAAAAGATAGATTTTTCCTCAAAAGGGGGAAGTGAGTCCCCACTACACTCTCATCAACATCTCAATCAAAGTCTCTCAAATCAGTCCCCTCCAAGAATCCCAAGTCATGGTCTAATTCATCAAAGGGTTGTACCTCCACAACCTTCTCCAAGGCAACCAACTCCGGTACCTTCTCCAAAAAAAACACCACCGCAACAGGATCCACATCAACCTTCAAATGAAACTCCCCCTCAATTGAAAAACTTGGAACCTACCATGTCCTCGGATCATACAAATGACTCCCCTGCTACTCGTCAATGGAAAAAGGAGTGGAAAGCTGATAAGTTCGTTGACTAGATATGGAAGGAACATTGTTTCGACACAACCATGGACATAACCATAATAAGCTTATGCATCGATCCTTCCAAAAGACTTCTTGACGATGACTATAGACCAATCCTGACATATGTTGAGCCTCCATCCGATGGATATTAGGATATTCCTATCTCACCCAATTCCAAATTCTTCACAATCTTCGAGCCTTTTGATCTAAGTCTTCCTGAGGATCAAAGACTCCCTCTCGGATTTGAACGCATGAACCAGTTTCATGCTACAAGTATGCTTTCGAAAGCATTTGGTCGAATGACAGACCATCAGCAGTGAAAATTTTCAAAGTGAGGAGATTCATGAAGACTGACTTTGTTTAGTACACACTTACAAGGAGAGGTGATGACTACATCAGGACGCATGCTGACATTCCATGCATGAATCCTGAAGAAGTGTTCCTGATTGCCAGAGATTTCCAAATCAAGTCCAAAAAGCACCCAAAGATGAAAATTGCTTATGAGAAAACTTGTGTGTTTCTCAAACAACTTGTTTGTGACTTTGGAAGTATTGATGTCGATATCCACCCAACGTTTTCCAAGAAGCTTAACATTCCACCACTTGAACCTGCACCAAGCATCATTGAAGGCTATCAAGAAATGTCTCTCAGTGCAACCAACTTTCCTAAGTTAGTCGTTGTGTTCAAGAAAGCCAATAATGGCATGAAATACTTCATTCATGTTACTGCTATGCATTAACTGACCCAAATGCAACGGGAAGTAACTTTGACTTCGGTTCAATTGTCCAAACACACAACGGATGAAGTGAAGTATGAAATAACAAGAAGCATCAATTGGTTCGATGAAGTGAGGAAGTTCTGGTGGATCCTCATCAAATGCTTGAAACTGGATAAGTGAAGAAGAATGTTGTAGAGGTCACTTTTGGAGAAAATGTTGTTACATAAAGTAACCCTCTAAACTAATCCACAATTATTCTATCTATAGCAACCAATCTTCTCACCACAACGGAGTTTTTCCTACCACAGTTGAAGCTTAGTTTTGGATCGCAATCTACCTACCGTAGTTAAGATTTTTGTTACATCAACTAACTTGTCTTATTAACATTGTTTTGTCCAGTGAACCTTGCATGGTCACGAAGAAGTCAGTAGTTTGTTATAGTTTATTTATTATGTAACTTTGTGGAACTATATAAATAGAGTCTCCATCTTCACGTTTCAACACACATCTCTTTATCTCATCTCCTTATCATATATATTATTGATCTTTCTGAACCTTCACTCTTAAAAGATTAGATCATCTCTATCTTTGATGATCCTCTTCACTTTAAACTGATCACACATACTAACTTATGTTTCATTGCAAACTGTGTTATGAATCAGTGTGGTGTATACTTGATATAACTTATTGTCATTTACGTATCCTTTACATTTCAACACTTTATAATTCCACAGCTAGCTATCTAAGAAATCTAATTTATTATTGTTCAGCTTTTATGATCCTTTAAGATAAAATTATTCCGCAACTATAATCTTGTACTAACGTTTGTGTAAGTGTTTATCCCAAAGTTTTTCTCTCAACAGGAGGAGTTAAAGGTCATTTTGATAGAAGAATACTGCCCGACGAGTGAAATGTTAGGCCTTGAACAAGAATTTTGGAATCTCACCATGAAAGATTATGAGACATCAGCTTACACCAATCGCATCAATGATCTGGTTGTCTTCTGCATAGGGATTGTTACTCCTGAGTACAAGAAGATAAAGAGGTACATCTAGGGCCTACCTCCATAGATTCAAGGGATGGTCATTTTCTCCTGACCAACCACCTTCGACAGTGCGAAGTGCATTGCTCAATAACTGACTACCCAGGGAATCCGACAAGGCATCATGGTTCAGAAAGCCGAACCTCTTAAGAAAATGAACAAAAAGAGGAAATTTTGGACTAAGAAGAAATAAATACCCCAAGAAGGCCCCCAGAAGAAACAAGGAATTGTGGCAGTCCTCGCAGCTACCGCCCCTTCAGCCACCAACCAACGAAAGCAATATGCCGGAAATTTTCCAAGAGGTGAAAATTGTACTTATCATCATGTTAAAGCATATAAGGAGATGTATTTCTTTAACTGCAAACAAAAGGAGCACACTGCCAAAATTCCGTAACACCCCGACACAGGGGACCAATCAAGCTTCAAACTCAGTGGTGACCCATGCTTGTTATGAATATAGGAAAACTGGACATTTCAAGATGGATTGTCCAAAAGCTAAGAGTTGAAATGGAGGAGACCAAGGTAAAGTCATGGCCATGGGAGCAAAACAAGCAATGCAGGATCCTACCGCTATGATAGGTACGTTCCTCGTCAATAACTCTTTTGCCTACATACTTTATGATAGTGCTGTCAAAAGAAGCTTTGTTAGTCATAAATTCAAACAATTACTAAAACAAAATTCCCAACCACTTAAAGAAATCTATACAGTTGAAATGGATAATGGGAGAACCGAAAACACCATGAAAATTTACCTAAACTGCACACTAACGCTAAACGACGACACCATCCAAATCATCCTCATGCCTATGAATATTGGGAGTTTTGATATAAAAGTCAGTATGGATTAGTTTAACCTTCATCGCGCTGAAATCGTGTGTCATGAGAAAGTCGTCTGACTTAATCTATCCAACATCAAAACTGTCATTGTGTATGGTGACAAACCAGGAAAGGTCCTTCAAATCATGCCATGTATGAATGTGTAGGGTCGAAATATGTTGTAAACAGTCGAAGTTTGTTTAATTGTTCTCTTCGTATGTTTTGTTCTCTTCGTATGTTTTGTAATGTATTTGCTAAGGTGTCTCATGATCGAAGTTTAATGTCTACGCCATAGTATTTTTTTGTACTTACTGTTTCCTATAAATAGGAGCTGAGAATTAAGTTGATAGTAGGAGTTTTGAGAGTGATTGTTAGAGTTCACCCTTTTTACTATCGTTTTGTACTTGTGTTCATCGGAAGTAATAGAGCTGAAACCAGATTATATTTACTTCTTGTGTTCAAATTACATTTTATTTACTCTGATTTGTTACATACTCGATTATCACTTCATCAACTGGTATCAAAGCAGGAATCATTATTGTGATCTGATTTTCAGTTGAATCTCTAGTTCTTGAGTCGCACATTTGTCTCAAAATTTTCCGCACTGTTTGATTCAGAAAATCATCTCTGAACTACAGTTTTGATTTGATTTTGCATTTGGTTTGCATAATCGAGTAATCGATTTTGAATTTCTGATCGACTTGTTCATTCAAATTCAAATTTCTTCAATTTTTTCTGAAAAATCTCATCCGTACATTCATGGAGAATTTCAACATGAACACGATGACTTCATTCTCTCATCTGTTAGGATCTTCTTCAAAGATTCCTATGCTAATTCCGGAGTACTGGGATCAGTGGGTTGATCGAATGGAGGATTATTTGAATGGTTTGGACATGGAGCTCTGGAGCTGCATTATTGGAAATGTTCAACCTCCACCAAATGGTCAACAAATTGGATCATCTGGAACAGCATCTGCAGTCGGTGATCAATCCACCAGGCTGAAGAACAACGAAAAGCGTTGTTTGAGAGAATTGCGAGGTGCATTGCCACCTGTTGTTTACAATTACGTCTGTGGTTGTAAAACTGCAAAAGATATTTGGAATACTCTTAAGGAAACGAATCAGGGAAGAGAGAAAATGAAGATAAACTCTGTTAAGTAATGTCTTGTGGAGCTGAAAGAATTCAAAAAAAAAGGAGAGCGAAACGATTGAAGTTTACTATGATCTTCTTAATGAACTCATCTATCAAAGCAATCGTTATGGAATCATAAGGTCTGCTATGGAGGTCAATCTCACCTTCATGATGGGACTTCGTAAGGAATTGAGGAGTATAAGCATGATGGTGAAGAATCAACAAAGTTTTGATACATCATCTCTAAATGATTTGTATAATCAGCAGAAAACTCATAAAAGTGAAGTAAATGAGATGGAAGAAGAGTCGAAGCTAAATATGGGAGGTCCATTAGCTCTTGTTTCAAAAGTATCTGAAATAGAAGTTGTTGAAAAAGGTGATTCTGATGGTGAAGATGGGTTTTTAATGAATTCGGATGATGAGGCAATAACTTTCTACTAGAACAATAGAGTTAAAAAGTTTTTCAAGAAACAGTTTAATCCGAAGATGAAGCAGAGTGAGGGAAAAGGATGTTTCGTGAACAAGTCTGCAGGAGAAAAGTAGAAGAAGTTTGAAAAGAATGATGAGAAGGTTACTGAGGTCAAGAATGAGAAGAAACTGAGAGGAGATTCGGGTGTTGATTGTCATTAATGTAATGGAGCAAATCATTTGGCAAATGATTGCATGCTTCGTAAGAAAGAGGAGCAAAAGAATAGGGTCACGGATGAAGCATATTATGTGGAGAGATTGGAAGAGGTGCGTACGAAGGAGAAAAATTTGTCATTGGTGGCTAGAGGTGACCAGGAGGAAGATGGTACATATCAGATCTGGTCATCAGGTTTCGATGACGAAGAGATGAGTAATCCAACGCATGGTGTTATGTTCGTAAAGATGGAGGAAGATTCTGACGAAGAGGTGACTGGACATTGCTTCATGACCAAAAGTGCTGATAAATCTCCAATGACAACGAAGGTACGTGCGATTCTTCAGTCTTTTAACATTCCTTTACAAGCTTATGATTATGAAATAATTGCATTTGATGATATTATTGCTTACTTTGATTCAATTGTTGTGTCCGCTAGTAACGAAGCTAAGAAACTAAACATCTAATTGCAAGAGACACAAAAATTGTTAGATTCAAAACACAACAGAGTAGAGTATTTGGAATTACAGATGAAAAATATCATGTGTGATAGGGATTCGTTAGGCAGTGATGTTAAAATGGTTTTAGCACAAAGAAACATTTACTATAACTCTACAAAATGTTTATCTGCTAAATTGACTGCTTTGCATCATTCGTTTGACATTAGCAAAGAACAACATAGGAAGTTATTAGCTTTTCTTTATTTCGAAAGAGAGAAAATTGATAGCATGTCTTTTGATTGTGAGAATACCATAGCAGAATTTGATAAAGTGCCTGATAATCGATTTGCTTATGGCATTGTTAAGATAGATGAATACTTGAATGTTGATGAACTTGTTGAGACTGTGAATGATACCTTAACAAAAAATGAAAAAATCAAAATTTTGAAAAGAATTGAGAATTCGGAACTTACCTCTCAATCCAATTTTGCAGATGTCATTGATAATTTTGATAGTTTTAGCGAAATCAGTGAAATTGAGGAAGAGGAAAGTGTCGATTGTTCACAATTGTCTATTATTAATGTGACATCAAAGTCTAAAGGAAAAGAAAAATGTAATGTTTCTTTGGTTAAGATTGAAACTAACAAACCCTCAACTTTGAAAGTTTTTGATTTTAACAATGTGAGTGTCAGAGATAGTCAAACAGATAGTAGTGATGATAAGGATGAAGTCCATGTTTCGAGTGAATCTAAGCCTGAAAAATCTGTTTCAAACAAACCAATCATTCCATGCATTGTTGGTTATCAAGTGTTTGGGGACACTGAAAATTTGGACAAAGTTTTGTCGAAAAAAGGAACCCATTATTTGGAAACAAATCAAGTGGTGTATCCGAATTTCAAGTGTTCAGATGATGTTGTATTTGGAAGTCCTTGATTTGCTTGTGTATCAATCAGATCCATTTGATGGTGCGGAATCCCAATCAAACGGATGATGCCAGATCAAAATAGAAGAGAAAGAGGAGAAGAAGATGGTGAATCTTGAATGTATTAATGATGAGAATGAAGTTCCTTATAATAGATTCACACACACTCTCTTCTTCTCTCTTGTTTCTCTCTCTAGAACACACCTTAGAATACACACACTTAAGCTCCTTTCTCTCTCTAATATTCCATATGTTCCTCACACCCCTCACCCATATATATATATATATATATATATATATATATATATATATATATATATGAGAAACATGGGCCATAAATCGGTTTACGGCCGTAAACCTGTGTACGGCCGTAAACGGGTTTACGGCCGTAAACACCCCACCTGGCCGTAAACTTGACCGTAAACTCATAAAACATTACAGAAAAATACAGTTGCCTAGAAAAGCAAAGTATAAACCATAATTTTGACCCAACAATCTCCCCCTTCGTTTATAGCTTTCTTTTCTTAATTGACCCAACAAGCTCCCCCTAAAAAGTAGCTGGTTTTACTTGTCAATCTTCATCGAGAGCTTGGCTTCAGCATTTATCTTTAAATTCTTTACAACTTCAAGATGAACTTGATGAATCTTCAAAGAATGACTTCATCTTGAGCAGTAGGGATTTTCTGTAGAATTTGACATTAAACGCACATTGGGTGAGGAGGCTTCTTGTACTAAGTCTCGAAAGATAGCGCTTTCAGCTTAGTATCTTCACAGAGAATATCAGAGAGAACTAATCTTCTGGATCACTTCAGCAGGTTTAAGATAGCAGCATACTAATTGAGGAGGCTTCAATGCAATCTATCACATAATCTTCAAGTGCGACTTCACCTTGCTTTTGGAGTTGAATGATTGAATGTTGAAAGAATAATCTTCATTTTTTGCTCCTTCGAATGAGAATTCTCCGATGATCACGGATGAAACTTTGGATCAAAAATCTTGATACAGTCTCCATGAGTCTCATCTACACCTGAATTCATTTTTCAATACAAAACTAAAAGAAAACCTAGCACACAAATTAAAATAGAAACAAAAATATTTTTGGGTTTTTCATATTTTCTAAACAAGAAATAAAACAGAAATAAAAATATTTTTGGATTTTGAATTTTCAGATTTTTGTTTGATTTTTGAAATTTTCAGATTTTTCTTTGATTTTTGAATTTTTTTGATTTTTTTTTAAAATTTTTTATTCTCCCCTAAATTTGTGCATAGAGGAAAACTATGAACCAATTTAACAAAAAAAAAAAAAATGGGATCAAAGTTGTGAGACAGCCTGAACTTGTTTATCAATACCTTCACCTTCATGAATAGATCTGGTCAATTGTCAGTATTGTGGTCCACTTAAACACAGAGGATATCGGATCTATTTCAATCACGCAGAGGGGACAACATATGACTAACAGAGATAGAGGGTTATAGAGATAGTAGGGTGCATATGTTGTGTTCCATGTCGGATCTTCCGACCACGTAGAGGAGACAGCATATCGATAACAGATAAGAAAAATTTTATAGATAAGGAGATGCATAGAAATAGAGTTGCATATGTTGCATTCCAGGTCAGATATCTTCCAATCACATAGAGGAAGCAACATATGACTGATAGATAGAAAGCAAGAAAAAATGTCCTACATACCTACTTTATCAGAACCCCCCAGTCGCCCTATCAGAACCAGAATTAAGGACATAAGTTCGTACATCAAGGAAAAGTTAAGCCACAGTTCTAGATGCGTATTAATTTAGAGTATCCTGTATGTTCCCGTGTTTATCTCACTGCTCAATCTACTCGAGCATCGTATGGTCAGTCCAAACAATTCTATCTAATTCCACATTGTCAAATCATTCATGCTTACCAGCAAATTGAACATACAGTCTAGACAATTCAGATTCAGTCCTTTACACATGTTTTAGACTACCCGGTATCACTTTATCTTTATATCACTTCCCAAACAATACCTACTAACAAAAAACTATGAAAAATTGTCTTTGAAATGAATCAATGTAAGATAAACTCAGGAGTATAGAGAAGAAAACTCAAACCATAATTCACCGTTTGAATTTGCATCAAGAAGGTCTCAGAACAGCACGCATAATCTCAGAACAAATCCGAAAATTCTTCATGTCTTTAAGCACTAACTCCTTTTGTGATCTCTTCCTTTCTTCCCTTCTTTCCCGCAAAAGGACACATACTCTCAAACAAAGGTCTGAATGTTCTACAGTTGAGATATGCCTTCTATCATGTGCTTGGAACAACCACTACCAACAAACCGAAGTCTGATGATATGCCTATATGGCTGCTTCAGCACATAGCGGGATCAGTTGGTATTTGGAACCCAGTCCATTTTGAAACTGGGTCGAACTTTTTCATCATTGCAGGGTACTCTCTCCCATGACATATCCTGTTTATCACAAAGAGAAGATGATGAAATATTAGAATCGTTAGAAGATTTGGGAGAGTGAGCCTTTGGAACCCATTTGTAGTTGGGTTTAACCCATTTCTTTTTTGATCTGATGGGTGCCTCGGTACTTGATTTTGAGCTCGAAGTAGGCTTCAGAGATGATTTTGACCAAACCGGTCTTTGTTTCACTGGAGCATCTCTTGGATTGGGCTTCTTGGCCAACATTCCCGTCTTGCCCTTGGGATTCGGATTCTTGGCCTTGTGGGTTTGATTCTTGGCCTTCTGTGTGTTCCAGTCACCATTGTCTGAACGTGACCTTGAGGGGTTTCTTTTGGAGTATCTCCCACTTGGCGTGTTCTGCCAGACTTGTGCATAGTAGGGAACGTATGCGCGATTTGAAAAATTTGTAGCAATGTTTCCAGGTGTTCTGTAGTGGAAACATGTCTTTTTCTTCACTGTGAAGTTGTTTCTTCTTGCCCCTGGTGGCATATCCTTGCCTTGTCTCTTATTGTTCCCACAATCACAATTACAACAGGCAATCTGTTTCATTGGAATTGTTGGCTTGTATTTCTCAACAGCAGGTTAATCAGAAGCAGCTGAGTTCGAAGCAACAGATTCAAAGTTCAAGGAAATGTTGGTTTGTTCAATGGTGTTCTCCTTGTTCTCATCCTCTGCCACATTACCTCCTAACACAAATCCAGCTGGTTTGCGATATAGAAGATGTTCCTAATTTCTTCCTGTGTCATAGGGATTGATGTGTAGTTATTATTGAAAGGTGGAGGAACACTATCATACCCTAGACCTTTTTGCAGTTTATTTTTTAATTGCAAACAATGGTCTATCATGTTCGCAACTACTTCTCTTGACACATCAAATTTTCTAAAATCAAAATCTGCATTTTCAAATTTGCTTTTTAATGTGTCAAGCTCAGCATTTAATTCAGCAAGTTGTCTCTTAAGATAGTCATAATATTCACATTTATTACTATAGTCTTCCTGAAGCCTCCTAAAGTCTTTGGTTTTAGCTTCTAATTCTGCCTTTGGGGGTTTCTGTCCTTTCGTGAGTTGATATCCTTCTTATTTTAGGTCCTCGACTTCCCTTTTTAGCAAATCATTATGTTCACGAAGAAGTTTAATCGTAGCTTCACATGATTGAGAGCATGAAACTTCATTGATCGGGATGTTTGCGGAACTCATTGTTTTTCCACACTTAAAAGCGTCAAGTTCTTCAGTTACAACAGCAAGACAAAGACGATTGAGATATTTTGTCTTCTTGATGATGGCCACGTTCATATTCCATGACTTCGGAAGTGAATTCAGCTGCTCTTTGTTTATCTTAGATTTAGTCAAGAAGATCCCAGCTATATTAATCTCAGTAGTAAGTGTAGTAAATCGTTGCAACTGAGCTTCCAGGGTTTCTCCAGGGATATAATTGAACATGTTGAAGTTTTGTCTTAACATATCCTGACGGCTCTCTTTTGTGTCCTCAATTCCCATTAAAAGCTCAAAATAGAAGCCAAAATCAAACTTAAAAGTCAAACTTAAATTTAAAAATGCCCTTTGACAATAAACCTCAAAAGTCAACCTTAAAATTCAAATTTAAAAGATCAAAGTCAAAAGTCAAACTTAAAAGTCAAACCGTAAAGCTAAATTTGAAAATTTAAAAGTCAAATGAGAAAGTGAAAGTTTAAAGTCAAAGGTCAAACTTAAAAGTCAAAGTTAAAATTTTAAGTAAAAAGTCAAAAATAAAAGTCAAAATTTAAAAACTAAAATTTTCGGTTGAAAATATAATTTAAAAATTAAAGGATTTTGAATTTTTGGCTAAAAATGACAAAGTTGCGAAACTGGGTTCGAAAAAGAATGTTTTTCAATTAAAATCGGAAGGAATGGAACAAGAGGCTTGGTAGATCAACTGGTTTGATGCGTGTGATGATAACTCAAGGGACCCTGGTTCGATCCCCGGCACCCCCAATTCGCTTCTCAAATTTTTTATTTGATGCGCGAGTAAGCCACTGAGACGTCCAAGCCAACCGCTGCTAAGCCGAACCAAGCCGCAATCCACCAAGCCGCACACGTCCGAGCTGCACACCGAGTCACAACCGTTGCTGTAAACTCTGGCGACCGTATACTCCGGCCGTAAACCGTCGGGCCGCACACTCTGGTAGGCCGCAAACACCGACCACAAACTCACCGGCCGTAACTCCGGCCGTAAACCCTTCAAAGGCCGTAAACACTGCTTCAGATCGCGAAAAAAACGACGTTTTTCACCATTTTTGCTCCAACACTCGATCCATAACTCGCTTTTACGAAAAAACACGAAGAACAAACCCCCCCTAATTTTCAGAGATCGATCCAAAAATGCAAGAATCCTTCCAAAATAAGATCAAATAAGCTCTAGATCTGACAAAATTGATTGATACAATCCATGCTCTAATACCAATTGTAAGTCCCTGATCTGCTTGTGTATAATTCAGATCCGTTTGACGGTGTGGAATCCCAATCAAATGGATGATGCCAGATCAAAATAGAAGAGAAAGAGAAGAAGAAGATGATGAATCTTGAATGTATTAATGATGAGAACGAAGTTCCTTACAATAGATTCACACACACTCTCTTCTTCTATCTTGTTTCTCTCTCTAGAACACACCTTAGAATACACACACTTAAGCTCCTTTCTCTTTCTACTATTCCATACGTTCCTCACACCCCTCACCCTATATATATATATATATATATATATATATATATATATATATATATATATATATATATATATATGTATGTATATATATATATATATATATATATATATATATATATACATGAGAAACATGGGCCGTAAATCAGTTTACGGCCTTAAATGGGTTTACGGCCGTAACCCTGTTTACGGCCGTAAATGGGTTTATGGTCGTAAACCTGTTTGCGGCCGTAAACTTGACCATAAACTCATAAAACATTACAGAGAAATACAGTTTCCTAGAAAAGCAAAGTATAAACCATAATTTTGACCCAACAGTATTTCCAAATCAAGTGTTTGTCACTACTGGAAATGTTGAAAACATTAAACCAAAATTCAACAAAATGATCAAAGATGATAACAAGAAAATAACAGACGAAGGATTTGTTTTAAATCAAAGCACTGTCAAAAATAATCTAACAAAGAATTCGTATGTTTTTCAAAGACAAAAACTTCAACGAAAATGGATTTTAAAACAAGAAAATCCAAAAGAAAGTTTGAAACATGACTCTAAAGAAACAATTGAGAATGTGAAACTTAATTCAAACGAATTTAAGGATCGTGTTGAAAATTTTTCAAAGGAAAACGAAATTTCAAAAAGAAAGGCACGAAAGAAATTCTTTTGGCAAGTTGTGTCAAATGAAAAGGAATCCAAAATGTTTGAAAATAAGTTGTCCAAATCTGAATAAACAAAGTTTTCAAAACATTCAGATAAGAAGGAATATCCAACTCAACCAATTTTGTCTAATTCTAAAAATAAGTCTGTGAAGTTTTCAAATTCAAAAACATTTAAATAAAATGATTCACAAAAGACTTTTTATTCAAAAAGCCAACAAAAGTTTACAACTTCCAATTTGTCCTTTTCAAAACAAACAAAAAATCAAAATCGATTTTCTTTAAATTGAACAAATCGACCTTTTGACAATGTTCTAAAATTTGAGAATGGACGAAAATTAGACAATGTTCAAAAATTTGAGAATGGTCGAAAAGTCGAAAATGTTCAAAAGTTTGAAGACAATGAAACAAATGTTAATGATAAATTCAAGCAATCTGCAAAGTTTACTCCACAAAAACCGAATTTTCCAAATCCTTCTGGAAAGCAGAACTTGAAAGTGTCATACACAAAGGGTTCGTCAAATATGAAGAATATCAATCATTGGCTTGAAGGACAAGGGAAGATATTTCAATCTCATCAGTATTGCCAACTACAGATTCACGAAGAATATGAGAAATATTTGAATGATTCTTCAAATGGAAGTTCCTCTTCAAAAGAATCAAATATTCTTGTGAAAACATGGAAACCAATTTCGAAAGATAAAATTGAGAACAAAAAGTGATGTTGACTTAATTGACTCTTTCAAATCCAAAGTTTGTAATTGGGTTTTAGGTTCTTCATTTCATTCGGTTTTCAAAGCTAATAACTAAGGACCCATACAGCCTTGGGTACCTAAATTCTTTCATTAATTATAGTTTTTATGTGACGAGCAATATGATGCGAAATGGTATATCGATAGTGGTTGATCATGCCACATGACTGGACGAAAGGAGAATTTACGAGATTATCGAAGTTTGGAAAATTTTGGGGTTGTGAAGGTCAAGAACAATCACAAATGTCAAGTAAAAGGATATTGGAAAGTAACAAATGGAAAGTTCACTATAAATCGGGTTGCTTATGTCGAAGGTCTTCAACATAACTTAATAAGTGTTTCAAAACTTGTTGCGGGCACTAGAAATCAATTGGTGTTTAACGAAGCAGCAAGCATCATTTTGAATGTTGAAACTAACGAAGTTTTGATCAAGTCCAAATGACATGGTGACATTTTTACTCTCTATATCAAACCTATCATCGGCAAACCCTCAGTTTGTTTACTTTCGAAAGCTTCCTCTGACGTCAGCTGGCAATGGCATCGACGTTTCTCACATTTAAACTTTCAAATCTTGAATAAATTGGTCATTGATGATCTTATTCGAGGTTTACCTGTACTAAAGTTTGATAATAATACTTTGTGTGCAACATGTGAACAAGGAAAACAGCATCGCAAAGGACATCCAATTGTCATTGATTTGAAAATTGTTGAACCGTTGGAACTACTTCATATTAATCTTTGTGGACCATCAACTGTTGAAAAACTCAACAAGACGAGAGGAGAATTTACGAGATTATCGAAGTTTGGAAAATGTTGGGGTTGTGAAGTTCGAGAACAGTCACAAATGTCAAGTAAAAGGATATTGGAAAGTAACAAATGGACAGTTCACTATAAATCGTGTTTCTTATGTCGAAGGTCTTCCAGATAACTTAATAGTGTTTCAAAACTTGTTGTGGGCACTAGAAATCAATTGGTGTTTAACGAAGCAGGAAGAATCATTTCAAATGTTGAAACTAACAAAGTTTTGCTCAAGCCCAAATGACATGGTGACATGTTTACTCTTGATATCAAACCTATCATCGGCAAACCCTCAGTTTGTTTACTTTCGAAAGCTTCCTCTTACGTCAGCTGGCAATGGCATCGACGTTTCTCACATTTAAACATTCAAATATTTAATAAATTGGTCATTGATGATCTTGTTCAAGGTTTACCTGTACTAATGTTTGACAATGATACTTTGTGTGCAGCATGTAAACAAGGAAAACAACATCGCAAAGGACATCCAATTGTCATTGATTGGAAAATTTTTGAACCGTTGGAACTACTTCATATTGATCTTTGTGGACCATCAACTGTTGAAAAACTCAACAAGAAACGGTACATTTTGGTTATTGTTGATGATTTTTCACGATTCACTTGGGTGTATTTTCTCAGGTTAAAATCTGACGTTGCACAAACAATGATCAAATTTATCAAGAAAATTGAGACTAGTTTGAAAAAGAAGGTTCGCAAAATCAAAAGTGATAACGGTTCGGAGTTTAAAAATAATGTGCTCGATCCATTCTTAACTGATAAAGGAATTTCGCTTAATTTCTCATCGCCATATACACCACAACAAAATGGCGTGGTTGAATTGAGAAATAGGTCACTTTGCGAAGCAGCAAGAACAATGTTGACATATGCAAATCTTCCTCAATATCTTCGGGCAGAAGCAGTTTCGACAGCATGTTTCACTTAGAATCGATCTTTTATTCATCATCGATTTAATATAACTCCAAATGAAATCATCAATAACCAAATACCAAATATCAAATTCTTTCATGTTTTTGGTTGCAGGTGTTTTATCATGAATCTCAAAGATAATCTTTCAAAATTTCAAGCTAAGGCTGATGAAGGAATATTTTTAGGATATTCAAATAATTCGGTGGCATACAAAGTGTTGAATAAACCAACTCGAAAAGTTGAAGACACATTTAATCTCACTTTTGATGATTACTTTGTGAAACAAGTAGAAAAACATTTCAACCAAAAACCAATTCTTAAAGAATCGAATGATGAGTCTGAAAGTTCTAATTCATCATATTTTGATTATGATTTAATTTTTGGTGTTCCAGACAGGGCTGCTGATGCTGAAGTAAATACTGCTGATAATCAAACTCCTGAATCTTCGAAACATACTGATGATTCAACAATAACAACCAACACAACTGCTAATGGCAAAAGTATGCGTGAAGCTCAAGTGGAGGGGGGGCACTTGAATATACCTTCAACTGTTGAGGGGGAGCATCCTTTCGATGGGGGGAAGAGCAGTTTGAATGATGTTGTTGAGGGGGAGCATCAAAATAACAATTATTTCGAGGGGAGCATGATGATACTGAAATAATAAATCTTGATCTAAATGAAAATATTTCTGTTATAGGATCTGAAAATGAAGATATGTACGAAGATGCACCTTTGGATTTTGATCCTACGTATCCACCATTAGCGGAATGGACAAGGAATCATCCAAAAGAACAAGTCATTGGGAATCCACAAGATGGAGTTTTGACTAGAGCTCAAATTCGTGCAAAGAATGAGGTATTAAATACTCATCAAGAATTTTGCATGTTTAATGTTTTCATCTCGAAAATTAAACCAAAGACAATTAAGGTTGCAATGGAGCAGTCAAATTGGGTTGTAGCAATGCAATCTGAACTGGCTAAATTCTATAGAAACAAGGTTTGGAGATTAATTCCTAAACCTGAAAATGTTTTGATTGTCAAATTAAAGTGGATTTTCAAAAACAAAACTGATAAGGCTGGAGATATTGTACGAAATAAAGCACAATTAGTCGTAAAAGGGTATTCATAACAAGAAGGTATCGATTATGAAGAAACCTTTGTCCTTTTCGTAAGACTCAAGGCTGTTCGAATATTTTTGGCTTATGCAGCTCACAAATATTTTGATGTCTATCAAATGCCTGTGAAGTGTGCTTTCCTCAATGGTGAACTCGAAGAAACAGTGTATGTTAAACAACCTCCAGGTTTCATAAATGAAAAGTATAGATCATGTTCACCATTTAGATAAAGTAGTTTATGGGTTAAAACAAGCACCAAGAGCATGGTATGCAACTCTTACCAGTTTGTTAAAACAATCGAAATTTAAACAAGGATCAGTTGACGCCACATTGTTTCTAAAGAAAGTTGGGAATCATCTAATCCTTGTTCAAATTTTTGTCCATGATATTATTTTTGGCTCTACTGACCCTGCTTTGTCTAGTAAGTTCGAAAATTTGATGAAAAGCCAATTTGAAATGATCATGATGGGTAAAATAAATAATTTTCTTGGTTTAAACATTTATCAAAGCAGAGAAGGAATTTTTATCAATCAAGAAAAATATACAAGGAATTTGCTCGAAAATTTTGGAATGATAAATAGCACGAAGTTAAGAGTACCAATGGCGGTTGGAACAAGGCTAACACCTTCGTTAGAAACACCTGAGGTTGTCTTACCTTATACAAGAGTATGATAGGTTCATTGCTTTATCATACTGCTAGTCGATCTGATATCATGTTTTTTGTATGTAACTGTGCTAGGTATCAAGCAAATCCACGCGAACCACACTTTACTGCTGTGAAAAATATATTTCGTTATCTCAAATGAACAATTTCGTTAGGATTGTGGTATCATTCGAAATCAGGATTTTTCATTCAAGCTTTTTCGGATTCGGATCTGGGAGGATGTACTCTTGATAGAAAGAGCAAAAGTGGAGGATGTCAATTTTTGGATGGGAAGCTTGTAAGTTGGCAATCGAAAAAGCAAACATGTGTTGCAATTTCAACTGTTAAAGCTGAGTATGTTGCAGCTGCGCTTGCACTTCGCAAATCATATGGATCCACAGCCAATTGCGTGATTATGCAATTAACATGAAGAAGATTCCATTGTATTGTGATTCACAAAGTGCTATACGTATTTTTCATAATCCAGTACAACATTCGAAAACCAAACATATTTCTCTTCGTTATCATTTTATTAAAGATCATGTGGAAGATGGCAACATTGAAGTTCATTTTGTAACACCAACTGATCAGCTTGCTGAAATGTTTACAAAAGCTTTAGATGAAAAATCAGTTGTTCGAATTTTGACAGGTTTGGGAATGATGGAAGCAAGTTCAGTTCCAGGGATGATTCCAAATGTATGATAAAGAAGTGTTGTACAAATTTGTCGATTCAGAAGCAATAATACTTCATTCAGAGGCTGCTAATATTAACCATTTAGATGTTACTGTTCACATTCAGCAATTCGTTTTGAAGTACAAATTTCGTTAGTTTGTCAAATTTCCGTTAGTTTGTCAAATTTTCGTTAGTTTATCAAATTTCCGTTAGTTTGTCAAAAACAAAAAGATTCTTCAGTCGGTCACATATTTTTCGTAAGTTAGTATCTTAGTTTTATTTTCGAAAAATCATAAACTCCAAAAAGATTTTATTTTTGTTTTGTCATTTTATTTTCGAAAAATCCAAATTTGCAAAAATATTTTTTTGTTTGTTTGTTTTCTTTTTCGAAAATCTTGAAAACACAAAAATATTTTCTTTCTTTTCAAAAATCAAAAATATCAAAAAGATTTTTGTTATTTTGTTCTTTGTCTTTTATTCGTACAGATTTCACGAAAGGTTTACAAAGGTCATGCTTGAGTTTCTATGGGAAGGTAAAATTTCGACAACTTTGTGCTAGTTAGACTGTCCCTAGAAGCATGTTGTAGTATGTCGACCCAAGCCTCTATTGACTCTATGTGTGATTTCGAAAGCCTTATTGAAATTTTCTTTCCAATCAGGCTTCCATTCCATTAGTCTCCTGAGCTACCTTACTCTTTTCAAATGAGTTAGGAGTTGTCTGTTGGTCCAATCATAATAGAGGTACAATTGATTTCGTGAACCAATCTTTTCATCTCAAAATTCTAACACATTTCACACACAATGACATATGTTCGAGAGGTCATCGATCAAACCAATCATGACTTAGGAATATCAAACTTCTGTGTTAATGATCTAACATCATGAGACCGTGATGAAAGTGAAACCCAAATATACAAACTTACTTAAGGAATTGATGGGGAACTATGTTCTAGTTTTAACGAAACAATTGTTTCAGTACCAATTTTCGATGCTTCAAATCATATTCAATTCTTTTGAGTGGTTTTGGTTAAATGGTCGAAACCCACGACATTTGTTTCCCAACCGGATCTAGTTGAATCTAATTTTTCTTTGAATATGATTTTCGTTGCAGTATCAACTATTTCACTTGTCACATTCAAAATAATTCAAAGCATACTTGTCACTAACTACACTGGTCAAACATTTAATTTTGGTTACAATTACTCACCTTATGTTGAGGTTGATATGTAACGAAATTTTTAAGCCACACATGAAGCCTTGAAAAAGAAGCCCTTCGATACTTCTCTACAAGTATTCGATTGAAATTCACGGGAACATACACAAGCAGTTGATTATCTCTCTTGATAATTAACGAAACAACCTTTGCCCGAGGTTTAACTGCATTTGTGTCGAAATTTTATATTTCGACATCACCATTCCAAAATTTTTGTTAATTTTCTTCTCATCTTATTCTTTTGGAATACTGCACTCACGAAATCCTTGAGGTTCTGAGTATTACCAACTCAGGCTGGTGATTTCAAAAATCTGGTAAATGACTTTGTCTCTAAAACCCAAAGACGAAAGAGCCTTACCTCAATATCGAAGGTTCTTGACGGTTACAATTCTATTGCGATAAACGAACAAATTGTTTGACAAGACATTTTGTACTTAGTCCAGTTTTCAAGGAGGTGTGACAGTTACTTTTTCAGATGTGGCTACTTTATTGGAATAGTGGTGCGATTTTCAAGGTGCCACGTCGGATCTCATTTAAATGCTTATCCTGCATTAAATTAAAATTCCAGTGTTACATATAAAAGCAGATTCAAGGGTTCTTTATCAGTTTACGCTCACAAAAGAAAAATCCCCAATTTGTCTCAGATGATGTCTCTTCTCAACCAATTGTGACAGTTACTTTTTCAGATGCGGCTACTTTATCGGAATATGGCGACTCATGTTGCTGTTGTTGCTCCATCCCATTCTACTGATGATGTCTCTTCTCAACCAATTGTGAAGTTTCAAAGCACTAACTATCGAGTCGAGGGGGTGTTTCACTATATCCAGAAGAGTTGAAGATGTTGGTTGTCACTTTAAAAAGCTCTATTCTTTCTACTGCAATGTTCAATTCAATTGTTGTTCCTCTATCTTGGCTTTCCATAGTAGGATCTACTGCATCATACAGCAAAGCTTTGGATGCTATCATGTTTAATCTAGTAAACAATAAGAAGATTCATATATCAAAGAAGATGTTCTACCAGATTCTTGAAATTCCTAACTCTCCACTAAACACTGATCTTTTGTTTGCTCAAATCATCTATATGTTCAATGAGATGGGTCATCAACCCCCACTCACCAAGATTAGTGATTTCAAGATGTCTGGACTTCCAAGTATTTGGAATATTTTATTTGGTATTTTTCTATGCGGCTTGACTAGTCGTAGTTTTGTATTGGATAAAGGAAGAATGGAGGTGTATGTCATGGTTGTTGGCCTTTACTATGATATTCCGGTTGATTATTATACTCAGATGTGGAAGGAACTTTAGAAAAGTGTGGAGAAGACCAATGTGGTTCAAGGAATATCATGTGCAAGATACTGGTGTTTGATGCTTCATTATGTTTATGAAAAAGAAAGGATTGAAGTTCCAGCTGATGAAGAAAAAGATGAATTCTTGAAGTATCACTTTCCAAAGGAGGTTACAGATGATGCTGAGGTGTTTTCAAACATTTCTAAAATTCCTGATGCAATGTTAAAACGTGTTGATCAAACCAACCCGGTATTAGTTGAGTATTTGAAGTCTATTAATCCTAATGAAGAAACATGAAAGTTGTTATCAAAAGAGGATGCTGGTCCTTCTAAGAAATCAAGACGGTTGAAGAATGAAGCAAAGCCCACTCCTAAGAAGCCTGTGCAAGAACCCAAGACAAAGTAGTCTGTAAAGGATCAGTCTACGACAGAGGAGCAAGTTTCGAATGTTTTGATAACGCCTGTTGATCCTGTTATTGATGAACAAGCTAAGGAAACAATTCCATCAATGTCTGGTGTTTTTAGAAGAATAAAACAGCTGGCTCGTGGTTCACGAAAGTCTACAGACGGGTCTGCTAGGTTTTCTCCAACCATGATTTGTAAACCACATTTAATCATCAAAGGGTTCATATTCGTGAGGTTCCAGCTCCTGTTTCTCCTTCGTCAAATAAACAAAGAGCTGAAGATGTGGCAAAGCATATTTCCAAGAACAAGTTTAAGAAACGAAAGTTGGTGATTCAAGAGGATCGTCCTAAGGTGACAAAGTTCCTGAAACACCTGAAGCTACTATCTCCAAATTAACATCGACTCATGAGCAAACTGAGGTCTTAACACTCGAAGTTTCGTTAACCAAGTCAGTTCCTGAGGAGTTTCAAACTTAAGACATCACTACAAACGTACCTGATATGGTGGTAAATGTCAATATGGGTGAAGGAGATTCGCATATAGAGCTTCCATTATCAACCCAAGGTATTCCTACATTATCTCACATGGATACTTCCGTTTCTCTACCTCCTTATATCATCTGTGTTTCAAACACAACAAACTCACCTACTTTTGATCATGTTATTTAAAATCCATTTACCACACTTTTCTCATCTTAATCCACTGATCCACCCAAATCTATCGATGAACCTAAACTGATCCTGTCGAAGGAGGTTTTGGAGGTACTTTTGATGATTTGGAATTTGATGATGAGGAAGAAAATTTTCTAGATCATATGTTAATGTCTATGAAGTAGTTCAAGATTCTTAATAAGAAGTTGAATTCGATTATTCAATCTCAAGATGATATGGGGGGAAGTAATTCGGTGTCAAGTATGGAGATTGATGGTCTGCTAAAAGTTGTTGAAGCTAGAATGATTACTAAATGTTCTGGATTGATTCAAGAATCTGAATCACGCATCATGGAGAAGTTGGACCAGAATGGTAAGACTAATGAGTTACGTGGGAAGTCTTAATCTTCGAATTTTCTAGGAGAAGTTAAAGATTTTAGACAATTGGCTAAGGAACGACATGTATTGTTCGTTCAAGATGTGAAGAAGGTAAGGGAGGATGTAAATTTGCAAATTCGAGAAATTCGTGAAGACATGGTGAAAGAGATTGCTAGCGTTCAGAAAGACTATGTGTCTCTCAATCAGAAGATGGATATTATTTGTGATGCAGTCACAAAGTTTGTTAAATTGTACGAAAGTTTGAGTCCTCAAATTACTCAACTTTCTATGAATGATAGTCAAAGCTTTGTGGAAGTTATGAGTTTGTTAAAGGAGTTTAAATCACTTATTGTCAATCCTGCTACATCTTTGCTCATTACTCCTGAGTTCTTGTCCTAGAAATTTATTCAGTTTGAAGCTGTTCTACATAAAAAATTGGCTCCATTATCTAGAATTGCGAATTTATTACCAACAAATGCCCCACCTGTTGTCACAGGGGTCCAAGGGGGAGAATGGAAGGTTGGTGATGGTGTTTCGCATGAAGAGGTCAAGGTTGATGGAAAAGTTTTCTCAATGAAAATTCCAACAACAAAACCAATTATCTCAACTGCTGGTCCGGTGAGTTAGACAGTGATAACTTCAAAGCCAATTGCCAAAGGCATTGTGATTGGTTCTTCAGATGAAGGTGATAGTAGCTCGAAAGCAAATAAAGTTGTTGATAATTCTGCGAAACAAGACAAAGGGAAAACGATTGTTGTGGAGAAATCAAAAGAAGAGAAGAAAGCCAAAGTTGAAGCTGAAATGGAGAAACAAAGGGTGATTCAGAGTATTTTGAGACTTCGTGCGAGTGATCCACCTGGAATGGATAAGGGTGATCCAAGCAAGCATTACAATTATGAAACAATCGAAGCAAAAGTTGCATGTAATCATATGTATGCTTTTCTGAAGAAGCCAAAACAAAGCTATGGTGTTGCTAACTCAGATATGAACCAACTTGATTTCCCTGTGAATGAGATAATTTTCAACATGGCTCAATACAGAATTGCTGAAAAGTTTGATAACGATGATGACTATACCTATATGAAACTTAGGTTTCATGTTATTCTTGGGAAAGTTCCAGAGGAGATATGGTCTTTAGTAAAGATAAAGAAGGTGATCAGTATTACAAAGGATGTTCTGTTCGAAAATATGATGCATAATTTTCATTTTCATGTTGCAAGGTCGAATGGTCAAATCTGTAATTTCTCTATTGTTGATTTTCCTTTAATGAACTTATATGATCTTATACAAGTTGCATTGCTTTTGAAAGACAAGACTGCTTTGCATCTTCAAGGAACAGATCCAGAAGTGTTTAGACTTGGTCTTTCCCAAATCAAAATATTCATAGATAATTACTATGAGTGTTTGGCCCTTACTGATGTGGAGTTGGCTACTATGAAGGGGTTGGACGTGAAAGTTCCTATGGAAGTCACGAAGACTCAAGTTGAGTTGAAGAAATATGCAAATGAAGAGATTTGCTTAAAACCATTTGGATTAGTCTTCGCGGGAAAGGATAAGAATGGGAAGGCTAAAAGATTTTTGTTCCAAGCGTGCGAAGTAGAGAGGTACACTACATCCCAGTATACGAACTTTTTTTTCGTATGAATAATTGTTTGAAAAACAACCAAGGGGATAAGAAGGAGTTAAAGAAGATTATTTCATGGTATATGGAGATACGAAGAGTGATGTTGTTTGCTGCATAGATTCTCTCAAATTGAGAACTATGACTTGTTTATAATGGGGGAGATTGTATGCTCGAAATATGTTGTAAACAGTCAAAGTCTGTTTATTTGTTCTCTTCATATCTTTTGTTCTCTTCATATGTTTTGTAATGTATTTGCTACGGTGTCTCATGTTCGAAGCTTAACGTCTAAGCCTTAGTATTTTTTGTACTTCCTATTTCCTATAAATAGGAGCTGAGCATTAAGTTGATAGTAGAAGTTTTGTGAGTGATTGTAAGAGTTCACCCTTGTTACTATCGTTTCATACTTGTGTTCATCCGAAGTAATAGCGCTAAAACTAGATTATATTTACTTCTCGTGTTCAAATTACATTTGATATACTCTGATTTGTTACATACTCGGTTATCACTTCTTCAGAAAGCATAAAAGTACTTGCACAATAAGTATTACGCCTTCCTAGCCCACATTGTAGACAAAAAGAAAGAGACATACCAGAAGTCCGTGACTTTCCTAACATATTTCCAGAAGACCTCCCAGGGTTACCGCCTATTAGCCAAGTCAAGTAAAGAATCGATATAATCCGAGGAGCAGCCCCCATAGCATAGTATGTTGGATTAGGTGTCTAAGTTCATAACTATTTCTGCAATGTACTTGACCCGATTAGCATGGTCCATTTGGATTGCATCGCATTGAAACATTTAGATAGACTAAATGACAGAAAGGATACTTAAGGATTATTATTATATTATAAGTTATAATATATTAGTAATATTATTTAATTAGTATTGATCAAAGAGTTAATTTGGAATTAATAAAGTGATCAAAAATAGGCTAATTAAATATATGGGGTTGATTGTGTAAATCATCTATTCTTGTATAATGGGCTAATGATCCATGGTTTGTATGGATTGGGCTGAAACCCATAAGGTGCTCAATGGATAGTCCATAGAGGTTACAAACCCATGGATCATGGAATATGGAAAGCCATGACAATTAGGGTTTACATGGTGTAACCCTACTTGTGCCGCAACTATATAAAGACCCCTAGACTAGCAAAATCAAACTACTATTACAAGCAAGTAAAGTGGACTAGCCGATTTCCAGGTGTTAGTGAACTTCTCTCAAGTTGATTCCAAGTGTTGTGGTGTTGTGTGAGACATTTGAGGCATCACAATTTTGGTGCTAGGCTCACAAGGTTCTCAAGGAATCCAAACAATAAAAAGGTATGTTCATCTTCTAGCATTTATGTTTAAAAGTTCCCCATGCTATGGTAGATAGGTTAAGAACCTTAGAAAACATTTTTGCATGTGTCTTAGTAAAACATTGATCCAAGGTTTCTAGGGTTGCATGTACACCTTAGGAGTGTTAGAATGCTCAAAACCCTTCAATGGTATCAGAGCCTAGGCTTGTTTACTTGATACTTGATGCAAACTTGTTTTTCAAAAGCCAAAAATTGCCCAGACAGGAAAAATCGACGAGTTCTGCCCACAAACTCACTGAGTTCATGTCTAATTGCATGAACTCGACGAGTTCCCTGATTAACTCGACGAGTTTGTCATCCAGTGAGCAGTTTTTGGAGCTTTGCTGCTGGCAATGGACTAGAAACATTACTCTCAACTGTTTTGGTCTTATAAAACTTGTTTTAGATGGTGTAATGGTTATGCTAATCCATTTTCAATGGCTATTAAAATTTCATGTTTTGTATGGATTATTTATGATTCTTGAAATTGTTGATATGCATGTTCATGAACATATCAGTTTAGAAGATCATAGGAATTATTTGTAACTTGCTTGTTAGTTTAATTCTTTATCATTATGTGTTTTAATGGAATCCATAACTTATCCTCAAGTTATGGATTACCAAAGGTCACTCTTTTAAAGTCCATTACAGAAACACATAGGTTACATAAAATGAAAAGTCTCTCATTTTAATAAACCATTAACTCATAGGTTATGAAAGATGAAAAGTTTTGAAGGTTACAATACTTGCCCTCAAGTTTTGGAACATGTAAAGTCACTTTAAAAACTTTAGTTCCAACCCCAAGTATTTTAAAAGTTAAAATTCAACCCTTATACATTATAATATTATAAGTTTAATAATATTTATATATGTGTAAGAACAATTTGTTTTACCGTTAGTAGGCCTCATTCACGAAGCCGGTCTATAAGGTGGTATAAGGTTGCTGCCTATAAAATGGCAGCTTAATGGGTGTCCACTCTCACCGACCGCTTCCTTGACCGGTGGATGGTCATTAGCTGAACGGGTAAGCCAAGGACTTTAAATCTTCATTAATAGTATGATGAATGTAAAGTAAATAAAAAAATTTTTATAAATTTCCAATCTTAGTTACTTTAGGAAAATGTGAATAAGGTGCTAACCCATGAAATTACGCTTTGCACTTTGTTTAAGTCGATAGTGGAGAGTGTGTGGTTAACCGGCACACTAACCTGGACTTAACAAGGTAGGAAAAGGGTGGCTTAAGGTTTATTATAGTTCGGTGGAGCGCGTGTGGTTAACTGGCACATCGATTGAGTGATAAACATTAAGGGTACCAAGTAATTTGCATGGTTACTTCACACCTTGTTTTGTGATCCTCGACATCCCAGTCACAAAACCTGAAGGGGACACTTGAGATTGAAACATGCCATTGAAAAGTTCAATGAATCTCAAAGAATCTAGGAGTTTCAATACCAATTAAAACCTAATAATTTATTTCGTTTTTCATGGTGGAAATTGGTGAATCGTCATTCACCTACCTTCAAATATTTTATAGCTTGGATTATGGCATCCCTCTTCTAAGTTATAAAATATTGTATTGGGTCCTAGCCTTAATATTACATTTGGATGTATTATTAAGGACTACCTTTATATCTAATCTAAACTTGTCTTTCTTCTTTTCAGATGTCTTCCAACAATGCTGCTTCTGGCTCAAACCCTACCGGCTTCTTATCTCTCATGAACCATTGTGGGAGAGTCATCTTTCACGGATCCAACTTTATGGATTGGATCAGGAACATCAGGATGGTTACTCGGTATAAGGATAAGGAATATGTCCTCGACAAGGAGCTTAAGGAACTTGAGTCGTCTGCTACTCTTGAGCAGAGCACTGAATACCAGGCACATGAGAGAGATGCTACCAAAGTGGCATGTATCATGTTGGCCACAATGACAACCAAGCTCTAATAGTCCTATGAGGTCTACTATCCTTTTGATATGCACCAGGATTTGATGGACCGCTACCATCAGAGTGCTCGTCAAGAGCGATATGAAATCATCTCCTCTATGATAACAACCCGGATGAAGGATGGTGAACCCATCACGGACCACATGCAGAAATTGCAAAGGTATGTGGACCATTTGCTGAAATTGAATGTGAACTTCTCCGAGGAGTTGGCAATTGACGTCATTTTTCCCTCCTTACCTTCGTGGTATGATCAATTCCGTATGACATACCACATCAACAAGGAAGAAGTTACACTTAGCAAACTTCAAGGAATCTTGAAGACCGCATAAACTGGTCTTAAGAGTAAATCGGTTGTTACCACTCCTACTCCTACCGTGGCCCCTGTCTTGGCAATCGGGCAAGGCAAAGGAAAGAATAGGAAGAGCCCTTCGAAGGGTACCAAGGGAAATTCCCTTGATGGCTCTTCTTCAAGTGGAACCAAGAAAGGTTTCGTCACTCCTTCTGCTAACCCTAAAGAAGATGAATGCTTCTATTGTCCTGAAAAGTCGCACTGGAAGCAAAACTACCCAAAGTACCAACAAGATGTGAAGGATGGGAAAGTTAAACCCAACCATGCAAGTGAATACACTATATTGTCTAATAATTCACCCCATTCTAATTATTGGGTCTTTGATACAGGGTGTGGTATTCACATATGTATTGATTTGCTGGGACTAAGAAGAAGTGAGAATGTGGAGCATGGGAAGATAAACTTGATCATGGGGAATAGGAAAGCTTCATCTATCACCAAGATTGGAGTTTATGCTTTGTTGCTAAGTAGTGGATTAGTGTTAGATTTGAATAAGTGTTGTTACTCGTCTAAAATGGCAAGAAATATTATTTCCTTTCGAGGTTTGTACAAGCAAGGTTTTACCTTTTCGTTTGATAATGAAAGTGGTGGTATTAATGCTTTCTTCAATAATGTTCTTTATTTTAAAGCATTACCTTGTGAAGGTGCGTATGAAACTGTGTCGGTTGTAGATAACCTAGGAAATAATGTATTATGTATCGATTCTTCCACTAGTTTGGATAAAGCATCATTATGGCATTGTCGTCTTGGACATGTAAACAAGAAATGCATAGGCTAACTCCAAAAGGATGGAGTCTTGGAGTCATTTGACCTAAAATCATATGAGGGTTTGTTGTGCTAGGGGTGAGGGTTTGTTGGACATCATACATACTGATGTGTTTGGACCCTTCAGAACCACCACAAGAGACGATAACCGCTTTTATGTGACTTTTACTAATGATTTTAGTAGATATGGATATGTCTACTTAATCAAGCATAAGTCAGAGACCTTTAAAAGATTCAAAGAGTTCAAACAGGAAGTGGAGAATTAGTTGGCCAGGAACATTAAGATGATTCGATCCGATCGAGGTAGTGAGTATCTTAGTACAGAGTTCCTTAACTATCTTAAGGAATGTGGGATTATCTCACAATTATTAGCTCCCAGGACACGAAAGCTTAATGGTGTGGCTGAGAGGCGCAATCGAACCTAGCTGCATATGGTTCTTTCCATGATGATTTGAGCTTCGCTACCAATCTCATTCTGGGGGTATGCCTAAGAGACTGCCACCCATATCCTTAATCTAATCCCTACAAAGAAGGTTGCCAAAACACCTCATGAGATGTGGACCGAAAAAGTTCCCAGTGCAGACCACATCAAGAGTTGGGGTTGCGAGGCTTTCGTGAGGCGTGAGTCTCAGGATAAGCTCGAACCTCGAAGTGAGAGGTGTATTTTCATCGGGTACCCACAAAGATCCTTCGGTTACCTCTTCTACAGACCTAGTGATAATGTGGTCTCTGTAGCAAGGAAAGGATTCTTTCACGAGAGAGAATTCATTAGCCAAGGAAACAGTGGGAGGAAAATTGACCTTGAAGAAATTCAAGAGTCAAGTGGTGAAGGAACCTGAAACCCTAGCTATCAACCTGAGGAGAAAACTCCCGTTGATCCAACAGAAGAGCCTGTACCTCTGATCTGTTCGACGAGAGTTAGGAATGCACCTGAGCATTATTATGGTTTCCATATTACTGTGGAAGGTGATACACTTATCACTGATAGCACACTGGTAAGTCTTGATGAAACTAACAGCTACACGGAAGCCATGGCACGCCCTAAGGCTGCTAAATGGAAAGACGCTATGGACAGCGAGATACAATCCATATATGACAATCAAGTTTGGAACTTTGTTGACAATGTACCAGGTCGTAAGACAATTGGGTGCAAATGGATCTTCAAGAAGAAGACTGGCATGGATGGTAATGTACACACTTATAAGGTACGACTGGTTGCAAAGGGCTTTTCCCAAACTCCGGGAGTTGATTATGATGAGACCTTTTCACCAGTAGCGAAGATCAAGTCTATTAGGGTTATGTTAGTCATTTCTGCATTTCATGATTATGAAATATGGAAAATGGATCTCAAAACTGGTTTCCTTAATGGGAAGTTGGCTAAGGATGTTTACATGAGTCAGCCAGAGGGTTTTGTCAGTACATAGTACCCTAACAGAGTATGTAAGCTTGAAAAATCCATCTATGGATTAAAGCAAGCACCTCGCAGATGGAATCTTTGTTTCAATGAGAGAGTCAAAGAGTTTGGATTTTCAAGGAGTGAAGATGAATCTTGTGTATATGTCAAGGCTAGTGGTAGTATAGTTAGCTTTTTGGTATTGTATGTGGATGACATACTAATAATAGGAAATGACATCCCAACTCTGCAAGAAGTGAAGTCCTGGCTTGGGAAGTGTTTCACTATGAAGGACCTTGGAGAAGCTTCCTATATCCTAGGGATAAGGATTTTGAGAGACATGAGTAAAAGACTAATTGGACATAGTTAGCGTACCTACTAGGAGAAGGTGATGAATAGGTTCAACATGCAGAATTCTAAGAAAGGAGAGTTACCGATCCAGAGTAATGCCAGACTGACTAACAATCAGAGCCTGAGTATAGAGGCTGAGATATCAGAGATGAGTCGAGTACCGTATGCTTCCGCTGTAGGCTCGATCATATATTCTATGACTTGTACTCGTCCTAATGTGGTCTATGCATTGAGCATGGTCAGTAGATATCAAGGGAACCCCGACAAGGCTCACTGCAGTGTGGTAATGAACATTCTCAAGTACCTGCGGAGGACTAAGGAATGGGTCCTTACCCTCGGTGGGAGTGATGATGAATCAAAACTGTCATGTAGTTGGTTGTAGATGTCTAAGATTTTGGACATTGCAAAGTGTTGCTACAACACTAATGAGTGCTCAGAAGTTCTGATTATTGGATTCAACCCACGCTTACTGGTATCACTTCATGGAATTTATCTCGGGTGATCGTGAGATGGTAATATCATATAAGTCTTCAAACCCAGAGATATGACTTGTTGCCTATGAGTTGGTTATACATTGATTGTACGAAAATGCATTCGTAACTCGTTGTTATAAAACGTGCCATTGTGTATAATTCAATAAGTAGTAAAGCAAGCATATGAGTCGAAGTTTATTTGTTCCTTCTTGGATTAGAAGCGATATCTGGGCCCCTCGATAATTTTGTGTTGACCCATGTACCGGGCCCGATCAGAACTAAGTTGATGTGCTCAATTAAGGTCTATGTCAAACAAATTGGAAATCAGGAAACAAACTTCTAGACAATTAGTAAGACATTGTTCCATGTATTAGTCTGGCTGATATCTAGAACAGAGGATTATATGATCACTTATCTTAAATGGCGTATTGTCATCATCTCAGTTCTGCGAGACCTTGAAAGAGCTATGATTGTTGATCGGTTCCTGAAGTCAGTCTTGCAGTTATAGTTATTAGACTTATCTAAGTGGGAGACTGTTGCATTAGGTGTCTAATTTCATAACTATTTCTAGAATGTCTTGACCCGATTAGCATGGTCCATTTGGGTTCTATGGCATTGCAACGTTTAGATAGACTAAATGAGAGAAAGGACACTTAAGGATTATTAATATATTATAAGTTCTAATATATTAATAATATTATTTAATTAGTATTGATCAAAGAATTAATTTGGAATTAAGTAAGCGATCAAAAAGAGACTAATTAAATATATGGGGTTGATTGTGTAAATCATCTATTCTTGTATAGTGGGCTAATGATCCATGGTTTGTATGGATTGGGCTAAAACCCATAAGGTGCTCCGTGGATAGTCCATGGAGGTTACAAACCCATGGATCATGGAATATAGAAAGCCATGAAAATTAGGGTTTACATGGTGTAACCCTACTTGTGCCACAACTGTATAAATACCCCTAGACTATCAAAATAGGACTATTATTACAAGCAAGTAAAGAGGGCTGGCCGATTTTAAGGTGTTAGTGAACTTCTCTCAAGGTTGTTCCAAGTGTTGTGGTGTTGTGTGAGTCATTTGAGGCATCACACTTGAGGTGCTAGGCTCATAAGGTTCTCAAGGAATCCAAAGAACAAAAAGGTATGTTCTTCTTCTAGCATTTATGTTTAAAAGTTCCCCATGCTATGCTAGATAGGTTAAGAACCTTGGAAAACAATTTTTTATGTATCTTAGTAAAACATAGATCCAAGGTTTCTAGGGTTTCATGTATAACTTAGGAGTGTTAGAATGCTCAAAGCCCTTCATATTCCTCATATGGACTAGCCCCGGTAGAGATCCAAGAATTTTCTAGTTAACTAGACAAATTATTATATAAAGGGTTTATCAAACCGAGCTTCTCACCTTGGGGAGCAACGATCCTATTTTTAAGAAGAAGGATGGAACCTTTAGAATGTGTATTGACTACCGAGAACTGAACAAGTTAACCATCAAAAATCGATACCCAATCTGCATAATTCATGACCTGTTCAACCAATTACAGGTATCCAGCTACTTCTCAAAGATCGATTTGAGATCAAGGTACCACCATCTTAGAGTTTAGGAAGAAGATATTCCATAGACAATGTTCAAAACTTGATATGGTCACTATGAGTTTTTCGTAATGCCATTCAGACTAACCAATGCTCTATCGGTGTTCATAGACCTCATGAACCGCATATGCAGACTGAGTAAGACTCAGAGCCCGAGTAAAGAGGCTGAGATAGCAGAGATGAGTCGACTACCGTATGCTTCTGTTATAGGTTGGATCGTATATTTTATGACTTGTGCTCGTCCTGATGTCGTCTATGCATTGAGCATGGTCAGCAGATATCAGGGGAACCCCGGCAAGGCTCAATGGACTGCAGTAAAGAACATTCTCAATAACCTGCGGAGGACTAAGGAACGGGTCCTTACCCTCAATGGGAGTGATGACTTGAGAGTATTAGTGTATAGTGATGCTAGCTTTCTGACTGATAGGGATAATTTCCGCTCTCAGTCAGGCCGGGTCTTTACCTTAAATGGAGGAGCAATTTCTTGGTAAAGTTCCAAGCAGGAGGCAGTGGCTGATTCAACTTGCGAATCAGAGTATATAGCGGCAAGCGAGGCAGCAAAGGATGCTATATGGATAAAGAACTTCATTGGAGACCTTGGAGTTGTACCAGCTATAAAGCAGCATATAGAGATTTTCTGTGATAGTGAAAGTGCAGTTGCCTTAGCCAAGGAACCAAGGGATCACGGAAGATCCAGACACATCGGCAGAAACTACCATTTCATCAGACATCGAATAGAAGAAGGACTCCTCGTGGAAAAGAGGGTATCATCGGATGAGAACCTGGCAGATCCTTTGACAAAGGGACAGGTTAGGGTTAAGCATCTCCAGCATGCGAGGCGCATAGGTCTGAAGGATGATGAGTTTTAGTAGTTAGATAGCTTTGAAATGTGTAAAGTGTAATTGACATTTGTTGACGAATAAAAGTTGTTGTTTATTTATGAGTATGGTGTTACTATCTTTTATCAATCGTTTACTATCGTTTCATTTTATATGTTTTGACTTCCAGAATAATTATGTTATTGTATCTCATATTATTCAAATTCTCCACATCCGGTCATATGTTGGAAGTAGATATGAATCAAGACTGTCATGTAGTTAGTTGTAGATGTCTAAGATGTTGGACTTTGCAAAGTGTTGCTACAACACTCATGAGTGCTCAAAGTTCTGAGTATTGGATTCAACCCATGCTCACTGGTATCACTTCATGGAATTTATCTCGAGTGATCGTGAGATGGTAATATCATATAAGTCTTCAAACCCAGAGATATGGCTTGTTGCCTATGAGTTGGTTATACATTGATTGTACGAAAATGCACTGGTAACTTGATATTATAAAAGGTGCCTTTGTGTATGATTCAATAAATAGTAGAACAAGCATATGAGTCGAAGTTTATCTATCCCTTCTTGGATTAGAAGCGATATCTGGGACCTCGATGATTTTGTGTTGACCCATGTATCGGGCCCGGTCAGAACTAAGTTGATGTGTTCAATTAAGGTCTATGTCAAACAAATTGGAAATCAGGAAACAAACTTCTAGACAATTAGTAAGACATTGTTCCATGTATTTTTCTGGCTGATATCTAGAACAGAGGATTATATGATCACTTATCTTAAATGGCGTATCGTCATCATCTTAGTTCTGCGAGACCTTGAAAGAACCATGATTGTTGATCGGTTCCTGAAGTCATTCTTGCAGTTATAGTTATTATACTTATCCAAGTGGGAGACTGTTGGATTATGTGTCCAATTTCATACCTATTTCTGGAATGTACTTGACCCGATTAGCATGGTCCATTTGGGTTGCATGGCATTGCAACATTTGGATAGACGAAATGAGAGAAAGGACACTTAAGGATTATTAATATATTATAAGTTCTAATATATTAATAATATTATTTAATTAGTATTGATCAAAGAATTAATTTGGAATTAAAAAGCGATCCAAAAGAGACTAATTATATATATGGGGTTGATTGTGTAAATCTTTTATTCTTGTATAGTGGGCTAATGATCCATGGTTTGTATGGATTAGGCTAAAACCCATAAGGTTTTCCATGGATAGTCCATGAAGGTTACAAACCCATGGATCATGGAATATGGAAAGCCATGACAATTACGGTTGACATGGTGTAACAACACTTGTGCCACAACTATATAAAGACCCCTAGACTAGCAAAATCGGACTACTATTACAAGCAAGTAAAGAGGGCTAGCCGATTTTAAGGTGTTAGTGAACTTCTCTCAAGTTTATTCCAAGTGTTGTGGTGTTGTGTAAGACATTTGAGGCATCACACTTGAGGTGCTAGGCTCACATGGTTCTCAAGGAATCCAAATGAAAAAAAGGTATGTTCTTCTAGCATTTATGTTTAAAAGCTCCCCATGCTATGGTAGATAGGTTAAGAACCTTGGAAAACAATTTTGCAGGTATCTTAGTAAAACATAGATCCAAGGTTTCTATGGCTGCATGTACAACTTAGGAGTGTTAGAATGCTCAAAAAGCTTCATCGTCCCCATATAGACTAGCCCCGGTAGAGATGCTAGAATTGTCTAGTCAACTATACAAATTATTATATAAAGGGTTTATCAAACAGAGCTTCTCACCTTGGGGAGCACCGATCATGTTTGTAAAGAAGAAGCATGGAACCTTTAGAATGTGTATTGACTACTGAGAACTGAATAAGTTAACCATCAAAAATCGGTACCCAATCTGCATAATTCATGCCCTGTTCAACCAATTACAGGGATCCAGCTACTTCTCAAAGATCGATTTGAGATGAAGGTACCACCAACTTAAAATTTAGGAAGAAGATATTCCACAGATAGTGTTCAAAACTGGATATGGTCACTATGAGTTTGTCGTAATGCCATTCAGACTAACCAATGCTCCATCGGTGTTCATAGACCTCATGAACCGCATATACAGACCGTACCTAGATAAATTCTTGATCATATTAATGGATGATATATTGATATACTCATGATGTGATGAGGAGCATGGTCAGCACTTGCAATCGACACTGGAGTTGATACGAAAGCAGAAATTGTATGCAAAATCTTATATGTGTGAGTTCTAGTTATGAAAGGTAGACTTCTTGGGGCATCCGGCTAGTAGGAATGGGATACATGTTGACCTATCCAAAATAAAGGCAATAGAGAACTGGGAAGCACCAATGACGCCAACAAAGATATGCTAGTTCTTAGGTCTTGTTGGCTACTATGAGAGATTCATAAAGAACTTCTCCAAAATAGCTAAACCCCTCACAATTTTAACCTAAAAAGAGGTGAGTTTTGATTGGGAAAAAACCAAGAGGATGCCTTTCAGAAATTGAAGAAATCATTGTGTAATGCACTGATCATATCCCTCTTGGAAGGCAAATAGGACTTTAATTTGTATTGCGGCGCTTCAAAAAAGGGTTGGTATGCGTGCTCATGCAAAGAGGAAAGGTCATCGCATATGCTTCTAGGCTACTCAAGACCCATGAGGTCTACCACACCATCGACGATCTTGATCTTGGGGCTATAGTATTCGCATTGAAGATTTGGAGACATTATCTGTACGATACCAAGTGTACGGTATTTACTGATCACAAGAGCCTTCATAATATCCTCAACCAGAAAGAGCCTAACATGAGACAACGAAGATGGGTTGAGTTGTTGAATGATTATCAATGTGATATTCGTTTCCATCCCGCCAAGGTGAACGTAGTGGCAGATGATTTGAGCCGAAAAGAACACACACGGCGTCGAGTAAGATCGTTAACAATGGCCATACGCTGATATCATTTTGCGCAAATAAAAAATGCTTAACTCAAGGCCCAGAAAATAGAGTATGCCACAAGTGAAGCGCATCGAGGAATGAATAAGATAACTCAGAGATGACGGGATTCAGTACTTCATGAATCAAATATAGATGCCAAAGTTCGGTGGCCTTAGAGAATTGATTATGGACGAAGCATACAAGACTAAATATTTCGTCCATCCTAGTTCAAACAAAATGAATCAGACCTCAAAAAGATATATTGGTGGCCAAACATGAAAGCTGAGATTGCCACTTATGTGGGCAAGTTCTTGACATGTGCCAAGGTCAAATTAGAATACCAAACGCCCTCGGGATTATTGCAACAACCGGAAATACCCGAGTGGAAGTGGGAGCGAATTAGCATAGATTTCATAAAAAAATTACCCAAGAGTTTTGGTGGACTCGACACCATTTGTGTGATTGTTGATAGATTAACCAAGCCCGCTCACTTCATACCAATCAAGGAGACTAACAAAATAAAAAAGCTGAAAAAGACATATCTCATGGTGATTGTGAGACTACACGGTGTGCCATTATCCATCATCTCAAATAGGGATAGTTGATTCACTTCGTGCTTTTGGCAGTCGTTACAGAGATCCTTGGGAACCTAACTCGACATGAGTACAACTTACTATCTCCAAACAGACGGTCAAAGTGAGTGAAATGTTCAAGCACTAGAAGAAATGCTTCGTGCACAGGTGATAGACTTCATAAAAGCATGGGACGCTCACATGCCCTTAATCAAATTCTCATACAACAACAACCACTCCAGCATCAAAGTCGCTCCATTCGAAGCTCTTTATGGATGTAAGTGCAGGTCAACCTTATGTTGGGCTGAAATTGGCGATACCCAACTGGCGAGGGGTCAATCGGTGAATAGCACACTCATCAGCCCCAAAATTATATGGGAAACAATGGAGAAGATTGTTTGGATACGAGAACGACTGAAAGCGTCTTAATATTGGCAAAAGAGTTATGCTGAGAGGAGACATAAACCCTTAGAGTTTTAGGTTGGAGATCGAGTACTGTTACAAGTCTCTCCATGGAAAGGAATTATACGATTTGGCGAACGAGGTAAACTTAATCCACGATATATGAGACCTTCTAAAATCCTTGTCGTGATAGGTCTCATAGCCTACAAGCTTCAATTGTCACAAGAACATAGCAATATACATCCCACCTTTCACGTATCAAACCTTAAGAAATGTGTATCTGACAAAACCCTTGTCATTCTGTTAGACGAGATCGAGGTCAACGAAGGTCTAAATTTCAGCAAATAATAAATCAAAATGATGGATAAGGAAGTCAAGAAAGCGAAACAAAGTTGCATTCCAATAGTAAAGGTTCGTTGGAATGGTAAGCGGGAGACCTAAGTTTCCTTACGATTGAGAGGTTCAAATGAAACAGAAATATCACCAACTATTTCAAAGTCCCTAGGATCTCAGTACCTAAATCAAATTTCGAGAAGAAATCGTTTACAACGGGGGCATGATGTGACACCCGTAAATTTGGTTAAACAGAATTCAACCATAATTAAGGTAAAAATAATATATCCCTCACAACTATTATTATATATTAGAAAATATTTCAATGAAAGTACATTGCCCTTTCAAACTTCAAACGGTATGTAGGTCGGTACATTTAACACTACAATACATACATGACAAAATAGATGATCGTTGAATGATTTACTGGGTTATATGAATACAACGACATACAAGGTATATGGAAATACAAAAAACAAATGACCTTTAGTGTTAAGTTCCTAATAAGTATAAATGAACTATCTTAACTTCCATATCAACAACCACTTATAATCTTATGAAAAACTATTATGGTAACCAACTTTTACAACACTTTTTCTAAGAATAAGAATTGGTGTATTTTTATAAAATCTATTATTGTTATAAATAAATGAATACACTTATATATATATATATATATATATATATATATATATATATATACACACACACACACACACACATAACCAACCATCCTTATATTAATATAAAAGAGTTAAACCCATTAAAATAATGCAAAATCATTATAAGACCTCATGATTATGTCTTCTTACACCTTTTTAATAAAAAAATACCTCCTCACATACCATTAAAATCCTCCCCCCCCCCCACCCCCATTCCCCATGCAACCTATGATACTTTTTGTATTATAAATACCTTTAGCTCCTTCACAACTTAAGACAAACCGAGAAATTCCTCTCATCTTCTCTTCCTCTTCTCTTGGCCGAAAATCTCGCCGCCACCACCATCACTCTCAAAATTCTTCATTCCAAGGTTAATCTTTTAGCCACATAACCCTCACAACCCAAGATCTTGGAAGGAACGCTCAACAGCACCAAGATCTAAACCAAGGACCACCATCTTCAAGTTCGTTTAACCTTTGGACAATAACATAACAAGTAAGTTAATACCCTATATTCTACTAGTTTTACTCATTTCATTCTTTTGGGGGAGATTACATGTCATGCTAACAAATTATATTTTGGTCAATGACTTTACACAAAAGTCCTAGATCTAATATATGTAGGATAAAACTTTTAACCTTTGGGTAATACTACATCATACATGGTTATTTCATAGTTACAAACGTATATATATATATATATATATATGTATATGGTTATTTCAAGTGCGGTGCACAAGTTTTACTCTTCTATATGCATGTTAACTAAGATTTAAGTCTAGATCTAATATATGTTGGATGAAACCTTTAACATTTGGGTAATACTACATTATACATGCTTATGTCATATATATATATATATATATATATATATATATATATATATATATATATATATATATATATATATATATATGCAAATTACAAATGAAGTACACAAGAATCTAGATTTGAATGACTAAAACTTTGTGATTGCACATTGGATAAAACCATTATCCCTTCGATAATACCATTATCCGTTCGATAGTACTATTACATATTGTGTAACCAACACAACACTTTGATCATTTCCCTGGACATGGATAACTTTGATTTCGTTTACAACTAGAATAATATACTTTCGACGGGTTATGTGAGACATTTCTTCAACCAATGGATTAAGTCTCCGCCTTATAATCATTAAATCTTAAATGAACAGGAGAGTTGTGTATAGATCTATATGGATTGATAACCCCCGCCTATGGTTGCTAGTTACAACCACGATCGACGGACAAAGGGTTCCAATTGTCTTAACGTTTCCACGACATATGAAGAAGCTTTGTGGCGGACAACATTATAGTTGAGAGACCGATTATAACGGCTCACTATAACACCGAATAGTGAAATTATAGTACATTACATTTATAAGTATGGTCATTTACTTATACACTACATTTATAAGTATGGTTATTTACTTATACACTACATTTATAAGTATGGTTATTTACTTATACACTTAAATTTTGGAAAACATAATCATTGACAAGCCACACTTTTTATAAGTTTAGAAGTTATAGGAACTTCTATTTAATAAATACTTTTGAATACATACTACACACATAGATTCTTCTTCTACGTTGAAGGCGTACAAATACAAAACTTTTTACAAGGTAGACATAAGGAAAAACATCATATTTTTCTACAACTAGACTCTTATGAACTCACAAACTTTATGTTGACTCTTAAAACGGCATGTAATCTCAGGAAACAATTAAGCTCGGATTAGTGGAACCACTTTTGAAGACAAGACACAAAATATCATTACTTGAACTTTGTGATATTTGTAAGGGAACTACTCTGTTTAATAACATACAACACTTGTAATGTATTTTGATAACAATTAACATTTGGATCATGTAACTTATCTAATAATATGGTATATATATATATATATATATATATATATAAGATCATCAGTATTTCGTGAGATATAAAGACGCAATCTAAGTACTCATTTTGAAGATAAAAAATATATATTTTTAAAATGTTAAATAAATGAAAATTTTTGAATTTTTTTTAAATATTATTTTCATCATTTAAATTATCCAAATAATAAAAATAAAAATAAAAAAAAAATATCATTTTTTTAAATATACCTAAAATATTCTAATACAATACTACAGTAAAAATATTAAAACAAAACTCTTAGAATATTCAAATATTCTATTAAAATATTAGACTATAAATATTCAAATAATTATAACAGAATATTAGATTATTCTAACAATTCTAACAAATCTAGTAGAAATCAAAATATTTTAACATATCTAACAATTTTAGTAAAATATTAAAAATTCTAACATTGTAATAGTTTTATTTAAATATTTACAATGTAATATTCTATTAGAATATTTCATGCATATTAAAAAACGGTATTTAATTATTAATTTTAGATTTTGGTTATATAAAATAACGAAAATAATATTTGATAAAAGAATTTCAAATTTTTATTTTAGTTTTGCATTTTAGATTATTTTTTATTTTCTAATCTCTAAGGTAGGTGTTTAAGATCGCATCCTCATATCTTACGAAAGTAAGATGGTCTCAAATATATCAACTATAATAAATAAAGATCTATTTTGCTACATGTCAATTTTTTCTAATGGGTTTTGATACTTGTCATTTTGTGATATTTTTGAAATAAATAATATACACATGTCAATTCATAAGTTTTTCAATCTTTAAAATTAAAAAACCACATAGTATTTATATATTTATATATGTAATTATTAAATATAATAAATATGATACTAAATTGCAATTAATACATTTCTTTATTTTGTTATTTGAAAATTTTATTTTAAAAAATATTTATTGTTTACATTTTAATATTTAATCTCTTTTTTAATCAACTCGTGTAACATACGGGTTTTACCCTAGTATATATATATATATATATATATATATATATATATATATATATATATATATATATATATATATATATATATATATATATATATTAAATTGTGGAATTATGCCAAGAATAATAATGTTAAATTTGGGTTACAACTGGATATAGGTATTAAAAAAAATCAAAGGAATAAAATAAGCAAGCGGCATTGTCTACTTCTCTAATGTTTTATTGTAAAAGGCGTGACTCGTGAGTGTTGTGCTTTAAATCTTTTGTATACGGCATTCGTAATTTTGTGGCAGGTAAGATAGTTGCTGACTATTTAAAAGTTTCACACAACTATATATGCTGAATTGTTTATTCACTTCATTACAAAATAATAATAATAATAATAATAATAATAATAATAATAATAATAATAATAATAAAACAATTTTTTTAGTTATACTAATAAACGTTATAACTCCATAATTTATAAGGAAGTGACCAATACGGTTGTTAAAAGTCAATTTCAATAAAAAATTGGATACTTTCAATTTAATTACTCTATTTTTATTTGTTTATTTATTTATTTTTTATTTTTTTTAGTTGGCTAACTTAAAGAGAAGAAAATATCAAATTAGTTGCATAGCTAAACAAATTTACTGAACTGTCAAAAATTAGTTTGTTATAAATCCACTTGGGTCAAAAATATGATTAAAGTTCAATCAAGTTTTATGATATTTGTTAAAGATTTTATTTGTTTTATTTGGAATGAGGATGTTTTCTTATTGTCGACAAAGGCTTAAAGTTCGAACATGTAACATTTGATTATAATATTATTAACATAAATAATTAGACTAAACATCTACTTCTTCATGCACAAAACTACATCACACAATCCAAGTTTAAACCAATATGTCTTTGATGACTTTCAGGGATTTTGGTCAAACTAGTTAACTTTCAAGGTTTTCGGTTAAAGGGAATTTATCTTGATTTTTGGTCGAAATCTAATTGCACAATCAGATTTATTTTCTTTTGGTTATAAATAATGAGTTCTTACAATAGTATCAAGGAGGTTAGTGAAGTCTCATGCTTTGAGTCTTGTCAAGGTAAAATAAATTAATATCGTGAACAAAATGAATTATTAGTTAGAGAGGTTTTTGACCATGAAAATGAAATATATGAAATTAAGAAAGTAAATAAATTGCTTAAAGAAAAACTAGAAGCACAAACTAAGGATTTAAGTAGGATTAAAGAAGAATACAACAGCAAATGTGTTCACTATTGTTTTGCCAAAGACAAAATTGCAAACTTAACTGCCAAACTTGATGCATTAAAGGCTAAATTTAAAGATGCTTAATTTAATTTTAAGAAATTCGATGTGTCAAGTTAGATTGTTGAGTCAATGATACAAAAACAATTAAAGTTGAAAGACAAACAGGGTGAGGGTCTAGGGTACAGTGTACCACCTCCCTTCAATGATAACTATACTCCAGCTTCTGAAACCTCAAAGATAGAAAAATCTATTCAACATGGTCAGCCTACTGTCAATGTTTCAGTTAAGACTGGATAATCCGGTAAAACTGAGACTATTGAGGTGAACGATACTAATGCGTCTACTTCATGTGGAGTAAAGTAAATAGTGCAAGACGGGTGCGAGAAAATCAAAGATAATGCTAGTTTTAATGAAAACTCTTCAAAAACTAACTCTTGATCTTCTGTTGCTTCAAAGGCCTGTGATAACACTGCTAAAAATCTTAGGCCACATAAAGTTGTGAAACAATGTGCTTGCATTTGTAGAAATTCGGTTGGATGAAGACCAGGTTCTGAGCGTATTCCTCTTGAAAGACAAACCTGTTTTAACTGTGGAATTCCTAGTCACATTGCTAGAAATTGTCCAAATCGTGCATCTATCCTATATTATGCCCAAGGTAAGAGGAACATATCACGAGGAAGATCTTTCAAGAGAAACTCATCAATATCACGTGATGGTGATTAGAATACTGCCAAGACCAAAAATCAGACTCTCAAGAGCAAAAAGGTCATGTCTGACAAGAGATCTGATTTGAGTAATAGTTCAGTCAAGCCAATATCAGTAAGGTCAAAGTCATCTCGATGATCGGTCTCAAGCTCCAAAACAAGTGTTGAAGCATCCATCCGATTAAACAAGAGAATGGTTAAACCTGACTATAGATGGGTACCAAAAGTTTCAACTCCCAAATCACCTAAAAATTCTAACATCTCTTCATTTTATGTGTTTGATAAACAGGATATGACTTGGGAATGTGTATCTTGTGTAGATGGCAAAAGTCAACCCAGTTTCAAAATGGAATAGTTTCCCAAAACCAATTAATCCCACAACTTGTGCATGAACAGCTATGAGGGAATATCATCAGACATTTGTATGTTGACAGCGGTTGTTCCAGACACATGACAGGAGACATATCTCAACTGTACGACATTCAAAATAGTAATGGTGGTTATGTTTACTTTGCGGGAGGAGAAAATATAAAGATTACTCAAATGGGGACCGCTACAAATGGTGTGTTGAATTTTGAAAATGTCAACTTCATTCCTGAATTGAAACATAGTCTGTTGAGTGTCTCTCAAATCAGCGATAGAGACTTTTCGACTCATTTCACTAAGAAGGAGTGCTTAATTCTAAAGCCTGGTATCTTCATACTAGAAGAATGGATCTTGGTGAGATCAGAACGTTAAAACAACTCCTATATCATCGACATGAATCGGTACATCCTGGAGAACGTTACTTGCATGTTCTCAAAGACTTCTGAACAAAATGCTAAAATATGGCATCGTCATCTAAGTCACGCAAATGCAAAGAATCTAGATCGTCTTGCCAAAAATGATCTTGTTCGAGGGTTTCCTATTAAAGACTTTGTCACCTTTGAGAAATGTGTGTTGTGCACAGGGAAAGCATCATTGAAAACCGCACAAGCTAAAACTGGTCAACTCAATCGACACAATTCTTCAATTGCTTCATATCGATCTCTTTGGACCAGTCAATGTTTTTAGCATCAACAAAAGCTTGTACTGTCTGCTTATAATAGATGATTACTCACTTTTTACCTGGGTATTCTTTTTGAAGAATAAGAGTGAGACAGCAGAGTTGATCAAGAGGTTCATCATCCTGATTGAGAATCAGACTAATGAAAAGGTGAAAGGCATCTAGTGTGACAATGGGACAGAATTCAAGAATGTTATTCTGGACCATTTCTGTGCTGAAAAAGGGATACCGCGCCAATACAGTGCTACTCGCACACCTCAGCAAAATGATGTTGCGGAGAGAAGAAATAGAACCTAATTGACACTGCTAGAACAATGATGTGTGACTCAAAATTACCAATGTTCTTTTGGGCTGAGGCTATCAATATGACATGTTCTATTCAGAACCAGATCCTAATCAACAAACATCAAATGAAGACTCAGTATGAAATCCTCTATGGTCACAAACCAACTGTTGCTCATTTCTGCACTTTTGTATGCCCATGGACTCTTCTTCATCTTGAAGTCACTCCAAAGTTCAATTCAAAGGCTGATGAGTGCTATTTCGCTGGGTATGTTTGATGCACTGCTTATCGGGTCTACAATAAAGCTACCAAGCAGATCTGGTGTTCTTTATTGTCTGTTGGCTAGAAGAAAACGAGACAGTGCTCAAGTCGGCCCTGATTGGTTACTTGATTATGTTGAATTGTTTAAACCATTTTATGTGTTTTCTAATAATGTTTCAGGTTCCCATCCAAATTCGTGTGGATCACATAGGGATGATGAAGAAGAAGTGATCATTGTTGAACCTATCAAGCAATTGATACTACTGGATGAATCTACAAGCTTGAATGGTGGCACTCCGGAACCCCAACCAACAGATGATGACTCACCTGCTGAATCTTCAAAAAGTGCTGACGGTTTAACAGCTCCAGAAGAAAATGTTGCCTCTACTGAAAATGTTACCTCTGACTCTGTAGAAACTTTTGATTCTACTTGTATGGATTTTCCCTTTCCTAAGTGAATTCCTAATGAGTATGTGGCGAGTACTTCGTACGACTTTCGATCATCGGATAAAAGTGATTCATCCACATGCAGGATAAAGAACATCATGAATCTTCCAATCTCTTCCCAATCGGTGGATCATGAGATTTCTTTAAGGGTTTAGCACAACCATCCCATCGAAAATTTTATAGGTTCCCTGGCAGATGGAGTCAAAACCAGAAGCCAAAGCGGATATGTTAACGAATGTCTATACTGGTGCTTCATATCCCAAATCAAGTCAAAGAATGTTGAGATGGCTCTTAATGAACCAAATTAGGTGGAAGCAATGCATGAAGAGCTGAATCAATTTAAGAAGCTGAAGGTTTGGCAACTGGTAGAGCTTCCTGAAGGAAAGAAGTCCCTTGACACAAGATGGGTTTTTCGCAATATGAAAGATGATAGTGGGGTGATTGTGTGAAACAAGGCGCATTTGGTTGTTCGTGATTTTTGGCAAGTAGAAGGTCTTGATTAAATAGAGGTATGTACTCCCATAGCTCGAATAGAAGCAATTCGTATCTTCTTAGCATACACCTCCTATATGGGCTTCACTATATATCAAATGGATGTCAAAATTGCTTAATTGTACGGAGAAGTAAAAGAGGAAATCTACGCTGATCAACCTCCAGGTTTTGTCAATTCAAAATTTACAAATCATGTGTACAAGTTGGACAAGTCACTTTAAGGTCTTCATCAAGCCCCTCAATCTTGGTCACCACTTTGACCGAACATCTATTGTACCATGGGTACACAAGAGGCACGATTGATCGGACCTTGTTCATCAAAACAGTGAAGAAAGACCTCATTATTGTTCAAATCTATGTGGAGGATATCGTTTTTGGTTCAATAAATGATCAATTATCCAATGATTTTGAAAATTTCTTGAAGATGAGGTTTGAGATGAGTTCTTTAGGCAAAATGACGATGTTTCTAGGATTGCAAGTGCTTCAGGATTCTTCAGGCATTCTACTGCATCAAGGCAAATATGTTGATGACATGTTGGAGAAATTCGGGTTCAAGGAAGCTAAAATTGCTTTTACTCCCATAGATGAATGACCATTGCTGACATCAGATCCGGATGGAAAATCAGTTGATCAAACTTTATATCGATCCATGATTGGCTTTCTGATGTATCCGACCTCTAGTAGACCAGATATACTCTTTGCAGTCTATTAACGCTTGCGCCATCAAGCTAATCCTAAACTTTCTCATTTAATTGTTGTCAAACGAATTTTTAGGTACCTTAAAGGGAGACCTAAATTCGGTCTCTGGTATCCTAAAAATCGTGAATTTGAACTTTATGCTTTTACTAACAGCAACTATGGAGGTTGTGACATTGACAGGAACTCTACAAGTGTTGGTTGTCAATTCTTGGGAGATAGACTAATCACGTGGCAGTGCAAGAAACAATAAATTGTGTCCACTTTGACAGCTGAGGCAGAATATGTTGATGCATCTTCATGCTCTTCTCAATTCCTCTGGGTGGAATATCAACTGCAGGATTACGGTTTGAATTTTCTGACTATTCTATTCTATATGACAATAATGTTGATTTTCAATAGTCAAAAAAACCTGTTTTTCTAAAACCAAACACATGTTTGTGGGATTTCTTAAGATCATACGTTTCGAAGACTGAAACTTTTTTTTCAATTTTATTTAGTATTTTCATTTTCTCTCATTTTTTTTTACTTTTAGACAAGGAAATTTTTGTCAATCTTTTGGGAAGTGATACGGGTTAGTGTTAAAGGGCAAACAAAATATGTGTAAAGCACTAACGCTGAGTTGTCTAAACTCTATGTTCAATGTGTTGGTAGGCATAAAGGACTAAGACTAATGGACTAGACAATGTGGACTTATTTGAACTTAGAAAACTTTATTTGGACTGACTGAAGAGATTAAAACCTTTAATCTATGAAGATCGATTAAATCTTGAACAAGTATATGAATATAAAACAGTAAGAACACAATGATAAGAACAAGAAAAGATTGAATCAAACGTGTCGAATGATTAAACAAAATCCTCAGAAGAGCTCGATTAAGAACTTCAACTGTAGAGGATTAGAAGATTACAAGAACGATTAAAGAAAACTGTTGTACTCTAGATGAATCGCTATATCGATAATCTCTATGATCGTTAACCTAATATGCATGCAAGCATTAACTTATATACAATACATAAAAGGCTCACGGTTGGACAGGCCCAAACCGGAGTGTACATGGCTAAACTATCGAGCCCAAAAGACGCAACATCAAAATAATCTTCAGCCCAACAATCTCCTCCTTTGCGTCAATTTGGAGCGAGACCTTCACTTGTTGCTTGGGCCGGCAGCTGATGCAGGTACCTTCTTCTTCACAGTATTAAACAGACATTTGGTTATGGAGAGGATGGTCTGTCTAAACCGGATGTACCAATTGATCATATCATTGAAGTACTTGATGTCATCAGCCGAGTTCTCTTTACACCGCTTGATAATTGATAAGACATGCTCCAAGCAAGCTGTGGTGTAAAGGTGTTTGTCAGCTAAAGCGAAGAGACATTTCTGTCCTTCGGCTCTAGTGAACATTACTGAGTTTCGCCTCAGATCAATCTTGCCCATTTGCATTTGGTTTAGATCACTGGCCGATCCCACAGGTGCTATCTTTGGTTTCTTTTTGAAAACTGTGGCGACCTCCTGATCCATTAGGGCAACCTCCATGATGTAGCAGGCCAACATCCTTTTGACATGGTCTATGATGGAACCATATTCGACTTCGTCAGTCAGAAGGATATTGTACAGGACAATCCAATCATGAGGATTTAGATTCGGCAGATCCGCCAGGGAGATAATATGAGCAATTCTTGCTGATCCACGAATGAGCTTGAACTTAACGTTTGTGAATCTCCCCACGGCATAAGGCTTCAGCACCCGAACGTTTACAATCTTCTGGGCGCTCCAGGTAAGGTATTGAGGGCGAGCAGCCTCCAGATAGAAGTCAATGAGCTCCCTGTCAAGCTCATCGTTCGGATGTGGGACTTCGAAAATGTTAGAGAAGGCGTGGAAGATGAACGCCTTTCGAGTCAGCGGCATATCAAACTGCGAATCGATAGTGTTGTTGCAGTCGAATGATATAACCGGCTCGAGCCATAATATGCTTGGAGTTTCTATGGCCTCTTTAATCATACGTTCCCTGGTCCAGGCAGGGAAAAGCGTCTTTCGACTCTCAAGGAGATCGTGGGCTTCCTTTTGCTTGCGTTCGGCTTCTTCAGCCTCTCGCGCCACACGACTGGCATCATTGTCAGCATTGCGACTGTTCTTTCGTTTTAACAAGTCAGCAATGGTCTCCTTGTCTTCATCTTCATCTTCATCTTCCTCAGCTATGTTTTTGCCCTTGTTCTTCACACCCGAACCCGAAGGTGGTTCGGTTGTGTGAGTAGCTTTGGAGGAAGGAGGTTTCGATCCTGTCTTTGCATCTCCCCCTTGTTTCGGAATGGACACGAAACTCGGTAGGCCTTCAATTTTGCTTAGAAGATCCATGGCCGGAGAGAGCTTTTCAGCGAGGGTACGCCTCACCGAATGGTTTAGGATGGGGTCATGTGCTTCCAGGATGTTTGATAATGCTGCGTGGACATCCGAAACACACGTTTTGATCACCTCCCGTTCAGATCGAAGAGCTTCCAATTGTTCTTGTGAGTTGGATAGTTGCGTGCTCTTGACCTTTAGGGCGGTTGTTTTACTCGCCAGAACGTCCATCAAAGAGTTCTCAACTGCAAGATCCTCTTGTAGCTTAGCAAGGCGGGCATCGATGGAGGCACGTAGTGCCGAGTTGTCGTCGCTGATATTTTGGCGTAGGGCAGCAAACGAAGTCAACTCCGTTGAGACGAACTTGGCCAATTGCTGAACAATCGGTTCCAGAGTTGTCTTGGTGGCGTCGGCGCTTTCCTGCAAGGACTTCAACAGGACAGAAGCGTCGGAGAATAGTTTATCGACTTTTTCGGTCGCAGCCTCACAGGCTCTGGTAGAGGCATCAATCGCAGCAGTTGCTGAGGCCACCGAATCATGTTGAGCCCTGGAGAAGGCGTCAACAATTTTCTGAAGGGCAGCTTCAGAAAGAGATGACTGCTGGTTGGAGGAGGAGGCGAGAAGTAGATCAACCTTCTCATGAAGCTCTTTGAGATGCTTCTTTGTCACTGGAGCATCATCCTCCTCATCACTCTGAACTTGAAACGGACTATAGTAGACCGAATCGAAGTTCATGTGATCACCACCTAGGTATTGGTTTTCGCCATTGGAGGCGTCTTCTGGAGATGGAGGTGGTGGTGAAGCTGGGGGTGTTGTGGGGTTTGTAGGTTCAGGTTGTGTGGGTGTGGGATTAGTTTCGGGTGGTTGTTGAGTATGGGTAGGTTCGGTTGTATGGGTTTCAGTTTGTGGTTCGGCTACAGGTGGGGTTTCGGTAACTGGTGGTGTTTCGGTTGATGTGGTGAAAATGGGTGGTGGTATAGGGAAAGAGGTTGGGGGAATAGTGGTGTTGGGGATTATGGTCGGAATGGAAGTAGGAATGGTTGGTGGGGGTGAAGGAACTGGGGATTGATGAAGTTCCATCTCAGGGGTTGGGGATCGAGGTGGTGTGTTGCCTCGTTGAGGAGATTCGTTTCCTTGAGAGCCTCCAGAATCAGAACTCTCTCCCTCAAAGTCGCTGGAAGAAGAGGGAATAGTAAGCTTTCGCTTAGGTTGTGTCTTCCTCCTCTTCGGCTGTGGGGACGGAGCAGCCTTCGGTTGTTTCCTCTTTTTGGGAGAAGGTCCCTTTGGAGCTTTGGACACTTGCTTCCCTTTGTCACCCTTTTTGCCCCTGTTGGTCGGTTTGTCAGCATCATGGATCGATCTGAGCATATCCGGTGTCAGTTCCCTGGGACCAGTTGGCCTGAACTCCTTGATCGTTCGGATCAGTCTGCTGTCAGAGGGCACGTCTGCATACATTGTCTCCGGGATGGAGCCAATGAATGAAAATTTTGATGCATCTGAGACGATGATCTTCTTGGTATGGAACGTACCAACAGAAGACATCGATGCACCATCAGCAGTAGGAACGTCAAACTTGTCCATCGCCCATTTGGTAATCAAGATCCAGAACCGGGCCAACGACACCTCAGAGTGTCGGGATGATGAAGAGAGGCTCTGGATGAGCTGTTGCCATAGGACCAACCCATAATCTAGGTTAATCCCATTGTAGACCCCGTACATTATCGACAGGAACAAACGACTTGCACCGTCGGACCTTGAGCTTCTTTCCGACAAGCCCTTGAAAAGGACTGTAAATAGGCCATTCCACTGTGGCGGCAGGCAAGACTTCTTAAACTTAGCAACAGAGGTGAGAACCTCTGTGTATCCCATGTTATAAAACATGTTATATAGAAAACCAACCGGAATCGTCTCCAGGTTAACTCTCGATGGGTCAGCAGCAAACCCAAGCATGGTGCAGAAACAGGGGCGAGAAATGGAAGTCTTGTGTTCTGCAATCTCGAAGAACACCCGGTCGACTGCCTTGTCGTAGTAAGCAGTCGCATAAACCTGCGATAGAGCCACCATCGGCACGGTTTCAATTCTGGAGAGTGCTGGAGCAAGTTAAGAGTACTTCAAACATTCGATGACCGGCGACATATAAGAGTCGTACGCCAGTGGGTTGAGATCAATGACCAGACATTGCTGAGGACGGATGGGGAGGATCTGAGAAGTAGCATGAACAAAAGAAGATTCAGCCATTGTTGCAGGTTGGAGAAGAGGATGAACAGTAAACGGTTTATGAGTTTTTGCTCTTGAGAAATTTCGGAGGCAGTAAAGGGGTAAAAGGTTTTGTGGACTGCCTTTTATAGTGAGGGATTGGAGAGAGAAAAATCGTGTCATATCTTCTATGCGATGATCACGTAGGAGAGAGATTGTCAGAATCCTAGGATCACGCTACCGAACAAGCGCCGTTTCAGAAGAAAATCGCTTCAAATCCGCACGCGCCATTAATTGCCAGAGAGATGACGCTTGGATTTCGCACACGCGTCCATAAGTGTCAGTAAAAGCGCGGCCGTTTCAAATTCACACGCGCCTTCCTTTTTACCGTCGTTTGAATTTCTATCCCTTTAACTTCCGCCGAGTCAGCAACCTTTCGTCTTATCCTTTTTAAACGGCATCTTTTTAAATTAAACGCCCACGTGGATTATTTCTGACCACAGCACCATAATTACAGCCTGTAAATAATTAGTAACGGATTTTTGGAAAATCAAGGATTTTCGTGCAAAGAGTGTAAAAGAAAAGGAAATAAAGCAACTCTTTTAAGGATAATCTGTGATGTCAATAATGACACGAAACTGATGATCCCGGGCACGAATCGCTTCCTTCAAGGTTAAGAGAGACCTCAAAGTATTAGTATGGAATCCCGTTGAATTACGATCAAACACTTATTAATAAATGTTGAAAGGCTTCTTTTTAATTAGGCTAATTAATGGTGGTTTCGCTTTGATTCATCAATTCTATTCTTGAAATAAGAAAGAAAGTGAACAAAGTACTTGTGAGACCGGTGTAGTCTGTTGAACAAGTAGGTAGGAATTTATTTTATATTGGCTTGGATTAATATAAAACCTCAGATAAAAAAATTAAAATTGGATCCCTTTGGAAGAAATGTTATGGTGTGTAACAATTTCATAGGAATCACGCAAAAGAAAATTTGAGATTTTATTAAGGTACATTCGTCAATTCTTGGGTGAAAGCTTGAGCAAATTAATTGTTCACCGTCAATTCTTTGGAATTGAATTTTGGGTTTCACTCAGCTCGTAGTGGCACGAAACTAAGATCATAAACACAGATGTTGTGTAACCATAAACCTCAGTGGTAGTTTCTGAGAGTCTCAAGGGTTACGTTGATGAAACGAATGGAATGGAGAAGTATAATGGGGATGGTGTAAGAAAACATAGTACCTCTGCTGCAAAAATAAGGACCAAGCAGGAAACTCTTAACTCATGTGAGAAGAGAGTGAGGTAGCTCGCGATTAGAATAAATGTGTTAGCCTTATTGGGAAGACAAGGTTTGTGTATACCAGGTCATGAAGGCTATTATTCAAAATCTTATGAGGCTTGGGACGCATACAGCAGCATGCTTCTAGGGACACTTAAGTAATCCAACAATTATATCCCCATAAACAAACGAACATAAAAAAATAAGAAAATATTTTTGGAGTTTTTGAAATAGAGAAAAAAATAAAAATGAAATAAAATAATAAAATAAAATAAGCAAGAAAAAAAATAGACTTAGAAAGAGTAAAAAAAAAAACTTTGGAAAAATTTGGTAACCGAACGCGAACGTTCGGTTGGTTTCGGTTGGGAAAAAGTTGAAAAACCGAACCCGAGCGTTCGGTTGGTTTCGGTTCAAGTAAATTTTGAAAAACCGAACCCGAGCGTTCGGTTGGTTTCGGTTCAAGAAAATTTTGAAAAACCGAACCCGAACCTTCGGTTGGTTTCGGTTCAACAAAATTTTGGAAAACCGAACCCGAACCTTCGGTAGGTTTCGGTTTTGAAAAATTTTAAGAAACCAAGGAGTTCAGACATGCAATTTGGAAAAACTTTTTACACAAAGAAAAACATTTTTATACAAGAAATATACAACAGAGAAAAACTACCTTTGAAGTAATGAGCGAGTCAGATGGTTGAACCGAACCTGAACGTTCGGTTGGTTTCGCTTCTTACATTTAAAGTTGAGAGGTAGTGTGAGGTACTGACTCTGATTCCATCATACCTAGCCCTTGCAAGATTTTATTGAATGAAGCTTCAGGAGGAGCTTTGGTAAAGACGTCAGCCAGTTGATCAGTAGTTCTTACGAAGTGAACTTCGACATTACCATCTTCCACATGATCTTTGATGAAGTGATACCTCAGTGCTATGTGTTTGGTTTTAGAGTGTTGCACTGGGTTATGACAGATCCTAATTGCACTTTCAGAGTCACAATATAGTGGGATCTTCTTCATATTGAGTCCATAGTCTCGAAGTTGACTCTGGATCCAAATCACTTGTGATGTGCAGGATGTCGTGGCAATGTATTCCGCTTCGACAGTAGACAACGACACACATGTTTGTTTCTTGGATTGCCAGCTGACCAACTTCCCGTCAAGGAATTGACAGCCACTAGTTGTGCTTTTTCTGTCGAGTCCACATCCTCCAAGGTCAGCATCAGAATAGGCTTGAACGAAGAAGCCTGAGTTGGATGGATACCATAGACCTAAGGAGGTGGTTCGCTTTAGGTAGCGTAAAATGTTCTTCACTGCCAGCATGTGAGGTTCGCGTGGGTTAGCCTGAAATCGAGCACAATAACACACAGAAAACATGATATCAGGCCTGCTAGCAGTTAGATACATCAGTGAGCCTATCATTTGACGATAGAGCGTGATATCGACAGCCGGTTTGTCTAGCGAAGGGGTAAGCTTGGTGTCGAAGGCCATTGGGACTTTGACTTTTGAGTCTCCCATCATTCCAAACTTCGCTAGGAGAGTCTTCGTGTAAGCTTCCTGATTGATAAAGATGCCTTCGGGTCCCTGTCTTATATTTAAACCAAGGAAAAAGTTAATAGGACCCATTGAGCTCATTTCAAACTTAGTCTCCATCAACTTTCTGAATTCAGCTGTTAAGCTGGGATTCGTAGAGCCAAAGATGATGTCATCGACATAAATTTGAACTATCATAAGGTGGTTACCTTCCTTTTTGCGAAAGAAGGTTGGGTCAACCGAACCTTGTTTAAATTTGGACATCTTTAAAAATTTTGTAAGCGTTTCATACCAGGCTCTCGGAGCTTGTTTGAGGCCGTACACAGCTTTATCCAGAATATAGCAATGATTTGGATACTTTTCGTTGACGAACCCAGGAGGTTGTTCCACAAACACAGTTTCTTCGAGTTCTCCATTGAGAAATGCACACTTGACGTCCATTTGGAAAACCTCAAAGTTTTTGTGAGCAACATAGGCCAGAAATATTCTAACAGATTCTAGCCTAGCTACTGGAGCGAACGTCTCTTCGTAATCTATCCCTTCCTCCTGACAGTATCCCTTTACAACTAGACGAGCCTTGTTCCTTATAACATTACCTTCCTTATCCATTTTGTTCCTGAAGACCCACTTGAGACCAACAACTGAAGCATCTGGTGGGGTTGGAATGAGACGCCAGACTTTATTCCTTTCAAATTCGTTTAGTTCGTCTTGCATTGCTTGAACCCAATCAGAGTGATCAAGGGCAGTGTTAACTGTCTTCGGTTCAACTTTTGATACGAATGAGTTAAAAATACAAAACTCAACTTTTGAAAATAAGGATGTCTGTTTTGCCTTCAGTTGTGATCCGGTCAATACCTTTTCAGATACATCACCAACTACTTGAGAGATAGGATGATCTCTGGTCCATTTGATAATGGGAGGGTAATTCGGATCAAAGGTTGGGTCTAGTTCAACATTAATCATCTCTTCTGGCTCAGATTGGCTATCGTAATCAAGCGTCATATCATCATGCTCCCCCTCAATTGATGAGGTTTGAGAAACATGAGGTTCAGGGGTTTCTTGTGGTGCTGGACATTCAGGCGTTGAAGGACCTTCGATTGGAGAAGGACCTTCGGTTGGAGAAGTACCTTCGGTTGGCTCCCCCTGGACTTGTGAGCTTGGCTCCCCCTCGACAGAAGCATTGTTGGATGGAGAGCCATCAGTGGGCGATTCTCCTTCATGCATTCTTCTTGCAGCATCTTCGACAATTCGCTTCATATGATCAACTTTGTTGTCAGCTGCACTTGCTTCTGAGAGAGAAGCTTTTTCCGGTTCATCAAAGAGTTCCAGAAATTTCTCATACAAATTGGCGATCGAGACTGTGACTTGACCAGTTTGAGGAAAGATTTCCCCGGTAGTGTCTTCTTTGGCCTGTAGCTTCTTGACATAGTGATCGTCAAAGGTCACATAGTATGTCTCTTCAATCTTTCTCGAACGCTTGTTTAGGACCCTGTACGCCTTGGATGTGAGCGAGTAACCCAGAAAAATGCCCTCGTCGGCTTTGACATCAAACTTGTTGCGGTGTTCTTTAGAGTTAAAGATGAAACACCTTGAGCCGAACACATGGAAAAATTTCACATTGGGCTTTCTGTTGTTTAGTATCTCATATGGTGTGAGCGTGAATCTCTTGTTGAGATAGGACCTGTTCTGTGTAAAACAAGCAGCAGAAATAGCGTCAGCCCAAAAATAAAGAGGTAAGGAAGCGAAACTTAGCATAGTTCGGGCAGCTTCACACAAAGATCGGTTTCGTCTTTCGACTATTCCGTTCTGTTGTGGTGTGTAGGGAGCTGAGAAATTGTGACTAATTCCCTTTTCTGCAAGAAACTCTTCAAACTCCCTGTTCTTGAATTCAAGACGATTGTCGCTCCTGATGTTGCGAACAACCTTCTTGAGCTGAACTTCAATTTGCTTGATAAACACTTTCAGCTTTTGAGTCGCTTCAGATTTGAGCCTTAGAAAGAACACCCATGTAAATCGTGAAAAGTCATCAACAATAACAAGAATATACTTGTTACCACCGATGCTTTTGATAGATGAAGGACCACACAAATCGATATGAAGTAATTCGAGTGGTTCAACAACTTTTGTGTTGATTACAGATGGGTGACTTTGACGACTCTGCTTCCCTATTTCGCATGCAGCACACAAATGCTCTCTGTCGAACTTGAGCAATGGAAGACCCCTAACGTGACCTCCAGTGACAAGTCGGTTGATATCTTTAAAGCTGAGATGAGAGAGTCTTCGGTGCCACAACCAGCTTTCGTTGGATTGAGCTTTAGATAACAGGCATATGGCTGGGTTTGCTTTTATAGGTTTCATGTTTTGAGGAAACATTTCACCCTTTCGCTCTGACTTGAGAATCACTTTCTTTGTCTTTTTCTCTATGATTTCAGAACCTTCATCATCAAATGAGACTTTGAGACCTGTACCTCCAACAAGCTGAGATACACTGATGAGGTTGTGTTGTAGTACTTCCACATAGGCAACCTTCCTTATTGTAAAGTCACCATTTGTTATCATCCCGTATCCCTTTATGGTGCCGAAAGAATTATTTCCAAACTTGACGTTGCCACCATTTGCAAGAGATCTGTATTCCCTGAGCTCCTCTTTCCTCCCTGTCATGTGACGTGAGCAGCCACTATCAATGTACCATTCTTCGTCGAACTGCTCGTCACTTATAACCTGCAAAAATTAAGCAGATTTAGGAACCCAAAGTTTCTTGGGTCCACATGAGCTTTTCATGGGAACAGGAACAGTAAGAGAGATGTCAACTAGATATGTTCGTTTTATAAGAGTTGTTTCATCTTTCTTTTTAATTGTAAACACTTTTATCTTATTAGGATTGGATGTGTTTGGTTTGGACTCTGGTTTGGATTCATTGATCTTTTGTTTGCACTTTTGTTCAGCAGATGGATGAGATTTTTGAGAACGAACAGAATTAGCTTTAGAGCTAGATGGAGAAGAATTGGTGGAAGTAGAAGAATCAGAAGAATTAGAAGAAGATGGTTCAGTTGATGAATTGGAAGAAGTAGAAGAAGTGGGTTTAGATGAAGAAGACTTCTTGGCTGCAGACTCTAGGTGATCCTTTTGCTTTTGATCGTTGGAAGGACTGACCTTAGAGTTTTGATCATTTTTGACTTCAGAACCGAGCCTTTGCTTTTGGTTGGAATCGTCTTGTGAACCGAACCTTGGCTTTCGGTTGAAGTCTTTCTCAGAACCGAACGTTTGCTTTCGGTTGGTGTTTGCTTGTGAACCGAACCTTGGCTTTCGGTTATTGTGATTTTCAGGCTTTCCAACAGGATTGTTTTCATACTTCAGATTTTTATCTTGGTGTGAGAAGTATGCATTCTGGGATTGCCAGAATTGTTTTCTTTCAGAGAGGTTCTTCCTGTATATTTGGTTCCTTTCTCTCTTCTTATTCCTCATCTGCTTTGGTTGATGATGAATGTTAGCATTCGTTTTCGGTTTTTCCTTGGCTGGTTCCTTTTGAACTGAAGGAATTTTACTTTGAGCCGAAGGAGCAGAGGGAGTGTCTGAAGGAGTGTCACTTTGAGATGAGGGAGTAGAGGGAGCGTCTTCTTTTGTCGAACTTTCATCCCCTTGAGAAATGTCTTTCGTACCACTAGTGCTAGGCTCATTGAAGTTATCCGGCTTATTCAAGGGTTCAGGTATATATCTTCCTTTACTCATCCAGGAGGTTCTTTCAGATAAGCCAACAGTTTCGTTTGCATTATCTATTAGAGCTTCCCAGAAGTACTCATCACAGCCATCAGCATTGTCTTCGTTCACAATAGCTGTGAGTTCGGTTGTTTGATGTTCGGTTACTCCAATCACCTTGTATACTTGATTCGGAGTGGTCCTGACCTTTTGATACACAACGACTTTCTCTACTAGTTTCGGGGACTTTTGCTGGGACAATCGAGCGAACTCCACAGAGTTTTCAGAAATGAGATTTTTGTGGTTTTCAGGTTCGCTTTTAACAAATTCTGAGCAGTCAACCGTGTCCTCTACAGAAATTTCACTCATGTTGTCGTCCTCGTTAAGCTCAGATGAATTTTCAACATCGATTTTGTTTTCTGAGCTTACGTTGGCGTTTAAAGAGTCAAACTTTTGCATGGTTTCGGTTCTCAGTTTAAGTCTATCATTTTCATCCAAAAGATTTTTGAGCATGTTTTTGTGGTCCTTGGATTTAATGAAGGACTCAATTTTGTCCAGTCCATACATATAGGTCGGATTGACATCATCAGACGATATTACACTCTCACAATTGTAGGCTTCTGCATCGATTTCATCCTCCTTAAACTCTAGGAAGGGCAAAATCATGCGATGGATCTTTTGGCCTATTTCACAATCTAGGTGAAGCTGAGTAATATTAGAATACAGACGTTTAGCAATTAAACAAAAAACATTCCGTTGTTTCAACAATTTTAAATTGTCTCTTTGCAAATAAATGTTTTTGTCTTTAACTTTAACTAATTCCGACTCTTTTAACTCGATCCACATTCTCCGCTCCTCACTCTTCGACGCCACCCTGCTTAATTGATCAGTTAGGTTAGAATTGGTGACTCGAGTTTGAGTTAAGCTACTATCTAAATGAGAAATTCTTGTATTAACGTTTTTTAGTTCTTTCTCATATGAGGATGGTGGCACTTTAGATGAAATAAAAACCGATTGTACCTTCTTTATCAGTTCGTCGAGCTCATTGAACTGCTGGCTGAGGGGTTTGGCCGTAAAGCACATGTCTTGCTGCACCTTCGGTCCATCGCTTCCACCATCGGTGTTGTATCCTCTCATTTGAGATACGTCAGTCACCATGAAGCATTTTCCTCCACTGCTTTCCTCCTTAGCCACATAAGCCTTTCCATGGGTAGGCTTCCTCACTTCATCGTCTTCTGAGTCAGTAGACCAAACTTCAGTGCTACCGAACTCGTCATCATTAACCGAACCCTGCACAATAAGAGCATTAATAGAAGGGTTAGCGGTAGACTTCTTCTTTCTAAACTCATCCAGTCTCTTCTGCAACACAACTTCCTCATCATTTCCATCGTCCTTTTCAGCCATCTTCTTAAGAACACAGTCCTTAGCATAGTGGTTCTTCCCACCACAGTAGAAACAGCTTACTCCGGAATCGCCATCCACCTTCGGTTCCTTTTTGGGCTCCTCAGCCTTCGGTTCATTGTTCACCTTTTCAGAGCTGTAACTCCCCTGCCAGTTTCGGTTTTTGTTGCTGGGGAATCTCTTCTTTATGAATCTCTTAGGATTGGACACCATCATGGCATAATCCTCAGACGTGAGGTCATACTCCTCCAGGTTGAGGTCTTCATCCTCCATCACAGCTTTACTTTTGGATAGGAGGGCCAACGAACCTAGACTAGAAACGACATCCTTCTCTTGTACCACGACCTTCTCTTGGGACTTTAGAATACCCACCAGTTTCGCCAAAGAGTATGATTTAAACTGTCATGGGCTTTGACTGTGGAAACCACTGCTCTCCATTCTGACCTCAGTCCATTCAAGAAAGTAACCTTCTGTTCGATAAGCTTCCTTTCAATATCGTGTTTGATCATCTTGTTGAGAAGATGATTGAAGCGATCAAACGTCTGGGTCACCGTTTCTTCGGCCCCTTGCCTGAATTCTCCAAACTCAGATAGAAGCAAAGTTTGGATAGAATGTTCAAGATCCTCGTCTGTAGAATACAGTTCACGAAGTCTATCCCAAACTTCCTTCGCCGTCGTGCATGAGCTGACCAATCTGAATGTGTCGGACTGAAGGGCGGATCTTATCAACCTTAACGCCTTAATATTGCACTGGAATTTGTCCTTTTCATCTTGTGCAATGTCCTTCACGTCCTTTAGCAGATCATTGTACTCCTTTTGTGTCTTAATGATTCTAGACGTAGCAGAATGAGAAAACGGTCCATTGATGATGGCTTCCCATATGAGGTATCCATTATCCTCCGATCCAATCACGTAGTCTTCAAAGTGATGCGCCCATACTTCATAGTCATGGGTGTATAAGATTGGAATCTTTGTCGTCGAACCGATGCTGTTGGAAATATTAATAGGGTTTGATTGCGTCGCGTCCATTATGATCGTAAAAACCTGTTCAAAGATCAGACTTGTAATAAAGCGGATTAGGGCAAAACAATAAATATCAAGATACGTCAATAAAGAGATGACGGCTCAATAAATATCGATAGTTGCGGAAAAACCCTAATGGAAATCTTTTTCACAGAAAAGATGTGTATCGATTACACAGCCTCCTGCTCTGATACCAATTGAAGAGATTAAAACCTTTAATCTATGAAGATCGATTAGATCTTGAACAAGTATATGAATATAAAACAGTAAGAACACAATGATAAGAACAAGAAAAGATTGAATCAAACGTGTCGAATGATTAAACAAAATCCTCAGAAGAGCTCGATTAAGAACTTCAACTGTAGAGGATTAGAAGATTACAAGAACGATTAAAGAAAACTGTTGTACTCTAGATGAATCGCTATATCGATAATCTCTATGATCGTTAACCTAATATGCATGCAAGCATTAAATTATATACAATACATAAAAGGCTCACGGTTGGACAGGCCCAAACCGGAGTGTACATGGCTAAACTATCGAGCCCAAAAGACGCAACATCAAAATAATCTTCAGCCCAACACTGACAATACGACGCTTCAATAGATTTAATAGTAAAATAAACAAGGAGGCTTATGACTTAAATTGAAGCTAACTATCATCTGGATTTGTGGCTCAACACTTCATTGACATATGGACTTGTGTCCTTAATTCTTGTATTGACAGGGGATGAGTAAGGGTTTCAAATTAATTGGGTTTGTTTAAAATAGTCATTCTTTCTTTCTTAGTTAGCCATATGATGTCCCCTCTGCGTGATCCGAAGATCCGACAAGGAACACAACATATGCACTCAGATAATGTTCACCGCTTTTAAGTATGTATACTGTCTTTTACAAATATCCTACTATCTAGTTAGTCATATGTTGTCTCATCTGCGTGATCGGTATGTCCGACTTGGGACATAACATATGCATTCCACAGTGATTATCGATTTTCCTAAAGTAAAGGATTCCGAAGAAATTTCCTTGATTACTTAGGTATGTCATGAAGTGGGGAACATGTTCTAGTGTACTAACATTAACTACACCCATAACTAAAGGCTGAATGCTTGATTTTACTGGCAAAATTCAAGTGGAAAACAATATCACAGGTCGTCGTCAGAACAAATGGTCTATCTAGGAATATAGTAGCTATATATCGCCACTTATAATCTGTCCTGAAAAATGTCCTTTATGATAAAGTGGATCATAATATCATGAACGTGTGTGTAGATAAACCTCATTAATTTTCTCCATAACGTTTGATCCCAAAAGTTTTTGTTCTAGATTACGTTTTTGTTTTTATTTAAATTTGAACATATTTTCATTGTTATGCAAAAATTTAGGGGGAGAAATAACAAAAAAAATAAAAAATAAAAAATAAAAATAGTTAAAAAAAAAAAGGTGTGTTTAATATATTAAAATTTATTTTATTTTATTTTTATTTTCGTTTTGGTTTTTGAAATGTAAAATCGAAAGAAATCATTTTTATTAAAATTTGGGTTATTTTTCATGGGCCGAAATCGGTTAAATGAGCCGCCTAAGATTTTTAGGTCAAATATATACTTCATTTTCGGCTGGTTAGGGTTTTCACCGAAAAACCCCAAACAACCATCATCATCATCGACGTTTTTCTCTTTTCTCTCTTCGAATTTTTCTACTAAAACCTATTTAATCTTTATTTTGATTGAAAATTGTTCGGTGAATCAGGTATTGTTTGGGTTTTCGATCATGGAAATATTGTTTAAAGTTGTTTTTGGTGAACTCGGTTTCATATATTTGCAAGTTTTTGAGTAAATTTCTCAAGGTTTTTCGAAGAACTGAGTTGGAACAGGTTCCGATGAGATTTCGGGTATTCGGTTTAACCTGGATCCAACCGACATCAGATAAAGGATTGACCGAAAACTGGATTCTCGGTCGGAATCAAGCAGCGTTAACCGAAATCATTTGGTCAACAAGTGTCTTGACCGAAATCGACCAGCTTTGACCGACGTCGATCTGTTTGACTGAAATCGACCGAAATCTTTTCTAACCGAAAACGATTGAAACTTTGTCTTTGACCGAAATCGACTAAAACTTTGACTTTAACCGAAATCAAATTTTAGACTCAATTTGATTTTTTTTAAAATTAATTCTCACTTGGCTAGTTTGGTGCAGATAAATGGCAGAGCAATTAAACTTCGTAAAGTCTCACAACATTGCGGGATATCTCATGGATCCACCTGTTTCTCATCAAGAATTCAAATCCATGATGGTGGGTTTGAACAATTGTAGGATTTCTCAAGCCTTTCGTGCTAATCCAGTCATCCATAGGGACCTGATTACTGAGTTCTGGCAAAATGCTTCAATCAACAAGCTAGGAGCTGATGGAGCTGGTATGGTAGAGTCGATGGTGAAAGGAACACAAGTGATTATTTCTGTACAAGTTATTCGATAGATACTTGAATTTGGTGATGCTTCTACATTCCTAATTAAGTACTCTGCTGATCAAGTTAAGGAAGTTCTGGAAAAGATGTGTTATGAAGGAACCTATCCTCCCACTATTAAGAAGTTACTGCCACCTTATTGGAGGTTCCTGGCAGACTCCTTTGTGATTTTCATTTGTAGATGAAAGGGAGGCTCTGATGAAATTAGTCAAACTGTAACCTCAACCATTGTTGATCTGGCTATGGACTCGGATTACAACTTCTCAAAATTTGTTTTTGAAGAGATGAAGAGAAACCTTCTGGTAAAGAAAAAGGACCTATTTTGATGTACCCTAGGTTCCTTCAAATGGTCTTTAATGAAAAATATCCACAAACCGAAAGGTCGTCTGATACTTTGCATATGAAAGCTTTGGCTCCCAGTACTTTTGGACACATGAAGCAATCAAGAAAGGCTGTCAAAGTTGCTTATCATGGTTTGAAGGAGTTAGTCAAATTTGGAAAGTTTGTTGAGGTTGACGACACTCCCGCTGGTAGTTGAATAAATGTTGAGGTTTCCGAGGAACACGCGGTGCCCAAACCAAAGTTTCAATTCGCCTTTGAAGATATTGAAGTATCTGATGATGAAGAAAATCATGAGGATCAAGGAAATGAATTGTCAGAAAATGAGTTTGAAAATTTTATTCAGCAAATTATTTTATTTCTAGAAGAGGATATAGTTGTTACACCTCTAAGCGTGATTGAAAGGGAAAGGGACACAATGGTGCAATCTTCCTCACCTACCCCTGAATAGATGGATGCTCTTATAGCAGCACTTCAGAGAACTACAAGGAAGCCTATGTAAATAGTTCCTATTGATACTAAACCTCCATCTAGAAGTGATCTAGAAGATTCCGCCCATGCTTTACTCCCAAGGAAGCGTAAAAGAAGACATCTAAGGTCGGGAGTACTTATCACAGACTCCGTTCAAAAGAAATCTACATCGATTGAGCCTGATTCTGTGGCTCAAAACATACCAATCCCATTCACTGAGTTCACTCTAGGGATTCAAGAAATATGAAGCCCGTTCACTGAATCCACTTATATGGATCAGGATTTTCAAAGCCCGGTTGTTGAAGAAGTCTTACCTTCAGAAGGAGCGCAAGCTTCAGGAAGCTCTATTGAAACCCCAGTGTTGGACATCTCCAAAGGCAAAAGCATGTTGCTTGATTCTGAATTGGTTGATGTCATTCTACTTTAGAACAGAGTCTTTGATCTGGAACAAAGCTCCACCGAAAAAAGATTTTATTATTGGAAAGCATGGCATTAGAATCAGTGAGCTTGAGAAAGAGAACTCCGACAAAGCTTCAAAGATCTCAAAAGTTCAAGCAAATCTTGGTGGTCTAACGACTCTATTCTTTGACCTGAAACAACACCTATTTCAAAAGTTTGGTGTTGAATTTCAACATTTGAGCGCTGACGGAAAAACTATCACTACTTCTAGTTCTGGTCCCGCCAATCCAACTTCTTAATCTTCAACTGAAAGAAATACAAGATCTGCTCCAGATGCTAATCTTGATATAGTTTTATCTTCTGGTCCAACTTCTGCTCAAGAAAAAAGAGAGAATCAAATTAGGTCTAAGTAGCTGAAAGGGAAGATGCTTGTGATGAAGCATTCAAACCAAAATGCTACAGGTGATCACCCTGAGTTGTTTTTCAGGGAAATTGGAAAGAAATACACAGATAAATATGGGGATCGCTCTGCCATCATCATGTAGGGGTATGATGTTGATAAAAAGGATGTGGATCGTGAAGCGGAAAAGTGGAAGAATTGAATACTATGAGAAGAAAGTTGACTTCTTGTCCTGGACAAAATTTAATCTTTCTGAACTCATCCATGCACCTTTCCATAATCCAACCAATTATACCATCTAGTCCTTTAAAAAATTACTTGACACTAAAGCGAAAAATAACTTTGAAGGTTTAAAGACTACTTCGTAGTTTAGTAAGAAGGCCAAGGGTGTCATTGATCCTCGCATAAACAAAACCATGGCGAATTTCATGTGGCCACCCACAAAGCAATCTAAAAGGATTCCTCTTCCCAAATGATTACCTGAAGGTACTTTGGATACAATATAATTTTTGGTTTATGATGAAGCTACTTCAAATGTAGTGATCAAGCTGAAGAAAAACCAGTTTCGTATTGTTGATCCCAAAGATTTGTTAAAGTTTGGAGAACGTAATATCTGCACCATATCAAACTTTCAGATTACTGTAGAGAATGAATTGTTTGAAGTTGCCACAAAAGCTTTCACATGTATGGTAGCTACAATTATTGACAATAAGCTGTGGGCAAGGGCATTTAACCAAGTAGACGTGCATCTCGTAGAGAAACCTTGAAGAGATCAGAAAGCATTAAACCAAGGGGGAAATTGTTAGTCTATATTTAGTGGTTTATGCTTTGTTTTTTAATGTATTATGTTGTTCTCGGTGGGCTTAGTGTGTTTTCGGTGGGCCTTTTATGTTTGGGCTTTAGGTTATCGGTTTAGTATGTGTATATATATATATATATATATATATATATATATATATATATATATATATATATAGTCTATGTATAGTCTTTCAAGGCTAATGCATTTTTTGGTGAACACAAGTTATTCACGACTAGAGAGTGATTGAATGTACTTGAAAATTACATAATAGAACTGCATGCATTCATTTGAAACGTGTTCTTGATATATTTTATTGATTGTTTCGTATCATTATTTGATTAAGATTCCGCATTAAATCAAACAATTGCATTGATACTTTAATAGATCCGAGTTCAGGGGCTTACATCACATCAGATTCTTCTTACAAGAAGTTTGACAATAACTTCAATTCCTTTGATGAAATTAATAACTTTCGAGGCTATTCCAGATTTTAGCCTAAGGAAGAAGGTCAATGTGAACCTTGTGTTGTCATAAAGAATGTACTTTTTGTGATGAAGACTTTCTACAGTGGACGGTCCACAAAGATCAGCACACAGAAGTTCTAATGCTTATGAAATTGACTTTTCAATGATAATGGGATGACCATTCTTAGATTGCTTCCCATATTCACATGTAGCACAGAGAAGATAGTTTCGAACTTGAGGAGTGGCATACCTCGGGCCATTTCACTGGAATCAAGATCATTCGTATATCATAAGTTTAGATGAGCAAGCCTCCGATGCCATAACCAACTAACGCCAGGAATGGCCTTTGAGAGAAGACAAAGTTGAGGCTTTCCAATGATCATGTTGATGTCTAATGGAGACATATTTTTGTTGCGATTCGTTTTGATTAGACATTCCTTCTGGTCTTCTGTTATAATGTAGCTATGGTTTTTGTAGAACTCACTCTTCAGTTTGCATCATTAAGTTGAGCCAAACTAATCAGGTTGTGTTTTAGGTCAGCTACATATGCAACATTGGAGATAGATAAAAATTTTTTGGTGAGGATGCCATAACGTTGGATCTGTTAATCATAACTGTTTCCATACGTCATGTAACCAGCATTTGGAGCGAGTTGGAGATCACACATCAATTCTTTCTGCCCCGTCTATGCTTGGAACAAGCACTGTCAATATACCATATTGTTTCTGATGGATTTTGGTCATAAGACATCCTATGTGCTCATACAAACCCTAATGCTTGGATCTAGGTTTCTCTATTGCACATGCTTTGAATCCAAGACTATAAAACCTAATTCTAGCATATGGAAATCGATATTAACATATAATTAGGTTTAAGATATTACCTTGATTGTTATGTAGCAATAACAATCCCAATTCCTCCTTGAATTGACTTTGGAAGGCTTAGAGTGACAAGTGTCACTCCTCTAATGGCTTACAAACACCAAGAGCAAATGGAGAAGGTATAAAGAGAAAGGGGAGGTATAAGAATTCGTCTCTAGGACCTCTTGGGAAGGCATGGCCGAATTCATGAGCCTTGGGGTCTTTATATAGGTGTAGAGATTAGGGTTTTAGTCCTTATCCTTATCTAGTTGCTTGCCCACCAAGTAACCATAAGATAAGCCTTGAAAACCCTTATCCTAGTCGAATTCTAAGGCTTTATCACCTTAAATTCGTCCAACCTATTAATAAGATAATCCTTACCTTATTTTGTAACTATCACATAATTACAATTCAACCCCTCTAGTTTAATTAATTACACTTGATCACAAAATTAATTCTTAATTAATTATTAAGCAATATTTATTAAACAAATATGATTTCTCCTTTAATATATTATTCTTATAACATATTAATAAATCATAATAACCTCTCTCTTTATTTATTTCTCCAATCAAGTTGCTTTGGTGAAGGCAACCCAAAAGGACCATGCACAATCGGGTCAAGTACATACCAAAATAGTTATGGACTTAGACACTAATCCAACAGTCTCCCACTTGGATAAGTCTAATAACTATTATGCGTATGACTTCAGATCCTGATCTGCAATTGTAGCTTTCCAAAGCCGCTGTCTACTCTGATCCTATCAGATGCACGTGTCCTTAGATAAGGGATCATATATTCCTCCATTCTAGATATCGTATGAGATATGATTTCAAATCATTCTCTTTGTACTATATCTCGATTCCCGATTTATGATGACTGACTAATTGAACAAATCAAATTAGCCCTAGCCCAGCCGAGCATTTACGTTTGTCATCACTAAATCATCGAGGGGCCCAAAGATATCGCTTTTATCCTACTTTGAATAAAAGTAACGGATAAACTTTGATACAATGCTTGCTTGCACTCACCCACCGAATTACACACAACAATATGTTTTATAACACCAAGTTACTAGTGCATTTACATATTATCAATGTGCAACCGATTTGCAAGATACAACTCATACATCTCGGTTTCAAGAATATAAGATGTTATCGTCTCACCAATCACTCGTGATACAATTCATGGAGTGATCCAAGTGAGCGTTAGTTTAATCCAATGCTCAAATCACATTCATAAGCACTCATGAACGTTGCAACAAACATTTGCTTATGTCTAATGCTCTTTAGACAATCCACACACCAATTCACGACAGTCTTCATTCATATCTACTTCCAACATATGAACGACTGTGGCCCGTTTGAATAATTCGATTATTCTTAATAAACTCAATTATTCTAGAAGTCAAAACATGCAAATGTGAAACACAAGAATAATACTAATCCCATATGGCCTCAAACCTTTGAGTATAAATAAAACGCCTTTTATTTATCATCATATTGATTACTCATTAGTTGTCGTTTCGGGTAATCAAATTCTTACTTGAATCACAACACTTGTCCCATGCTCCTAGCATGCACACAATGTTTACCTATGGTTCTTACTTTGTGAAATAGATCACATTGAACACATTTCCAATCATTCTCATTTCACAACTCCAAATCCTTTTTCCATAAGTTAAAGAATATCAAATTCTTGCTACTTATAGAATATGCTAGATTCTAACATTCTATGCAACTATCCTTTCGTAATGTCACTGCACCAAAGTCACAAAGACTATTGCCAATGATATTACAAAGTCCTCTATCGGAGATTGTTACAAGACAATTCCTTAGATATGATGTCTCTCACTCAAAGTACATTCCTTTGAACATCCTTTTGCATAGAGGTTTCTAATCTAGACATAAGTTTTTCAATATTCAATTTCCAATATGGACATGCTTCCATGTTTTCCATATGACAAATCATTCTTAATAGAATCTTATCTATTCATAATAATGTCGATATTGTCCATCCAATATGGAAACGTTTCCATATTTTCCAATACTATACTTCCAACTACTCACAAGCGACCAATCCTCATCGAACTTTGGATTGTCCATTGATGGTTGTTTAATTATTTTAGTCAAAACCAATTCTAGTCCCTTTTCCCTCTAAATACGCTCGACATTTGGAAAATTTTAGAATGGTCAAATATCAAAGCATTTGCAATCGATCCTATACCCGAAGCGTATGGGACACGACGCATAATGTTTTATTTGCTATGTTCTCAAAATTCGAATTGTGAAGAGGAATGCCGTAATCATAATCGGAATTTTAAGAAGACACTATGTATCCTTGACTAAATTTATTAACATTTCTCAACCTAAACCTTTAGATTTGAAATGAAGCATAATATTCTCTCCCTTAATTATAGCAAAACAACTTTACAACCCTTACGACTTTGCAAGGTATAACTCTTGTTTTCTATAATTAATATTGCCAACTTGCAATATGTGCCTTAATAATCATACAATCATAACATTTATGCTCCCACTATCATGATGATTATTATAAAACATAACACTTATGCTCCCACTAGCTTCGACATGTATTCATAAACATCTTAACTTTCAGAAGAACAATGCTTATTGAATTTCTTAAGTTCATGTTTCTAATACTTAGTGCTTTGATAATCTTTTATCAAGGCTTCTTGAACTTATACACCTTTGCCTTCGATAGTTCATATGTGTGTCTAAACACTTAAGACTAATTGCCAAACCTCACAATTCAAATTATGGAAAGGGACACCGTAACCATAATCGAATTCTAGAATGCAATTTTACAATCACTATCTTTTTAAAATCTCTCTTAGTGAAATCATTTCCTCACAATCATTTTCATGAAGGAGGAAATCATATGACACTTAGATTTAAACGGTGTACGTGTTCCTATCCATGTGAATTTGTTAAAACTAAAGTTTACGACAAATTCAAACTCATATGGACCGAACTTTCTTAATCTTGATTTCTTGCCTTATGGTAGCACAGCTGCCCACCATGTCTTCCAAGTAGTTAAGCAGCTCACCCTTTCCTATCAATGTACCTTTCATTGATTAAGGTGCTTTGCCTTCTATGCGTTCAAAATGAGAACTCATAGAACTCTCATGCATAATTAACTCGATTGGATTGGCACAGAACCAAAATAATGTCATCACGATAGGTTGTAAACCTCAACTCGTGTGCTAGTGATGATCGATAAGGTTTATTTGATTTGTTCTTGAAACCTTTCAAGACCATTAAGACTCCTACTGACTCCTTGACATATAAGATTCTCTTGTCAATAACCATTTCTTGACAAACAAATATTCAAGAGTTAGTGTAGATTTTATCAAAACACTTCATAAATTGGTCCTAATTGGTCTTTGTCTAATCCAAGACATCACAACTTACCACAATTTAATGAATGTTATAAACCTTCTTAATACTTGTTCACTCAATGTCACAGTCTTAACTTTAAGTCTTGTTTTGGAACGAAGTATGATTGACTTTTTGATTTAACCATTTCTTCAATTCTTGATTCCTCTTCTTAAACATACAATTGTACTTAGAGGATCAATTGAAATATGGTTCTTAATCATTAAGACCTATCATAAAGCATAAAAGGTACTCTCCCATCTTCTTAGAATGGAGAAACTTTTATCTTTCTGCCTACTTGATTCTTATTATTCGTTCTGCTATTGATCTAAACCCTTTTTAATCAATTCTGAATTACACTTAATCTTATAGGTATAATCATAGTTACTAATCCTTTAGTAAATCATGACGAATATCTTGGTTACTCTTATGGTGGACTTGATCAACACATAACTTTGTGTACTCGATCTCCTAGTACTTCACTTGACACTTTGTCAACGAATTAGTCTAATTTCCAAATATGAAATTTCTCATTCATTGTGCATCCACGTTGCATGATTCCAAGTTTCTGTCCAATTGAAACTTGGGCGATGAGAAACTCTTCCTATTTGGTAAATTCTCGACTTTTCCATAAACACCATAAATAAGAATCATATCTATTTGTTGTAGAAATATGCAAATACCAATTTTCATAACGATTTCATTGCAAGGAAATAAACAAATAAATAAATAAGTCAAACAAAAATTTATTTTATTTATAAAAGAAGCGGAAAACATTTGTCCTTACAATGCAAAATCCATTGAAAACTATGTATTTCAAAAGAAAATTTTCTAACAACTCTATCATAACTATCTAAGCTCAAAATCTAATCTTCAAGTCCATGCGATCAAAATCCATTCCTTGTGATTAGATTCATCTTGCTGTTTCACCAAGCTTCCTTTCTTTTCACCGATCCTGTAAAACATTCAAATGCAATCTTATTACATTATGTATTAAGAATTAATGAATAGGAACTTAATGGAGTTAGATAGTGGATTTTACCTGAAGCGCAGCCATACTCTTTGACTCTCCCATCTTCTGGACTTTTTAGGCTCTTTGGGCAGACTTGTATCCAACGCCCTTTCTTTTGGTAGTAAACGCAGGTCGGTTCTCCTAGAACGTCCTCGGAAGCATGGTCAGTTGACTTTTCCAACAAATACGCTCCATTGCTTCGCCAAATCATTTCTGATTCAGCAACAATGAGCATGTAAGTTAGGTCAATGAGGTTATCGTCATGATCCATCGTATAATACTTTTTTTTGAACTCATTATATGATTTAGGAAGTGACTGCAAAACCCAATTTACAGCCAACTCATCTGGGAATGACACACCCAACATTATCAACCTATTAATGTGTGATTTCATTCCTGGAACATGGGCACACACGGGTTTACCATCTTTATGTTTCATTTCCAATAGGGCCTTAGTGATTTTGAACCTTTCAATTCTTCGATCTTGTGGGTTGGGGAGAACAATAGGAGGAGGAGGAGAAAGTGAAGCATGATTTCTCATTCCTCGATTGAATCGTGGAATACCATCTTCATGTGGAATGTTTGTTCCACGGTATTTGGGAAGACGATAGTTGTCGAACTTTGACATCTACAAAACGGGAGAAAACAAATTCAAGTTAGTTGATTGATTGAGTCCTTGGTAAATCACCCAAATGAGATACTAAGGTTAGGACCCAACACAATATTCTACAACTCGGGAGAGGGATGTTGTAACCCTAATTGAAGAATATTTGAAGGTAAGTGAATGACGATTCACTAATTTCCACCATGAAAAATGAAAAAGAAATTTAAGTTTTAAATCTATGAAAACTCCTAGATCCTTTGAGATTCATTGAACTTTCAATGGCATGTTTAAATCTCGATATGCCCCTCTTGTTTGTGACTGGGATGCCGTGGATCACAAAGCGGGTGTGAATAACCATGCAAACTTACATGGTGCCCTCACATGTTACAGTCACCTATTCGATGTGCCGGTAAACCACACACGCTCCACTGAACTATGACAAACATTGAGTCACCCTTTGCTACCTTTTCTTAAAACCATTTAGAGTGTCGGTTAACCACACACGCTCCACTAACGTCTTCGTAAGGGCACAAAGTGTAATTTCATGGAATTGCATCAATTCACTTTTGCCTAAGTAACTAAGATTGGGAATTTTATGAAAACATTTAGTTACTTTAATAATTCATTATACTTAAAATGGAAGGTTTCGTCCTATCCTACCCGTTCGGATAACGACCCTTCACTAGTCAAGAGTGCGGTGGGTAAGAGTGGATATCCATTCAATCGCCATTTTATAGGCAATTTCCTTAAACACCCCTTATAGACCAGCTTCGTGAATGAGGCCTACTAACGGTAAGACTGACTTTTACTCATACATATATAATGTTAGACTTTTAATGTTATATATAGTATAGGGTGTATTTTATACTTTCAAAATACTAGGTGGTCTAATTTAACAATTATACCTTTAATTCAATTAAATTGTAAACCTAAACTTTTATGGATTTATTAAACTTCTTTTAATTATACACCTTAATTAATTAATAAAACCATAAGGGTGTGATTTGAACTTTTTCAAAACTATACTAGAGTTTTAGAATTTAACATTCCTAATTAAACTTTTAATCAACTTTTAAATTCCAAAACTTGAGGGCAAGTTTTGAAACATTTCAACACATTAGGGTTTAGAATTTAAATATACATCAAAATTAAACCATTTAATCAAAATTTAAATTCCAAAACTTGAGGGCAAGTTTTGAAACATTTCAACACATTAGGGTTTAGAATTTAAATATACATCAAAATTAAACCATTTAATCAAAATTTAAATTCCAAAACTTGAGGGCAAGTTTTGCAACCTTTTTCAAAACATTAGGGTTTTAACTATTTAAATTTCAAAACAACAAAACCTTTGGGTTCAAATTCAAACTATAAAACCTAAAGGGAGAATATGAAACTTTTCATAACAACAAGAATCAAATAACAAATAATCTAACTTAACAATTAATCACATAATTATCCATATTTGATTTATTTAATGATTTCTTGCAAAACAATTTATCAATTTAGTCAAAATAATTAATCAATTATCACATAAGGAAATAAATATTTTATTAATTGATAAATATATTTAATTAGATCAATAATATAGTCAAATATATTATAAAATCGGATTTATATTGATCTAACATGATAAGGCAACCATCCCAAAGCAAAAACAGCAAGAAATCCCGGATATACCTCTGTCTGACGCTCGAACTCGCCGAGTACCACACTGTACTCGCCGAGTTGAGGCATACTCGCCGAGTACACTGTGGTACTCGCCGAGTTCAGGAGGCAGAACCACAAAAATCGAATTTTTTAAACATACAAGGCATCAATACAATAGAAACCAATCATGGCTCTGATACCACTGATGGGTTTTGGTCATAAGACATCCTATGTGCTCATACAAACCCTAATGCTTGGATCTAGGTTTCTCTGTTGCACATGCTTTGAATCCAAGACTATAAAACCTAATTCTAGCATATGGAAATCGATATTAACATATAATTAGGTTTAAGATATTACCTTGATTGTTATGTAGCAATAACAATCCCAATTCCTCCTTGAATTGACTTTGGAAGGCTTAGAGTCACAAGTGTCACTCCTCTAATGGCTTACAAACACCAAGAGAAAATGGAGAAGGTATAAAGAGAGAGGGGAGGTATAAGAATTCGTCTCTAGGACCTCTTGGGAAGGCATGGCCGAATTCATGAGCCTTGGGGTCTTTATATAGGTGTAGAGATTAGGGTTTTAGTCCTTATCCTTATCTAGTTGCTTGCCCACCAAGTAACCATAAGATAAGCCTTGAAAACCCTTATCCTAGTTGAATTCTAAGGCCTTATCACCTTAAATTCGTCCAACCTATTAATAAGATAATCCTTACCTTATTTTGTAACTATCACATAATTACAATTCAGCCCCTCTAGTTTAATTAATTACACTTGATCACAAAATTAATTCTTAATTAATTATTAAGCAATATTAATTAAACAAATATGATTTCTCCTTTAATATATTATTCTTATAACATATTAATAAATCATAATAACCTCTCTCTTTATTTATTTCTCCAATCAAGTTGCTTTGGTGAAGGCAACCCAAAAGGACCATGCACAATCGGGTCAAGTACATACCAAAATAGTTATGGACTTAGACACTAATCCAACAGTTTCTTGTTCTGAAACATAGATTGCCTACAAAATAAGTGAATTTGGAGTTTTTAGGCTCCGAGTTAGGTTTGGGGACTATGGAACGGGCTTTGGACTTAGACTGTGACTTTTGAACAACTTGTGTCTCGGAGGGTTTGTTACGAGAAACTTTAGGAAAGAAGAAAAATGTCAAGGTTTTTGATTAATCCAAAAATCATATTCAACCAAAGGTTGTTTGGACATTACTTTTCTTAGACCAACAATTTGCTAAGATGTAGGATCCATTGTGTTGACAAAAGTTACAGACGCATTTTCAACCTTTTTACTTTCCACTCAAATTTTTGTTTTGAATCTTTTGAGGATTTTTTAGCAATATTGTTCTTACTAACTTGTTCTTTTCTTGCTACTTTTGATGGTACATTTGGTTTCAGAAATTGTTGTGGTTTGAGAATAGTATCATCAGATTTAGCAATAAATACAGAAGAAACTGTCCAAGGAGAGACAATTTTCAAAGAATGAGCTTCAATATTAACCTTTTTCGGATTAGAATTGACAAACCTGTTTTGAGCGATCGAACTAGGAAGATTTGATGGCCTTTTAAGAATCTTAATAGGTGCAAAGGTATTTTTTTCCTAGTGGTTGGGCTAAATGTTCGATACATTTTCTTTTTGGATCTCTCAATAAATCTAGAATCTTGTATTGACATAATTTCTTTCTTAGGGTAATTTTAGGCTTCAATATTAGGGTTAACAACATCATTCTTATTTAACCAAGGTTTCTTTCGAGAGTCAATGATGACTTGGAAGTTTGTCCAGATGACGGATTGTCAAGCTTAGGCTTAATTGGCACTAGATTTGTTTTCGAGATCACTTCAAAGTTAGAGATACACGAGTCAGATGAATCATCACATACTATTTCTTCATCAACATCACTATCTAATGATGCCCAAACAAAATCTGTTTTATCAGACTTATGTTTATTTTTCTCGGGATTAATTTCCTCAACAACACAATTGTTCGGAGGACGGAAGTTTGGAATTTGAACTCTAATACAAATGCTCTTTGGGAATGAATCCAAAGAGTGATTTAGTTCCAAGGGTATTAGAGGCGGAAGAGGTATGGAGTCAGGACATTTGAAAACTATAGGTTGGAACTCAAGAATCAGATATTAGAACTGGTACGAAGTCTTAGGAATTTGTGGCAATGGTGAGATAGGGGTATCTGAATGTTTGCGGTGGAACGTCTTCCATAAAAGTTGGATTTCGCAACCCCTTCAACGAACGAGCAATGGGTTTCAGAAACTCACTTCCGAGGCCTGGTGCTTTGGAGCATGGATGACAAAAATTATGAGTCATCCATTCATATTTTTCGAGAATTTCAACTGAATGATGTAAAGCATAAATTTTGGCATTTATACGTTTGTTCTCAAAAACTAAAACATTTCTTTCACAAAAGGTGATTTCACATTTCTCTTTTAAAATGATAGATTCATCTTGAGATATTACAAGCTCTCTTTCTAGTGATTCTATCTTAAGATTTCTATCTTCAAAGCGTAATCTAAGGTGAGTCAGTTCACTTTCCAACTTCTCACATACTTCTATGATAGACTCATAGGCTTTATGGATGATGGTCATATCTGATAGGATATGAGTTAGATATGGTTCACAATGAGATAAATCAAAATTATTTTTAGTAATCATAGATTTTACCTCATGAACGATGCTTCTTCCTGGTGGATCATTGGTTTACATGTAGCAAAATTTTGGCTCAGCATCTTTATCGCCTTCTTCTGAACCTAATGACTAATAGTATTCATCATATATAATTGACTGTCTTGCCATAAGACACATATTCCTTCTGATACTCACATCATCCTCGTCTCCAGAAGACGAGTACCCCTCAACATCTCTTCACATAGTAGTAATAAAATCTTTCTCACTTGTTGTCATTTCTTGAGCTCTACGAACATAGTATACAGAATCCTTAACCTTCGGTTTCTGAGTGGTTTCAACCAAGCAATCTTTGGCAAAATTATTACTATGTCCACACTTATAAAAAAACTATCTTGGGTTTATCTGACTTCGGATTTTCATGGGATTCCGAGGGGTGACATGATGAGCATATGTTAGGTTTGTAAGCAACTTGGTTCTCTAAAGGTTTAGGAAATGGTTGATGATTATTTTAATAAGAGGTTTGGAATCGGTTTTGATACGGTTGGTGACTGGAATTCCATGGACTCTTGTATTTCATGGACAATAGTGCAAACTCCTGTTGGAAGCGAAGTTCGGACTCAGCTGGATCGAGATCAAGATTTCTTGAATGGTTCGCAACAGGAGGAGTCGGTGGAGTTAGCAAGGTAGGTTGAACGGACGAAACAGGTAGGATAGCTCCGAAGGGATTTGAAATGGATGGGTTCGGAATAAGTGGATCAACACAACTAACCAAGGCAATAGGACCTCCAGAAATTTCTCTTAACGTTTGTGGAACATTATATTTGTGGCCTTGTAGTTCATCAAAGAGTTCATAAAGCTTCAGCTTCTTCAGAGATCCATTACTTTGAAGACATGACTTGAGGTTCCCCCATCCTTTTCTGAGGCTATTGATAAACTTCAGATCATAGTCAAGAGGATTTTTGATTATACCAAGTATAGTCATGATGTTTACAACAATTCGATACCTATTTGAAGTCGAGGCTACAGATTCACCTAGAGTAGGGGTGACCGTATCAAAATCATTGAAAACCATAGTCAGACGTTTATCTTTCTTATTCCTGGACCCTTCAAACAGATACCGAAGAGTGTCCCAAATCCCTTTTGCAGATTTACACAACTTAATGTGCTCAAAGAGATATAGAGGAACACCAAACACCATCTCGGAAAATACAATCTGGTATGCATTCAAAATCTCGATCTCCGAAGCAGTGAGAAGTGTTGGACATTGATCTTCTTGGCCCATGAGAGTTACAACAACATCTCTTACAGTTTCTCTGACTAAAACATGTGGACCTTCTTTCACAGACCTCCATATTTCTTCACCTTTTTCTTTGCCAAGTAAAAATCTCTCCATTGATCATACTCTTCAACAACTAGCAATGGGGCACCAGAAGGGCAACCCACGTTATTTTCTATGTACATTGAATAGATTTGTTGAGTTTGATTAGGAGTAGCCATTGAAGTTAAGATATTAGAGCGAAAGCGATATATAGCAGATCTTTTATTCTGAACACATAATGATTGAGATACCAAGGTAATCTCAAATCAACTATAATATGTTCTTATGGATTTAAAGGACAACCTCTGATACCAATTATGAGAACGAGAATCTATGCGCGGACAAGGTTTGAAAACTCAAACCCTAAATTAACCTTGAAGATCAATGTATGCTTCTAATTAGTTGGTCCAGTCAAGTCTGGTCAACTAGTCGAGACATGAAGATTATATTCAACAAAGTATTCAAGTAATAAAATGAAGTAAGAGTAAGTATTATCAAAATAAAGACAATTTGCAAGAAGTAGAATGTAAGTGAAAGAAATTGACTTACAAGAGAGTTTTAAATGATATGAAGAGAATATTGATTACTTCTATTCTTGGTGTATTTCCATGAAAACATCTACTCTATAAATAGTAAAGGAGGGACATTGTACAAACTGAAATACATTCTAAGTACTAGTTAATACAAAGAGTTTGACAAATCTGACACTTAAAAAATTTGTTAAAATAGTCCTAAGAACTGTTACACCAATTAAAGAAAAAAGCATTAAATGCTTGTGTAGACTCTAACTTCAGATTCTCTTCTTCTCGGATCAAAAGGAACTTCGGAAAATCTTCACATCTCGAAATTGAGTGACTTCGGATTTGCTTTGGTTTGGATTGCTAGAGGTTCACTTATAATGCATTAACATTGGATGTTATGCATAACGAATTATTCCTTCGTACTGAAATGGAAGGAAAAAAAATCATTTAGTTGGAAAAAAGTATTAGCTCACAAAAAACATGGAGGTTTAGGTGGTATTAGTCTTTTTGATTTGAATATTTCTCCTTTGTTTAAGTGGGTTTGATGGTTTTTTACTAATCCTTTTTCTCGTTCGGTAAGAGTTCTCAAAGCTATCCACGGTGATAAGGCCTTTATTGGTCGCCTTTTACCCTCAGGGAGGAGTTCTATTTAGATTAATATGTTGAGAGTCATATACCAGTTAAGAGATAAGGGCTTTGATTTGTTATAGTTTTGTAACAAGAAGCTTGGAAATGGATCCTTAACCTCTTTCTGGGTCGATATATAGATATGAGTGTCTTCTTTAAAAGGTCAATTGCCAAGAATTTTTAATCTAGACTTGGATAAGCAGGTGACAGTTCAAGTTAAAAAAGAGCAAGGGTCTTTTCTTGATTCTTTTTGCAGACCTCTTAGGGGAGCCGAGAGCCTCCAATGGGAGGGATTTTTAGAGTTGCTTTGTTTAGTTTCCTTGTTGTCTGCTTGTGATAGGTGGGTCTGGTCTTTATTAGGAGTGGGGGAGTTTTCTGTGGCGTCGGCAAGGTCCTACAATGATGAGAAGTCTCTCCTGACTTCTATGTCCTCGACTATGTGGTGTAACTTGGTTCTTATCAAGGTTGATGTGTTTGTGTGGAGTGTATCTCTGGATAGGTTTCCTACTCGGTGAAACCTTGATTTTAGGGGTTTGAATGTCCCTTCCCTATAGTGCCCTCTATATGATACGGAGATTGAAAACAACAACCATCTGGATAGGTTTCCTACAGTTATTTAGACGGTGGAGCCTTGATGATCATCTTATTTCTTCTTGTGAAGATTGGTTGCTTTGGTTTTCCTTTCTTCGTTGCTCTGGAATGGTGAAAATTTGGTTGGAAGATGCTTTCTTTTCTCTTTGATGGCACATAGGAACTTCAAAATGCTCAGGTTTTTTCTTATTTTAATCTTGTGGCGGCAGATTAGAATTTCAATAATTTGTTGCTCAGACATTCTTTTGGTGTAATTCTATGGGTTAGGTGGCTTCAAAACCACACATTAGCTATTACTATATGTTTGTTTGTGTTGGCTAGTCTTTTTTATTCGTTCTTATAATAAAATTTCATCCTTCTCAAAAATGAGATCTTTTTGTTATATATTTGGAGGTTTAAAAGATAAAACCTAGCAAACTTATTTGAAATTAATTTCATTATTTTTAACATCTATTTCAATAAAAAAATGAAAATTTAAAGTCACCAGTCTATTGGTAGGTTCCAGCAATATTATTAATAAATATAAAGTTTAACATTTTTATCACATTATTGCAATTTGTAAAATTTAAAAGCATAACTATATTATTATAAAAATATGACAAATATTGTTCGTTTTAGATAATATTATTTTAGAATATTTCATGGTTATTTTTATTATATTTTTTATGTCAAAAATAGAGATATGAATGTTAAATTATTTTTTGAATTTATGTGAAATTTGAAATATTTTTTTTTAAATATTTTACCTCTCAAAATATGCGGCTAAAAACACCACTTCATATATAACAAAATAGTCTCATCTATCTGAATCCTTTCCTTAGTAGTTAGTATACGTGAGAAATTAGGGAAAAAAAAAAGTTGAACCAATAAGATTACATTAATTACCACCAGAATGATAATTCAGACATCCTTTTCAACAATAATTGGATTAGACTCCTAATCTTAGTCACCTCACTACTTGCAATCAGTCCCATACAATAGTATACCTAAAAAATATTATATTTTAAATATCTTCATTAATATTACAAACATATAGTTTTATGTATTTGTGCTTTGAACTTTAGAGAACGTCGGCATACGCCCATCAATATCGACTTCCGTCGTTTGTGCGAGTTTCACGACTCGTTGCTTTGACTGAAAAAGTTAAAAAGTCAAAACTCATAACTTAGCTTTTCATCCCATCATTGTTTCGTAATCCTTTTCAATTTTTGTGAATGGGGTATGGTAGATTTTATTAAACGCATATATAATTGTATTAGGTTATAGTTCATGGTTGTAACAATAATTAAAATTTTATAGTAAATTCATAATTATTAATCAATTATTTTCAATAAATTATTAATTAAATAAGATTTTTGAGGATTTTTAATATAGAAATATAGTTAATTATTGGCAACCATAACTAAAATTTATTCAATATGAATTTAAATGTAACATAAAACCCAGAGATCAAATAAATAGTTGTTTAACTTATTATTAACATCAATACTTTTTAAAAAATAAAAAATAAAGAGAAAATGACAAATGTCATTTTTGTAGAGTATATAAAAAACATAAATTATGAGAAAATAAAAAGTGACACTAATAACTATTCATTTATTATTATAGGAAGATTTATCTTAAAAAGAAAAAAAATTGCAATGACCAATTAGAAACTAAAAAAGATTTATCATTTCGATTTACCATTGTGGAAGTTCACTTATGAGATTTACCACCGGTAAAAGTGCTACATAGGCTTTTAACACTTGCAAAACCCTCCCACACCGTTTAGTCATATAAATTAACTCCAAAAACACAAAACAAACACTTTGCAACTTAAAATATAGGTTTTTTACAATAAAGCCTTATCATTTTACAGGAATTTTTAATAATTTTTTTTGATAAGAAAAATGTAATGATTATTTAACGTTTTGAATAGAAATGTCTAAGAAACCGGCTAATTTATTGTAACACTCGGTTTTAGATTTGTTTCATTGATCGGTGTTGCGGCCCAATCATCAGTTGTCATGAGGCTTAGGGTCTTGGGAAAGGAAGGATTTGGTCAAATTCGGATGTGGGTATCATAATATAAGTGATCCAAGTGTATGATTGTATCTTCTGAGACCAAGGGTATAATCGTAATTGGATATCTCAATCTTTTATGGTTTTTGGGTTTTGTTCGGGAGGTTTTAAGGTTTGGGTGTGTTGTTAGGAGCGTAGGGCTTCTTGCCACCTTTTCGTGGATGTAAGGTTCGTTGGAAACAGACCTAGGATGAGGGAGTTATGGCATTTTGAAGTTATTGACAGTTTTGGCCCCTAATGTAAACATTTGGCAAATTAGTCCCATGTATGCAAAGTGGCATGCACGTGAGTACCCCCATCGTAGCTATGGAAAATGGATGTGGTCGGTCTTTGAGTATGCTCAGCGTACCAAGGGGTATGTGGGGCGTACTCCCTTCGACCATGAAACCCTAAATTAAGACCTTTGACCATATTTAAACCTCATTTCTTTCATGAGCCTCATCTTGTATCCATCCCTCAGCCTCCTAAACGCTAGAAGATGACCTTTAACCATATCTTGGAGCATTTAAGTCATTGTGAAGGATTTTTGAGCATTTTTGAGCATTTTTGTATACTTTGAAGAGCTTGAAGCTTGTTGAAGAATCACAACCAGGACAGGAGCTTGTAGATCCAAAGGTTTTCCATGTTTTGCAGTCGATTGGAGGTAAAAAGCTTTGATCTTGTATTCTCATTTCATACATCTACTTTGAGTTGGTTTTTGGCCATTTTAGTCCCTTTTCATGGTCTTGGTGAGCTAAGGTTGTTTTAGGAGCTCAATCTAGTAGATCTAGACATTGTAAGGGTCCCTCATTCATAAAGGTGCAAGGTTTGTGGAGTTTTTGAGTGCATGCATGAATTAAAGACCATCCTTTAAGCTCTTTTGAGCTCTAGAGTCCCATTAAGCCATGCAAACTAGTACAGTTGCCAACTTTACTTGAAAAGTCATCCACAGGAATCAGACAGGAGAGTTTGAACAAGGGCTGAAGTGATTAAGTGCTTATTGGAGAAGTTTGGAGTCCAGAGGAGTACGTTAGGCATACCCACCTGGTATGCTGCACATACTGACCCCAAAGGGTATAGGCTTTGCGTACCACATAAGTATGCAGGGCATACTCGGGCTGTTGGACTCATCTTGTTTTGTTGACTTTTTGGGCTATGGACCTTGGACTAGGAGTTGACTAGGGTTGACCATTCAGTATTTCAAGCCTTTTTGGATATTAGGCCTTCTTAGGATAGGTCTATGATGGATTTGGGCCTATTTGGGGTAGTTGGGCCTTATTGGGCCTTGTGGTGCCATTTCCGGTTTAGACTATCTTGTGGGCTTGTGTTGCATGGGGTTTTGTTGGGCTAGCTATGATTATGTGTTTTCGTTCTAAAAAAAGTAAATGGGCTTTAGGAAAGGCCCATGTAAGGGTTTGGGCCCAATTTGGAAAATTGCGCCATTAGTGGGCTTTTATGGATCTTATGGTTTTGGGCTTGTTTGGTGTCAGACTTGGGCCTTAGTTAAGAGTCTTGTTGGGCCAGGGGAAAAATGGTTAATTTTCCCCAAGATTTGATAATGGATCATGCTTTAAAACTCAATTGCTAATTGGGTGATAGTTTAGTATTGATAGCTTGGGAAGTCTTCAGGACAGTAGTTAATGATTTCTTTCAGTGAGCTTCTGCATTCGAGGTGAGTCTCCCTTCGTAGAATCCATGGGTCGAAGGCACCAAGGTCGGCCCACTAGCATTGATATAGCTTAATGATTTTCTTTGTGATAATTATTAAGGTAGTATGTATTGTTTGATGTTTATGTGTGATATGCATGATTTTATATGGTAGTGGTAGGAGTGGGATAGACCCCGTAATCGGTTGGAATAAGACCGAATGGTAGGTCGGGCCCCCAGATATGTCTGACAAGGGTAGGTCGGGCACCCGGATATGCCTGACAAGGGTAGGTCGAGCACCCAGATATGCTCAGCATGGTAGGTCGGGCCGCCCGATATGCCTGACAGTATGTTTGCGTTATATATGGTATTTGGGGAACTCACTAAGCTTCATGCTTATAGTTTGTGGTTTTGGTTTCAGGTAGTTCCAGTTCGACAGTGAAGGGCCTAGCTTGATCACAGCGCATGCACCTGTTTTTTCTGCAATATGTGATTTTCGGATCCAACTCTCATAATTGTGTTAATTAGAAATGTTTTTAAATGTTTGGATCGACTTACATCTATGTTTTGACTATACTAAAAATGAAACTTTTATCCTTGATTTTTGGGATGTTACAAGTTGGTATCAGAGCCTTGGTTTAAGGGATTCGGGCATACTCTAGGGTGCGCCCGAACTTAAACTGAGGGTCGATAATTTTTTTTAAGTAAGTGGTTCCCAGAATACTAATACATGTTTATTATGATATATGCTATGATTATGAGAACTACATGCAGATTAGGGCTAAGGATCTGCTCGGTATTATTTGATAGGAGGGACGCCTTTTTATGCCTGATTGTTTGAGCTTTAAATGTGTATGCTACCATAGACTTAGGATAAAAATGGTTTGATTAGAGTATGTTTTTTAGTTTTCCATTATCCAAATGCTGCTTGCTTTGTGCTTTTTTAGGACTCTTAGCAATGTGAGTTAACTACTAAGTGAATGTGCTAATTCACATATCGCATATGCTGAATAAAAGCAATGTGCTTTAAATTTGCATACATCTGTTGCATGTGACAATATTCATGAGGTAGCTTATTGACATTAAAAGGAATCCTTCAGTAACTGAGGGTTGGGTGAGGTCAGGAACCTAGGAGAACCTAGGATTTGCTTAAGTGGGTTTAGAAGTGCGTTTTAGTGAGTTTTGGGTGTATTGGTTTGAGGAAGCGACTTAAAGGATTCGGGAGGATTGTTGAGGAAAGTATGGATAGGTGTGGAAGGTAGTATTGGGTACGTACTACTGAAAGCACATGATACATACTCGAATCGGTGAGAGTCTTGGAGAATCGAAGAGGCTTATAGGGGAGGATTCTTGGGGTATGTTTTGATTGTTGGCTTGTTGTATTTCGGTTTGGAGATGAACACTCAGGGAGGTGGTTCTAGTTTTGGTACTGGTTTGGGTTCCGGATCAAGTGCAGGTGCCGAGCCGATTAGCGAGTAGTTTCGGGAGTTCATCTCATCAGAGATTTCTCGCAATATTTCAGAGATATTGGATGAACACATAGACGCATTCCGTGCAGAGGTTATGGTTATCATTGGAGTTTGCACTCTTTCTTTCGGGGAGTTCTGTGCTTGTGGAGCTCATGTGTTCCATGGGGAGGAGGGACCCCACTGTCAGTAGGAGATGGTTAGAGGAAATAGCTAACGCGTTCAGGGAGTGTTTCCGCCCCGAGGGGGCGAAGGTCGGATATGCTTCTTGCCTATTGAAGGAAAGGGCACATGATTGGTGGGAAGAGGTTGGTAGTAAGTTAGGTATTGATGCGGTTGAGGCTATGTCATGAGACGACTTTTCAACCAGGTTCCGAGCAAAGTTTTCACTGGAAAATGAGATATAACTGCTGGCACAAGAGTTCTTGGATCTTTGCTAGACCACTGAGACTGTCGAAGAGATCACTACCAAGTTCAGGGAGAGGGCTTTATTGGTACCATAGTATGCTGCGAATGAGGAAATAAAAAAGGTGAGGTATCATGATATGTTGTGGGATGACATCAGGAAGATCGTGAGAATTTCAAGGTGCGAGACCCTGAGTGATATGGTTTCTAGGGCCCGAGAGCGGGAGATCGATTTGGAGTACCTCAGGAAGAACGAGTTAGATCAGGTGCATATAGTAGAGGGTCCCGGGAAGAGAGCCAAGACTTCTTATCAACGTTTGAGAGGCTAGAAGGGTCGGGGTCAGTGTAGCACGTGCGGGAAACTACACGATGTAATTTGTCATTCCAAGGGTTTGCGCTGCTACAAGTATGGAAAGGTTGTTCACGTCAATAGGGATTGTCCTCATGGGGAAGCCCGTTATGTTTTATCTGCAATCAGGTGGGCCACAAGAAGGCTGACTGTCCAATGTTGATGGGAGGAGCAGTGAGTGCGCCTGCTCCGGCTACTTTGAGGATCATCGATGGACGAGAGGGTAGGGTAGGAGCCCTAATGGAAAGGATTCATGCCTTGCAGTGTCAGTCAGCGGAATTTAGGACTCCAGCAGGCGACATTGTAGGTATGTATCTTTTGCTTTCTTTTTGGTCGTTATCCATTTTTATGTTGTTTGGAATCTTGCATCGGTTTGGGTAAGCATTATCTACGGTTTAATTCTCGGTTTATGTTTTCAAAGAATCGTTATATGCCAATTGCATGTCGTGAATATTTAGTGGGTTAGTAAGGGGGTTGTATGTTGTGTAGCGGGTTTCAATGTGTTCCATTATTATTCTGGTTCTTGTTCAGGATCAGTTCAAGGGTATTGTGTGGAAATTCTTTGGTCAACCTTATCGAGGTAGTCATACGGTATGGTCGGGGTATTGTTGTTTCATCATTTGTTCTGGTATGATCGGTGGTTGCGTATCGGAGGACTTTTGGGTTCAAGCACTACCGTTACTAGGAGAGGAGCGGTAGCAGGAAGATAATGGTATGTGTTGCATGATTTGTTTAGTCATTGGATGTTTCAAGGGAATTGTATTTTTGCATGGGTGGTGTTCGATAAGAGTTAAGTGATCCTGTGAGAATGGAAGTTGGATGAAGATTCGTCACTTAGGGTAAGGGTTATGGCTCCTAGTTACCAGCATGGGAGCTCAAAGATTTGGTATAGTATCATGGAATGTGAATTGGAGTATTAGACTAGTTAAGATTTCGAGAGTACTCTTCAGGATTTCAGAGGTTGGACGATCATAGGATTTGGCTGGTAACGGATCACTAGCATTGGTAAGCGTAGGTTGTAAGTGGATCGATCATTAGAGGGTAAGAAGGATTGGGAATCCTTCAATTCTCGTGTGTTGTAAGAACTTAGTCGAATTAAAGTGGGGGATAATTGTTCAGGTATTCAGGATCAGAAGCAGGTGTGAAACTAGAATGAGTTTCACATCCCCATCAGGGAGGAAGGCAGCCCAAGTGTCTATATGGGTTACAGATTGCGTGAGTTGGGAGTTCGGGGAACTTCCCAACATTTGATTTGCATCTTCTTGGTGTCAGTTAGAAATTAGTGTGGGAAGTGCTGTAAGGCTACGGGTGGCCTGTAGCACTCACTAGTCCCTGTGCAGTGGTGAGATTGTGGCAAATATGCGATTTTCTCAAGAGTTTCTTCAGATGGATTAGGCCAGTGTTGGTCTATTCACAAGTCTGTGAGAGGGCCACAACATGTTTGGAATCAGGATTTGGTAGGCCGCGTAAAACCGGGTATGAGACAAGACTACAGTTGGTCCTGTCACGTTCATTTTATCATCGAGTTAGTGTCATGATGGTTCGGGTATTAATTGTCAGTCGAAGTTTTCTGTCAGAAGTCATCGGGCGACTGTGAGGGTGTTCTTTGGCTCAGCAACCGGGCGGGAATCCGATATTCCAGATAGTTGGCGGATTAGTTGGGACCAGGGAGGTTGCGATTACATTTGGAAAGCTGATGGGAGGCAGTGTGATGCTTCGGTTTGAAGTAGTGATTTGAGGATTAATACGTGTGGAGTAGCTTGTTGGTCTAAAAGTGCTAAGTCACTTGCAGTTGGATTAAACAATCTCAAAGTAACTGATTTGACCCCATTACGCAACTCTCGTTTGAGTTTAACTGTTGCAGGGATGAATATTCTACTCGAAGGATTATCTAAGCCTTCTTCCAAGTGAAAGTATCATGTGTGACAACCGTCAAATTCTGGTCAAGTCAAAGTCAAATAAAGTCAACATGTCAAACCGATCAACTCAACTAACCCTTGTATACTAGGGTTTACGTTATGTAATTACTGTACAACTCGTTATTCTAATGAGAAACCACCAATTAAAAAGTTCGTGTATCTAGATTTCCTTAAACTAAAACTGTGGTACGTAATGAACCAAACTGATAAAACAATGTTGCATACTCATCGGGAGTGTGTAGGACCCTTAAACACGGCTTAAAGGGGTTTACGGACCTTGCGTTGCGAAGCCAGACACTCAAAAATGTCACAAACGTAACCTCTCTTAATCGTTTTCACTCTATCTCTCTCTATTAAAAATCTCTCCCAAAATCTCTCTCAAAAGTCCCTTTAACTTTTTATAATCAGTTCGGGCATCCCGACACTTAAGTTGGTGAAAAACGGCGCAAAACGGGAAGAATTCTTGGAAATTAGCCTTAAAGAACCGAAACATTCCTTAAGGGGGCGAAGCCTCTCGGGCCAAACAAGGAAGGACCAAAACCGAACTGCTGAGGACCGAATCTTCTGAACCGAACCCGAAGGTCCCTTCGGACCGAACCTCGCCTGAGCACCGAACCCGAAGCTACTGACCCGAACCCGAATCCTATCGTCTTCGCTTCCTACCTTCACCTTTGGGCTATTTCTCTCCAACTCATCTTCGGCCCAGCAGCAGTAAGGACCGAACCTCGGCCCAGTACCGAGAAATCTCGCAAGAATCCCTTTTTCACCCGATTTTCGACTACGAATTCGTTTTAGGCCCATTTTTAATTATTTTAACGCGGGATTTTCACCCAAAACTTTATTTTAACATATAAGGCCCCATATTTATTAATTAATCACGTATTTGGGGATAAATCTTATCCAAGAAGAGTGGGTGAAGTACAAGAGGTGGAGTGTTGAATTTTCTTTAGTTTATGACACAAACAACCATCCATACCCACTCTATGACCAACCCACACCCCTCCCCACCATACCTAGTCACATCCTTGTACTTTTACATCAATCTCCATCCATTCTCTCATTCTAAGAGCTAGGAAAACTCACCCTCTCTCCTCTCTTCACTCATTTTCTCTGATTTCCACCAAAAGATCAAACACTTTTCTCTCAACTCTTCTCTCTCAATTTTGAGATTTCCATGGCATTTTCCAAGGCTTTCCTTCTACTTTTGGTAAGTATCTTCATCACCCCTATGATTATTACACTTCCTTCTACTCCAATCATGGATTGCTTACACAAATTCCATCATTTTGGTGTTAGATTCTCGAATCTTCAAGGCAACCTTCTAAGTGTTCTTGAGTTGAACACTTCTCTTCTTCGACATTCATCCACCTGAAATCACTCAAGGTGAGTTCATACCCCTATATTTTCATGTTTTCTTAAATGTTAAGGGGGGGGGGGGGGGGGGTGGGGAATACAAGTTAAATCACCAAGAACACAACTAAACTTTTCCAACAGCTTTCATCAGGAAAGTTTAACTCCATTCATGGATTGTTTTGGTCAACTTCAACATTTTAGCTTTCAAAACTATATTAGATGCAAATAGTTCAGGTTTATACCTTTAAAATGAATACTTGCACATATCTATATGATTTTTCTACAATTTATGGTGATTTTTACAAAAGAGCCTATCATTTCAAGAACAAATCCGGACCAGTTTGTGAATATGGATATTTTAACACAAGTTAAAGACTTCCAAAAATCATAATAAAAATTACGAATAAACTAGACACATTTTATGAACTCTCAGAACTTACGGATTCAGTTTTCAACTTCATATGATTTTTCTAAAACAGTGTAGAAAGGTTAAAAACTAGTTAATAACTTATAACTTTCATAACACTTTGTATTATGTCGAGCAAAGTGTATAACAATAAGTTCTAAATATTGAATGTGTTTTCTTGTTAGTTTATCATCATAAACGGAAATTTAGTCATTCATGATAAGATTCTTCATTCATTTAGAACACATATAATAAGCTATAATAAGCATAGTTTATGGATTCATAGCACTAATGTATTTTCATAAAAAAGTTCTTTTACATTACAAACATTTTGGATAAACTATAATAGGTATAGTTTATGTATCATTTACATTTCAAACTTATCTACCAAAGGTTTTCAGTTCAGTTCACGTAAATCTGTTAATGAATAAACTTGTGAGTAATTCCTTTCATGTTACCTTCATGGTAACAGAGTCAATAGTCCTATAAATTGTAACCAGAGTCTCTTGTAGGGAGACGTGATAGTTGTTTATAGATCTATATTAATTGGGTCTGACAAACCTGCACCTGAGATGCTTGCAACAGCTAGACCGACAGGTCTGAGGTGACAAATGTCATTTAACGTGCGACGCCCGAAGAACGTCGTATTATGAGGCCATCTGAGTCTTAGCATGGTTACAATAGCTCACTTGTGGTATTAACAAATCATAAGATTTACGGGTTCTACTTTCAGATTAGCGAGTTATGTCGATTTAACTCACATAAATTACTTTAATTATGGAAAAATACTTGTACACTTTTATATCAAAAAAGATTTTATGCCGATTTAAAATCACTTTTATATCTTTAAGTATAGAAAAATACTTGTTTATTTTCGGTCCTGGGATTTATGACTACCTAACTCTTATAAGGAAAATATTGGATTTTCTTTGGAAACATATTTCTGTTAAAACTACATTCATCTAAAATTGTTAGGCTTCGGCTATAATTGCTAAGCATATATGTTAGAGTTATATAAGAATTTATTCATAATCGACTTAGAATTGGTGGACCCGCCTTTCTTCCTGTTCCTTGTTTGGTTGTGGACCTAGGGCTTACCCATTATATTCGACGGTTTATTTAACTTAAATTTTATATAACTTATATACACTGGGTGATTATAGAAGGAATCTACGGGTCTTTCTAGGGTTCATTATCGCATAACATAGAAACATTCATTTCACACTTAACAAAGAAAATATTGGGTTTTCTGGCGACATACTTTGTCGCTTTTAGAAAGAAAACGGTTTCTTTCTCAAACAAAACTCTTATGAACTCACCAACTTAATTGTTGACACTTTTTTCAAAACTACTTGTATTCTTAGGAAATCACTGAAACAAGAAAACAACAACATTTTGAGGATGGGACGTTAAATCGTCAAACAGTTCATTTTGTCATCATAATGTAATTGATTTTGAAACATGTAAACTTACTATGATGTAACTTTTTCAATTATATTTATGATGGTTGTAGTTACTTTGAGCACTATTATACTCATTGTTGTGATACTATACATGAAGTCCTCCACCCCCAGACGTTTCCGCCATCCTAGGTTTGGGGGTGTGACAGATTGGTATCAGAGCATTGTTTATAGTGAACTAAGTATATCGAACCCCATAAGATATACAAACTATAAATGCATTGGGATTAAAGTCTCTGATTTAAACGTTTTCAAATAATTATACTTTTAGAAATAAATAGTTTCTTGTTAAAAGTATACATGCATGCATACATATTAAGGTCAGCATCATTCTAGAACAAAACAAAAGTAATGATTTTTGAATGGCACAAGTAGGCTTAGGGATGTATAGTCAGGTATGGGAAGGACATAGCCTGATCAACTATGTCTAACCTAGAGGTGATTAGTATATGCCCGAGAATGGTTGTGGCGTTGCAACAACTCTAAAAACTTACCAATTCTATCTACAAACAAACATTAAAAAGCATAAGTCAAACATTAAATTACTATAGGGGTATTTTGTAATACTATAACCAACTTATGTGAAAACTAAAGACCCCTATTAGTAGGTCTATAACGACTAAGTGCATACGCTAAGGTTCTACGTAATTAAAGATATTATAGACTCAGAATCTATGATTGTTGATCTACTTCCTGTTCCTTGTTTGGTTGTGGACTTCGAGTAGAGTCATTTATTCGAAGGTCTATTCTATCTCAAATTATGTATAACTGGTATGCACTATGTGATTATAGACGTGACTGATAAGGATCACCCCTATAAGTAATTAATTATAGGATTAGATGCCTATTAATTACCTCTCCCACCCTATTCTCGCACGGACAGCACGAAAAAATCTTACATACGAGGAGGCCCCTACTTTCCAAAACCAGAGAGTTAGTGAGTGATGAGGATAAGAGTCGGAGGTAGAGCCAGAGGTCGACAACTCTCCTCACATAGCCTGGGCTTCATTGATCTAGGGATGGAGTCGCCATGAGCAACAACAATTCGCCATTTGGGGACGTATTATCACAAGCAAAGTTTATTTTAGTCACAAGACATTGTAGATTAGGTCTGTGAGTATGTGTTGGTGTTACTCCCCTCAATGTGTAGGCCCGACCCCACGAGTTAGTGATTACACTAGTCGAGAGATTTATTTGCGGTCGAAACTTTTCTTGCAATGATGGGGTATGGACCTGCATTAGGTTTAAAACCTTCCCCTAAAAACTTAATATGCTAAAATCATAACAAATAAAAGGAGCATGCGTATTATTTCTTTGGGAGCAATACTACTAAAATCCATAAGTTCATCATATATAGACTCTCGTTATGAGCTATTTTCAGAATACCATAAATAACCGGAACACGATACACTCAGAACTAAGATAAATAACTCCTGACGTATAAACCCTTATTTAAGACTCACTATCATCTCACCTTTTTAAGCCTCATAGTTAAAAGGTGCCCTTTTCGTAGACCTATGGGTGTGCGATCATACCAGCACTAATGCACCAGATCCCATCAAAACTCCTCAGCTAATTGTGTTTGGACAAACATGACCCCAAGATGAGTAAAGCTTGACGCCCGTATGAAACCTACTTCTACCCACTACCATAATTCCGTCTTAGGGACATTAGTAGAAACACCGAGAATAGTTCAGTAAAGTGAGAAATTTATATGTGTATATAAATGGTAAGGATATAACTAGAGATAATTGTCCCTACTCACGACATCGTTTCTCCTCATGCAACATGATTATGTCTTGACAAGAAGGTAACTAGTCGACAAGCAAGGTAGCAATCCTGCAGATAGATCCTGCTACTTTTCAAGCTGCAGTCACGGCAGTCGTGACAGCCGTCATGGCGTAACTTAATGCTAACAATGGAAGCGGTACCGACAATAGAGATTGTTGTACTCAGGAACACCGGCGGGTGTCTGCCAACGAAGGCGCCTCAGGCGACAAACCTACGAACAAGAAGAGAAAGTTTTGGGACGAAAAGAAGTGTAACTTACCTCAAAAATTCGCAGGAAGAAAGCAATCTGTGGCTGCACCTGCCATTACAACAGCAGTCACGACGCATGCCTCGACACTAGCCACAAGGTCTGTCACCCAAGCGCCGGCCAGACCATATAAGGGATCACTTCCAAGGTGTAACAAGTGTGGCTTCCATCACAATGGGGTTTCCCGGGTGATGCACTGTAAAAACTGCGACAAGAACGTACATACTGCCCGCTTCTGCAGAAACCAAACCTAGCACCTCCCTTCAATCACCAACACCAAGGTAGGACCAGTATGCTACCTATGCGGTGAAATGGGACATTTCAACAGAGAATTTCCAGCTGAGAAGAATGACGGGGAATAGAAGCAGTGTGATGAACACACCAACAAGAGCAGCAAGGGAACCATATTAGGACTTTTGTAATGTTCCTAACGACAAAACATCTAAGTACCATATGTTTGTAACGAATTTAGTATGCTTGCTAAAATCATTGTCTTTCTAAAAGTAGTTAAAATACTCTCTCGTTCAAATCAAACCAAAGACACTCATATATGACCTTAGGATCATTACCTATAAGCTGTGATGACTTTGTACATACATCGGTGTTGGGATTATTATGTTGCATCGTGGGCTCGGTCCTTAGCCCAGTTTTGATTGTCGGTATTGGGCCTGTCCAACCGTGCATGTTTTGTTCTAGGGTTTAGTATATAAGCTGCATGCATGCAGTCTTTGTAGTCAACACTTTAATTATTTTTCACATTAAGTTTGTAGAAAACCGTATCTCGCCTCTACAGTGGAAGTTCTTTGTCGAGCTCTGTTGAGGCGTGACTTTATTGGAATCATAAGCACATATTTGATTCTATTCTGTGTTCATATTCTTATTGTGTTTGTCTTGTTTGATTTTCAGATTCTTACCTGTGAAAGATCTAATCGATCTAGAGTTTTATTTTCGTCAATTGGTATCAGAGCAGGAGACTGTGTAATTCATACACATTTCTTCTGTCGAAGAAGCTATTAGGGTTTTTAATTCCGCATTGATTGATATTAATTGAGTTGTCATTCCATATTGACGTATCTCATTAATTGTTGATCTAACCCTAACGATATATTACAAGTCTGATCTTAAATAGGTAATCGATCAAAAGTCATTACAATGTCCATGAATGATTCTCAAACAAATCCAATCAACATCTCCAACAGCATTGGTTCTACGGCAAGGATTCCAATCTTGTATACTCAAGATTATGAAGTTTGGAGGCATCACTTTGAAGATTATGTGATTGGATCGGAGGATAATGGGTACTTGATCTGGGAAGCAATCACTATTGACCCATTTGCTCACTCAAGCACCTCAAAGATTGTCAAAAATCAGAAGGAGTACAATCAACTTGTTAACGATGTCAAAGATATTCCTCAAGACAAGAAGGAAAAGTTTCAATGCAACATCAAGGCATTGAGGATGATTAGGTTTGCCTTGCAGTCAGATACGTTTCGTTTGGTAAGTTCTTGAGCTACTGCTAAAGAGTTTTGGGACAATGGGTACTTGATCTGGGAAGCAATCACTATTGACCCATTTTATCACTCAAGCACCTCAAAGATTGTCAAAACTCAGAAGGAGTACAATCAACTTGTTAACAATATCAAATATATTCCTCAAGACGAGAAGGAAAAGTTTCAATGCAACATCAAGGCATTAAGGATGATTAGGTTTGCCTTGCAGTCAGATACGTTTCGTTTGGTAAGTTATTGAGCTACTGCTAAAGAGTTTTGGGATAGATTAAAAGAATTATATTCCACTGATGAAGATCTAGAACATTCATTTCAAACTCTCCTGCTTTCTGAAGTTGGCGATTTCAAGCAGAAGCCCGAAAAGAAACTGGTTCAAACTTTTGATCGCTTTAATCATCTTTTAAGTAAGATGATAAAGCATGGCATTGGAAGGAAAGTTATTGAAAAAAAGGTTACTTTCATGAACGGTCTTAGATCCGAATGGATGGCTGTTGTATCTACTGTTAAAGCACATGAACAATTCAAGTCGTATTCTCTGGCGAAACTAGTTGGTATTTTGAAATCCCATGAAAGTGCACTGTCTAATGAAACAAATATGGTTTCCAGTTTGGGTTCTTTTGCCCTTGTCTCTAAAGGAAAAAGCTCAGTTGAAGAAGAAGAGGAATTGGATCTTGCCGATTATGATCTGACCGGTGAAGAATATGCCTTGATGGTATCCAATCCTAGAAAAATCATTAAGAATAAATTCCCAGCCAACAAGAACCGAAACTGGCAGGGAAGTTATAGCGCTGAAAAGATCAAGGAGGAACCGAAGATGGGGTCGAAGTATGAAGAGTTAAAGAAAGAAGGGAAAGTTGGTGGAGACTCATGATTTGATTGCCATTACTGTGGAGGCAAGAACCATTTTGCAAAAGATTGTATGCTGAAAAAGAAAGCAGAAAAGATAGACGATGACGATGAGGAATCGAGCCTCCTGAGAAGACTGGAGGAAATCAAGAAAAGAAAGTCTGCTGCTAACAATAATACTATGAATGCTTTGATTGTGCAAGATACAGACAATCATGATGAGTTTGGTGGTATGGAAGTATGGTCCACAGATTCAGAGGATGAAGAAGTCAGAGAGCCCACACATGGGAAGGCAATGATGGTGAAAGAAGAACCTATGACAGGAAGGTGTTTCGTGGTAACCGAAGGTGTGTCTCAAATGAGAGGATATACAACCAATGGTGGGATAGAAGGCGAGAAGGAGCGAGAGGACAAGTGTTTTGCTGCTAAACCTGTCAGTGCACAGATCAACGAATGTGATGAGTTGATCAAGAAGGTACAAAATATTATTGCTTCTTTAAATATACCTGTTACTAACTATGAAAAGGAATTAAGTAACTTAAAATCTAAATTTTCAAGCATAAGTAGCAGTCTCACCCAAACCCGTGTCACAAATTCTAACCTAACTGATTAAATTAGCAGGATATCGTCGAAAAGCGAGGAAAAGAGGATGTGGATTGAGCAGAAGGGGAAAGAGTTTATTAGGTCTAAGGATGATTCGATTTATTTGCAAAGAGACAATCTTAAACTTCTAAGACAGCGAAATGTGTTTTGTTTGATTGCGAAAAGACTTTATTTTAATATCACTCAGTTACATCTTGATTGTGAAAAAGGAAAGAAGATACATCGCATGATTTTACCCTTCCTTGAGTTAAAGGAGGATGAAATCGATGCTGAAGCCTACAATTGTGAAAGCGTTGTATCTTCTGACGAGGTCTTTCCTGCCTATAAAATTGGTCTTGACAAAATTGAATCCTACATAAAGTCCAAAGACCACAAGGACATGCTTAAAAATATGTTAGATGAGAATGATAGATTGAAGTTAAGAACCAAAACTGTACATAAATTTGACTCTTTGAATGCCAAATTAAGTTCAGAAAATAAAATTGATGTTGAAAATGCATCTGAACTTAATGAGGATGATGATCTGAGTGAAATATCTATAGAAGATTTGGTGGACTATTCAGAATTTTGTCAAGCGAACCTGAAACACGAAAAAATTTGATTTCTGAAAATTTTGTTGAGTTCGCTCGCTCGTCAACAGACAAGTCCAAAACTCTTAAAGCAAAAGCTGTTGTATATCAAAAGGTACAAACCACTCCAAATCAATTCTACACGGTCCTTGGTGTCACTCCACAACAAACCGTATAACTGACAGCTATGGTGGAAGAAGATAATGCTGCTGCATGTGACGAGTTCTTCTGGTCAGTACCAATAGACAACGCTGATGAAACAAAGGGCCTATCTCAAAAGACCTCATGGAGAGTGAAAGGTAGATATATACCAGAACCACTAAACGAGCCTGCAAGATATGATGTGCCAAGCACAAGTGGAACCAAAACTTCATTGGGCGAACCTGCGCAAACCACTAGTGAAACATCCTCAACTAAAAGTGACTACCATGCTCCTGCTTCAAAGAAAAAGGCTAACATCCACATAAATCAAAAACAGGTGGCTGATCGAAAACACCAACGAAATCTGAGATACAAGAAGAATCTCTCAGAAAGAAAACAGTTTTGGAGATCACAAAATCCTCACTTTGTAAGGATAGAAAACAAGCACAAATCTCAAGAGGAATCAAGGAACTGAAAGGGTAGTTTCGGTCCATCGACCGAAAGGAACCGAAAAATCTGCTTAATATTTTGCAGGTTATGCGTGACGAGCAGTTTGACGAAGAATGGTATATTGATAGTGGCTTCTCGCGTCACATGACAGGGCAGAAGGAAGAACTGAGGGAGTTTCGGTCTCTCAAGGATGGTGGTATTGTGAAGTACGGAAACAACTCATTTGGCACTATCAAAGGCTATGGAATGTTCACTAATGGCGATTTCTCTATAAGAAAAGTGGCATATGTTGAAGAGCTCCAACACAACCTTATCAGCGTATCACAGCTGGTAGTTGGCACTGGATTGAAGGTATCATTTGATGATGAAGGATTTGAGATTGTCGAGAAGAAATCTAATAACGTTCTACTGAAGTCAAAGCGAAAGGGGGAAATGTATCCTTTGAACCTCAACCTAATTTGAGGTAAACCAGCAGTTTGCTTACTCACGAAGGCTTACTCAGATGAAAGCTGGTTATGGCATCGAAGACTTTCTCATCTGAATTTCAAGGATACCAACAAGCTGGTTTTAGGTGATCATGTTCGAGGTCTTCCCGTTCTAAAATTTGACAAAGAACATCTCTGTGCTGCCTGTGAAATGGGAAAGCAAAGTAGGCAAAGTCATCCTTCCATTATCAATACAAAGGTGATAGAACCATTGGAGCTGTTACATATTGACCTGTGTGGTCCCTCGTCCATTGAAAGCTGATGAGATTAAAACTTTAATCTTTGAAGATCGATTAGATCTTAAACAGGTAATTAATTATAAAAACAGCAAGAACACGAAAATAAGTATAAGACAAGAGTGAATCAATCGTGTCGAATGATTAAAACAAAATCCTCAGAAGAGCTCAATTAAGAACATCAACTGTAGAGGATTGGTAGGTTACAAAACAATTAAAGAAATCTGGAAATACTATCGTTATGCTCTAGATCAATCGTTCCAATCATTTTCCTAATATGCATGCAAGCATATACTTATATAATAAACATAAAGGGCTCTCGGTTGGACAGACCCAAACCGGAATACAAAATAAGTAAACAAACATCCGAGCCCAGTTGACGCAATCTTCAACAAAATCTTCAGCCCAACAATCTCCCCCTTTGCGTTAATTGGAGCGAGATCTTCACTTGTTACTTGGGCCAGCAGCTGAAGCAGGTACATTCTTCTTCACAGTGTTAAACAGACATTTGGTGAGCGAGAGGATTGTCTGTCTAAACCTGATGTACCACTGAATCATGTCGTTGAAGTACTTGACATCATCAGCCGAATTCTCTTTACACCTTTTGATGATTGATAACACATGCTCCAGACAAGCAGTGGTGTAAAGATGTTTGTCAGCTAAAGCAAAGAGACATTTCTGTCCTTCCGCTCTAGTGAACATAACCGAGTTGCGTCTCGGGTCGATCTTGCCCATTTGCATTTGGTTGAGATCACTGGTTGATCCCACAGGAGCTATCTTCGGTTTCTTCTTGAAGACTATGGCAACCTCCTGATCCATTAGGGAAACCTCCATGATGTAGCAGACTAACATCCTTTTTATATGGTCTATAATGGGACCATATTCGGCTTCATTTGTCAAAAGGATATTATGCAGGACAATCCAATCATGAGGATTTAAGTTCGGTAGATCCGCCAGGGAGATATGATGTGCAGTTTTCGCAGATCCCCGGATCACCTTGAACCGAACGTTTATGAACCTCCCTTCGGTGTAAGGCTTTAGTACCCGAACGTTCACTATCTTCTGGACGCTCCAAGTTAGATACTGAGGACGAGCAGCCTTCAGATAGAAGTCGATGAGCTCCCTGTCAAGTTCATCATTTGGATGAGGGACTTCAAAGATATTTGAGAAGGCGTGGAAGGTAAACGCCTTTCGAGTCAGCGGCATGTCGAACTGCGAGTCGACAGAGTTGTAGCAGTCGAACGAGATAACTGGCTCGAGCCATAAGATGCTGGGAGTATTTATGGCCTCTTTGATCAAACGCTCCCGAGTCCAGGCAGGGAAGAGAGTCTTCCTCCTCTCGAGGAGATCGTGGGCTTCCTTCTGCTTGCGTTCAGCTTCTTCAGCCTCTCGCGCCACACGATTAACATCGTCATCCACATTGCGACTGTTCTTTCGTTTCAACATGTCAGCAAGTTTCATCATCTTCATCTTCATCTTCATCCTCAGCTAAATTTTTCCCTTTGTCCTTCACACCCGAACCCGAAGCTTGACCAGTCGGAGGTGGTTCGGTTGTGTGGGTAGCTTTGGAGGATGGAGGTGGTTTCGATCCGGTCTTTTTCTCTTCTCCCCCTTGTTTCGGATTGGACACGAAACTAGGTAAGCCTTCGATTTTTCTGAGAAGGTCCATGGCAGGAGAAAGCTTTTCAGCAAGGGTTCGCCTCACCGAATGGTTGAGAATAGGATCGTGTGCTTCTAGGATGTTTGATAAAGCAGCGTGTACATCCGAAACACAAGTTTTGATGGCCTCCCTTTCGGATCGAAGAGCTTCAAGTTGTTGTTGTGTGTTTGAAAGCTGCGTGCTCTTGATCTTGAGGGCGGTTGTTTTGCTCGCCAGAACGTCCATCAATGAATTTTCAGCCGCGAGATCCTCCTGAAGCTTAGCGAGGCGCTCATCGATGGAGGCACGAAGGGCCGAGTTGTCGTCGCTTAGAGATTGGCGAAGTGTTGCAAACGAGGTCAACTCCGTAGAAACAAACTTTGCCAATTGCTGAACAATCGGTTCCAAAGTTGTCTTTGTGGCGTCGGCGCTTTCCTGTAGGGACTTCAACAGGATAGAAGCGTCGGAGAATAGTTTATCGACTTTTTCGGTCGCTGCCTCACAGGCTTTGGTTGAGGCGTTTATAGCGGCAGTGGCTGAGGCTACCGAATCATGTTGAGCCCTGGAGAAGGCATCAACTATCTTCCGAAGTGCAGTTTCAGAAAGAGAGGACTGTTGGTTGGAAGATGAGGCGAGAAGTAGGTCAACCTTCTCGTTGAGCTCCTTAAGATGCTTCTTTGTCACTGGAGCATCATCCTCTTCATCACTTTGAACCTGAAACGGACTATAGTAGACCGAATCAAAGTTCATGTTGTCACCGCCAAGAAACGGGTTATCTCCATCAGAGGCATTATCTGGAGATTGTGGAGGTGGTGAAGCTAGGGGTGTGGTTGTTTTGGTAGGTTCAGGTTCAGTGGGTGTGGGGTTAGTTTCGGGTGGTGGTTGAGTATGGGTAGGATTGGTTACATGCTGGGTTTCGGTTTGAGGTGGTTCGGTTACGGGTGGGGTTTCGGTTGCAGTTGTGAAAATGGGTGGTGGTATAGGGAAAGATGTTGGTGGAATAGTGGTAGTGGGGATTATGGTCGGAATGGAAGTAGGAATGGTTGGAGGAGGTGAAGGAACGGGTGAGTTGTGGATTTCCATATCTGGGGTAGGTGAGCGAGGTGGTGTGTTGCCTCGTTGAAGGGTTTCGCCTCCTTGAGAGCCGTCCGAACCCGAACTCTCGTTTTCTGATTCACTCGGAGAAGAGGGGATAACAAGCTTTCGCTTCGGTTGAGTCTTCCTCCTCTTCGGTTGTGGGGACTGTGCATCTTTAGGCTGTTTCCTCTTCTTGGGAGAAGGACCTTTTGGAGCTTTGGCCGCTTGCTTCCCTTTGTCCGCCTTTTTGCCCCTGGGAACCGGTTTGTCAGCATCATGGATTGACTTAAGCATTTCCGGTGTAAGTTCCCTAGGACCAGTTGCCCTGAATTCCTTGATCGTCCGGATAAGTCTGCTGTCAGAGGGGACGTCGCCATACATCGTCTCCGGAATAGAGCCAATGAATGAGAATTTAGATGCATCCGAGACGATGATCTTCTTGGTGTGGAATGTACCGGTTGAAGACATCGATGCACCTGCAGCAGTGGGAATGTCGAACTTGTCCATCGCCCACTTTGTGATTAAAATCCAGAACCGGGCCAGCGACACCTCAGAGTGTCGTGATGATGAAGAAAGGCTCTGGATGAGCTGTTGCCAGAGGACCATCCCAAAATCCAAATTAACCCCGTTGTAGACTGCATACATGATCGACAAGAAAAGTCGACTAGCCCCGTCGGATCCTGAGCTCCGTTCCGACAAGCCCTTGAAGAGGACCGTGAACATGCCATTCCACTGTGGCGGCAAGCAAGATTTCTTGAATTTAGCGACGGAGGTGAGAACCTCCGTGTACCCCATGTTGTAGAACATGTTATACAGATACCCAACCGGAATCGTCTCCGGATTTATTCTCGATGGGTCAACAGCCAACCCTAGCATTGTGCATAAACGTTGTCGAGAAACAGAGGTCTTGTGTTCAGCAATCTCGATGAACACCCGTTCGACCGCTTTGTCATAATAAGCAGTCGCATAAACCTGCGATAGGGCCACCATGGGCACAGACTCGATTCTGGAGAAAGCCGTAGCGATTTGGGAGTACTTTAGGCACTCGATGATCGGCGACATGTAGGAGTCGTACGCCAGAGGGTTGAGATCGATCACCAGGCATTGTTGCGGACGAATAGGAAGGATTTGTGATGTAGCATGGACGGAAGAGGATTTTGTCATTGTTGAAGGTAGTAGAAGAAGAAGATGAACAGTGAAGCGTTTGGGAGTTTTTGCTCTCTAGAAAATCCGGAAGCAGTAAAAAGGTAAATGAGAGTTTAGACTGCCTTTTATAGTGAGGGAATGGAGAGAGAAAAATCGTTTCAAATCTTCTATGCGATGATCACGTAGGAGAGAGAGTGTCAGATTCCTAGGATCACGCCACCCAACAAGCGCCGTTTCAGAAGAAAAACGGTTCAAATCCTCACGCGCCATTAAATGCCAGAGGGATGTCGCTTGGATTTCACACACGCGTCCATAATGTCAGTAAAAGTATGGGCGTTTCAAATTCACACGCGCCCCCTTTTTACCGTCGTTTGAATTTTAATCCGTTTAACTCCCGCCGAGTCAGCAACCTTTCGTCTTATCTTTTTAAATGGCATCTTTTGAATTGAACAGCCACGTGGATTATTTTTGACCACCGCTTCACAATTAACCACCAAAGTAATAATACAGCCTGTAATAATTAGTAACGGAGTTTTGGAAAATCAAAGATTTTCATGCAAAGAGTGTAAAAGGAAAAGAAATAAAGCAACTCTTGTAAGGATTTTCTGTGATGTCAATAATGACATGAAACTGATGATCCCGGCACGAATCTCTTCCTTCAAGGTCAAGAGAGACCTTAAGGTGTTAGTGTGGATTCCCGTTGAATTACGATCAAACACTTATTAATAAATGTTGAAAGGCTTCTTTTAAATTAGGCTAAATAAGGGTGGCTTTCGCTTTGATTCAGCAATTCTAATCTTGAAATAAGAAAGAAAGTGAACAAAGTACTTGTGAGACCGGTGTAGCCTATTGAACAAGTAGGTAGGAATTTATTTTAAATTGGCTTGGAAAGATATAAAATCTCAGATAAAAAATTTAAAAATTGGATCCCAAGGGAATAAATGTTATGGTGTTTTACAATTTCATAGGAATCACGCAAAATAAAATTTGAGATTTCATGAAGGTACATTCGTCAATTCTTTGGTGAAAACTTGAGCAAATTAATTGTTCACCGTCAATTCAGATTTGGTGTTGAATTTTGGGTTTCACTCAGCTCGTAGTGGCACGAAACTAAGATCATAAACACAGATGTTGTGTAACCATAAACGTCAGTGGTAATTTCTGAGAGCCTCAAGGGTTACGTTGAGGAAACGAATGTAATGGAGAAATATAATGGAGATGGTGTAAGAAGATAAAGTACCTCTGCTGCGAAATAAAGGACCAAGAAGAAAACTCTTATCTCATGTGAGAAGAGAGTGAGGTAGCTCACGATTAGAATAAATGTGTTAGCCTTATTGGGAAGACAAGGTTTGTGTATACCAGGTCATGAAGGCTATTATTCAAAATCTTATGAGGCTTGGGACACATACAACAGCATGCTTCTAGGGACACTTAATTAAGCCAACATTTATATTCCCATAAACGAACGAACACATAAAAAAAATATAATTTTTTTTGGAGTTTTTGAGATTTATATAAAAAAAATGAAGTAAGAAAAAAATGAGATAAAAAAAACTTTTGAAAACCAAACCCGAACGTTCGGTTGGTGTTGGTTGGAAAAAGTTTGAAAAACTGAACCCGAGCGTTGGTTTCGGTTCAAGAAAATTTTGAAAAACCGAACCCGAGCGTTCGGTTGGTTTCGGTTCCAGAAAATTTTGAAAAACCGAACCCGAGCGTTCGGTTGGTTTCGGTTCCAGAAAATTTTGAAAAACCGAACCCGAACCTTCGGTAGGTTTCGGTTTTGGAAAATTTTAAGAAACCAAGGAATTTAGACATGCAATTGGAAAATACTTTCAATATTAAGAAAAACAATTTTTGTACAAGTAATATACAACCAAGAAGCACTACCTTTGAAGTGATGAGCGAATCAGATGGTTTAACCGAACCAAAACGTTCGGTTAGATTCGCTTCTTACGTTTGAGGCTGAGAGATAGTGTGAGGTACTGACTCTGATTCCATCATACCTAGCCCTTGCAGTATTCTGTTGAATGATGCTTCAGGAAGAGCTTTGGTAAAGACGTCAGCCAGTTGATCAGTGGTTCTTACGAAATGAACTTCGACGTTTCCATCTTCCACGTGATCTTTGATGAAGTGATACCTCAGTGCTATGTGTTTGGTTTTAGAGTGTTGCACTGGGGTATGACAGATCCTAATTGCACTTTCAGAGTCACAATATAGTGGGATCTTCTTCATATTGAGTCCATAGTCTCGAAGTTGACTCTGGATCCAAATCACTTGGGAAGTGCAAGATGCAGCGGCAATGTATTCCGCTTCGGCAGTAGACAACGACACACACGTTTGTTTCTTGGATTGCCAGCTGACCAACTTCCCGTCAAGGAATTGACAGCCACCAGTTGTGCTTTTTCTGTCGAGTCCACATCCTCCAAGGTCTGCATATGAATAGGCTTGAACGAAAAAGCCTGAGTTGGAAGGATACCACAAACCTAAGGAGGCAGTTCGCTTCAGATAGCGTAGAATGTTCTTCACTGCAAGCATGTGTGGTTCGCGTGGGTTTGCCTGAAATCGAGCACAATAACACACAGAAAACATGATGTCAAGCCTGCTAGCAGTAAGATACATTAGTGAGCCTATCATTTGACGATAGAGCGTGATATCAACAGCCGGTTTGTCTAGGGATGGAGTTAGTTTGGTGCCAAATGCCATTGGGACTTTGACTTTTGAGTCTCCCATCATACCAAACTTTGCTAGGAGAGTCTTCGTGTAAGCTTCCTGATTGATAAAGATGCCTTCGGGTCCCTGTCTAATATTTAAACCAAGGAAAAAGTTAATAGGACCCATTGAGCTCATTTCAAATTTAGTCTCCATTAACTTTCTGAATTTAGCTGTTAAGCTGGGATTCGTAGAGCCAAAGATAATGTCATCGACATAAATTTGAACTATCATAAGGTGGTTACCTTCCTTTTTGCGAAAGAAGGTTGGGTCAACCGAACCTTGTTTGAATTTAGACATCTTTAAAAATTTTGTTAGCGTTTCATACCAGGCTCTCGGAACTTGTTTAAGGCCATACACAGCTTTATCCAGAATGTAGCAATGATTTGGATATTTTTCGTTCACGAACCCAGGAGGTTGCTCCACATACACGGTTTCTTCAAGTTCTTCATTAAGAAATGCACACTTGACGTCCATTTGGAAAACTTCAAAGTTTTTGTGAGCAGCATAAGCCAGAAATATTCTAACAGATTCTAGCCTAGCTACTGGAGCAAAAGTCTCTTCATAATCAATCCCTTCCTCCTGACAATATCCTTTTACTACCAGACGAGCCTTGTTCCTTATTACATTCCCTTCCTTGTCCATTTTGTTCCTAAAAACCCATTTGAGACCAACAACCGAAGCATCTGGAGGAGTTGGAATGAGGTGCCAGACTTTGTTCCTTTCAAATTCGTTTAGTTCGTCTTGCATTGCTTGAACCCAATCAGAGTGATCGAGGGCAGTGTTAACTGTCTTCGGTTCAACTTTTGATACGAATGAGTTAAACATACAAAACTCAACCTTTGAGAATAAGGATGTTTGTTTTGCCTTCAGTTGTGATCGGGTCAGAACCTTCTCAGAGACATCACCAACTACTTGAGAGATAGGATGATCTCTGGTCCATTTGGTAAGAGGAGGGTAATTTGGATCAAAGGTTGGGTCTAGTTCAGCATTGATCATTTCTTCTGGCTCAGATTGGCTATCGTAGTCAAGCGTCATATCATCATGCTCCCCCTCGATTGATGAGCTTTGAGAAACATGACGTTCAAGAGTTTCTTGTGATGTTGGTCTTGCAGGCATTGATACACCTTTGGTTGGAGAAGCACTTTCGGTTGGAGTTGTAGAGCTTGGATCCCCCTCGACATTTGAGCTTGGCTCCCCCTCGACTTGTGAGCTTGACTCCCCCTCGACTGAAGCATTGTTGGATGGAGGGTCATCAATAGTCGATCCTCCTTCATTCATTCTCCTGGCAGCTTCTTCGACAATTTGCTTCATGTGGTCGACTTTGTTGTCCGCTGCACCTGCTTCTGAGAGAGAAGCTTTCTCTGGTTCGTCAAAGAGCTCCAGAAATTTATCGTATAAATTAGCGATCGAGACTGTGACTTGCCCAGTTTGAGGAAAGATTTCCCCAATGGTGTCTTCTTGAAGCCTTTTGACATAGCCATCGTCAAAGGTCACGTAATATGTCTCTTCAATTTTTCTCGAACGCTTGTTTAGGATTCTGTATGCCTTGGATGTGAGAGAGTATCCCAGAAAGATTCCCTCGTCGGCTTTGACGTCGAACTTGTTGCGGTGTTCTTTAGAGTTGAAGATGAAACACCGTGAGCCGAATACGTGGAAAAATTTCACATTAGGCTTTCTGTTATTGAGAATCTCATATGGTGTGAGCGTGAATCGTTTGTTGAGATAAGACCTGTTCTGTGTAAAACAAGCAGCAGAAATAGCATCAGCCCAAAAATAAAGAGGTAAGGAAGCGAAACTTAGCATAGTTCGGGCAGCTTCACACAAAGATCGGTTTCGTCTTTCGACAATTCCGTTCTGTTGTGGTGTGTAGGGAGCTGAGAAGTTGTGACTTATTCCCTTTTCTGCAAGAAATTCTTCAAACTCCCTGTTCTTGAATTCCAAACTATTGTCGCTTCTGATGTTGCGAACGACCTTCTTGAGCTGTACTTCAATATGCTTGATGAACACTTTCAACTTATGAGTCGCTTCAGGTTTGAGCTTTAGAAAGAACACCCATGTAAATCGTGAAAAGTCATCAACATTAACAAGAAGATACTTGCTACCACCGATGCTTTCAATAGATGAAGGACCACACAAATCGATATGAAGTAATTCGAGTGGTTCAACAACTTTTGTGTTAATTACAGATGGGTGACTTTGACGACTCTGCTTCCCCATTTCGCATGCGGCACACAAATGATCTCTGTCGAACTTGAGCAATGGAAGACCCCTAACATGACCTCCAGTGAAAAGTCGGTTGATATATTTAAAGTTGAGATGAGAGAGTCTTCGGTGCCACAACCAGCTTTCGTCAGATTGAGCTTTTGATAACAGGCATATAGCTGGGTTTCCTTTGATGGGTTTCAGGTTTAGAGGAAACATTTCACCCTTTCGCTCTGACTTGAGAATTACCTTCTTTGTCTTTTTCTCAATAATTTCAGAACCTTCATCATCGAATGAGACTTTAAGACCTGTACCTCCAACAAGCTGAGATACACTGATGAGGTTGTGTTGGAGTCCTTCCACATAAGCCACCTTCCTTATAGTAAAGTCACCATTTGTTATCATCCCGTATCCCTTTATGGTGCCGAAAGAATTATTTCCAAACTTGACATTGCCACCATTTGCAAGAGACCTGTATTCCCTGAGCTCCTCTTTCCTCCCTGTCATGTGACGTGAGCAGCCACTATCGATGTACCATTCTTCGTCGAACTGCTCATCACTCATAACCTGCAAAAGTTAAGCAGATTTAGGAACCCAAAGTTTCTTGGGTCCACGTGAGCTTTTCATGGGAACAGGAACAGTAAGAGAGATGTCAACAAGATATGTTCGTTTTATAAGTGTTGTTTCATCTTTCTTTTTAATGGTAAAGACTTTTATTTTTTTAGGATTGGGTGCGTTCGGTTTAGACTCTAGTGTGGATGAAGAGACCTTCTGTTTGCCCTTTTGTTCAGCCGATGAATTAGATTTTTGAGAAAGAACAGAACGAGCTTTAGAGCTAGATGAAGATAAATTGGAAGAATTAGAAGAAGTGGATGAGTGAGAAGGAGTGGGGTTAGATTGAGAAGACTTCTTGGCCGGAGATTCTAGGTGATCCTTTTGCTTTTGATCATTGGAGGGACTGACCTTAGAGTTTTGATCTCTTTTGACTTTAGAACCGAACCTTGGCTTTCGGTTGGAATCGTTCTTTGAACCGAACCTTTGCTTTCGGTTGAAGTCATTCTCAGAACCGAACCTTTGCTTTCGGTTAGTATTTTCTTGTGAACCGAACCTTGGCTTTCGGTTGGTATTTTCTTGTGAACCGAACCTTGGCTTTCGGTTGTTGTGACTCTCAGGTTTTCCGACAGGATTGTTTTCATACTTCAGATTCTTGTCTTGATGTGAGAAGTATGCATTCTGGGATTGCCAGAATTGTCTCCTTTCAGAGAGATTCTTCCTGTATCTTTGGTTCCTTTCTCGTTTCTTATTCCTCATCTGCTTCGGTTGATGATGAACATTAGCCTTCATTTTCGGTTTCTCCTTGGCTGGTTCATTTTGAACTGTAGGAGTTTCATTTTGCACTGAGGAAGTAGAGGGAACGTCTTCTGTTGCCGAACTTTCATTCTCCTGAGGAATATCTTTTGTACCGCTGGTACTAGGCTCATCGAAATTATCTGGCTTATTTAAGGGTTCAGGTATGTATCTACCTTTACTCATCCAAGAGGTTCTTTCTGATAAGCCCACCGTTTCATCTGCATTATCGATTGGAGCTGACCAGAAGAACTCATCACATCTATCAGCATTGTCTTCGTTTACAATAGCTGTGAGTTCAGCGGTCTGATGTTCGGTTACTCCAGGAACTTTGTACACTTGATTTGGAGTGGTCTGGACCTTTTGATATACAACCGCTTTCTCTACTAAGATCGGGGACTTTTGTTGGGACAATCGAGCGAACTCCACTGAATTTTCAGAAATTAGATTCTTGTGGTTTTCAGGTTCGTTTTTCACAAATTCTGAGCAGTCAACCGTGTCCTTTATAGAAATTTCACTCATGTTGTCGTCCTCGTTAAGCTCAGATGCATTTTCAACATCAATTTTGTTTTCTGAGCTTACATTGGCGTTTAAAGAGTCAAATTTTTGTATGGTTTCGGTTCTCAGTTTAAGTCTATCATTTTCATCCAAAAGGTTTTTAAGCATGTCCTTGTGGTCCTTGGATTTAATGAAAGATTCAATTTTGTCCAGTCCATACATGTAGGTCGGATTGACATCATCAGATGATATCACACTCTCACAGTTATAAGCTTCAGCATCAATTTCATCCTCCTTAAATTCCAGGAAGGGCAAAATCATGCGATGGATCTTTTGGCCTATTTCACAATCTAAGTGAAGTTGAGTAATATTAGAATAAAGGTGTTTTGCAATTAAACAAAAAACATTCCGCTGTTTTAACAATTTTAAATTGTCTCTTTGTAAGTAAATGTTTTCGTCTTTAATTTTAACTAATTCAGACTCCTTCAACTCGATCCACATGCGCCGCTCCTCACTCTTCGATGACACCCTGCTTAATTGATCAGTTAGGTTAGAATTGGTGACTCGAGTTTGAGTTAAGCTACTATCTAGATGAGAAATTCTTGTATTAACATTTTTTAGTTCTTTCTCATATGAGGATTGTGGTACTTTAAATGAAACAAAAACCGATTGTACCTTCTTTATCAGTTCATCAAGCTCATTGAACTGCTGGCTGAGTGGTTTGGCTGTAAAGCACATGTCCTCCTGCACCTTCGGTTCATTGCTTCCACTGTCAGTGTTGTATCCCCTCATCTGAGATACATCAGACACCATGAAGCATCTTCCTCCACTGCTTTCCTCCTTTGCCACATAAGCCTTTCCATGAGTAGGCTTCCTCACTTCATCGTCTTCTGAGTCAGTAGACCAAACTTCCACTTTACCGAACTCGTCATCAGCAACCGAACCCTGCACAATAAGAGCATTCATAGAAGGGTTAGCGGTAGACTTCTTCTTTCTCATCTCATCGAGCCTTTTCTGCAGCACAGCTTCCTCATCCTTTTCATCATCCTTTTCAGCCATCTTCTTAAGGACACAATCTTTAGCATAGTGGTTTTTCCCACCACAGTAGTAACAGCTTACTCCAGAATCACCATCAACCTTCGGTTCCTTCTTGGGCTCTTCAACCTTCGGTTCATTGTTAACCTTTTCTGAACTATAACTCCCCTGCCAGTTTCGGTTTTTATTGCTGGGGAATCTCTTCTTTATGAACCTCTTGGGGTTAGACACCATCATAGCATAATCCTCAGACGTGAGGTCATACTCCTCCAAGTTAAGGTCTTCATCCTCCATTGCAGCTTTACTTTTTGACAGGAGGGTCAACGAACCAAGGCTTAAAACAACATTCTTCTCCTGCAGTACAATTTTCTCCTGGGACTTGAGAATACCCACCAGTTTCGCCAAAGAATATGATTTAAACTGCTCATGGGCTTTGACTGTAGACACCACCGCTCTCCATTCAGACCTTAGACCATTTAAGAATGTAACCTTCTACTCGATAAGCTTCCTTTCGATGTCATGCTTGATCATCCTGCTGAGAAGATGATTGAAGCGATCGAACGTCTGGGTCACTGTTTCTTCGGCTCCTTGCCTGAATTCTCCAAACTCCGATAAGAGCAAGGTTTGGATAGAATGTTCAAGATCCTCGTCTGTAGAGTACAGTTCGCGAAGTCTATCCCAAACTTCCTTTGCCGTCGTGCATGAGCTGACCAACCTGAAGGTGTCGGATTGAAGGGCAAATCTAATCAATCTTAACGCCTTGATATTGCACTGGAATTTATCCTTTTCATCTTGTGCAATATCTTTAACATCCTTCAGCAGATCATTGTACTCCTTTTGAGTTTTGATAATCCTGGACGTTGCAGAATGAGAAAAAGGTCCATTAATAATGGCTTCCCATATGAGGTATCCATTATCCTCAGATCCTATCACGTAGTCTTCGAAGTGATGCGCCCAGACTTCATAGTCATGGGTATATAGGATTGGAATCTTTGTCGTCGAATCGATGCTATTGGAAATATTGATAGGATTTGATTGTGATTCGTCCATTAAGATCGAAAAAACCTGTTAAAAGATCAGACTTGTAATAACTCAGATTAGGGCAAAACAATAAATATCAAGATACGTCAATAATGAGATGACGGCTCAATAAATATCAGTAATTGCGGAAAAACCCTAATTGAAACCTTTTCACAAAAAAGATGTGTATTGATTACACAGCCTCCTGCTCTGATACCAATTGATGAGATTAAAACTTTAATCTTTGAAGATCGATTAGATCTTAAACAGGTAATTAATTATAAAAACAGCAAGAACACGAAAATAAGTATAAGACAAGAGTGAATCAATCGTGTCGAATGATTAAAACAAAATCCTCAGAAGAGCTCGATTAAGAACATCAACTGTAGAGGATTGGTAGGTTACAAAACGATTAAAGAAATCTGGAAATACTATCGTTATGCTCTAGATCAATCGTTCCAATCATTTTCCTAATATGCATGCAAGCATATACTTATATAATAAACATAAAGGGCTCTCGGTTGGACAGGCCCAAACCGGAATACAAAATAAGTAAACAAACAGCCGAGCCCAGTTGACGCAATCTTCAACAAAATCTTCAGCCCAACAAAAGCATTGGTGGAAACAAGTATATTCTGGTTATAGTGGACGATTTCTCTTGATTCACATTGGTGTTCTTCTTGAAGCAAAAATCAGAAGCCACTCCAAAGCTAAAGCTCTTCATAAAACAGGTGGAAACTCAATTAAGGAAAGTTTTTCGTAACGTGAGAAGCGACAATGGCTTGGAATTCAAGAACAAAGATTTTGAAGATTTTCTTGCTGAGAAGTCAACGACTCATAATTTCTCAGACCCATACACTCCATAGCAGAACGGTATCGTTGAAATATGAAACCGATCTCTATGTGAAGCAGCTCGCACAATGCTATGTTTCGCATCATTGCCTTTGTATTTCTGGGCTGATGCAATTGTTGCTGCTTGTTAAACTCAGAACACATCATTTCTAAAAAACGATTCTCCATCACTCCTTACGAGATCTTGAACAATCGTAAACCGAATGTGAAATTCTTTCATGTGTTCGGTTCAAGATGCTTCATCTTCAATTCAAGAGAGAATCGAAACAAGTTTGATGCTAAGGCTGATGAAGGAATATTCTTAGGTTATTCCCTGAACTCTAAGGCGTATAGAGTTCTAAATAAGCGCTCTAAGAAGATTGAAGAAACATACTATGTCACTTTTGACGATAGCTATGTTAAAAAGATGAAGACAACAAAAGGTGCAACACAAGAAATCTTTCCAAAGAATGGTAAACTTACCACTTATATTTCAAATCTTTTCGAGCAATATTTGCTTCTGTTTGATGATCCTCAAAAGGAAATTGATTCTGAATCAAAGGCAAAAGACAACAAAGTTGATAATCTAAAACAACTCTTCGACGATGCCGCTCAAAAGATGACCGATGGTCAACCCAAAGAATCCGAAAGGCCTGAAACAAGCGAACCTTCAAATGATCTTCCTAATGTCCAGGGGGAGTGTCCATCTCTTCAACATGATCAAGGTTCATCGTTCCAGGGGGAGAATCTATCGTCACAATCTTCAAGCTCCTCTGAGAATTCTATCGAAGGAGGTGATACCAATCCAGATAATGAAAAGTTGTCATCCTTTGAGGGGGAGAACACCAACGTCAATGATGATGACATTCTGTCAGAATTGGAAGAAGAAATCAATGCAGAATTGGATCCCTCTTGTGATCCAAATTACCCACCGCTTATAAAATGGACCAAAGATCACCTTCAAAGTCAAATTATTGGGGAATCTTCATAAAAGGTGTTAACTTGATCTCAAATCAAAGCGAAACAAGCTGCACTCTTTTCACAAGTGGAGTTTTGCATGTTCAACTCCTTTGTTTCCAAAGTTGAACCGAAGACCGTTAATTATGCCCTTGATCATTCAGACTGGGTTCAAGCGATGCAAGATGAGTTAAATGAGGTTGAAAGAAACAAAGTATGGCGACTTATTCCAACTCCAAAGGATGCCTCAGTTGTCGGTCTCAAATGGATATTCAGAAAAAAGATAGATAAGGAGGGAAATGTCATTCGCAACAAAGCTCGGGTTCGGTCTATTTCGGGTGAAGTTGGACCATGAACCGAAATGAACAGAACGTTCGGTTTATTTCGGGTTCGGTCCTTCTGAACTCTTTCGCTTCTTTTTCTTATCAAGGCATTTTGACTATATTCCTTTGTACACTTTTTTAAATACTTCTTTTTATATTCATAAAATCTACAAATATTTTTCTCTTTCGTTCAATTGGTCAATTCTCACAAAATACAAAAATATTTTTTCATTATTTTTTATATTTTTTTATCTAATGTTTTATCTAATGCTGCTGTATGTTGACTAAAGCCTCGAAAGATTTTGAGTGAAGTCTTAATAACATGATATATACAAATCATGTTTTCCCAAACTAGACTGTAATATTCACCCTAATCCTGAGCTACCTTACTCTACTCACATTGAGTTTAGAGTTTTCTGCTTGGTCATTCCTTTTCTTTATAGCAGAGGTACATTCGCTTATTTTACCATCTCCATCTTTTTTCTCCATTATACTTCGTTTCACCAATATAACCCTTGAGACTCTCAGAACATACCACTGAGGTTTATGGTTATCCTAAATCTGTGTTAATGATCTTAGTTTCATGCCACTATGAACTAAGTGAAACCCACAATCCAACACCAATAATGAATTGACGGTGAATTCTCATATTCAAGATCTTACTTGTTACCTAATGAAATCTATTTTTATTTTTTAAGTGATCTTTTATGAATTTGTTTAAAACCATGGCCTTTCTTTCCCTAAAGATCAAATTTATTTTTGTTTTTGAGATTTCTATAATTTCTTTTGTCACTATAAAATATATCCTACCTACTTGTTCAACAGATCACATTGATCTCACAAGTACTTCATTCAGTTTCGGTCTTATGTCAAGTATCGAAATTATGAATTGAAGCGAAAGTCACCCTTTATAACCTTCAAAAAGATGCCTTTCAATACTTCTTAACAAGTTATTGATCGTTATTTAATGGGAAACCAAGCAAGCACTTTCATGTCTCTCTTTAAGACATCACAAATTATCACAAAAAGTTTGCTTTATTTCTTTATCTTTCACACTCTATGCACAAAAAAATTTAATTTTCCAAACTCTGGTTCTTTTAAGGTTGTTCAATAATGCACAACAGGGAATGGTGATTCAAATGAATTTTGGGGTGACAATTGGGATAAAGTGAAAGCTGACTCAACGGTTATCTAATCGTTTTGGCGATTTGAAAAAGCGAATTTTATGGAATGGCGTGCAAAAAGGAAACGTCCTTTCTCTTTCCTGCGTCATCATCGGTATGCCAACTGTTCATCCGTCAAGTCAGGCGCTATTTTTGAAATAATCCAAGATCTCAGCCGATTTTTTCTCTCTCCTCATTGTACATATAAAAGGAATTGGAATGGTACTCTGTACCCTTTTATCACTCACAAAACTCTCTCAAAGAACAAATGCAATTTCTCTTACTGTTCATCATCTTCTCCAAGCTTCTACAATGGCAGACTCTTTGTCCGTTCATGATATTTCTGTTTTTCAACCACTTCTCACAATCAAACCTCAACAAAACCAGAATCATCGATCTCACTTCTTTTATCTATGAACCCTACATGCTATATGTGGTTGAGTTTCTCAAATACTCCCCTCTCGTCGAAGCTCTGACCAAAGTTGAAGTCGTACCAATGTCCTATCTTTCACTTGTCTACTTCACTGCTTACTACGGCAAGGTTCATGAAAGGATTCACTTTGAAATCCACAATGAGAAGACCTCCATCTCCAAGCACCGCTTTTGTGCCCTAATTCGTCTTACTCAAGAACCAATCTCTGGTAAACCCTGAATTCGTCACTACTGGACAACTATTTTCTATGTTTTATTAGATGGGTTATACTGAAATCGTCACCACAATAACCAAGTTCAAGAAGTCCTGTCTTCCTCCTCAATGGAATGGACTTTTCACTTTGCTGTACAAAGGACTCTCTGAACGCAGCGCCGACTCAGATGGGGCGAGCATGTCTTTTATGACTGTGCTATATGGACTGTACCAGGGGATAGATTTGGATTTTGGAACTATTATCTGGCAGCAACTGGTACAAAGCTTGGTCTCTTCATCCAGGCACTCAGAGATTTCTTGTGGGCGATTTTGGTCAATAAGTAACTGGTCAATGGATCGTCTTCATGTTCCAATCAGGGCAGATTCTCTTCTCTCCTCCATCGCTACTTTTCACACAACCAAAATCATAGTCACAGATCCCACCAAGTACTCCTTTATTGGATGTGTTCCTGAAACCATGCTCGCTCGTGTCTCTGCAGTGAGTAATGTTCTACAACAATATAGGAAGATTTCGTCTTCGGGTCCAAGGGAGCTTACGCCAGCCATGGTTCGCTCCATTAAAGAGGCTGACAAGCCAACAAAAAAGGGCAAGAAAACTGAAACCCAGAAAGAGGCACAAGTTTCCAAATCAACCAAGGGGCAAACCCCTAAGAAGCGAAAATCTGACAAGGCTGCTCCATCACAGCCTCAACCGAAGAAGCAAAAGAAGCCTGCTAGGAGGCTTATACTCCAATCCTCCAGTAACTCAGATTCAGAGTATGTTCCTCCCAAACATAAGTCTGCTCCTCCTTCAGAATCCGAGAGCGAAAGCTCTGATGATGAGGCTTCGGGCTGAGGAGATACTCCGCCTTGCTCCCCTACCCCAGAAGTTTCGGTTCGCTCTCCACCTCCGTCTCCTCCACCTGTTACCATTCCAATATCCATCCCTTCTATATTTCCTATCCCAACCACTCAACCAACCACTACAATTCCCATCCCTACTCCTATATTCACAGACACTACTACCGCCACTACTACCATAGGGGCTCATTCTATAGCTCCCAATCCACCCGTTACAACCGAACCACCAGTTACAACCGAACCACTAGTAACCACCGAACCTCCAACCACTACCAAACCCTTATCTTTTACTCCATCTACAGAAACCACCCTAGTTCTAAGTGGTGAGGACTTGGAATTTGATTCCACGTATTTTTGTCCTTATGGTGTACAGATTGACGATGATGATGATGAGCCTGTTACAAAGCGTCATCTCAAGGTAGTAAACAAAAAAGTTGATCAACTGCTCTCATCCTCTTCCTCTGGAGCTTACTCTGAAGCTGCTTTAAAGGCCTTGTTATCATCTGTCATTCAAGAACACACCGCCTCGCTCTCTGCGGCCGCTAAAGCTATTGAAGCCTCCACTTCTCAATGTCAGCAAGCCTCCCTTGCTATTGAGGGTTCCACCAAGGAGTGCAAGGATGCAACCGAAAAAGTCGATAAACTAGTGTTTGAGGCTCACTTATTTCTAGATTCCTTGCAGGCGGCTGCTAAGAAGAATGCTCAAATTGTCAATGCTTCGGTGGACACCCTTCAACGTTTGCTTCAATCTGAAAGGTCCAACCTTGAAGCTGCACGCCAAGTGATCGAAGCTGCCAACAAATCTCTACATGCTAATGTTAATGATCGCCTGACTCAACTTGAGGCAGAATTGGCTGTAGAGAATCGCATCATGGATGAGCTTGACAGGAGAACCTCTCAGCTGAAGATGCAAAATTACAAGCTTCGTACTGCAACTGCTGAGCTTAATGACCTGAAGTATGAAAGGTAGGTTATTCAAAGCTCTGATGTTGATGTTCAATGTATCCTCCTTCATCTCCTTGAAGCGCATGATCCCATCATCACCATTACTATCAGAAGGCACTTGGCTGACAAGCTCGGGCCAACATTGGACATACTTAGTCATATTGAAGGTGTTCCGGTGACTGGTGTCCAGCCAAAACAAGGGGGAGAAAAGGCAACAACTCAACCTCCTCCTGCACCAAAACCATCCACTGAACCGGAGGGTAACGATGCTTCGGTCAATAATAAGGAGAAAAAGAAGAAGAAGATTGGGGAGGATGAAACGGATAATGAAGATGATGTCTATGCTAAGAATCCTAAAAAGCCTTCTCAGAAGGCAAAGTCCTCCGATAAAGAGCTAGTAGAAAAATTCAAGAAACAACAGGCTGAGCTTGAGCAAAAGCGAAAGGAGACGGAGCTCCTAGAAAAGAAGAAGTCCATGTTTCCTGTTTGGACTATAGATTCGCTCTAAAGGTGTGCCATTGATGAGCCTAGCATACTTTGGCTTGAGCTTGTGATGTCATTTGGGCTCGATAACTCCAAGGATGCACAGTTTGACATGCCGATCACGCGAAAGGCACTCAATTTTCACTGCTTTAATTCAACTGCCGCCATTCCTTCTCCAGACCTGAAGGCAGATAGGGATCTGTTGGAGTTCTACTTAGAGTTTGCTCAACCCCAGTACTTGACCTGGAGTTCGAAGAAAATTACTACTGTCAAGGTTTTGAAGCCCTACTCAGCGGGGAAGTTTATTAACGGTAAATTCAAAGTGACTCGAGGCACCGAAGGCTCAGTTCACAACTTTACCCTTGCTGATCTACCGAACCTTAATCCCCACGACTGGATACTCCTCAACAATATTTTATTGTTAAATCCACGGGAGTACCAGCCAATAATTGACCATGTCAAGCGAATGCTTGTGTGCTACATTCACGAGGTAGCAAAGATGGACCAAGAGATTGCTTCTGCCATTCACAAGCGAACCACGATCAAGACTATGGGAAAAGCAGGCAATATCAATACAATGGTCAAAGGGAAGATTGATTCGAAATACCACACTGTAATGTTCGTTAGGGGCGAAGGTCAGAAATGCCTGTTCGCTCTCGTTGACAAACACCTTTTCTCAACTTCTTTCCTGGAGCATATTTTGGAGATCATTCGGAGGTGTGATCAGAATAGTGCAACTGACAAGAAGTTGTTCACTGATATGCTAAGGTGGTATATCCAGTTTCGGCAGACACTTCTTGCAATAATTCCTCGGCTGTTCAAAGTGATAAAGACAGTGAAGCCAAAGCAGAAGAAATAATCTCTCGCCTCATTTAACGCAAATGGGAAGATTGTTGGGATTATGTTGCATCATGGGCTTGGTCCTTAGACCAGTTTTTATTGCCGGTATTGGGCCTGTCCAACCGTGTATGTTTTGTTCTAGGGTTTAGTATATAAGTTGCATACATGCAGTCTTTGTAGTCAACGCTTTAATTATTTTTCTCATTAAGTTTGTAGAAAACCCTAGCTCGCCTCTAGAGTGGAAGTTCTTTGTCGAGCTTTGTTGAGGCGTGACTTTATTGGAATCATAAGCACATATTTGATTCTATTATGTGTTCATATTCTTATTGTGTTTGTCTTGTTTGATTTTCAGATTCTTACCTGTGAAAGATCTAATCAATCTAGAGTTTTATTCTCATCAATCGGGGTTAATTATAATCAAAATACTAAAGACTTGAAACAAATAATTCCATCCTAACTCCTGTTCCATGTCTAGTAGTAGGATTAGGGTGGAGCCACCCACTCGACGATTTCACCAATATCAAATTTTAAGCGACTTGCATATACCACTCAATCATAGAGTGACCGGTCGGAAATCATGATATCAAGTATCATTGCTAGCTATCAGAACACACTCACTACCAGTGCTAGACGCTGTGGTATGAATCATATGCAGTAATAATAACATTAAACAAAACGAAACACACTGAAAAGAAACACGAGATATTCTATCACCCTAATCAACACTTCTTACGAATACAACTTAACACATGTTTTCCCTAAAAAGATACTATTGTCACCATTCAATTTCGATTAGTATAGTCCTCATCTTCCCGATTTAACGGCTACGAAAGGACCCTTCACCTAACCCACCGAATATCGAAACCTTCGTCTCTCATAAACACAGATCCAACACGGACCGCCGAGTCATCTCTCGCTGTGAAACTCAAAAACACTCACCAGAGGAGTATTATACCTTCCGAAACCTTACCACAAGTATTTCCAGGAGACCCTTCACGCATCAGATAAAGTTCAAGCACAGAAGCTTGGGACGAATACGGTTAGTCTATCACTACCAAGTATACGCGAGGATAATGTATAATTAAGATTCTATGGATATTAGATGTGTGATTCCGCCCTATTTCTTGTTCCTTGTCTGGTTGTGGACTTGGGGCAGAGTCACCCATCCAACTGTCTTGCCAACCTTAAGTACATACGACCTATATGCGCAAGTTAATGATAGATGGACTAGGTACGAGTCCTACCATGAACTTTGGGTCAAGGCTACCCAGGAGAGTGAGTGAACGTTCCATCATCCGAATAAGTTTAGTCGTGTAAACCGAACCCATATGTTCCCTACCGATCTAATCAAACGAGAAACACTAAAGCAGACCCTATGCAGCGCTCCGAGGAGAAGTTATCAGTTATGACTTAGTACGAGTTCGAGAAAGGCTGGAAGCATCTTGAGAACACAACAAAACCTGAATAAGTCTTATCATCTATAAAAAAAAATACAGAGTTTTTACTAGTGAATCTATGATGGCTAGTGTAAACATCATGGTCATATATTATTAAAATTTTATGGACTTAGAATGTGTGATTCCGCCTCATTTCTATTCCTTGTTTGGTTGTGGGCTTAAGGCGGGGTCACCCATCCGAATGCCCTTGTAATCTTAATGATATACGACTAGTTTACACCAAGCGATTATAAAAGAGCTGGTAGGACTTATAATGCAAAAATTTCGTCAAAATTGGTTGAAACATTCATAATACCAGTACTCACTAACTACAACCTGAAATATTCATAGTGGTAATAACGAGAATGAAACGGGGAGTATAAAGGCATGCGTAGAATACACTATCATTCCAAAACAATAACTCCCTTAAATCGACTTAGCTCAAGTTACAATAAGAAATTTCAAGGTCGTCATTTGACATCAGGCGGGTTGTTCCTCACCATAATCAATTTCTTATATTACGAAAAGTTCCCCTATCCTTTCTCCAAATTCTTGAAGTCCGAGTCAAGGTGCTAATTTTGGGACGAAATTCCCTCTAACGGGGGGATGATGTGACAACCGTCAAATTTGGGTCAAGTGTAAGTCCAATAAAGTCAACAAGTCAAACCAGTCAACTCAACTTACCCTTCTATACTAGGGTTTACGTTATGTAATTACTGTACAACTCGTTATTCTAATGAGAAATTATCAAATGAAAAGTTCGTGTATCTAGATTTCCTTAACCTAAAACTATGGTAAGTAATGAACAAACCGATAAAACAATGTTGCATACTCATCCGGAGTGTGTAAAACCCTTAAACATGGCTTAACGTGGTTTACGGACCTTGCGTTGCGAAGCCGAACACTCAAAAATGTCACAAACGAAACCTCTCTCAATCGTTTTCAAACTATCTCTCTCTATTAAAAATCACTCCCAAATCTCTCCCAAAATCTCTCCCAAATCTCTCTCAAAAGTCCCTTTAACTTTTTATAATCATTTCGGGCATCCCGACAATTAACTTGGTGAAAAACGGCACAAAATGGGAAGAATTCTTGAAAATTAGCCTTAAAGAACCGAAACCTTCCTTAAGGGGGCGAAGCCTCTCGAGCCAAACAAGGAAGGTCTGAAACCGAACTGGTGAGGACCGAATCTTCTAAACCGAACCCGAAGGTCCCTTCGGACCGAACCTTGCCTGAGCACCGAACCCGAAGCTTTTGACCCGAACCCGAAGCCTCTTGCCTGCGCTTCCTACCTTCGCCTTTGGGCTATTTCGCTCCAACTCATCTTTGGCCCAGCAGCAGTAAGGACCGAACCTCGGCCCAATACCGAGAAGTCTCGCAGGAAGCTCTTTTTCACCTGGTTTTTGACAACGAATTCGTTTTAGGCCCATTTTTAATTAGTTTAACACGGGATTTTCACCCAAAACTTTATTTTAACATATAAGGCCCCATATTTATTAAATAATCATGTTTTTGGGGATAAATCTTATCCAAGAAGAGTGGGTGAAGTACAAGAGGTGGAGTGTTGACTTTTCTTTAGTTTATGACACAAGCAACCACCCATACCCACTCTATGACCAACCCACACCCCTCCCCCACCATACCTAGTCATATCCTTGTACTTTTACATCAATCTCAATCCATTCTCACGTTCTAAGAGCTGGGAAAACTCACCCTCTCTCCTCACTTCACTCATTTTCTCTCATTTCCACCAAAAGATCAAACACTTTTCTCTCAAATCTTCTCTCTCAAATTCAAGATTTCCAAGGCATTTTCCAAGGATTTCCTTCTACTTTTGGTAAGTATCTTCATCACCCTTATGATTATTACACTTCCTTCTACTCCAATCATGGATTGCTTACACAAATTCCATCATTTTGGTGTTAGATTCTCGAATCTTCAAGGCAACCTTCTAAGTGTTCTTGAGTTGAACACTTCTCTTCTTCAACATTCATCCACCTGAAATCACTCAAGGTGAGTTCATACCCCTATCTTTTCATGTTTTCTTAAGTTTTAAGGGGGGGGGGGGGAATACAAGTTAAAACACCAAGAACACAACTAAACTTTTCCAACAGCTTTCATCAGGAAAGTTTAACTCCATTCACGGACTGTTTTGGTCAACTTAAACATTTTACTTTTCAAAACTGTATTATATGCAAATAGTTCAGGTTTATACCTTTAAAATGAGTACGTGCACATCTCCATACGATTTTACTATAATTTATGGTGATTTTTACAAAACAGCGTATCATTTCAAGAACAAATCCGGACCAGTCTGTGAATATGGATATTTTAACACAAGTTAAAGATTTCCAAAAATCATAATAAAAATTACGAATAAACTAGAAACCTTTGGTGAACTCTCAGAATTTACGGATTCTGTTTTTGACTTCGTATGATTTTTCTAAAACAGTGTAGAAAGGTTAAAAACTAGTTAATAGCTTATAACTTTCATAACACTTTGTATTATGTTGAGCAAAGTGTATAACAATAAGTTCTAAATATTGAATGTGTTTTCTTGTTAGTTTATCATCATAAACTGAAATTTAGTCATTCATGATAAGATTCTTCATTCATTTAGAACACATATAATAAGCTATAATAAGCATAGTTTATGGATTCAAAGCACTAATGTATTTTCATAAAAGAGTTCTTTTACATTACAAACATTTTGGATAAACTATAATAGGTATATTTTATGTATCATTTACATTTCAAACTTATCAACCAAGGGTTTTCAGTTCAGTTCACGTAAATCTGTTAATGAATATATTTGTGAGTCATTCCTTTCGTGTTACCTTCATGGTAACAAAGTCAAAACTCGTTGAAATTGTAACCAGAGTCTCTTGTAGGGAGAGCGTGATAGTTGTGTATAGATCTATATTAATTGGGTCTGACAAACCCGCACCTGAGCTGCTTGCAACAACTAGATCTGCAGGTCTGAGGTGACAAGTGTCATTTAACATGCGACGCCTGAAGAACGTCGTATTACTAGGCCGTCCGAGTCTTAGCATGGTTATGATAGCTCACATGTGGTATTAACAAATCATAAGATTTACGGGTTCTACTTTTAAATTAGCGAGTTATGTCGATTTAACTCACATAAAGTACTTTAAGTATGGAAAAATACTTGTACACTTTTATATGAAAAAGGATTTTATCCCGATTTAAAATCACTTTTATATCTTTAAGTATGGAAAAATACTTGCTTATTTTTGGTCCTGGGATTTAGGACTACCTAACTCTTATAAGGAAAATATTTGATTTTCTTTGGAAACATATTTATGTTAAAACTACATTTATCTAGAATTGTTAGGCTTCGGCTATAATTACTAAGTGTATATGTTCGTGTTATATAAGATTCTATTCATAATCGACTTAGAATTGACGGGCCTGCCTTTCTTCCTGTTCCTTGATTGGTTGTGGACCTAGGGCAGACCCATTATATTCGACAGTTTATTTAATTTAAATTTTATATAACTTATATACACTGGGTGATTATAGAAGAAATCTACGGGTCTTTCTAGGGTTCATTATCGCATAACATAGAAGCATGCATTTCATACTTAACAAAGAAAATATTGGGTTTTCTGGAGACATACTTTGTCGCTTTTACAAAAAAAAATGGTTTCTTTCTCAAACAAAACTCGTATGAACTCACCAACTTAATTTTTGACACTTTTTCAAAATTACTTGTATTCTCAGGAAATCAGTGAAACAGGAAAACAACAACATTTCGAGAATGGGACGTTAAATCGTCAAACAGTTCGTTTTGTCATCATAATGTAATTGATTTTTGAAACATGTAAACTTACTATGATGTAAATTTTTCAATTATATTTATGACGGCTGTATTTTCTTTGAGCACTATTATACTCATTGTTGTGATACTATACATGAAGTCCTCCACCCCCCGGACGTTTCCGCCATCCGGTTTGGGGGTGTGACATCCTGCAATTTTTTTAGTTTAGTGGTTTTGTTTTCATAGGGTGCATCAGGATAAACAGGGTTGGAAATGTTATGATTGGTTTGTTATTCGATGAGGTTTTGGTATTGTAAAATTTTAGCGTAGGCGATCTGTCAGGGAGTCAGACCATTATAGGTTTCAAATCTCAGAAGGCAGAAGTCGTTTTGCAGGAGCTTAAGGTTTGTTTTTCTTCGGGATGGGAGTTCCGATTGACGTTTCAGTTTTCGTGAGAAGGTTGTCCCATGTGTAGAATCTTCGGTTGTGTTGCTCATATTGGTTTTTGTGTTATGGGTGTTAGTAAGGAGCGATTTCGAGGATGAAATCTAATTTAAGTAGGGGAGAGTTGTAACACTCGGTTTTAGATTTGCTTCGTTGACCGGTGCTACGACCCAATCATCAGTTGTCATGAGGCTTAGGGCCTTGGGAAAGGAAGGATTTCACCCAATTCGGATGTGGGTGTCATAGTATAAGTGATCCAAGTGATTGATTGTGTCTTCGGAGGCGAATCATATAATCGTAATTGGATATCTCAATATTTTATGGTTTTTGGGTTTTGATCAAAGGTTTTAAGGTCTGGGTGCGTTATTAGGAGCGTGGGGCTTCTCACCACCTTTTCGTGGATTTAAGGTTTGTTGGAAACGGACCTAGGATGAGGGAGTTATGTCATTTTGAAGTTATTGTCAATTTTGGACCCTAATGGAAACATTTGGCAAATTAGTCCCATGCACACAACATGGCATATGCGTGAGTACACTCATCGTAGCTATGGAAATGGACGTGGGTGGTCTTTGAGTATGCTCAACATACCAAAGGGTATGTTAGGTGTACTCCGTTCATCCATGAAACCCTAAGTCAAGACCCTTGACCCTATTTAAACCTCATTTCTTTGATGAGCCTCATCTTGTATCCATCCCTCAGCCTCCTAAACCCCAGAACACGACCTTTAGCCTTATCTTGGAGCATTTAAGTCATTGTGAAGGATTTTTGAGCATTTTGTATACTTTGAAGAGCTTGGAACTTGTTGAAGAATCACCACCAGGAAAGGAGCTTGTAGATCCAGAGGTTTTCCATCTTTTGCAGTTCATTGGAGGTAAAAAGCTTTAATCTTGTCTTATCATTTTATAGATCTACTTTGGTTTAGTTTTTGGCCATTTAGTCCCTTTTCTTGGTCTTGGTGAGCTAAGGTTGTTTTAGGAGTTCAATCTAGTAGATCTGGACATTGTAAGGGCCCCTCATTCATAAAGGTCCAAGTTTTGTGGAGTTTTTTAGTGCATGCATGTGTTAAGACCATCCTTTAAGCTCTTTTGAGCTCTAGAGTCCCATTGAGACATGCAAACTAGTAAGGTTGCCAACATTACTTGAAAAGGCATCAATAGGAATCGGATTGGAGAATTGGAGCAAGGGTTGAAGTGATTAAGTGCTTAGTGGAGAAGTTTGTAGTCCAAGGGAGTATGCTAGACGTACCCACCTTGTACGCAGCGCGTACTGACCCCCAAGGGTGTACGCTTGGTGTACCAGATGAGTACGTAAGGCGTAGTCTGTCTGGTTAACTCATCTTGTTTTGTTGAGTTTTTTTGGGCTTTGGACCTTGGACCAGGAGTTGACTAGGGTTAACCATTCAGTATTTCAAGCCTTTTTGGATATTGGGCCTTCTCAGGATAGGTCCATGATGGATTTAGGCCTAATTGGGGTAATTGGGACTTATTGGGCCTTATGGTGCCATTTTGCGTTCGGACTATCTTATGGGCTTGTATTGCATGGGGTTTTATTGGGCTAGCTATGATTATGTGTTTTGGTTCAGAAAAAGTAAATGGGCTTTAAGAAAGGCTCATGTAAGGGTTTGGGCCCAAGTTTGAAAATTGGGCCGTTAGTGGGCTTTTATGGATCTTATTGTTTTGGGCTTGTTTGGTTTCAGGTTTGGACCTTAGTTGAGAGTCTTGTTGGGTCAGGGGCAAAATGGTCATTTTCCCCAATATTTGATTATGGATCCTGGTTTAGAACTTGATTGCTAATTAGGTGATAGTTTGGTATTGATAGTTGAAGTCGTCAGGGCAGCAGCTAAGGGTTTCTTTTAGTGAGCTTCTACATTTGAAGTGAGTCTCCCTTCGTAGAATCTGTGGGTCGAAGGCACCAAGGTCGGCCCACTAATATTGATATAGCTTAATGATTGTCTTTGTGATAATTATTAAGGTAGTATGTATTGTTTGATGTTTATGTGAGATATGCATGATTTTATTTGGTAGTGGTAGGGGTGGGATTGACCTCGTAATCGGTTAAGATAAGACCGAATGGTAGGTCAGTCACCCAGATTTGCCAGACAAGGGTAGGTCGGGCACCCAGATATGCCTGAAAAGGGTAGGCCGGACACCCAGATATGCCTGACAAGGGTAGGTCGACCACCTAGATATGCTCGGCACGGTAGGTCGGACACCCCAATATGTCTTAGTATGTTTGCATTATATATTGTATTTGGGAAACACACTAAGCTTCGTGCTTAGAGTTTGTGGTTTTGGTTTCAGGTACTTCTAGTTCGGAAGTGAAAGGCCCGACTTGATCGCATCACATACACCCGTGTTTTCTGCAATATGTGATTTTGGGATTCAACTTTGATAGTTGTTTTATTTAGAAATGTTTTTAAATGTTTCGATCAAGGTACATTTTTGTTTTTACTATACTAAAAATGAAATTTTTATCCTTGATTTTTGGGATGTTACATTTATTCATTTTATCTCTTTTTGACCTGCTCAACAGGTCATGAGACCAACTCCTTAATTTTTTCCAAAATAATGAGATTTTTTCTATAGATTTTCTCAAAATTTATATATAATGTATAAACGTATTTTTACGTATATATATATATATATATATATATATATATATATATATATATATATATATACAGGTTTAGGTTTTATGGAAAACAAAAAACTTAAAAATCACAAAACTTTTTTTTGAATTTTTTTATCAAAAAATCGCAACTTTTAGGTTAAAATCACTGATTTATTTTGAAAAAATAAAAAAAAAATTGAATTTTTAATTTTTTTTTCAGCGAAATTGTAAAAAATGCTGCGATTTTTTGATAAAAAAAATTCAAAAAAAATTCTTGTGATGTCTTGATATTTTTTATGCATTTTTATGCATTTTTAGGGTTTTTTTTTGTTTTGTTTTCCAAATAACCTTTCCCTATATATATATATATATATATATATATATATATTAGATGTGTACCATATTATTTTTACATATTTATGTATTTTTACTTCAAGTTGTCCTCACTATTTCATCTAGTTGTCGCAGCTTCCTCGAGTATGTCTAGATGATTTCCCTACATACCCATATATCTTAAACTTTTCTCATTCTTTTATTTTGAAATTAAACATCAAATTAAAAAACAAAATAATAATTTATGCATATTGGAAGACAAAATAGTGATTTGACCAACCTTACTTGGAAGTTAATTTGCATTTAGTCTGCCTTTCTTTTTCTTCATTCGTTACTTAACTTGAAAAAAGGAAAACAAAAGATGCAGTAACGTTTTATTTTTGACAATGGTTGAAACAGATATGTGAATACACGCATATCTATCAATTGATTGGTTAGTTCTATAAAGTAAATACAATAGAAAGGTAGCTTTTCCAATATTGAATTTCAAAATCAGATTTCACTTCTCATTCAAGTCTTCAACCAACAAAACAACTATTATGTTTGTTTATTTTCTTCAAGTGATTTCCATTTTCATTTTGATGATACCAAAATAATAAATTTGCACATACGAAGACTTCAATAGTTTCAAATGACCTCAAGGGAACCGTAGGTTTTCATAAGTGCATAATTTTTTTTTTTTTTTGAGGTAATTCGATCAAGATAAGCAAATGAGAAAAACATAAAATATGTGGGTACATAGGAAAACTATTCGGTCATACTCAAAGAAGTTGTGGTCATTACATGAAATGGTAAAGACCACATGAAGTAAAAAAATACATAAATAAAAAAAATTAATAATATCGTTATACATTTAAAATACATATATATATATATATATATATATATATATATATATATATATATATATATATATATATATATATATATATATATATATAGGAAAACTATTCGGTCATACTCAAAGAAGTTGTGGTCATTACATGAAATGGTAAAGACAACATGAAGTAAAAAAATACATAAATAAAAAAAATTAATAATATCGTTATACATTTAAAATACATATATATATATATATATATATATATATATATATATATATATATATATATATATATATATATAAGCACACAAGACACAATATTTACGTGGTTTGGTCAAGGTAACCTACGTCCACGGGCAAGAGAGGAATATTCTTTATTTCAGAGTTCTCAAACAGAGCTTACAAGTACAATTCACCAAAGGTTCGTCCTATTGACTAAGGATACAAGATATAAGACGCATCAATTGACTATGCATGCGTCTTATTTATACTAGAGGGATCAGACCTAAAACCGTAATGGGCCTAGCTTATTGGCCTATAGACCCATGAATTGTGACAACCAATCATATTCTGCCATGCAACATATTCTAGAAAATTCTTCCATGTCATATTGCCTATGAGCGTCAATAACACACATGATGGAGCACCTTTTGCCATAGTGGAGCACCATGACGTACAATTGGCACATCATGAATACTAATGGCCCAACATCCATCATGGTGGCACCGAGGTGTAATCATTGAGTAATACTAACTTCTGAGCATCAGCGAACAATATTGTGCACCATAGAGGACTTCATAACGTACTTGGCTAATCGAGGACCAAGATGGTCCATCTTGTGCCATGATAGCACAATAAGTGTATGGATGGCACAAAAGGCTTCAAGTGTGGCACAAGAACTTCTAGTTTGGAGCAACAAAACCATCTTGGCACAAAAATAACATGCATGCCTCAGCACGGCCATGCTTGGCATAACAATATACTCTATGGCGCAACAGGAGTAAACTATGGCGCAAGAGGGATACCCCACGGTGCAAGATGGATCCTCATGGTGGAAGAGGGAGTAGCTTGGTGCAAGAAGGTGTGCCCTTGGCGCCATAACATCCTTCTTGGCGCAAACCTTCATCATATGGAGGAACAAGGACACCTTGTTGCTCCATGTCACTCCCACGTGCTCCAAACCCCCTTTTGCATGATCTGTTCCTTTGTCAGACGATCCATTCCTTTCTCAAATGATCCTATCCTTTGTCGCAATCTCCACCTTGAATTGAGAATCCTATGAACTCCACCCCGAACAAGATCTTCCTTTCCCATCCTGCTATCAAGCCCCGAAGGGGCTTACTTCGTGTGAACATCAACCAAGTCCAAGCAAAGCTTGAATTTCTCTGTGGGAAATGTCATTGTCACCATGTCTTTCGGATTCTCCTTGGCGTTAGACTTTTGAATGCATAACCTATCGTATAGCATGATAGGTTTCTCCACATTCAAAAGAAGACTTTGAACGAGGCCAACCGATCTTCCTATTTGCAGATCCCTTTCATGTTCCAATTCTTTCAATCCAACTAATTCTGTATGATGTGTATTAGCACCATACACCAGAAAAACATCAAGCGTTCACATAAAGTGTCATAAGATCCACTTGACCACTTCCCAGTTAGCTTTTTCCTGATTTCCTCGAACTGCCAAAGAAGTACCAAAATGATTGGACTGATCATGATAGAACGACTACAAGACTTTCTCAATGTAGTGAGTAATGTATAACCATCCTGCTCTTCTATCAATCTGAATCTCCATCCTTGATATTTTCTTTTCAGCTCCTAAATCGTTCATCACAAGCTCATTATCCAAAATCTTCTTCAAGTTGACTTTCTCGGAATCAACATCATGAACACTTCTTCTCTTGGTTGAACAAGGGATTCCTCACATGTGTGTTGTTCAATGCAACCCTGTTGTTTTTCAATTATCACAAAAGTGTGTGGGGTTTATGTTTCAAACTCCACCTTCTAGCTAGCATCCTGGTCGTTCCCTAAAACACTTGTACCACCTCATCTCTTGTTACACATAGAAAATTAAAAGTTCAAATCTCTGCAAATAACAAATTTTGGAGTTTGTTCTTCTATACACCACATACGATGACCCTTCCCTCTATATGCATATCCTAGAAATATGCACTTCATTTCTCTGCACTCCAGTTTACCATGATTCACATGAGCATAAGCAGAGCATCCTAGAGTTCATAGACCAGTGTTCTAAGAGGTTTTATGAGACCACGACTCTTGAGGAGTCTTAAAATCAATTGTAGTTGATGAAGTTCACTAAATAGCAAGCAATGTTGACTGCTTCTGCCCAGAATTGCTCCGATAAATGAGTAGATCATCACATGCACTGAACATGCTCCAGCAATGTTTGGTCCATCCGTTCTGCCACTCCTCTTTGTTGTGGTGTTAGCTGTACAATGTGATGCCTCAATGTACCTTCTATTTTGTAGAAGTAGTCAAACAAAGCCTTGCAGAACTCCAACCTGTTTTCCATTTTAAGTGACCTAAAATGGTTTTTTGTGTGTTTCAAAACCATCATCTTCCACTCCTTGAACCACCTAATCATGTCATCTTCATCCTTTGTCTTCATGAAATAAACCCAGGTCTTCCTTGAATAATCACCAATAAAATTCACAAAGTATTGACATCCACCATGAGACTTCACATGAAAGGGAATCAATATATCTGAGTTAACACACTCGAGAATCTCTTTGCTTGAGTGTTGAACCGAACTAAACTTCACCCTACTTTGTATCTCTTAAACACAAGCTTCACAAGGTTTAATTTTTCTAGTTGCATCTCCACCAAAAAACCCCTTCTTGCTCACATTGTTGGGTTTTGAGCATTCTAACACTCCTATGGTGTACATACAAACCTATAAACATTGGATCTATGTTTTCTTTATTATACATGAAAATAAGAACTTCCCAAGGCTTTAATCCTAACTAGCATATTATGAAGCTCTTATACTACAAAGTACTAGTTAGATGACATACCTTTTGATGTAGCTTGATATCTTCAAGCTTTAAGAGCTTAGCCCCAATAGTGTGGAAGCCTCAAGTGGAATCACAAATCACCAAAACACCTTGGAAGACTTTGAGAATAAGAATACGTTGGTTCTCTCTAGTGAAATTGGCTAGCCCTCTTAGTGTACCCACACTAGTCACCATTTCACCAACCAAGGACATCTTTATATAGTGTGGAGACTAGGGTTAAACCCATAACCATTCATTTCATATGATCCATGGGTTAAACACTCCATGGACTATCCATGAAAGCTTAGCCCAATCTAAATGAACTTGGCCCATTCCATATATATAAGAGTCCATATTTAATTAGTTCATTTTGATCACTTAATTAATTCTAAATTAAGTATTGATCAATACTAATTAAATAATATGATTCCATATTAATATATTAGAACTTATAATATATTAATATAAATCATAAATATACTATTCTCAAAATACTATCCATATAAATTGTGTCGGTGAAGTGCAACCCAAATGGACCATGTCGGGACGGGTCAAGTACATACCAAATATAGTTATGGCAATAGACATTAATATAACAGTCTCCCACTTGGATAAGTCTAAAACTATTATTGAGTATGACTTCAAGACCTAACTAGAAATCGTAGCTCTTAAAGCCGTTGTCGAACTCAGACCTTGTAAATGAGTTGTCCTTTAGATAAGGGATCATATATTCCTCCATTCTAGATATCATATGGACTAAGACATGGATTATAATCATTCTCTCTATCCATTTATTGTTTCCCGATTTCTGATTCATGACAACTGACTGATTGAACAAATCAAATCAGTCCTGGCTTGGCGAAGCACTCACATTTGTCATCATTAAATCATCGAGGGGCCCACAAATATCGCTTTTATCCCGAAGGTAAAAGGAATGGATAAAGTTCGACTCATATGGCTTCTTCTGCTACTTTTTGAATCATACACAATAGCATGTTTTATAACATCGAGTTACCAATGCGTTTTCATGAAATCAATGTACTATCAACTCATAGTAAAAACTCATATCTCTAGGTTTGAAGAATATAAGATATTATCATCTCATGATCACACGTGATAAAATCCATGAAGTGATTCAAATGAGCACAGGTTGAATCCAATACTCAGAACTTATGAGCACTCATGAGTGTTGTAGCATAACTTTTTCCACCAACTTGGACCTCTACAAGCCAACCCATGACAGTTTTGATTTATATCTACTTCCAACATATGACCGACTGTGGATGGTTTGAATAACTTAGTCATTCTGGAAGAATAACCTAGTTATTATGGAAGTCAAAACATGCAAAGTGAAACACAAGAATAAATGAATCTAATATGGTATCAAAACCTATGAATATAAATAAAACAATTTCTATTTATCACCATACTGATTACTCATTATTCACTGTTTCGGTTTTATCAACTTTATACTTGAATTAAAAACACTAGGTTTCCCATGCTCCAAGCATGTACACTATGTTTTCTAAACAATAGCTTTGCCGTACACCAAGTATGAACTCTACGTTTGTCTATGATCCTTTTCTTTGTGAATTAGATCAACTGAACATAATTTCAATGATTCTCTTTTCACACTCCCAATTCATTGTGTTAAATGTAAGAATTCCAAATTCCTATCATTTATCAAAATTTGTTTAGATTTTAAACTTATATGCACTGTTCCTCTTGTAATGATTATGCACAAAGCCATAAAGGCTTGGCAACAATCATTACAGAGTATCCCAATGGAGAGCAATTCCATGGAAACGATGTATCAGATTCAAAGCGCATTGCTTTGAACATGCTTCTTGCATTAAGTTTCTTTAACCTTACACAGATTGCTTCCACCTATGAAGACAACACTATATTCCCATTTTGACTGTCAATTCTGAACAATGGTTGCCTCTTTTCAGATTATGTCAATATGGTCCTTCCAATATTAACAGTATACTTCCAACTTTCCTTGAGCAATCAATCTTTGGTAAACCTTAGATTGTCCTTGACAATTGCTTAATCACTATAGTCATATCCAATTCTAGACATTTTCCTCCTTAATGCCCCAAGGTATTTGGAAAATTCATAAAGGATAAATATTATAGCACATGTAATCGATTTTGTACCCAAAGTAAATGGTACACGATTCATGATGTTTCACATAAAGACATGGTTCTAGACCAGTCTTTTGCCATAATAATTTTTGTTTTGCCATATTCTCGAAATTTGACTATGAAAAGGGATGCCGTAATCATAATCGAATTTTGAGAACGCAATATATAGAATTTCCTTCAGTTGAACCAATCCAACATGAAATTCATATATATATTCTTGACTAAAGGTGATTAAAATCTCAATATAAGCTTTTCAGAATGATTATAAACTCAATCTAAGCTTTTTAGAATCGAAATGAAGTATAATTTCCTTTCCCTTAATTATAGCAAAACAACTTTTCCAACCCCTGTAACCTTACGAATTGAAACTTTTGTTTTTCTATTATTAACATCGCTAACTTGCAATACTTACCATAATTATCATGCTCCCACTAACATGATGATTATTAGCATAACACTTATGCTCCCCCTAGCTTTGACATGTATCCAGAAAACAGCTGGCCCTCTAGAAGTGAATACTTTATTGACATTCTTACCAAAGTTCGGATTTCTAATACTAGATTGCTTTGATAAGAATTTATCTAAATCATACACCTTATCTTAGATAGCTCACAGGTGTGTCTAAACAATTTCAAAACTATGAAAAGGGATGCCATGATCATAGTCTCAATTGTTTAGACTTTTTGCCATTTCTCATAAGTCCATGTTAGTGTGTCGGTTAACCACACACGCTCCACTAACGACTTTGAGAACTGCAAATATCACAATTGCTATCTACTTAAAATCTACTTAGTGAAAGAATTTCCTCACCATCATTTTCATCAATCGGAGAGAAACCTTATGACACTTAGATTTTATGGTGTAAGTGTTCCTATCCATGTGAATTTGTCAAAGCCATAATCACAAGACTAGGTTAGTGACAAATCCTAACTCATATGGATTGAACTTGTGCAATCATAACTTCTTTCCACCTGGCAGCTCAAGGGCATGCCATTGCTTCCAATTAGCTATGCAAGCAATTGAGAACATGTAGAACTCAAATGTATCGCCAACTTAACTGGAATGGGCACAAAAATGTCAACACGATAAGTTATGAACCTGTAGTTGTGTGCTAGTGATGAAATATAGGTTGTTATTCTTGATTACTTCTTGAAACCCTTTCAGGATCTTTTAGAATCCTACTGTCTCCTTGACTTATAAGACTTTACTGTCAAATATTCAAGAGATAGTGTGGATTCTAATCAAGACAGACACATCACACAATTGGCCTAAGTTGGTCTTTGTTTTATCCAAAACATCACAACTTACCATTTTTAAATGTAAAGGAGTAGGACACATTTACTCTTATATTTGACTAGTATTTTAAACCTTTCTTTAAGATATGTCACTCAACTTACAGTCTTGGAGTATAACTCTAAGACTTGTTTTTTGGAACGAAGTATGAATCATCTTCTTGATTTAACCACTTCAACAATTCATAACTCCTCTTCTTAACTATCAGAATTCACTTAGAGGATGAATTGTGATAAGGTATCAAAATCATTAAGATGATCTTAAAACATGATACTAAAGTACTATCCCATATTTTCAGATTTGAGAAACTTTTATCCTTCTGCCTAATTTGATTCTTCTTATTTGTTTTATCATACACTGAAACTTTTCCAATGTCTCAGAATTATACTTAAGCTTGTAAGTATAATCATATTTATTAAACCTTAGTAAATCATGACGAATAGTCTTATCCATCTTTTTTGGTGAACTTTGGCTAGTGCACAAGAAGGTGTACTTAATCCCTTAGTCCTTCTCTTGAGTCACATATACATGTGAACACGGAACTAGTCTTAATTTTCCAACGTTGAAAATTCTCATACATCACACTAAACACCTTGTATGATTCCAAGTTTCGGTCCAATTGAAACTTGGGTGATGAGAATCTTTCCTTATTTGGTAAATTTAGACACTACCATAAATGAAAGAATCAAATTCATATTTCCAATATTGCTATAAACATACAAACATCAAGTTTGCATGAATGCCATTGTAAGGAGATAAAAATAAAGTAAAACAAACTTTTATCTATTTTAAAACGCAGAATATCTTTTCCTTACAATGAAACATGAAAATGAAAACTATGCTATTACATGTTTCCTAGCAATCTATCATAACTCCTAAGAAGTAGCTCAAGAATTCAATCTTCAACCATGCGAAAGAAATCCATCTTTGCGGTCAGATATAGCATACACTTTCTTTAAGTTTCCTTGATTTTTCCTTTGATTATTAAAACATCAACATGTGACCTAGTCACATTATGTAATAAGAATCTCAGAATAGAAACATAATAGAATTTGATAGTGGACTTTACCTGAAGTAGAGTCAAACTTATTGACTTTACCAGCCTTACGATCTTTCAGGTAAATTTGGCAGCTTCGCAACCAATTCCCTTTCCTTTTTGGAAATAGAACCATATGAATCCTTTAGGAATGGTACATGGGATAATCTCAGACTTAGCCTTTCTCTTTACTATTTGATCAACCGAGTTGATTATGGCCGATCCATTTCCATTGGGAAGAGAATGCTTTTTCTGGATTTCCAGTGTCACGATTTTCGTTGTCCATAAAGTTTTGTGAAGTTGATCTTCTAATCACATTTGCTTTATTAGCCTTCCAAATCATTGCTGATTCAGCAACATCAAGCAAATTGATAAGATCATTAAGGGTCTTGTCATAGTCTGTTTCATAGGAGTCCCAAAGGAACTCACTATGTGACTTAGAAAGTGATTGAACCACTAACTTTCTCAAGACTTTGACACCCAACTCTCCCGGCTTGTAAATATGTGACTTGATCTCGAAGATGTGATCACACCTAGACCTTGCCTTGCCAATAGGGCTTGAGTGACCTTGAACTAGTGGGTTAGGGAGAATAATTGTAGGAGGCGGAGGAAGTGAAGTTCCAAGGGATTTGGGAAGATCATAGATGTCTAAACTAGACATCTTTTGGGAGATATTCATGATAGTTGAGTTAAAGTCCTTAATATAACAACCAATATGAAATATTAAGGCTAGGACCCAAAAAACTATTTTATAACTTTGAAAAGGGATGCCGTAATCCAAGCTATAAAATATTTGAAGGTAGGTGAATAACGATTCACCAATTTCCACCAAGATAAACGAAATGTATTATATGGTTTTAATTGGTTTTGAAACTCCTAGTTCTTTTGAGATTCATTGAACTTTTCAATGGCATGTTTCAATCTCGAGTGTGCCCTACAGGTTTTGTGACTAGGATGCCGAGGATCACAAAATAAGGAGTGAAGTAACCATGCAAATTACTTGTTACCCTTAAGTGTTTACCCCTCAATCGATGTGTCGGTTAACCACACACGCTCCATCGATACTATGATAAACATTAAGTCACACTTTTCCTACCTTGTTAAATACGAGTTAGTGTGCCGGTTAACTACACACGCTCCACTAACCGACTTAAACAAAGTGCAAAGTGTAATTTCATGGATTAGCACCTTATTCACATTTTCCTAAGTAACTAAGATTGGGTATTTATAAAAGGTTTAGTTACTTAGTATTTATCATTAATACTTTTAATGAAGGGAGAATTTATAGTCTTTATCCTACCCGTTCGGCTAACGACCCTCCACCAGTCAAGGAAGTGGTGGGTGAGAGTGGACACCCATTAAACTGTCATTTTATAGGAAGTAACCTTATACCCCCTTTATAGACCGGCTTTGTGAATGAGGCCTACTTTTAAAAATCTAAGGGCTAAACTTGGAATTAGAGTATTCATAAGAGAAAACTTTTCAAATTCCAAAACTTGAGGGTAAGTTCTGTAACTTTCAAAACTTTTCTATTCCATAACTTATGTGTTTAAAGTAGCTTTAATTAAAAAACTCTTCAAGTTCCATAACTTGAGGACAAGTTATGGAAGACTTTAAACTAATTAAGAAAGTGACTCTTCATAATTCATAACTTATGGAAACTTTAAGAGATTAACTAAGGTTACACATATTTTATTTAATGAAGAGACTCTTGAACCTCCACAACTTAAGGATAAGTTATGGAGTCATAAAACCATTTATTGAGAACAAGACTCTTCATTTTGTAACCTACGAAAATTTTTGTGAGTTTTACAAAACTTAAATGTGACTTTTCATGTAACTTGAGGATAAGTTACACAAACACATTTTAGAATCAACTTTTAGATTAAAATGGATTGAAAACAACTATTCAATTAACTTATCTTTTAATCTAAGCAACTCATATGAACAAAGATAATACACATCAAAAATTTTCATGTAATTAGCATAACTTTTAAACTAATACAAAACATGAATCTATTGACAATTATCTTTGAAATTGGATTAGCATGAACATTACCACATCAAAAACAAGTTTATAAGTTCAAAAACAACTTAGGGTAATGTTCCTAGTCCATTTCTAGCCAAAACAATCGAATATATGCTGTCTGGGGGTCCAACTCGTCGAGTGCATGAACCAACTCGACGAGTTGGATCGTTTTGAACATTTTTAAGGCACGGACTCGTCAAATCCCTTGATGGATTCACCGAGTCCATTTTCCAGACAGCAAAAAACTTTGATTTTTAAGCAGGTTTTGCAAGTATAACAAGAAAACAAGCCTAGGCTCTGATACCGATGTTGGGTTTTGAGCATTCTAACACTCCTATGGTGTACATGCAACCCTATAAACCTTGGATCTATGTTTTCTCTATTATACATGCAAGTAAGAACTTTCCAAGGCTTTAATCCTAACTAGCATATTATGAAGCTCTTATACTACAAAGTACTAGTTAGATGACATACCTTTTGATGTAGCTTGATGTATTCAAGCTTTAAGAGCTTAGCCCCAATAGTGTGGAAGCCTCAAGTGGAATCACATATCACCAAAACACCTTGGAAGACTTTGAGAATAAGAATACTTTGGTGCTCTCTAGTAAAATTGGCGAGCCCTCTTAGTGTACCCACACTAGTCACCATTTCACCAACCAAGGACATCTTTACATAGTGTGGAGACTAGGGTTAAACCCATGACCTTTCATTTCATATTATCCATGGGTTAAACACTCCATGGACTATCCATGAAATCTTAGCCTAACCTAAATGAACTTGGCCCATTCCATATATATAAGAGTCCATATTTAATTAGTTCATTTTGATCACTTAATTAATTCTAAATTAAGTCTTGATCAATACTAATTAAATAATATGATTCCATATTAATATATTAGAACTTATAATATATTAATATGAATCATAAATATACTATTCTCAAAAGACTATCCATATAAATTGTGTCGGTGAAGTGCAACCCAAATGGACCATGCCGGGTCGGGTCAAGTACATACCAAATATAGTTATGGACTTAGACATTAATCCAACAGAAATGTCCTAACTTATGATGCCACAACTTTTGTTCATCTTCATACAAATCCAAGGATTGGGATACAATCACTGTTCCCCCAATCATTCTACCATCCAGAATATAAATCCCATGAGGATTCATCCTTCCCTTCATAACTACAAGACCACCCTTGTAGACTCTTATCCAGTCACCCTCTCCAGAATATTTCAATACATCCTTCGCTAAAGTGCTAAGAGAAATAAAATTATTTCGTAGTTCCCGGACGAACTAGCAATCTAGTTTCCCTGACCATAACATTATGCATCTTGACTTGCACTGTTCCACTGCCCTTGATATTGCTCGCCCAATCATCACATATTTTGACTATACCGTTCCACTCTTTGAAGGAGTCTAACCTGTCATGATTCCATGTGATATGATAGGATGCTACAGTATCCAAGACCTAGGCATCAATAGAACTAGATGTACAAACTGTCAAAACTTTACCATCATCCCCTTCATCAGAATTTCCTTGAACAACGTCAACATTGTTGTTGGTTGTTCTAACACCATTATTCACTTTCTTCAGCAATGGACAATCTCTTCTAAAGTGCCTCTTTTCCTTGTGGTTATAAAAGTTGATGCTGGCTTTAGATTCGGAACTTGACTTCTCTTTGTTACCTCAACCTCTATCTAATGTTCTTCCTATGCATGTGAACAAACTGGAACTAGAAACTTCTTCTCCAACTGAAACTTATCTATTTCAATTCCTTGGACATCAAAGAATCCTTCACATCATTCACATTGATCGTTGTCCTACCATATAACATGGTATCAACAAAATTCTCATAAGAATTAGGCAATGAACATAAGAGGATAAGTGCTTGATCTTCATCTTAAATCTTTACATTCACACCTTGTAGGTACAATATGATCCTATTGAAGTTGTCCTGATAATCCTTCACTTGGGTGGTTTTGACAACATAAGACTATACAAACGTTACTTCTGGTATATCCTTTTCGTCGGAGAATTGTTCTGATACTTATCACACATTTTCTCCCAAATTCCATCAACACTTGTTTGATCCACGACCTCTATTAGTACTTTGTCTATCAAAATCAACATAATAGTGTTGCGTGCTCTTTCCAGAATATCCACATTCCTTTCAACCGCCATGTCCTTTAGCAGTTTTGCTTCTCCTTCTAGTGTCGTTTCACATCCTTATTCAACCAGAAGAGCCTTCATCTTCACCTTCCAGGAAGTCAAATCATTCGAAAAATTGAACTTCTCCAAATCACACTTGTGAAATGCCATCTTCAATCAACAGAACACCAACCGCAGCTCTAATACCACTTGTTAAGGAAAACATGTGATACTTGTCAACACTCAGAACAAATCTGATGCCACCTGCCAAGTTCTGGTGACCCTTATTAGGAAGTAATGTGGATAAGAAGAAAAACTATAATTACACAAGACACAATATTTACGTGGTTCGTTCATGGTGACGTACGTCCACGGGCTGGAGGGGAATATTCTTTATTTCAGAGTTCTCAAAAAGACGTTACAAGTACAATTCACCTGAGGTTCGTCTTACTCACTAAGGATATAAGATACAATATGCATCAAATGACTATACATGATTCCTTATTTACACTAGAGGAATCAGGCCTAAAATGCTAATGGACCAAGCCCATTGGCCCATAGGCCCATGAATGCTGACAACCAATCATATTATGCCATGCAACATCTTCTAGAACATTCTTCCATGTCATACAACCCATGAGTATCGGCAACACACATGATGGAGCACCTGGTGCCATAGTGGAGTATCATGATATACAAGTGGCGCATCACGAACACTAATGGCCCAACATCCATCATGTTGACATAACATGGTGTAAGCGTTGAGCAATACAATCTTTTGAGAATCCTCGAACGATCTTCAGCATCATAGATGTCTTCATAGCATACTTGGCTCATCAAGGACCAAGATGATCCATCTTGTGCCATAATGGCGCAACAAGAGTATAAATGGCGCAAAAAGCTTGAAGTGTGGTGCAAGAACTTCTAGGTTGCAGCAATAATAACACGCATGGCGCAACAGGAGTACCCAATGGCGCAAGAGGAATACCCTGTGATGCATGAGGGATCCTTATAGCGCAAGAAGCAGTGCTTTTGGCGAAACAAAAATCTTCTTGGCCCAAGCCTTCAACAAATGGCGCAACAAGGACCCCTTGTTTCATATGCCAATTGCTCCAAACCTTTTCCAGGTGCGCAAAACCCCCTAATGTATGATTTGTTCCTTTGTCACTTGGTATTCTCCTTTGTCGAACAATCCATTCCTTTCTCAGATTATCCGTTCATTTGTCACATGCTCCATGAACTCCAAGTTCTCCATTGAGTTCCATGTGCTCCAAATGCTCCATGAACATGATCCAAATGCTCCATGAACATGATGCAAATGCTTGATTCACATTTAACATATATCTTACATTATCTACTATAACTTTTCAAATATTATCAACTATTATATACTATAGTTTTTTTATTATTATCGACAATTGCTTTTCGATTAATATTCGCTATTATATTTTATAGATTTTTAGCCATTATCAACTTTTTCTTTTCAGCTTTATCAACTAATTTCAACTATTATCTGCTATAGGTTTTCAACTATTATCAACCTTTTCTTTTCACCTTTATCAGTTTTTCTCAATTATTTTGAACTAATTTAAACTACTTATTTCTTGCTATTCTTATCCTAACATTTCAACAAAATTTCAAACAAATGGGTTACGACAACAATTAAGCATTACTCATTTAGACCTCTTTAGACTATAATTTCAAAGTCACATTGAGCATAGGGCAACAGGTGTAGTCGAATTAACAACCATTTCATTCCCAAACCAACATCACTTCCACAGTACATTATCTTACCAATATAATAAAATGTTTTTGTTACATTGTTGACTTCAAAAGAACTATTAAATCCCCCCTTCTATTATTACTTGTTTGAATTCATAGGCATTACAATACCTCGCCCTTACAATATGTCCGTAAATTGGCTCATTATGTCGCAATCACCAATATGTTCTAATCTATTTTTGGATCTTGGATCGTCATGATTGAAATAAAGCACACCACCTAATTTTTTGATTGGTATATCATTTTAAATTCATCCGTTTACTTATATCAAAAATAGAACCCCCGATACATGATGTATTCTTTTATCTGCCTAAATATTTGGCCAGTAAAAATTGAAACTTGTTAGACGCATGTCTAGCTAAGCTAACTAAGCGAGCTTGCTCGGGAAAGCAATATCATGAATAAACCATCATGTAATTGTGTTTGATAAAAAGTAATGGGGAAGGCACGCAAGATCAACTATATCTTAGGATTTTCCGGCCACCTTCTGATTCGACTCCGTCAATTGGATCCAAGAGGCTTCTCTAGTATGATGAACGAAATAGCATCTCTTATGTATCACGTGATACTATGAACCTTTTTAGGTCTTACATATCCTTTCCCATAATCAGTTTTAGATTGAAAACATTTTAAATTTTGCCATACTCTCTTAATCTTTGATAGAACATGATAGAGACCTAGCTATCAGATGGCGATCAGTATCCAATAATGAAGTACATTAGAAGTTGTTTTTAGGGAAAATGACTTGATAGGGTAAGTTACTTTTTGAAATGTACACATTTAGTCCTTATTTTTTTTTGTAAATTAAACCCTTATACTTTATTAATATGTACACATTAGGCCGTTTTGACCGGATTCTATAGGTTTTGCTGACGTGGAAGCACATGTGGCACTAAAAACAGATGCATAACAATTAATTAGCTTAGTCACTCCTTATAAACGAATGTTAACATCCAAAATCAGGAGGAATCACGGTTTTGTCGTAGAAGAAGAAAGAAGATGTCGAGTGGCTCATGAATCTCCACAGGTTCAAGCAATCACAGAGTAGATAAGGAAGTCCTTTGTGATTGTAAACTCCCTATAAGAATTTGTACCTCCAAGACCAAAGATAACCCTGGAATGAAATTCCGAGTGTTCCCTAACTCATAGGTAAATACCTAAATTGATTTTATTTGTCAAATCGCATCAATTTTCTTCTTCTTACATTCTATGTTATGATTTTATTACTACAAAAACTAGGGAAAAAGTGTAATGTTTTGGAATGGATTGATGAAGAACCTGAGAACATGAAGCCCATTGCAGAAGATACCCTATCAGATGTTGTAGATTATCTTATACAAGTTTTAGAGGATGTTGCATTTGTTAGAGAAGAAGTGAGACAGTTAAAGATTATGGTTTGTGTACTGATTCTACTAGTCATTGTTAAGGTTATGTTTTGGGGGTGAAGATATGCTTATGGAGGTTTTAGGGGATGTTGATGTAAAAGACTTGTTGTGTAATTCTTTTTTATGTAATGGATGTTGATGTACTTTATGTTTATGTAATGGTAAAGTTTATTGCTATTATGTATGGATGTTGTTGTAATTAAGTCAGTCAAATGGAGGTAAAACCAAGACAAATTATAGGAAATATTCTTTTATTGACAATTGGATGTAAAGACAAATAAAAGTGGCTGACAAAAGGCATCAAGCCATTTAATAATTACAAAAGATAAGCCTACCAGTAGGGGTAATACAGTAATTTAGTTCAAAATATTCGACAAGTACATCAAAAGTAAACAACTAGTAGGGATAATATAGTAATTAAGTTCAAAAGATTACCCTACACTACATGCATTACCCCACTACACCAAAACCTAATTACTCTTAGATTATAGGTTTGTCTTGGTTGCATCTAGTTCGATCCTTGACTTTAACGTTTTTCTGAAGACCAATTTCTGTGATTATTTCTAAAAACTTACTCACCCTACCAACATCATTTAAAGGAACCTTCTTCATAGGACTTCTTTTCACAGGAGCCTTCTTCACAGGAGCTTTCTTCACAGGAGCTCTCTTGACAGGATCTTTCTTCAGAGGAACTTCATTTACAATAGGAGTAGGAGTGCTTGGAGATGGAGTTGATTGACTTGGACCTGTTGTGCTTGGAACTAGAGTTGATTGACTTGGACCTACTATGCTTGGAGTTGGAGCTCGCTTACTTGGGCATGTGGCTTTGTTGTGGCTAGTTTGGTGGCAAATGGTACATCTTAGAGGAATGTTCTTTCAAACTTCCCTCAACTTCAGACAATGCTAATCCCACAATTTGGCATAATGTTATTTCAAACTTCAACTTTTGAAAATGCTAACTTTTTTTTTTTGCATTCCTACACTGCCCAACACTCACATTAATGTTGTATATCTTAGATACTAGGGCTTTCATTTTCCTTAAACTCAGTTTAGGACTCTCCAAAACATCATTCACAAATTGTTTCCCAATCCACTTATATGTTACAATTGACCCAAGTTTGAATGCCCTAGAGCACTTGTGCTCTGTTATAAGAGACTTAATTTGAAGAGTGTGGTCCTCTTTCATCCAGGATGCATACAATCTAAAACGGAATGTTGGATCCTTTCCTTTACAATACTTAACTAGCAACCTACTCTTTTCATTCTTTTCATACCACATATCATAACCATTTGCTACAGAATAGCAACTAAGAGAGTATTTAATTTCAGCAGTAGTAGAGTATTTGATACCAAATCGTGGCTTCATCTCATTCCATTCCTAAGTATGATCATGTCTTGGGAAGATAGGGCATATTGCATTATGATCTTCTTCAAACAAGTCATCATTTTGTATTGGACAAAGTTTCTTAAGGAATTGATCATTGAAGTTTCTTTTGAGAGATATAACTTCATCGTCCTCTACATGTTCAGCTTTCAGACCATCTTCTAAAATAGAGTCAACATCATGAATAGAAACCAAATCATCATCTTCAAGGTCTGCTTCTTCCTCCTAAATCCAATCAAACAAAGGTTCATGATGATGATCCACATACACATCCAATATCTTCTTTTCATTGATATCTTCAAGAAACTCGTTAAAATCGCAGTCATTCTAAATAGCATGTAATCCACCAGACAACCTCACTTCATGTGGGCAGTAATACATATCTCTGCATCTTCCGTTAGTAAGTTTTCAAGAAAGGGGATGGAATCAGGGAAGTTCATCTTGTTTACAACCGTGTATGGTACATAGGCTTTTACTCCATCAAAATACATCAATGTGGTAGGTGTGAACATCTCATTATAGTGTACATCAACGATTGTATCTACATCTTCTGTCATTGTTGATGGTAATTCTGAGTCAAGAAGTTTGAGGGATTATTTGCTGAGTGAATGGAGGAATGAGTGATTAAATGAGCCCTAATTGTCTTCAAAATGTAGTGTAATTTAACAATATCCATGTAAGGTGACATGTGGATGTCACCTGATTATTTCATTTCAAGAAAATAAAAAAAATCCGTATATGACTGGTATACCGGGTATAGCCGGTCAAAAATATTGCATAATTACAAAAATCTGGTAAAAATAAGGACTAAATGTGTACATTTCAAAAAGTATCTTACCCTATCAAGTCATTTTCCCTTGTTTCTATCTAATAAAGTCTCCATATAACAGAAAACTATATTTGATGATGTTGGCCATCTTATTATAATAGATATAGATAGTTAGTGTGTTATAAGATAAGGAACAAGGTCAACATGATATCTTTTGTCACTTGTATGATTCCTATTGATTAACCTTTTAATCGTACCCTTTATTCAATTATTCCTTGACATGCTTTTGTACTTCCTATATAATAGCAGGTTAACTTTTGTTTGCAACACACCTTTTTTAAACATAATGAAATGCAACATTTCTCCTTCAAACATTCTTATGGTTCTTCATTCACATCTTCAATTCATTTATTTGTATCATTTAATTTGTGCATTAAATACATATTGATTATACTCTTTAGAATCTTGACTAGAACCTTATCATTTTTAGTTAATTATCTTGCACTTTTAATTGGTATTAGAGCCTAGTCGGATGTGCAAACATTCTTGATATGTACCATTGTCGCTCTTATTTTCCAAATTAACAATGACTAATCCAAATCCACAATTGTATTCGATGCACATAGCAGACAGTATGGGCTTCAATACTCAAACCTTATTACTAGTGATTGAGGAATACGATCACTTGAAGATCATAATGGAACTTTTTTAAAGTAAAAAAAGGTAAAGAAATATGCATATATGTAACTAAAGGTCCCCATGTTCTAGTTGGAACCTTGGTTAGAGATGCACCTACTCAACTACTTGGTATGGGAAATTTTGAAATGCTCTTCTTACAAATCTTGAGACATAAAAGACGAATGCGTACAACATCGCCTTCTCTGAGATGATCTTTAGCATCCCTCTTCACATGTTTGAGCATCTCAAACTACATAAAAGTGCCAAGGAAATTTGGGATACTCTCCAAGATTTATCGCAAGGGTCTAATAATGAGATTAACATATGTTGTTGATGACTGTGACTTTTTTGACTCTTCCTAGAGAATTCCTTCTATCTATATCTAAAACATTTTGCATTTTGGTTAAAAATCTCACAACCCGTGATGTTTCGATAGCACTTATTAGATACAATCTAATGTTCATTAACAATCTTGATAAAGGATGGGGTGATGTCAAATCATCCTCGCAAAGCAATGGTTTTTTGAAAAGTTGACCCTCTTTCAAATTTTTTATGAACTTGAATGATACGAATCAAATATGGCAAAAAATCTAAGAGAAGTATTTGGCGGACCCCTAGAACTAACAAGTTCAACAAGATATATTTCGCCTAGCAATATTCTAAGAGAATAATCCTTTCATCATCCTTGGATGTACACCCAAAATCTGAAACCTTATAAAAACTGATATCACAACAACAATTCACAACTGATGTACCAGGCTCCTCCTTAAAAAAACCATCAATATAACCGTATGCCATTTGATAATAAACAAAACCCTAATCCATACCAACACAACCTTATGAAAACCTAATGTCTGGTTCCCAAAAGCCATCTAGCACCACCATCATCCAAACCAAAACTCATATGTTACAAATATGGTCTTGGGAGCCATTTCACTCCTGACAGTCAATCTGACATGCCAATAAATCCAATGAAAAAGGACTCATATTACTATTCCAAGAGGGAAAATGTGTTAGATGAAAGTGAAAAAAACAGTTTTTAAAACTATATCGAAAAATATTGGTGGGTATTCATGCTATAGGACGAAAAGGAAACTATTTATGAGAGGAATTAAAGCTTGAAAAGAAGTAAGAGTGTTCAGCGTGAGTTTAGATATTGGGCATCAGGTTCATATGAGGATGATAAAGATATTGACAACCCTGTGGAGAGGAACTACAGCTATATGGCATCCAATGATCCTCCTAGTCGCAACATTATTCAACAGGTAAATTTTTTGCTCTCAGAAAATAATTTCAATACCACTATTTTTCAACCTAACTTTACTAAAATGGAATCGAGTTTAGAAGATTCCCTTAAATCATATCAATCTGAAGTGGAGGATCGAGAGGAGATTCACAATGAGTTGGCCCGAATTATATTACACCATGAATATCGAAAGCTTCATATTTACTCATTCAAGAGAGAACTTGTGATACTTAGGGAAGAATGTATCATTTTGAACAATAAATGTGATATTTCTATTGATAAGCATAACATATTAGGAGTTGTCAACATTAGACTTAATTCAGCCACTAAACAGTTACACAAAACAATTGATACGATCGAGTCAGATGCACATATGACTCATAATTTTTGTTACCCTTGGTCAAAAATTGTTGGTATCGAATTTCAGTTTACTACCTCGGATAAGGACCTCATAATCTCACTCAAATGGGTGATATTTCCAATCACACATATCCTAAGTGAAAATTTTCTTCTTTATCCACGTTAGCAGAAGAAAACATGACATAAGAGTCCTTAACTCCTGATTTCAATTTGATCTCCATCTCCTGACTCGATTCCATAAAATATTTTGCTCTTATATCCTTTGACATGAATGAGTCTCTGAATAAGTCCAGACATGAGTCATAAAAATCCTTGTAGTTCCTTATGGACACTCTTGATAATGATTGTGATGAAGAAAGCATTTTTGAAAACGAAAAGGCATTTCCCTAATGACTCAAGTTTCTTAATCGAACCAATTGGTAGTTATTAGGTCAAATGTCGTAGTTATTAATCTGAACTTCAATAATTTGCAAATAGTATAGACATCCAACTCAACTAATAAAAATCCTTGGTGAAACAAAAGGGAGTTAGTTTATCCAAAGTAAAAGCTATAAAACCCTTAGCAACTGAAGTAAAATCTAGACTGGATTATTTGTTTATCTCGGATTCTCAAAAGATAAAGTTACAAGATGTTACTCCTTATATATCGACTAGGAACTATAACAAATTTTCTCTTATTAAAATTTCAATAGATAATTAGATTATTCTAGATCTATCTCTGATAATTCCCCAAAGAATTCAACTTCGTTTGATCCAATTTCTACTTGCCAATCTAAGAGTGCAAAATCCTAAAACGAATGTTAAAATTGTGGGCAAGGAAAAACATCTTGTGATTTTGTTTAAAAAAAAGTCCAATTGGAATGGAGAATCAAAAAGTCTGTCTTGCCAATAAAAATATGGGTGAACTGACATAGAATATTTTATGCGATTTTTGGATAGATGAAAAGACTTTGACATTTTTATCCTTCCTAAGTCATATAGGAATAATCCATCTGAGATAAAAAACCATCTCCGAGAAAAAACAAAAGTCTACTGCCAAGGCCAATGCTAAAAGCTCGGTTTCTTACAAAGAGCCTAAAACTCTAAATCTCTATAATTTTGTATGAACTATGTGGAGAAGAAAAAGAGAACATATGGTATATTGATAGCTCTTGTTCTATGCATACGATTGGATAATTGGAGATATTGTGTGAATATTAGTAGACTCCAAAAGGTGGTTTTCGTATATCCAAAAACAGTTAAAGTTCTACTATCCGAAAAGTACCATATGTTGTTGGGTTAAAACAAAATCACATTAATGTAGCGTAACTAATCGATTCCCAAGATCATGTAGAGTTCACTAACACACACAACTACGTCATCAACAAATACCTATCAAAATGTATTATTGAACCAAGTTACAATAAGAATATATATCCTTTGGCACTAGTTCAAAATTGACCAATGGCCATGGAAAAACCCTATGACTATAAACATTTTATGACCGTTTTTTATTCAATGTGAAAGGAAATGCCGTATCATTAAAGGTAAGTTATGGTGACATTTAGTAGCGGTTATTATATAAAAACCGTCACCATAGGGTACCAATTTTTGTAGTTTTTTCAGTTATTTTTTGATAACCGTCACCATAAACTACTTTCCCCCACAAGTTGTTTTGTTTTCATGACTATTGTTGACTTTTAGTGACACATAATAGATTAAAACATGGCCATAATCTAGTATTAGTCATATTTTTTTTTCATTTTTAATGTTTATTGTTAACTTATAGTTATATTAAACCATAACCAAAAACTACTTTTACTGACATGTTTTGTTCGTTTGTCATGAATATTATTAACTACATAGTAGATTAAAAGGTGACCACAAACTACAATTTGTCACATGTTTTTTTTCATGACTATTGTTGAGTTTTAGTGACATGTAATATATTAAACCATGACCATAAACTTCTAATAGTCATATGTTTTTTCGTTTTTCATGACTACTGTTGACTTTTACTAACACATAGTAGATTATACCTTGGTTGTTATTGCCATTTAATCACATTTTTTGGTTTGTCATGACAATTGTTGAACAACATAAAATCATTTATATGTCAAATATTGACCACTTAACATCATGTACATTATACCGATAAACAACTTAAATTAATAAATAAAATACAACATTCACATACATATTGGGTACCATCAAACAAAGTAATGAGAAAAAACCATAACAACTGGGACAAAATGGTCCAACCTAATAGTAATTGCTCATAAATGTTGTAAAAACAACATATCGGTAAAAATGTTCATCATTCGATAATCAACACGATCCACCACACACAACATGTTTATATTCAACCTATTGTTAAACCATGAATATAAAAGGTAGAATTTGTATGTACCATGTTTTAATAGGGAAACTTTGTGAAGCACAATGTTCTAATTTCGGAAAAATGAAAAGAATAAGCTATAAATTGGTAAGATTTCCCAAAGTACAATGTTATAATAGGAAAATCTTGAAAAGTAAGATACTATAATCACTAAAAACCATAAGGACTTGATTTGCTTTATAGCTTCCTGTTGTTTACCTACAACAAAAAACATGTTTTCACCAGTGGGTAAATTTTCTCAAAGTACAATGTTAAAATAGGAAACTCTTGAGAGTATGATACTATAATGACCAAACAAATATCAAAAATTGATTTGTTTTACAAGTTATTTCCATTTATGGGACAACCCGATATATCGAATTAATGTAATGACCTAAAAAGTCAAGAATTGTAATATCTTTTGATATAATGAAATTATCGTCAAAAATAAAATGTTCAAAAGTCTCTGCTGGTTTTCATAAATGATAGATATCGTGTCAAGGGTATCAGAAATATAACGAACACTAAAAGTCGAGTTATAATGAAGAAGTTATGACCAACCTAAGATTCACAGCAAAACCGTCAACACGGTTAAACATAAAACGCAAAGTTTCAATACAATAATTTTTAGCTTTAGGTATCTAAATGAAAATTGTAGATATCATTAAACCATAAACGTACGTGAAAAGAACGTCCAAGTCTAACTCCGTATGAGGAAGTTATGATTTTTTCAAGTTCCGGATATAGTAGTAGACAGCTAAAAACTCGAAATAGAGATCGAGAGACTTTTGGCCGAAACAACCTAAATGAGAATCGAAGATCTCAACAATAGTAGTGCAACGGTAAAAAGTATGACGAAAACGGACGTCGAATGAAGAAGTTATGAATTTATGACGGAGTTTTTGCGTCCCAGCCTGTTAAAAATAATTAATTAAAAATAAAATCAAAATTAACCAATGAAATCAAAACGAGAGTTGTAGAGCATATTCTCACCTATGCGTGCATATATAGAATGTCAAAAACGGAGCCCGAACGCGGTAGTTACAGATTTTACAAGTTCGAGACATAAAATTCGAGGCTGTCAGGCTGGCCACGATGTGGCACAGATGGCCACGACATGGTACTGTGACTGATGGGTGTCAGAGTTGTCAGCAGACGTCTCGTCCTGGAAGAGGATAGGATCAACACTGTGACGTGGTGAAGAAGACCACGACATGGTGCCCAAAAATAGGGCTATAAATAGAAGCCGATGGTTGCAGGTTTAGGTGCTCATTTCTTCTCTTTTTCGTGCCGAAGCTCTGCGTTTAAACCCTCGAAGCCATCCCAAAGCCCCGGTCTTCACATCCAAGTTCCAAAGGAAGGTTTTACACTCCCGAGATTCCCGAGATTCCCGAGAAATCAACTTTCTCAAGTCGAAGTTCTGCTCGGTTTTTGTCTCGCCTTCTACAATCTATCAAGTGAGTTCATACCCCTATTACTACGTTTTCAAATCTTTTGTAAATGCTTTTATACACTTTTAAGGTGGGGGGGATACAAGTACACACACGGTTCTCCTCGTGTGAAAAATATCAATCTTTTGCTATACTTTTGTTATATAATAAATCGTATGTGATTTATAACTATCATACGAAAACATTCTCATACAACATATCACGATAACACTTTATCTTTTTGGAATGAAACATGTTGTTATATAAATATCAAACACCTTATTTATATTTTTTTTGTATAAATGCTCAATAATGTTATTACAAATGTTATACTTTACATACAAAGTCGACACTATACTAGGGTTTATCATACGAACGAATCACACATTTGAAAAAAACTATAATAGGTATAGTTTATTACATATTCATGAGATTTTACATACTATAAGTACTATATCAAGGAAATACTTTCATATACAAGAACGAATGGACTTTTCATACGTAAATCTATTTGATACTAAGTTTTGTGAGATATTCAACTTCACATACTTTCAAGTATGCAGTTAAAGTCATGTATTATATACTATAATCTCTTGTAGGGAGAGCATGATACTTGTGTATAGGTTTATACGGGATTGACAATCCCGCACCTAAACTGTTAGCTATAGTTAGACCGGTTGGTCTGGGGTGACAAACGTCATAACATTCCAACGCCTGAAGAACATTGTTATAGGCAGTCTGGGTCAATAGCATGGTTATAAAACTCACATGGAGTATTAAAAACACATTGATTTACGGGGTTATCAAATGCCTTAGTGATTTTATACATACGTAAATCTACCATTCTAGGCATGAAAAACACTATTGCATTACAGCTTTGGAACTTTTAAACTACCACACACTTATGGAAAAATATTGGATTTCTAGAAGCAAACATTCAAAACGGTCGGGTCTTGGTAGAAGACTACTTTTATACTGGTAGGAAATATGGGATTTTCTTGGAGTTTTCAAACATCTACAAACAATTTCATTCAAATTTATACAAACATTGACATTAAATACTTATGAACTCACCAGCTTAAATGGTAATCTACTCTTTCAAATCCACTTGTATTTCTCAGGGATTCAGTAATACCGGTAAACTTCAGCTTTTAGAGAAGTGACGCTAAGGCGTCGGTTTAAAACTCATTTTGTCATCATATTGTAATTTGTTTTGAAACAAGTATCATTCAACAATGTAACTTTTAAATTATATATGATGGTTGTTTTACTTTCTTTACTATGTATTCAACTGTTACGATACTACATGAAGTCATCCGCCCTCGAACGATTCCGCCATTCTGGTTTGGGGGTGTGACAGACTGGTATCAGAGCATTGTTTATAGTGAACTAAGTATATCAACTTATAAAAGATATACAGCTATAAATACAATGCGACTAAAATATTCTGACCAAGAGTTATACTTTTAAATATGATGATATTTTTATAAAAGTATACACGCGTACGTATACACAAGAACAATGTGATAATTAAAACCAAACAAAAGTATTAAGATTGTTGAGTAGCTCGAGTAGGCCTTGGAATATATAATCAGGTCTGGGATGAATATAGCATGATCAACTATATTTGTTCGAGAGGTGATTAGCATATGCATAGGAATGGTCGTGGTGTTGCAACAAGGTCTAAAACTTACCAAACTCTTCATACAAAGAAACCCTAGAACCAAACATAAAGTTAAAAATACTATAGGAGTATTTTAAGTGCAATAAGATAACTTGTGTGAAAACTAGAAGACCCTTACTGATAGGTCTATAATTGAGGAGTGTATGCTCCAAGGTTATATATCATTAAGATTTCATAGACTTAGAATTTGTGGTATTCGCTCTACCACCTGTTCCTTGTTTGGTTGTGGTTTTAGAGTAGGATAACTTAATCGAAAGTCTATTTAAACTCAATTATATACAACTGGTATACACTGCATAATTATGGGAGGACCCAATAAGGATCACCATAAAAACATTTAATATTCATTAGACATCCCCATTCTCGCACAAACCACATAGTTAGGTATAACCACTCCACCACACCAGTCAACAGTGGAGTCAAAGGAAGATCAAAGAGAGGTTCATAAGGAGAATTCCGAGAACGAAACAGACAAGGATCAAAGGAATAGAGAAACAACCAAGGACCTTTAACCTATTAAGAGTAGATGTGAGAAGCTCACTCAAACATTCATATTCAAGCCCCTCATTATGAAGTAATGAAGATCAATGTTAAAACCTAAAGCATGACAGAAAGGAGATTTAACATGCCCAATAAGATCAAGGACACCACATAGAAATCAGGAGATAACAAATCATTGCCACCAAGAGGAGAACAAAGAGACAAAGGAAATCACTCGTGAGACATGCGAAGTAGTAATGAACCTGATGCGTCATACTAATAGTTGATATAACCTAGTGACTTAATATTTACATTACTCACATTAGGTTTTGAAATTATCATCTTTTCCTGTCACGACTAATAACAATAAATCGGATCACGAAATCTCAATCGAGAGTGATTACTTCTGAGATTCATAAGTCTATTTTATGTACACTCTATTATGAATCACTTTTAGATCTTTTTCAAAGTTGGAACATGATATCCACCAACCAAAAATAACTCAGTTCGGATAACACTCCTCTAATAACCATTCTAGAAACTTACTTCTACTCTTTACTAGGACTGCATCATAGGGATGTAGGTTGAACCTTCGAGATTAGTATAAAGAAACGAAAAATTTATATTCATATAAATGATTAGAATACATCAAGAACCAACCATTGTTATTCACGAGCTCATGTTCTCATCTTATAACATAATCATGCCTCCGAAGAAACGTAACCAACCCACCGTCAAAACACCAATCCTTAAGGTAGATGCGGCTACGTTTCAAGCTACAGTCACAGCAGCTGTAGCAGCTGTCATGGCCCATCTTAATGCTAATAACACAAATGTTAGCGAAAATGTTATCAGCATTTCCAATCGTGGTGATAACCAAATTGAGCAATGAGTGCCTAACTGTAAGGATACTCATAACCTCAAACCTAATATCCTGAAACGAAAGTTCGAGAATGAGAAAGGAAGATGTTCAACTCAAGGACCTACCGAAGGGCAACAAAATAGGATAGCCAATACCCCCATCAGCGCTGCTATCTCAACACCATCCATAACATACATAGGAAACCTCCCACACTGCAGCAAGTGCAACTACCATCATCATGGAGTCTATCGAATGCTGCATTTCTATAGATGCAACATGAAGGGGAATACCTCCCGCATCTGTAGGACTCTGGTCGAGTTTATCACTTCAACCACAAATGTTACAATCAATCCAATATGTCACCTATGTGGTGAAATAGGTCATTTCAAGAGGGACTATCCAACAGAGAGGAATAACGGGGGAGCAGGTGGAGTTTGACCCCAGATCGCAGGGAAGCATCAAAGAACCCTGCTATATTTTTTGTATGCTTCCAAACCCCAATAATTAATGGTATTTATAAATTACTCTCTCGTTCGAAACAAATCACAACACTCATATAAAACTCAGAACCTTAATAGATAAGCTATGATGGCTTAGTGTATACATTAGGGTCATTTATAATTAAGATTTGTAGACTTAAAGTGAGTGGTCCTGCCTCATTTCCTGTTCCTTGTTTGGTTGTGGATTTAGGGAAGGATTGCTCAGTCAACTGTCTTACAAATCTTAATTATACATGACTTGTGTATACCAAGAGGTTATAGAGAGACCTAGCAGGGATCATTTCATGAACGTTCATAATTTCCAATTGCCAGAACCCTCGTATTATTAGTACTCGCCGTGTTCAAATCAAAAAGGGGTTCGTACCAATATAACAGAATAAAACTGAAGGCACTGAAAACTTATGTACTTAGGATTGTTCATCATCCTAATAATCATCTCTTCCTAAATGTCTTAATATCAAGTTCGTCGAGAAGTTCCGACATCCTCATCCGACATGGTCTGGCTTGGTCCTTACCATGTAAAAATTTTCATGTTGTGCAAAAGAACTTTTTGCTTAATCAGCCGTTAGATAAAATTCCTCCAATCCATAATGCCAACCCTTCTATCACTTCTCACTTCAAAACTTCATAAGTACCCATAGAAAGGGTACCTATGACAACCAGAAATTTACCCCATCATTGTAACCTCTTTTTCCGTTAATAAAACCCGTTTGTATTTCAATTTTTCCATTAACTTTTGGATTAAGTTAATTAAATTGAGACTTTTATTATGACTTCATGAGTGTCCAAACACATTAGAAACACGTGAAAACACCCTCAATGTTCATTTGGAAGATTTTTCGTTACGACCGCATCGGGTTACGGCAACCTAATCGGGTATGACCATAAGCCTTGTTTAACGTCAGTATCTGGTAGATTTCCTCCGAGGCTCAAAATCTAACCCTATATAAGGGTGAAAGAACTTCATTTGAAGCTTTTTCACTCTCTCTCTCACTACTCTCTCTCTACAATCCAAGTCTTGATCCAAAATCAACCATTTCAAGCTCCAAATCGGTAAGTAATCCATCCTAGATTATAGTTTAGATTGTTTAGCTTACAAATCCATGTCTAAATCATCCAAAAGTACCAAATATTTGTGTTTACAACCCAGGAACAATCCCAAACTGCAAACACCCACAAATGGGGTTTTGAAGCCCCAAAACCCTTCCAAATCACTTCTAGTGCTTCAATATGACTTAGGGTCTTACATGTACGAGCTTAGGACACCAAGAACATGATATTTTGGGGAGTAAAAATGAGTTTATGGCCCAAGAACATTCTTGGACCGTAAATTGTCCTTCATAGGCCGTAAACACCATTTAAGGTGTTAAAATGCACCTTAAACACCTCTTATGGCTTGGAATAATGTCTAGAACCAACCACCACTGCATTAGGGACCTTAAACTTGAAGGAAACCATGTCCTTAGGAGATTACGACCATAAACCCCCAAGGAATGGTTCCTTGGCCGTAAACTCCTATAAAGTGGTCAAATGGTGCCCTAACTTCCTTCCATGGCTTGTACATTGGATTAGAATCATTTGTGCTTAACCTAGGTCCATAAAAACACAAAAGGAAAGGGTATGTAAGAGTTTACGGCCATAAACTCCTTGTTTACAGCCATAAACTCCTTGTTTACAGCCGTAAACTCCTTAAAATGGTCCATTTGTTGATCCAATCACTTCCATTTGCCCTAGAACTAAACCTAGCCTAATTTCACAAGTGTTGTTAGACCATTAAGCATCCAAGAACACACCACCCATGAGTTTACGGCCGTAAACTCATGGGGATATGGTCATTGGGCCAAAAACTCCCTTAGGAGTTTACTCTTGAAGAGCAAACTCCATATCTAGGCCTTACACCTCCTTAGATGCAACCCGGATCACCCCTAACACTTGAAATAAAGTGTTTCCGCGTCTCGGAGTGTATTATGTCAAAAATAATTAGGGGTTCAAAGTATAATTAGATACAATTATGTATCTCTTCATATTACATAGGAACCTCGCATGTATTTAAGCCCTGAGCTGACACTTAGCGTCCTAACCGACACATTTCTCGTCTGGTGAGTTCATACCCTTACACCATTTTCCGTGTTTCTCATGTTTTCAGGGGTGGAATACAAGTAAAAGTACAAGTAAACCTGTACTCTAAACTTATTAATTTGTATGTTATAGTTATATGTTCAGTATGCTTTTAACATTGAAATTCGTATTAACCAACTGTTTAACTTGCAGAGTTAGTTTTCAAACTAATTTCAAAACTCATTATAAAATGTTATATTTTATACTTCACAAAGGATTTCATGTCACTCATAAAACATAATTTTTCCGCATTATTACTTGTAAATTCTTTATTCTTAAGATTGGAGACACGTCCTCTGTAACACTCCACAGAGATACGCGAGTGGAGGACCGCCCCTGTAGCCAGAATCTCCTGGATGGAGAGCATAACTTGAGTGTATAGATCTATATAGGGCTGACTAACCCGCACCTTGCTGCTAGCTACAGTGGGACCGACAGGTCTACGGGTGACAAAAGTCATAAAATGATAATGCACTTCTTATTGCCATATGTAGTCTATCGTATGGTTATAGAACTCACAAACTTGAATAATGGAGATTTACTTTTTAGTAATAATGAACCTAGTAAACTAACACCCTTAGGAATTAGTTTACTGCCTACTTATTAGTTTTATATACTTGTTAAAACTAATGTACTTTACAAGGATAACCAGGCTTTCAGGATACTTCACTTAAACGCTACAAGTATGGTAGATACTTGTACACTAGATTCCGAATCGATAACCAACCACCAACTTTTAAGGAAAATAAGGGTTTTTCCTAGGATAACTTAACTTTCTTAACCAGGCTGTTTAACAAATGGATAACTAAGCTTATCTTATAAGAAAATATGGGATTTTCTTGGATAACAACTTTTTCAGAAAACCAAAGGAAACTTGTTCTTTTACCAGAAACAAACCGCTTATGAACTCACCAGCTTTATGCTGATATTTTCAAAACTGCTTGTATTCTTAGGTCCTCGTTAGACAGGTATCCCGCAATCTTTTGGAGAAGACGGAGCATTTTAGCAGTGTCATCTTTACTTTTGTTATACTAATGTATATGTAAAATATGTATTACTTCGCTTTCAAACAAATGTAAATACTTCTATGTAATGTAATGGTTGTGTTTACTATGCTTACTATGTACATTGGTTGTGATACTTTACATGACGTCCTCCGCCCCGGAACGTTTCCACCATCGGTTTCGGGGTGTGACAGATTGGTATCAGAGCCCTTGTTTATAGTGAACTAAGTATACCAAACCTTACATGGTATATAACTATAAACACTAAGGGCCGAAGCGCTCTGAACTAAAAGTATACTTTAAAAATATAATTATTTTTACTCCAAGTATACAAGAATACCTAAACACCAGAAACCGTAAACCTGAGTAGAACAAAACATAAGTAATTAGGTGTTCTGCACTATGGTTAAACCTAGGCAGTTATGTAGTCGTGTCTAGGTTCAATATAGTCTGATCAACTATATTCATTCGAGACACGACCAACATGTGCTTGGGAGTGACTGTGGTGTGTGGCAGGCCTAAAACTTACCTAATATCCAAACAACGAGTCATCGTCGCAACGAAACATAAAATATTATGGGAGTATTTTCTAGAGCCAACTTCGTTATATAAATCCTCGTTCAAGTGTTGCTACTCATTTCCTCTTAGCGATAAATTTCCTTGCTTTGGTAGCTCTTCTATATATTATCGCATAGTACAACACTCTACCTATCATAATGAGATATCTCTTGTTCCATATCTCTTGATTCAATTCAGAGGACTTACCATCCTCTCTCTCCTGATCATTTTAGATCAAGATGCCTCGAAGGAAAAGACCCAGCTCAAAGAACAACAATCCTCCTCCACCACCACCTCCCTCTCCATTTGATCCCGCCATGTTCCAAGCAGCTGTTACCGCTGCTGTGGCTGCTACTATGTCACAAATGAACCCCGGTGGTTCAGGAAGACCAGGAGGTGGTACTCAGCCCCAAAACCAGGAAGGTAGACAGGGACACCGGAAGGAGTATTCCTACAAAGATTTTATGAACGCGAAACCCACACCCTTCAATGGCACTGGAGGTGTTATTTCTCTGACTCGATGGTTCGAGAAAATCGAGTCTATTTTCAAAATCTGTTCTTGTTCGAAAGCCAAAAAGGTGAAGTTTGCCGCCTGCACTTTCACCGATAAAGCATTGACTTGGTGGAACGGCCGAGTCAAATCCTTAACCCTACCTGTAGCCAATGCAATGGGTAGGGAGAGCATGAAGGAGCTTATGTTAGCTGAATACTGCCCGCGAGGCGAAATGCAGAAGCTAGAGCATGAACTCTGGAACCTAAATATGAAGGGTTCCGATGTCGCCGCTTACACCTCCACATTTGAAGACCTGGCGCTTCTTTTTCCGGGAATGGTTACCCCAGAAAGTAAAAAGATTGAAAGATTCATCTGGGGACTGACCCAGCCAACCAAGGGTAATGTTTTGGCTATGAAGCCAAACACATTCGACAGCTTAAATGCCACCGCTCCTGAACCAGCAAAAAGGAGTGGTAAGAAAAGAAAATTTTGGAAGCAAAAAAAGGGTCAATCTTCCCAAGAGCCGTCAAAGAAGCAACAAACTGTGGCAGTCCATGCTGCTACTACTCCTGCTGCTGTTTCTGCCGTCACTTCTGCAACTCAAGCACCTACCAGTAGGTATGCTGGTACCCTCCCTCGGTGAGACAAGTGTAACTTCCACCGTAACCCTGCTCCTTGTCGTGAACTTTCATGCTGCAACTGCGGTAAGAAAGGGCATACAATCTGATTCTGCAAAACTCCATCCCAATCAACCAATCAAACTTCCGTAGCGGGTGTTGGACAGGCCTGCTATGGTTGTGGTGAAGTCGGGCATTTCAAGAGAAACTGCCCCAAGGCAGCAATAGTTGGCAACACCGGGAGAGTTTTAACTATGGGGCGAGATGAAGCAGTCGCCGATCCCACTGTCGTCACGGGTACGTTCCTTCTCGACAACTCTTATGCTAGTATCCTTTTTGATTCTGGTGATGAACGAATTTTTGTTAGCCATTCATTCAAACGCCTTCTTAAACATAATCCCCAACCATTAACCGAAACGTTTACCGTCGAGATGGCTAACGGTGAGAAAGAGAACGCTAACGATATGTTCATAGGCTGTACCCTTACCCTCAACGATCACTCTTTTCCCATCGACCTAATGTCAGTTTCCATAAAGAGCTTTGATGTTATCATTGGCATGGATTGGTTGAGTCCCAATCATGCCGATATCCTTTGTTATGAAAAAGCCATCCATCTCAATCTCCCCTTTGGCCAGACTCTCATGATATACGGCGATAAACTCAGTTCCAATCTTCACATCATTTCGTGCATCAAAGTTCAAAAACTTCTGCAAAAGGAATGTTACGCATTCCTAGCTCATGTGATCAACGAGAAACATGAAGTCAAAGACCTCGAGAGCATCCCCGAAGTCTGTAACTTTCCTGATGTCTTTCCCGAAGAGCTCCCGGGAATTCCTCCCGAACGTCAAGTCGAGTTTTGCATCGACCTAATTCCTGGAGCAAATCCTGTAGCCAAATCTCCCTATCGCTTAGCTCCAGCAGAAATGCAGGAGTTATCCAGTCAGCTCAATGAGCTACTCGGCAAAGGGTTCATCAGACCGAGTTCCTCACCCTGGGGAGCCCTGATATTGTTTGTAAAGAAGAAAGATGGATCCTTTCAGATGTGCATAGACTACCGTGAGCTGAATAAGTTGACCGTCAAAAACCTTTATCCTCCTCGAATAGATGACCTTTTTGATCAACTCCAGGGAGCCAGTTATTTCTCAAAGATAGACCTTAGATCAGGGTACCATCAATTACGGGTTCATGAGAGTGATGTTTCCAAGACAGCATTCAGAACTCGATATGGACACTACGAGTTTGTAGTGATGCCCCTTGGTCTAACCAATGCACCGACAGTGTTCATGGATCTGATGAACCGGGTGTGCCGCCCCTTTTTGGACAAGTTCATCATCGTGTTCATTGATGACATACATGTCTACTTCAGAAGCGAAGGAGATTACAAACAACACTTGAGGATAGTGTTGGAAACTCATAGATCGGAAAAGCTATACGCGAAATTCTCTAAGTGAGAATTCTGGATTCGGAAGGTAGCTTTCCTTGGTCACGTGGTAAGTGAAGAGGGTATACATGTGGACCCGTCCAAAATCAAGGTGATAGCGAATTCGTCGGCACCGAAGACACCCACAGAAATCCGTCAATTCTTAGGTCTCGCCGGCTATTATCGCAGATTCATTCAGATTTTTTCCAGAATCGCCAAACCCCTAACCACTCTGCCACAGAAAGGCGTGCCATTTTGTTGGAGTGAAAAGCAAGACACTGCATTCCAAACGTTGAAGCGAGCCTTGTGCAGCACACCTATCCTGTCCCTGCCCGAAGGGACAGAGGATTTCGTTGTCTATTGCGATGCGTCCAATCAGGGCTTAGGCTGTGTGCTTATGCGGAGAGGAAAGGTTATCGCTTATGCCTCGACACAGCTGAAAGAACACGAAGTTAACTATACAACTCATGACCTGGAATTAGGAGCAGTGGTCTTCGCACTGAAAATTTGGAGACATTATCTCTACGGAACCAGGCGCACGATCTTCACCGACCATAAAAGCCTGCAACATATCTTCGATCAGAAAGAATTAAACATGAGACAACGACGATGGGCAGAGTTGCTCAGTGATTATGAGTGCGAAATCAGCTACCCTCCCAGCAAGGCCAATGTGGTGGCAAACGCCCTTAGCCGAAAGGAAAGTTCAATCCGCGAGGTAAAGACATTGACAATGACCATCCATTCCCACTTATCCATGCAAATCGGAGAAGCTCAGTTAGAATCCCTAAAACCAGAGAATGTGAAGAACGAAGCTCTGAGGGGAATGGATAAGAAACTTGAGATCAAAGTTGACAGAGTCTATTATTTCATGGATAGAATCTGGACCCCAAAGTTCGGAGGGTTCAGGGAGATTGTCATAAATGAAGCTCACAAGACCAGATACTCTGTTCACCCAGGTTCGGATAAGATGTACCTGGATCTCAAGAAACAATACTGGTGGCCAAACATGAAAGCCGAAATCGCTACCTTCGTGGGCAAGTTTCTGACTTGCGCCAAGGTAAAGGTCCAATATCAGAAGCCCTCAGGTCTGCTCCAGCAGCCCGAGATACCTGAGTGGAAATGGGAGATGATTACTATGGATTTCATCACCAAGTTACCCAAATCTCCGAGTGGGTACGATACCATTTGGGTAGTTGTCGACCGATTGAAAAAATCCGCTCACTTTCTTCCGATTAAAGAATCGTTCAAGATGGAAAGACTCACGCGAAACAACATCCAAAAGATAGTCCGACTACACGGTGTACCTGTGTAACGCATGTGTTTCCGGGCTTGCCATTTTTAGCAATGTAATAGTCTAGGTTAACCTTTGTAACCCGTTTTAAAATAATAAAGATTGTATTATTTAAGTACTGTGTGTTTTGTGCTTAATTGCTTAATTATGTGGTTTGATTAATTAAGAATAAAAATAAGCGTCAAAATTTAAGTGTAAAATAAACTTAATATCTTTGATTTATGTTGTAGTAGTTGAAACTAGGTTTCTGAATATATATAGAACGCCCAAATCTGACTTCGTATGAGGAAGTTATGATTTATCAAAGTTTCGGCTTAGCAGTATGCAGCCTGTTTTACTCGATTTGAGATCGAGGGGTTTTTAGCCGAAGCAATCTAAATGAGAATCGAAGATCTCATTGTTGGTATCGAAACGATAAAAAGTTAGGCGAGAACGGACGTCAAACGAAGAAGTTATGAATTTATAACGAAGTTTTTCTGTCGCGGACTATTAAAAATAAATAATAAAAATAAAGTTGAAATTAGCCGACGAAGTCTAAATGAAAGTTGTAGAGCGTAGTTTCACCTTTCCGTGGATATAAAGAACGTCGAAAACGGAGTTTATATGAAGAAGATATGAATTTCCGAAGTTTATTAAATATTTTGTAATTAAATTTAATTGGAAATTCGGAAGCATTATCCGAAGGCGAGTCACCGTTCTTATCCGAGGTACGCCCCGCGTACTCCGAAGGTGTCGACATCGCAACAAGTGGCTTCGGATGACGCATGCCATGACGACTTCGGACCAGTACGCCCTGCGTACTCCGAGGCTCCAGCCTCCTATAAATAGGATCCGAAGGCAGCCGAGTCTTTTGTTCATTTTCTCTCTTCTCTCTCCCTTTTTGCATCGTTTTGCATGCCAGAAATATCCCGAAGCCCCGGTATCATACTCTAGCCTCGAGGCAAGTCCCGAGATCCCGAAGATCCCGAGAAGTGCGGTTCCCGAGCCGAAGCTCTGCCCGCGAGAACTTCGATTTTTGAAGAGATCTTCCAGATCTGCTGAGGATTACTACTTCTGCAAGTCGTAGTGCTGACCGATCATCTTCTGATCAAGTGAGTGTATACTACCTTTCATAAACATGATAATAATACAAGTATGGTTCGAGTGTATTAAGTATATTGTTGTTTATAGGTGTGAATGTGTATTCACTTTCTTCTAACTCATAGATATGATTTATTCTCTATGAGATACGTGTTATGTGTGTGTGTGCCTCATCTGTTATGTGAAATATGTGTTGATTAAAGCATGGTATACAGGTTTTTTAAACTATGTATACAAATTGTATAATTTTTATCTACTAATATGTTGGGTAGAACATGGGTAGATAGTTGGTGTGTAATAAACAGATGAGAGGCCTCGTTGTTGTTTGATCTAGTCATCTAGCGGAGTTTAGATGACGACCACATACTTTTCTAGATAGTCTTGTGGAAGCATTAGCAGGTTCGCCACCTGTAGGTGTTAATGAACTTGGGTGTTCATTCGCTGCACTCCATCCCCCTCATGGTTGCCTTATTTGACTTATATTGCTGAGGTACCCCCGAAGCATGTGTTGTCGCCCCGATGAAATATTCTTAGACTAGGTACCTTATGTTAGTTGTCTTAGGGACATAAAGTGAGAATAACGGGAATGGGTAATTGGGTTATTGTTGGTTGGTGAAAATTAAATATGATTATTTATTGTGGGTTGAAAACCCTATATGCTCACCAGGCTCCCAAGCCTGACCCACTCAGTTTTAATTGTATTACAGGAAGTGGCGCAAGGGCATGAGATGGATGAACCATCAAGTTGTTTTGTTTACAAGTCTGCATATGTTTATATTTGTTGAATGACTTTTAATGTATTCGTTTATGCTTATTGGTCTGTAACGGAACATGACACCCCGAGTTTTGATTATAATGAAAAATACATTTCTTTTATGAAATGCTTCGGTAAACATTGTTTTATCATGTTTTGTTTTTGGGAACAAATTCCGCAACTCTTTCAAATCAAAAGGATTTACTCTGAAAATATTTTAAAAGCATAAATGAAAATCGGTCTTTTCTGGCCGAGATTTTGGGGATGTCACAGTTGGTATCAGAGCATTAGTTTAAGTGAACTAGGAATTTGTAGGATTTCTAGACTTAAACTTAGAATGCTAAGTGGAATTTTGAGATGTGTGTCTGTTGTGTTTTAGACATGAGCACTAGTTTATTTTAGGAAAGTTGCCTAAAATGCTTTATGTGCTAAATGTTATATGTTGCCATATATGATATTATTTGTTCAGATCTATGGTCTGTTGCCGACCGGATCTAGAAACCTTATGTGTGTAGGATTCTAAGCGTGCGTCTACGATATTAGAACTAGCATGTGAACGTTTCGGAGTGATAAGGATGATTTGAATATCTACCGTAATTGAGGATCTAATTTCACCTTATTCGGTGTGTAGATCAAAATGGTGAGGACGAGAAGTGGAGTTGGAAATGCTGACGAAAACAGGAATCAACCACCAGTGATTGAGCAAATACCTGTCGTAGCAGCAGCACCTGAGCCAATAACCATGGTTGGTGTGCAATTGATGATTCAGACAATGTTGGATCGTCAGATGGATGAAACTAGACGGTTGCTTCAACAGAATCGTGAAGAACTATCAATTCGTGTAGAGGAGCCTGAATTAAATGAAGGGCACTCGGAAGGTGGAAACTTCAGTGGGTCTATTGGTCAAGCCAACCCACCGATAGTTAGGCAAGATAATCATGCTGGAATGAATGATGGAATGGGATGCAAGTACAAGGACTTTTTAACTTGCAAACCATCGACCTTCAATGGAAAGGAGGGTCCGATTGGAGTTATGGATTGGATCCCCAAAATGGAGCTAGCCTTCATGACTTGTGGCTGCAGAGGTAAATTGCAGACTATATATGTTGTGTGTCAATTCCGAGGTGGAGCCGTTCGTTGGTGGAACACTCTAGGGAAGACCTTAAGCCCTAATGAGCCACTGCAATTGTCATGGGCAGAGTTCTTGGTGCAGTTCAAGCGCAAGTTCTGCTCGGCTCAAAATCTGTTGGAGTTGGAGAATAAATTTTTGACATTAACGAAGGGCAGCATGTCGGTCGATGAATACACCGATAAGATGGAGTTTGCCTTGCGTATCATTCCAGATGAGCTGACAAAGGTGGATCGGTATGCGAAGGGACTTCCATGGGAGTACGAGATGCCAGTACGTCAGACACTTACTCTAGAGGCAGCTATATGGGCTGCCAAGTCTGTTGAGAACATGATCAAGGGGAGAACCACCGACAAGGTTGATGTTGGTGAGAAAAAGAAAGTTTGAGGGAACATCTGGTTCCGGTAAGAAAGGAAAATTTTCGAAATCTGATTCGAAAAAGTTTGGAGGAAAAGGAGGCGAAGCAAAGTGGTGTGATAAGTGTAAGAAAAAGCACTTTAGGAAATGTAGCGAGGATGTAACCTGCTACAAGTGTGGAAAGGTTGGACATTTTGCCAATGAATGTCCGAACAACAAAAGGATGTGTTTTGGGTGCAATGAAGAGGGGCACATTTTGAAAGACTGTCCGAAGAAGAAGGAGGCAGCTAGGCCCAACATTCCACCAAAGCCGAAGGCGAGAGCCTTCCAAATGACACTTGAGGCTGCTAAAGATGAAGCTAATGTCGCTTCTGGTACCTTTCTCGTAAACGAATTACCTGCTCAAATTTTGTTTGATTCTGGAGCCAACTACTCCTGTTGATAGACTAGATAATGCTTTATTAATCGAAGTAGCTAGTGGCAAGTTTGTACCTGTTAGCCATCGTATGAAAGACATCTTAATCGACCTTAATGGGAATAAGTTTCACGAGGAATTATTGCCCATCGATCTAAATGGTTTCGACATCGTTTTGGGAATGGATTGGCTTAGCGCCAATGATGCCGAAATTTTATGCAAGAAGAAGATAGTTAAAGTAAACCCGCCTGGAAAAGATTCGTTTATGGTGTATGGGGACAAACGGCGAGTGAATTCTGGAGTCATTTCTCTAATGAAAGCCAAAAAGTGTTTGACCAAGGGATGTACATCATATTTAGCATTTGTGATTGATGCTAAGAAAGAAAAGAAGGTGATGTAGAGCATTCCAGTGGTGTGTGATTATCCGGAAGTATTTCCCGAGGATCTTCCTGGATTACCACCTGATAGACAAGTGGAGTTCAGAATAGACTTGTTACCAGGAACCACGCCAATAGCAAAAGCACCTTATCGATTAGCACCAACGGAGATGAAGGAGCTGATGATGCAACTTCAGGAGTTATTGGACAAAGCTTTCATTAGACCTAGTTCATCACCCTGGGGAGCTTCAGTGTTATTTGTGAAGAAGAAAGATGGAAGTATGAGAATGTGCATCGATTACAGAGAGCTGAACAAGGCAACAATAAAGAATAGATATCCGTTGCCGAGGATTGATGACATGTTTGATCAATTGCAAGGTTCGAGCTATTTCTCGAAGATCGATCTTAGGTCAGGATATCATCAGCTAAAAGTAAGAGAGCAAGATTCGAGAAGACTGCATTCAGAACTAGATATGGACACTACGAGTTCTTGGTTATGTCGTTTGGACTAACCAATGCTCCGGCAGCATTCATGGATTTGATGAATAGGGTTTGTAATCCTTTCCTTGATAAATTCGTGATAGTGTTCATAGACGACATTCTGATTTACTCGAAAAGCCAGGAGGAGCATGGCAGACACCTGTGAGAAGTGTTAGAAGTTTTGAAGAAGGAGAAGCTTTATGCAAAGTTCTCCAAATGTGATTTTTGGATTCGTGAAGTCCAATTCTTGGGTCAAGTGGTCAACCAAGAAGGGATAATGGTTGATCCAGCAAAGATTGAAGTTGTGATGAAGTGGGAACAACCGAAAAGTCCCACAGAGATTCGAAGCTTTTTAGGATTAGCCGGATATTACTGAAGGTTTATCCAAGGCTTTTCTTCGATTGCTACTCCATTAACAACTTTGACCCACAAAGGAGCTACTTATGCTTGGAATGATAAGCATAAAGAAGCATTCGAGAAGTTAAAGAAAAAGCTATGCGAGGCACCGATACTTTCTCTACCCGATGGAGTTGAAGACTTCGCTGTTTATAGCGATGCATCTGGTGTTGGATTGGGTTGTGTTTTGACCCAAAGAGAAAAGGTGATAGCATATGCGTCTCGACAGCTGAATGAGCATGAAAAAAATTACACAACTCATGATTTGGAGTTGGCAGCGGTAGTTTTCGCTCTGAAAATATGGAGGCACTACCTCTATGGCACGAAGTGCAAACTTTTTACTGATCATAAGAGTCTCCAATATCTCTTTAATCAGAAAGAATAGAATATGAGGTAACGACGCTAGCTAGAATTACTTAAAGACTACGACTGCGAGATACTTTACCACCCCAGTAAAGCTAATGTTGTTGCTGATGCTCTCAGTCGGAAAGTCAATCTTGAAAGGAAGAGGCCAAGAGCGTTGAGAATTGAAGTTGTCTCGACCATTGTGGAAAGTATAAAGAAAGCTCAAGAGGAAGCTTCTGAGAAAAATGACCGAAAGGAGGAACGTTTGGGTAAAACGTTGGTGTTTGGTACTAACGGTCATGGACTGAAGGTATTCCAAGATCGTATTTGGGTACCTAAGTCAGGAGGAATTAGGGATCTTCTTATGGAAGAAGCTCACAAAACCATGTACTCAATTCATCCGGGTAGCACTAAAATGTATAGGGACCTAAAACCCTACTACTGGTGTCCGACGATGAAGCTTGATGTTGCAAAGTATGTGGCCGAGTGTGTGACTTGTGCGAGAGTCAAGACACAACATCAGAAACCGTACGGGAGTTTAGAAGCATTGCTGTGCCTATGGGTAAGTGGGAAGACATTGCTATGGATTTTGTCACTAAACTGCCCAGAACAAAGAATGGTCACGACATGATTTGGGTGATCGTTGATCGATTCACTAAGAGTGCGCATTTCATAGTGGCCAGTGAGAAATGGTCTATGGAAAAGCTTATGAATTCTTATGTAAAGGAAATTGTGAGGCTTCACGGTGTTCCGTTAACGATTGTATCGGATCGTGATAGCCGTTTCACCTCAAGGTTTTGGAAAAGTCTACAAGAGGAAATGGGTACCAAGTTATGTTTAAGCACGGCTTACCATCCGCAGACTGATGGTCAGAATGAAAGAACGATACAAACACTTGAAGATATGCTGAGAGCATGTACCTTGGAATTCCTAGGTAATTGGGATGAACATTTACCTTTGGTAGAATTTTCCTATAATAATAGTTTTCACTCGAGCATTAAGATGGCACCTTATCAAGCTTTGTATGGATAGAAGTGTCGTATGCCGTCTTGTTGGCTTGAGGCTGGGGAAAAACAGTTTATGGGACCAGAGATGGTTCATCAAACTGCTGAAAAGTTGAAAATAATTAGGGAAAGAATGTTAGCGGCTCAGGATCGTCAAAAGAGCTATGCTGACAAGAAGCGAAGACCGACTACTTTTGAGGTTGGAGATTCGGTTTTGCTTAAAGTCTCGCCGTGGAAGGGACTTATAAGATTTGGTAAAAGGGGAAAGTTGAGTCCAAGGTTTATTTGACCGTTTAAAGTTCTTCAGAGGATTGGGAACCAAGCTTACAAGCTCGAATTACCCGAAGAACTGAATGGAATTCACAACACTTTTCATGTGTGTTATTTGAGGAAGTTCACGGGAGAAGTTCCCGATATAATTCCAATTTCTGAATTGAGAATTGATGAGAACAAAAGGTTGATTGAAGAACCAGAGGCAATTGTTGACCGAAAGACTAATAAGTTACGACGTAAAATGGTTGGGTTAGTGCTTGTCCGATGGAAACACACGAATGGGCCGAATCTCACCTGGGAGACGGATAGTGACATGTTGAGTCGCTATCCGCATTTGTTTGTTGATGTGTGATTCCGGGGATGGAATCATTCTAAGGTGGAGAGAATTGTAACGCCTATGTTTCCGGGCTTGCCATTTTTCGCAATGTAATAGTCTAGGTTAACCTTTGTAACCCGTTTTGAAATAATAAAGATTGTATTATTTAAGTATTGTGTGTTTTGTGCTTAATTGCTTAATTATGTGGTTTGATTAATTAAGAATAAAAATAAGCGTCAAAATTCAAGTGTAAAATAAACATAATATCTTTGATTTATGTTGTAGTAGTTGAAACGAGGTTTCCGAATATATATAGAACGCCCAAATCTGACTTCGTATGAGGAAGTTATGATTTATCGAAGTTTCGGCTTAGCGGTATGCAGCCTGTTTTACTCGATTTGAGATCGAGGGCTTTTTAGCCGAAGCAATCTAAATGAGAATCGAAGATCTCATTGTTGGTATCGAAGCGATAAAAAGTTAGGCGAGAACGGACGTCAAACGAAGAAGTTATGAATTTATAACGAAGTTTTTCTGTCACGACCTATTAAAAATAAATAATAAAAATAAATTCGAAATTAGCCGACAAAGTCTAAACGAAAGTTGTAGAGCGTAGTCTCACCTTTCCGTGGATATAAAGAACGTTGAAAACGGAGTTCGTATGAAGAAGATATGAATTTCCGAAGTTTATTAAATATTTTGTAATTAAATTTAATTGGAAATTCGGAAGCATTATCCGAAGGCGAGTCACCGGTCTGATCCGAGGTACGCCCCGCGTACTCCGAAGGTGTCGACATCGCAGCAAGTGGCTTCGGATGACGCATGCCATGACGACTTCGGACCAGTACACCCCGCATACTGGCGTACGCCTCGCGTACTCCGAGGCTCCAGCCATCTATAAATAGGATCCGAAGGCAGCCGACTCTTTTGTTCATTTTCTCTCTTCTCTCTCCCGTTTTGCATCGTTTTACGTGCAAGAAATATCCCGAAGCCCCGGTATCATACTCTAGCCCCGAGGCAAGTCCCGAGATCCCGAAGATCCCGAGAAGTGCGGTTCCCGAGCCGAAGCTCTGCCCACGAGAAGTTCGATTTTTGAAGAGATCTTCCAGATCTGCTGAGGATTACTACTTCTGCAAGTCGTAGTGCTGACCGATCATCTTCTGATCAAGTGAGTGTATACTACCTTTCATAAACATGATAATAATACAAGTATGGTTCGAGTGTATTAAGTATATTGTTGTTTATAGGTGTGAATGTGTATTCACTTTCTTCTAACTCATAGATATGATTTATTCTCTATGAGATACGTGTTATGTGTGTGTGCCTCATCTGTTATGTGAAATATGTGTTGATTAAAGCATGCTATACAGGTTTTTTAAACTATGTATACAAATTGTATAATTTTTATCTACTAATATGTTGGGTAGAACATGGGTAGATAGTTGGTGTGTAATAAATAGATGAGAGGCCTCGTTGTTTGATCTAGTCATCTAGCGGAGTTTAGATGACGACCACATACTTTTCTAGATAGTCTTGTGGAAGCATTAGCAGGTTCGCCACCTGTAGGTGTTAATGAACTTGGGTGTTCATTCGCTGCACTCCATCCCCCTCATGGTTGCCTTATTTGACTTATATTGCTGAGGTACCCCCGAAGCATGTGTTGTCTCCCCGATGAAATATTCTTAGACTAGGTCCCTTATGTTAGTTGTCTTAGGGACATAAAGTGAGAATAACGGGAATGGGTAATTGGGTTATTGTTGGTTGGTGAAAATTAAATATGATTATTTATTTTGGGTTGAAAACCCTATATGCTCACCAGGCTCCCAAGCCTGACCCACTCAGTTTTAATTGTACTACAGGAAGTGGCACAAGGGCATGAGATGGATGAACCATCAAGTTGTTTTGTTTACAAGTCTGCATATGTTTATATTTGTTGAATGACTTGTAATGTATTCGTTTATGCTTATTGGTCTGTATCGGAACATGACACCCCGAGTTTTGATTATAATGAAAAATACATTTCTTTTATGAAATGCTTCGGTAAACATTGTTTTATCATGTTTTGTTTTTGGGAACAAATTCCGCAACTCTTTCAAATCAAAAGCATTTACTCTGAAAATATTTTAAAAGCATAAATGAAAATCGGTCTTCTCTGGCCGAGATTTTGGGGATGTCACAACCTGTGTCCATTATTTCCGATCGAGATAGCAGGTTTACCTCAAGGTTTTGGCAGTCCCTTCAGAAAGCTCTTGGAACTAAGCTGGATATGAATATAGCTTATCATCCTCAGACAGACGGACAGAGTGAGAGAACTTTCCAGACCCTGGAAGACATGTTGAGAGCATGTGTCATCGATTTCGGAGATTCGTGGGACACCCATATACCCTTGATCGAGTTCTCGTATAACAATAACTACCACATCTACATCAAGGTTGCCCCGTTCGAAGCCCTCTACGGTCGCAAGTGCAGATCCCCTCTGTGTTGGGACGAGGTAGGGGACACGCAGCTAGCCAAGAGTCAAATCCCCAACAGTGCTATTACTGGTCCTAAAATCATTCATGAAACCACCAAGAAGATCATCCAGATCCGAGAATGACTGAAAGCTTTATGAGACCGACAGAAGAGTTACGCCGATAAACAACGAAAACCCTTTGAATTCCAGGTTGGAGATCGTGTCCTGTTAAAGGTCTCGCCCTGGAAAGGCATGATACGCTTTGGAAAGCACGGAAAATTTAACCCAAGGTACATAGAACCTTTCGAGATCCTCGCTAGGATCGGTCCCGTAGCCTATAAACTCCGACTACCTCAAGAACTTGGCAACATCCACCCTGTATTCCACGTCTCTAACCTTAAGAAGTGTTTATCCGATGAAACCCTCGTGATCCATCTTGATGAGATCGAAATCAACGAAAACCTGAACTTTGTGGAAGAACCAATCGAAATCATGGATCGAGCGATCAAACGTCCGAAACAAAGCCGCATACCGATAGTGAAGGTTCGCTGGAATGCCAAGCGGGGACCCGAGTTCACTTGGGAGCGCGAAGACTCGACGAAGCAGAAATATCTGCATCTATTTCCAACTCCATAATTTGTATCTTAATTTTGAATTTCGGGACGAAATTCCCTCTAACGGGGGGATAATGTGACAACCTGAAACTTACCCCGTCATTGTAACCTCTTTTTCCGTTAATAAAACCCGTTTGTATTTCAATTTTTCCGTTAACTTTTGGATTAAGTTAATTAAATTGAGACTTTTATTATGACTTCATGAGTGTCCAAACACATTAGAAACACGTGAAAACACCCTCCATGTCCATTTGGAAGATTTTTAGTTACGACCACGTCGGGTTACGACAACTTAATCGGGTACGACCATAAACCTCGTTTAACGTCAGTATCGGGTAGATTTCCACCGAGCCTTAAAATCTAACCCTATATAAAGGTGAAAGAACTTCATTTGAAGCTTTTTCTCTCTCTCTCTCTCTCTCTCTACAATCCAAGTCTTGATCCAAAATCAACCATTTCAAGCTCCAAATCGGTAAGTAATCCATCCTAGCTTATAGTTTAGATTGTTTAGCTTACAAATCCGTGTCTAAATCATCCAAAAGTACCAAAGACTTGTGTTTACGACTCAGGAACAATCCCATACCACAAACACCCATAAATGGGGTTTTGAAGCCCCAAAACCCTTCCAAATCACTTCTAGTGCTTAAATATGACTTAGGGGCTTACATGTACGAGCTTAGAACACCAAGAACTTGATATTTGGGAGTAAACATGAGTTTACGGCCCAAGAACATTCTTGGACCGTAAACCCTCCTTCATAGGCTATAAACACCATTTAAGGTGTTAAAATGCCCCTTAAACACCTCCTATGGCTTGGAATAATGTCTAGAACCAACCACCATTGCATTAGGGACCTTAAACTTGAAGGAAACCATGTCCTTAGGATATTACAGCCGTAAACCCCCCAAGGAATGGTTCCTTGGCCATAAACTCCTATAAAGTGGTCAAATGGTGCCCTAACTTCCTTCCATGGCTTGTACATTGAATAAGAATCATTTGTGCTTAACCTAGGTCCAGCAAAACACAAAAGGAAAGGGTATGTAAGAGTTTATGGCCGTAAACTCCCTTTTTACAGCCATAAACGCCTTAAAATGGCCCAATTGTTGATCCAATCACTTCCATTTGCCCTAGAACTAAACCTAGCCTAATTCCACAAGTGTTGTAAGACCATTAAGCATCCAAGAACACACCACCCATTAGTTTACGGCCGTAAACTCATGAGCATATGGTCATTGGGCCAAAAACTCCCTTAGGAGTTTACTCTTGAAGAGCAAACTCCATATCTAGGCCTTACACCACCTAAGATGCAACCCGGATCACCCCTAACACTTGAAATAAAGTGTTTCCGCGTCTCGGAGTGTATTATGTCAAAAAAATTAGTGGTTCAAAGTCTAATTAGATACAATTATGTATCTCTTCATATTACATAGGAACTTCGCGTGTATTCAAGCCCTGAGCTGACACTTAGCGTCCTAACCGGCACATTTCTCGTCTGGTGAGTTCATACCCCTACACCATTTTCCGTGTTTCTCATGTTTTCAGGGGGGGGGGGGGAATACAAGCAAAAGTACAAGGAAACTTGTACTCTAAACTTATTAATTTGCATGTTATAGTTACATGTTCAGTATGCTTTTAATATTGAAATCCGTATTAACCAACCGTTTAACTTGTAGAGTTAGTTTCAAACTAATTGCGAAACTCATTACAAAATGTTATATTTTATACTTCACAAAGGATTTCATGTCATTCGTAAAACAGGATTTTTCCGCATTATTACTTGTAAATTCATTATTCTTAAGATTGGAGACACGTCCTCTGTAACACTCCACAGAGATACGCGAGTGGAGGACCGCCCCTGTAACTAGAATCTCCTGGATGGAGAGCGTGACTTGAGTGTATAGATCTATATGGGGCTGACTACCTCGCACCTCGCTGCTAGCTATAGTGGGACCAGCAGGTCTACGGGTGACAAAAGTCATAACATGATAATGGACTTCTTATTGCCATTTCTAGTCTATCGTATGGTTATGGAACTCGCAAACTTGAATAATGGAGATTTACTTTTTAGTAATAATGAACCTAGTAAACTAACACTCTTAGGAATTAGTTGACTACCTACTTATTAGTTTTATATACGTGTTAAAAATAATGTACTTTACAAGGATAACCAGGCTTTCAGGATACTTCACTTAAACGCTACAAGTATGGTAGATACTTGTACACTGCATTCCGAATCGATAACCAACCACCAACTTTTAAGGAAAATAAGGGTTTTTCCTGGGATAACTTAACTTTCTTAACCAAGTTGTTTAACAAATGGATAACTAAACTTATCTTTTAAGAAAATATGGGATTTTCTTGGATAACAACTTTTTTAGAAAACCAAAGGAAACTTGTTCTTTTACCAGAAACAAACCGCTTTTGAACTCACCAGCTTTATGCTGATATTTTCAAAACTGCTTGTATTCTCAGGTCCACGTTAGACAGGTATCCCACAATCTTTTGGAGAAGACGGAGTATTTTAGCAGTGTCGTCTTTACTTTTGTTATCTAATGTATATGTAAAACATGTATTACTTTGCTTTCAAACAAATGTAAATACTTCTTTGTAATGTAATGGTTGTGTTTACTATGCTTACTATGTACATTGGTTGTGATACTTTACATGACGTCCTCCGCCCCAGAACGTTTCCGCCATCGGTTTCGGGGTGTGACAGTACCACACCCTTATAACCTACCCAATAACTAATATCCTTGAAGCGAAAAATACCAAAGAAGTCTCAGAAGTCAGTAACCACCCGAAGTATAACCAGTAAATCTCCGAGAAAGACCACTAGTACCGCAGGTCAAGTTCAAGAATAGAGAGTAAGAACTCATTAGGTTAAGTCTATCGCTGCTAAGTGTATACGCAAGAGTGGTATATAATTTAGACTTAACAAGATTTAAGATGTGTGATTCCGCCCTATCTACTGTTCCTTGTCTGGTTGTGGACTTGGGGCAGAGCCACCTATCCAAACGTTTTATCAATCTAAATTATATGCGACTTGTATACATGAGGTAAATAGTGGATGACCTAGGTATAAGTCTTATCATGAACTTCAGAGCAAAAGCCCGCAGGCTTACTACAACAACCGAAGATACCTGAAGGGAAGTGGGAGCGGATAACCATGGATTTCATAACCAAATTACCCAAGACAGCAGGTAGGCTAGAGACCATCAGGGTGATCGTCGATAAATTAACAAAATTCGCACACTTCCTACCAATAAAGGAAACCGACAAGATGGAGAAGCTAGCTTGAACATACATCCGAGAGATTGTATGACTGCATGGTGTACCAATATCCATTATCTCCGACAGAGATAGTAGTTTCACCTCGCAATTCTGGCAGTCCCTGCAAAAATTTCAAGGGACGAGGCTAGACATGAGTACCGCTTACCATCCACAAACCGATGGTCAAAGTGAGAGGACCATACAAACCTTGGAAGATATGCTAAGAGCGTGTGTAATCGATTTTGGTAAAGCATGGGATACCCATTCACCACTAGTCAAATTCTCATACAACAATAGCTATCACTCCAACATTAAAGTTGCTCCATTCGAAGCCCTCTATGGCCGTAAGTGCAGATCACCACCGTGTTGGGCTGAAGTGGGTGACATGCAACTAGCCAAGGGACAAGTACCCGACAGCGCTCTCACAGGCCCGAAAATTATAAGAGAAACAACTGAGAAGATTGTTCAAATTCGGGAACGACTAAAGGCTTCAAGAAACAGACAAAAGAGTTATGCAGACAAAAGACGGAAGCCCTTAGAATTTCAGGTTGGGGACCGAGCGCTATTGAAGGTCTCTCGCTGGAAAGGGTTAATACGTTTCGGAAAACATGGGAAACGAAACCCAAGGTATATCGAACCATTCAAGATCCTTGCAAGGATCAGCCCGGTAGCATACAAACTTCGAATACCGCAGGAACTCAATAACGTACATCCTACCTTTCATGTGTCAAACTTGAAGAAATGTTTGTCCGATGAGACCCTCGTCGTCCCTCTAGACGAAATCGAAATCAACGAGAGTATCCACTTTCTAGAGGAACCAATTGAGGTCATGGATAGGGAAATTAAAAGAACAAAACAAACTCGCATACCCATTGTGAAGGTCCGCTGGAATGCAAAGCAGGGACCTAAATATACTTGGGAGCGCGAAGATCAGATGAAACAAAAGTACCCGCATCTCTTTCCCTAATCCACTAATATTTACCTTACATTTAATTTCGGGACAAAATTCCCTCTAACGGGGGGATGATGTGACAACCCGATATATCGAATCAATGTAATGACCTAAAAAGTCAAGAATTGTAATCTCTTTTGATATAATGAAATTATCGTCAAAAATAAAATGTTCAAAAGTCTCCACTGGATTTCATAAATGATAGATATCGTGTCAAGGGTATCAGAAATATAAAGAACACCAAAATTCGAGTTATAACGAAGAAGTTATGACCAACCTAAGATTCACAGCAAAACTGTCAAGACGGTTAAACGTAAAACGCGAAGTTTCAATACAATAATTTATAGCTTTAGGTATCTAAATGAAAATTGTAGATATCATTAAACCGTAAATGTACGTGAAAAGAACGTCCAAGTCTAACTTTGTATGAGGAGGTTATGATTTTTTCAAGTTCCGGATATAGTAGTAGACAGCTAAAAACTCGAAATAGAGATCGAGAGACTTTTGGCCGAAACAACCTAAATGAGAATCGAAGATCTCAACAATCGTAGTGCAACGGTAAAAATTCTGACGAAAACGAACGTCGGATGAAGAAGTTATGGTTTTATGATGGTGTTTTCGTCTCCCGACCTGTTAAAAATAATTAATTAAAAATAAATTCAAAATTAGCCGACAAAATCTAAACGAGAGTTGTAGAGCATATTCTAACAAAATTCGATGCTGTCAGGCTGGCCACGACGTGGTACTGTGACTGATGGGTGTCAGGGTTGTCAGTAGATGTCTGATCCATGGAAGAGGATAGGATCAACACAACGACGTGGTGAAGAAGACTACGATGTGGCACCCGAAAATAGGGCTGTAAATAGAAGCCGATGGTTTCAGGTTTAGGTGCTCATTTCTTCTCTTTCTCGTGCCAAAGCTCTGCGTTTAAACCCATGAAGCCATCCCGAAGCTCCGGTCTTCACATCCAAGTTTCGAAAAAAAAGGTTTTACACTCCCGAGATTCCTGAGAATCCCGAGAAATCAACTTTCTCAAGTCGAAGTTCTGCTCGGTTTTCGTCTCACTTTCTTCAATCTATCAAGTGAGTTCATACCCCTATAACTACCTTTTCAAATGTTTTGTAAATGCATTTATACACATTTAGGGGGAAGGGGAGATACAAGTACACTCACGGTTATCCACATGTGAAAAACATCAATCTTTTTCTATACTTTTGTTATATAATAAATCGTATGTGATTTAAAACTATCATACGAAAACGTTCTCATACAACATATCACAATAACACTTTGTCTTTTTGGAATGAAACATGTTGTTATATAAATATCAAACACTTTATTTATATATTTTTTTTGTATAAATGTTCAATAATGTTATTACAAATGTTATACTTTACATACAAAGTCGACACTACACTAGGGTTTATCATACGAACGAATCACACATTTGAAAAAACTATAATAGGTATAGTTTACTAGATATTAATGAGACTTTACATACTATAAGTACTATATCAAGGAAATACTTTCATATACAAGAGCAAATGGACTTTTCATACGTAAATCTATTTGATACTACGTTTTGTGAGACATTCAACTTCATGTACTTTCAAGTATGCAGTTAAAGTCCTGTATTATATACTATGATCTCTTGTAAGGAGAGCGTGATACTTGTGTATAGGTTTATACGGGATTAACAATCCCACGCCTAAACTGTTTGCTACAGTTAGACCGGCAGGTCTGGGGTGACAAACGTCATAACATTTCAACGCTTGAAGAATGTTGTTACAGGCAGTCTATGTCAATAGCATGGTCATAAAACCCACATGGAGTATTAAAAACACGTTGATTTACAGGGTTATCAAATGCCTTAGTGATTTTATACGTACATAAATCTACTATTCTAGGCATGAAAAACACTATTGCATTAGAGTTTTGGAACTTTTAAACTACCACACACTTATGGAAAAATATTGGATTTCTAGAAGCAAACATTCCAAACGGCTGGGTCTTGGTAAAAGACTACTTTTATACTAGTAGGAAATATGGGATTTTCTAAGAGTTTTCAAACATCTACAAACATTTTCATTCAAATTTATATAAACATTGACATTAAATACTTATGAACTCACCAGCTTAAATGTTGATCTACTCTTTCAAATCTACTTGTATTTCTCAGGGATTCAGTAACACCGGTAAACTTCAGCTTTTGGAGAAGTGACACTAAGGCGTTGGTTTAAAACTCTTTTGTCATCATATTGTAATTTGTTTTGAAACAAGTAAAATTCAACATTGTAACTTTTAAATTATATATATGATGGTTGTTTTACTTTCTTTACTATGTATTCAACTGTTACGATACTACATGAAGTCATCCGCCCTCGAACGATTCCGTTGTTCTGGTTTGGGGGTGTGACAATTTATCTGCAACAAGCGACATATCTTCAAGTTAAAAAGCCATCAAAACTTTCATGACCGTTATCAATAGTAGACTTGGAACCCCTGAAATCAAGACATTAAAAACATAACCTTTTGTATATGGGAAAAAAGAAAAAAACTAGACTTGTTGTGAATGCTTTTGGAAGTTGTCCACTAATACTTATATCCTATGGGATCACTGTAACCCATATAATTCTTTTAAAGAACATAAATCCAAAACCACAAGAAATATCAACATAAATCCAAAAAATGCATCAATAATCATATAAAAATTAAGTAGTTATCTTTCCATCATAATTAAAAAAAAAACACAACAAACCTTGTGCAATGGTTTTGTAAGGTCACACCTTATGTTCTGATGAGTCAAACACATGACATGCTGATCTAACAACGTCAGCTTCTACACGTCTATAGCGACAGCGTGTCGTGTTCGCCAACGTCAACACTCCATATAGTTATTTTGTGTAATTTTTGTATATTAGTTAAAGATATTGATAATATAGAGTAGACCTCAGATCTTATATATTTATGATAAGATCGGTTCTTATTATAGATTAGATACAATCCCATCAATCATGGGATATACATGTATAAAATAGTATATATATACAATATTAGTGCAAACCCTAATGTTGTGGTGGTCGTAGTAGTTGTGATTGTGGCTTTGTGTCATTCGTATTTGTGACAAACTCGTCTTCTTTGTGAAGACAAAACTGCTTTCCTTAGTGAAAGGAACAATTTGGTGAACTTCTGTGTTATTTATTTTTTGTTGATTATTTTTGCTTAGATTATTTTTACGTTTCTTATTCATACTTGAAGTGTATCCGATCATCATCAGAGCAGGTTTTTGATACTCTCAAGTTTTCATGTCGATTTCAAGCAATTCAAAATCCTTTTGTCTCAACTAAATTGATGAGCACAACTTCACCAAGTGGAAAACCAAGGACATGGTGGTTCTTGAAACGATTAAGTATAAGATGAAAAATATTGTTGAAAAAGGTCCCTATGTTCCTATGTACCAACTCATGGTAAACAAAACTCTCGTTAGCCCCCTAAAGCAAAGGCCAGCAACGAGTTATGATGACGATGACAAGAGACGATTAAGTCTTGATGTGAAAGCTAGGGTCGATATTGGAAATTCTCTTCCATACCACATGTATCATCTCATATAGAATTGTGAATCATCCCAAGTGATCATGGGCATGTTGACGGTGACTTATTAAGGCACTATGGAAGTTCAAGCCACAACCATCAATAATCTTAGTCATAGACATGAGCATTTCTTTACTCAACAAGGTGAGTCTCTTACCTAAACCTTCAATTGGTTTAATTGTTTGGTTTATGATATGAACAGGCTAGGAATCGTTAAGCACTCATCACAGTTGGTTGTGAAGTTTCTCGATTCTCAAAGGAAGAGCTGGAAACATGACGTTGATGTTTTTAAAAACAGTGATAAAATCGATTCCATGGATTTGAATTCTTTTGTTCGGTAATATGTGAAATTATGAAGAGACCAAATCTCTTTGTAAAGAAATCATGAAGGACTTGAACAAGGAAAGTCTGTTACACCGGTGTCTTGAAAGGAAACAAGGAATACCATCAGCAACTCAGACAATTCAAATCAGGGTGAACAAAGTGATGAAGATCTCATGGATGAGCTTGACGCCAACATTGTACTTATCGTAAAGTGTTATGAAGAAAGCAGAGAAAACAGGGTTAGAGGAGCTCAATTCAAAGAAAGCAACTCAGCAAAAAGATGCACTTCAAAGAAGAAAACCTCAGGCAATTGCTTTAATTGTGGGGGCCCTAACCATTTTGCTAGGGATTGTAAGGAGAAGAAAGAAGCCTAGAGTCTTGAGAACTATAAAGGTTTGTACAAGAAGCTGGTGGCTCATACGAAGAAGGAAAACATATCTCTGCCAAAAGCATTCATTGCAAAACAAGAGGACCATGAAGAATGGGTAGACGAAGAGGATACATCTGAAGATGAGGCACCGAACGTTAAGTGTCTCATGGCTCTTGTAAATGATTCCCTTGATGACATTTATGATGCTGATGGTTCTCACGTTGATAAAAGATTACGTCTAAATCTAGGTCAAATTTGGTATCTAGATAGTGGATGTTCTAAACACTAGAACGGTTACAAGTCACTCCTAAAATTTTTATAGAGAAGGATGATCCAATGGTGACATTCGGTGACAATAGTGGAAGATCTATAATAGTTGTTGGAACTTTTAAATGCATGGAAATTAAGATGAAGGACGTGTTCTATGTAGAAGGACTGAAAGGAAACTTCACCTCCAACAGTCAACTTTATGATGTTGGTTACAAAGTTCTTTTCAACCATCATGAGGGAAAAGTGTTAGATTCTGAAAACAAAATTGTTCTTTTCGCTCTCCGAGAAAACAATATTTATATGGTTTGATATTTTGATTTTGACGCTGATACTTTTTTTATACTCTGCTACTTTTAAAATTTCGACCATAAGTTGCAACACTTTTAATTTATTTTTGGCTTGTTTTCATTAAAAAATTATTTGATTCTTTACCAAAGAAGTATACATTATGAATACACTTTCTTTTTCTACTAACATTTCCAACATGATCTTCTCTATCAATAGTGACCTTATCTGATTGATCTACTTTGAAGGGATCAACATGTCATTCCTTGAATGCATTACTCTCCTTGTGAAGCCAGCTGATGTTGACTCTGGATCTCTTCTTCAACAACAACAACCCTCTAACTGACGCTGATGCACACACCGATTGACATGTTCTTTTATGATGATGAGACCAAATGGGGGATAATTGTTCCACAAAGTATTCTTCTGGGCACATATCTCATCTGTCTTGAATAGCTTATTTCTGTTTCAATGGGATGAGATGAAGTTAGGTTATATGGCACAACTAATTTCCATAGACACTATGGCTACAACTTCATCACCTCAAAGATCCAAAGACGTCTTCAACAAGACAGTGATCCCACCTTCTCCTCCTTCACAGATATCAATGTATGGATCCTTCGAGGGTTCTCTTGGTGACTATCATAACTCAAAGGTTACAAAGATTGGATCCCTGTAACTTGTTTGTTACAAAGACTAGTTCATGTTCTTCATTTATTCTTCGTGAACATGAAGCTTGGAATCAATCTACAGAACCTCAACTATTAAAGGCATTCTCTCTCTCCTTGTTTACTATAAATTGTGTTATTGTGTGATATGGTTAATCTTGTTTGTTCTATTTTATAGAAATAAATTCAAGGGTAGATATCTCGGAAAATAGAAGTGCATTAATTACCTTTCAATTCCAAGGATTTTATGGAACGAGTCTTTATCACTTTCTAAAAAAGCTGCACATTTTTCTCTATTTAAACTATTTCCTTGTTTAACTAATTCTTTTATTTGTTTTCTTATATTGTTTATTCTTTTCTACCATTTTGTAAAGGACTTTAACGATGGCAATTCTAAGCCTAGTACATATAACTTTTGACACATCATTGTCCCTAGAATCACGTTGTTTTATGTGACAAAATCTCTCAAAGTTTGTCATAAGCGAGACCATATGCTGATAACATTGAGTCACCCTCTCAAGCTGATTGTTTAGCACTGTCTAAACTCTCAAAGTGAGATCGCCTGGTCCAAATAAAAAAAATTGCTAAAAAGGCGAGGGTGTTTATTTTTAATTTAATCATCTTTACTTGACCATGTCCCTGAAGTAAGCTTGTCATATGCTTCAAGTCTCATCTTCTGCTTAAACATTGAGCGTAACCCAATGGCTTACTATGTTTGCATAGTTATCATCGTTGTGATTTACTTGTGATTTACATGTGAATCACTTATGATTTATATGTGACTTATATGCGATTTACATGTGAATCACATGTAATTCATATGTGATTTGTGTGTGATTACATATAAATTACATGTGATTCATATGTGAATGTGAATCACATGTAATTTATATGTGATTCAAGTGTGACTTATATGTGAATTACTTGTCTCTTCTTTTAACCTAACTGAATTTATTCATGTACTATATTTGTTGTTTAATTCATTAAAATAACAAATCATTTTTCATTTCCACCGATTATAGCATTCTACTTTCAAATTCTGATTAGGACATTGTAATTTGAAAAAAAAACTACTCAATTATAGCAATGAAAGTCGCTTTGTATTTGGATGATATTTCTATTATTGGGTAAATATTTAAATGGATAAAAAACTAACAGAATGAAATGAAAATATAAGGCAATAATAAACAAATATATGAAAGTATTTTGTTGTTATTAGTGTGATCATTATATTTGATTGTATATTAAGAAATTAAAACTCTTAATTTATTTATATACATTCATTGAGCAAAACTAAAAGCAAAGGAAAAAAAAGAGTTCTATTATACCTGAAAAAGAACAAATCCCTTCAACATGTTTTTGAAATGAACCTTCCTTTCTTTATCCAGTATTTCAATTTTTGTCATGTTATTTTCCTGCATCAATAAATTTATCAGCTAAATGCAAGAAACAAAACAAAAAGATATAAAGATATAAAACAAATAACTTAACCTGCTCATACTTTCTAGTATCACAACTTTTTGCATCCTCTGTGACTCTAATTACTTCCCTTAAGTTTCCTAATCTGTGTTCCTTTAACCTATCTCTCCCAATAAGTTTAGAAGATGTTTTTGTTTTTTCTACTTGTGAGTATAAAGAATAGTCAAACACTCCCTAAAAATAATAAATAAACAATTAAGTTTTATGACGTGGCGGTTGACACCACACTCTGGAAAGAGTTTTGTGGCAGCAATACAAATTATTTTCCATATTTACCATCAAAAGTTATCTGAACTTGGATCAGCTCCAAAAGATCTGCATATCTTGCAGCAGCAAAACAATGGCTTGAAATCGACTATTTCAGGTCAGGAGGATTTTCATTATATGTATGTACAAGATTCAATAACATTAACAAGAATATATATTACTAAGATTTCTTGATAGTAAATCAAGAATCTAACCTATTAACTGTTTTTGGCATTCAAATCATCATATGATAACTTTCACACTTATAATTCATGACATCATCATTAGTAGAAGGCTTGAATAAAGGGTAAAAACAAAAAGACCAAGAATCTAAATTAAAACATTAAGAGAGAATCAAACATAATTTTGAGCTTTAAAAATTGGAAGACGGTCAACCATAAGCTCACAAAATAACTAGATGATTTCTTCGACATATTTATCAACAAAAACCATATGGACTTGGATCAGCTCAGGAAGATCTACACATCTTGGAGCAGCAAAACAAAGACATGAAATCACCTCTTCCAAGTCAATAGGACATTCCATGTATTTGTATGTAGGACAAAACTCCATAAAATTAGATAATTAGGGAAATTGATAAGATCAATAAGAATAAATATTACTATATTTCCAGATGAAGGATATTGATTGTTTAAATCGGAGTACCTGATTCTTCACATCGATGGTGACTGCAACATGGCCTCTCTAATTGAAATCATCCGGGAGGTCGTTCGTCGGAAGGATCAGAGCCTTGCTAGCATCGGCAGGGAACCTGAGATGAGATCCACATCTCAGTCTGAGATGCTATCGGAATTCTGATGGATTCATGTCGGAGAATCGACTGACGCCATGAACAAGTTGACGTATCAATCTTTTGGTGATTCCTTGCGCCGCCGAGGTTAGTTTTGAACGGATGATCGTTCACGTTCAAACGACTGGAATCCATCGTCGACCACCTGACGAATGAAGACGTCGTCTGCAACGAGGAGACACTCTTTAGAGTCAGTGCGACGGTAGGCGAGAGAGAGAAAGAGAGGTGGGGGTTGATGTGATTCAATCTGGTGATAGGGATTTGCATTATTTTTTACAAAATGCCCCTAATTCATTGAATTATGATGCCCCTTGTCCTTTTTTTCCAAAGAATTTTCAAAAGTGTCACAAAACATCCTAACTTTTTATTATTTTGATCTAACGACTCACGTTTGGTTCTCGAGAAACTTTGAGTTCTCAGATTATCTTTTATATATATATATATATATATATATATATATATATATATATATATATATATATAGGTTCAGGTACATTTGAGACTATTCTAATTTTGTGAGACCGTGAGACCAAATCTAAAAATAATTTTAAAATGCAAAATAAAAGGAAAAATCCAAAAATTCTTTTTTTAATTATTATTTTTGGAACTTTAATTACCTAAAAAGATAAAATAAAATAAAATAAAAATAAAAATGAATAAAATAAAATTACCGTTTTTAATCTGTTTTTTTTAATGTAAGAATATTCTACTGGATTTGTAAGATATGTAGAAAATTCTACTAGAATATGTAAAAAAATGTATTTTTATTTATTTTTTTGGTATTTTTATTTTATTTTTTTGGAAAATATAAATTCCGAAAATAATACTTCAAATTTTATTTTTTCGAAAATTTTCAATTATTTTACATTTTAAAATGTTTTTTTATCTACTTCATAAGTGGTTATGATTGCGTCTCACGGTCTCACCAAATTAAGTCGACTCACATGAACATAACCATACATATATATATATATATATATATATATATATATATATATATATATATATATATATATACACACACACACATACAGAGAGAGAGAGAGAGAGAGGAAAGATCATTTGAGAACTCATAATTTTCCGAGAACCTGAGAACTAAAAGAGGACGGTTAGATCAAAAATTTTGATGGCTTAGATTAAAGATGGCATAACTGTAAATATAAGTGAATTTAATGATATTCTAGGTTATTATCCATAAGTATTAGGGGTAAATCTGTCAATCCAGAAAAAAAAATTAAATTGACAATTAAACGAGGAAATCACCAAAATACTTTCTCTCTCTACCTCTCTCTCTCTCTCTCTCTCTCTCTCTCTCTCTCTCTCTCTCTCCACATATGATCAAAGATGGCTCCCTCATTCGTCGATCGTCTCCCTCCTCCCTTCATCGGTGACTGTCAATCCACATTTATTGGTCTCCGACGGTTGTTGCATCTAGGGATGAGCAGAAGGACCGAACCGGCCCGAACCGGACCCGACTCGAGAACCGGCTTCGGCGAAAATCAAGAACCGAACCGGCCCGACGGTTCTACCGGTTCCCGATTCCTACTGGTTCTTGTCGTGTCTTCAAATGTTGGAACCGGTCCTCGAAAAATAGCATCATACGGTTCCGGTTTTCAGCGGTTCTACCGGTTCCGGTTATATCAGTTCCGGTTCCCGGTTCCAAAAATCCACAAAAATAACGTCCCGGTCCCAGCCCGACAGGTTCCATCGGGTCCCAGTTCCGGTGCCGTTTCTAGTTCCGACCGGTTCCTCGGTCCATATGTTCATCCCTAGTTGCATCATCTCCACCTCCTCCGCCGATCGAACGCTTATCGGCTCTCTCACTATCTTGATTTTCCTGAACATAAACACCATCGTCCTCCAGATCTGGAATTAATCGCTAAACCTTAATGCCTTGTCTTCTGAGTTCGTTTCTAGCCTGTCATCGACATGTTCTACACCTGATTCCAAGTTGAATTTCCGACCGATCATCAGAATTCGAAGCCATCGATAGTTTCCGCCTGTCATCTCAACCAAAGAGTGAGATGCAAGAGGTGGAAGACGATGAAAATTACGAACACGAGATAGTGGCACATAACGATAGTGGTTTCAAACGCATTCAGACCACTAGAGAAACGCTTCAATTTCATGCTCAACTTCTCCAATCGTATTCCTGGAAGAAAAAAGGGTGAAGTTCCAAGTATAATCGGTTCATTTGGTCAGGTATCAGGAGTGTTGGGTTGCCATTGGGGTAATGAAGGCAAATACAAGCTCGTTGAGATCTTGCCAAAGCACTTCGACTTTGTTACTCGTCATCGGGTACTTTCCTCATGTATTCATGTTTTTGGTTTATGTTATTTTTTCATAGTTTCACATAATCATAGTTCCTTTCATTTATCTTAGAGAGATTGATGACATGCATCTGTATAGGGTCACTTCCTTCATGAACTTTTCCTTTATGAACTTTGTAGAAAGGATCCTCCGGATGCGGGATGCATCAAATTTAGAAAAGTTTAGTCTAACATGTCGTATTTCGTCTTATGCATCCTAAATAAAGTTATGGATTTCTGATGCAATCTTCTACAATGTTTGGGAGATTCATCTTTGTACAGTGGATATGATTTTACCTGTGATTCCTAAGTCTTTGTTTCACAGCATGTCATTGACCAGCCTGAAATTAGAAATATATGGTGATGCAGAACAACTTTTCTCAGGTTGTCCGGTTCTAGAAAAAATGGTTTTATCATATTACCAATGGATTCACTTGGATAAAAATGTGATTTCTAATTCCACTTTAAAAACCTTGATCATATTTGGTAACTCAGACTTGAGCCAGAAGATGATGATACTGGTTGTAAGATCAAGATTATTGCAGCAAATCTTACATCTTTTGAATATCTCAGACATCTATCAAAGGAAATTCTCTTAAGTGATATATTTTCCCTTGTCAGAGCATACATTCGCATTTCTTTCCCTGACTTTGCAGTTAAAATGTTGAATTTCATGAGAATTTCTGATTTCTGACTTTGTATTTCAATTTATGAGAATTCTGAATTTTCGACCTTGTATCTGATTTCAGGCTTTGTATTTGATTTCTTAATTCTGACTTTGACTTTGATTTGTGATTTGTGCAGGAGGATCTTATGTTTTTAGTTCTTTATATTAAAGGACCAAACAAGAAGCCATATATGGCTATAATCAAGGTATTTTGCTTTGGTCTATTTTTTCTAAATCAAAACTTGCCTGGATACTGAAGGGTTTTGAGCATTCTAACACTCCTATGGTGTACATGCAACCCTAGAAACCTTGGATCTATGTTTTACTAAGTTACATGCAAATTTGCTTTTCTAAGGTTCTTAACCTAACTAGCATGGCATGGGGAACTTTGAAACTTAATAAGCTAGTAGAGTTACATACATTTTAGTAGTGGTTGATTGCTTGGAGTTTGAGAGCCTAGCACCAATAATGTGGATTCCTCAAATGGAAGTCACAAATCACCACAAACCTTGGAAACTGGAGAGAATAGTAGAACACTTCTAGAAATCGCCACCCTTAGTTCTCACACAAAAACTAGTGTCATTTCAAGTGCCAAGGACTCCTTTATATAGTGTGGCGGATTAGGGTTACATGACCTTTCATTTCCATGAGATCCATGGGTTAAAGCTCCATGGACTATCCATAGACTTACCATGCAAGCCTAGCCCATTCTAAATAAGCATTAGCCCACATTATATAAATACAAGAGTCCATAATTAATTACTCACACTTTTGATCACTAAATTAATTTTAGATCAATACTAATTAAATAATATGATTTCATATTAATATATTAGAACTTATAATATATTAATAAATCATAACCTATTCTATTCTCAAAAGATTATCCATATAAATTGTTCGGGTGAAGTGCAACTCAAATGGACCATGTCGGGTCAGGTCAAGTACATCTCATATATAGTTATGGACTTAGACACCTTATCCAATAAATACTTGATGTCTTGATCCATAAATTACATATTATTCACATATGAATCACATGTGATTCATATGTAAATCACAATTACACGTGATTCACATGTAAATCACATGTAATTCACATATGAATAACCTACAATTCACATGTAATTCACAAGTTCGTCACATATGATTCACATGTAAATCACATGTAATTCACATATGAATCACATTTGATTCACATGTAAATCACATATGATTCACATGTAAATCACATGCGATTCACATTTAAATCACATATGATTAACATGTAAATCACGTGCGATTCACATGTAAATCACATATGAATCATGTGATTCATATGTGAATCGTATGTGATTCATATGTTAATCGCATTAAATCACATATGTATTTTTGTGAGTGTTTTTGCATCAATCATTTTTTTTAATTTTCTTGTAGATTTGGAAGAAATTGTGGTAAATATTGATGAGGTGAAAAATGATAAATTGAAGAAAATAAGGAAATATTGACATGATAACATGAAAAGGCTTTGAAATTTATAGCATTTTTTATAATTTATATTTTATTTTGTATCGAATAAAATACTTGTACTATTATGTTTATAGATTAATTAATAAAAATGAGATTATTTGTGAGTTACTTACGAATATTATAATATAAGAAATATACATATATGCATTTGAAAAAATATGCATATATGCACCGAAAAATTTATTTATTTATTTTTTAAAATGCAGTTTTTTTTTAAAAAAAAAAATTATAGTTTTTCTTTTTAAATGTAGTTTTTTTTGAAAAAAAATGTAACTTTCTTCAAAAAACTTGTAGTTTTTTTCAAAAAATTGTAGTTATTTTATTTAAAAATGCAATTATTTTTAAAAAAAAAAATTCTAGTTTTTTTGAAAAAAATGTTGTTTTTATTAGAAAAATTGCAGTTTTTTTGAAAAAAGAATGCAGTTTTTTTTTAATTTTCAGTTTTTTCAAAAAACTGCAGTTTTAGCAAAAAATATATTTTTTTTTCTATTTTTTTTGTAAAAATTCATGCTTGCTATAAAAAATTAAAAAATATGCATTTAAAAAAAAAAAAATACTATATTTAAAAAATTTTGAAAATTTGATTTATGATGTAATTTTTAGACATTTATATTAATATATTAAATAACACAAAAAAACGTAAACATTAAATGAGATTGTTAAGATGACGATCATATCCTTAATGAATTATTTTTGATCCAACGCATCACTTTTAGTTCTCGGGTTCTTGAGAGAATATGAGTTGTTAATCTATTACAACCTTATATATATATATATATATATATATATATATATATATATATATATATATATATATATATATATATAGTTAAGTTCAAATATTTTCACTATCTATTGTGTCCATATATGATTGATTCTGTACCAATCATTTTAGTTATTTTAATAAAGTAATTAATATATATTAAATGCTGAAGATGTAATTAATACCCATTATATATTCTATATGTAATATGCATTAGTTACTTTATTAAAATAACTAAAATGATTGGTCCAGAATCAATAATAAATGCACACAATAGATAGTGAAAATAAAATAACCTAACCCTATATATATATATATATATATATATATATATATATATATATATATATATATATATATATATATATATATATATATATATATATATATATATATATATATATATACATGTTTTAGACTAATTTTGTTTTTATTTTTGCTCTTTGCTTTTTGTTGATACTAAGTCTAACGAGGTGAATTGACATAAATAGTTAAGACCAATAATTGGTTGTTGTAGATAGGGTGGATGTAGTTGTTCTTAAGATCAAAAATATTATTATACATAAGAAAATAATAGAGATATAGTATGATCTAGTTTATTTGGATCTAGGACAACCAACCTAACACAGCTAAATGAAAAAAAAAAAAAAAAAAAAAAATATGCCTATGAAACTATAATTAGATATCCTTATGGTCTCTGCTGAAACATATCCGCATATTAAACATTTAAACAACACTTGAGGCGATTCTCTACCTCTCTCGTATTTACATAATTTTTTTTAAGCCGCAAATATAAATATATAATATATTTAAAAGTAACACATAATTCTCTCTAGGTTCACGACAGGATTTTACGAGAAGTTCTAAGTTCTCATTTTTATTATTATTACTAGGTATAAGACCCGTGTACTGCATGAGTTTATTAAAAATATAAATTTAATATCAATATTTAAACATTAAATTTAATATCAATATCAATTTTAGACCTCTCATTAATTATGACATTTATTTCATTATAAATATATGAATTTTTTTTCAAAGAAGCATTTATTTCTCTCAATATTATAACCGAAATAAGTTATGATATGTGAACAAATCAGAAAATTACATGTGGAAATAAATAAATTCTAAAAATCTATTAAAATGCCATTTGTCCAAATCAATAAGGACATGACATGTGGCAGAAAATGAGTTTTATTTATTAGTATAGATTTTTTAATTCCTGCTAAAAAGTTTATAACCCAACGGATCATATATTGACAATCAACAACTTACATGATCGACAGTTCAATTCCTGTTAAAAAAAATGTGTATTTTAAAACAGGTTAAATCTTATGTCACCGTTTTAGTAAAAGAGAATTAAATGAATATGTTTTTTATGTACTTTTACTTTGAATATATTAGTTACTAGCTGTGATATCTATATATTATATAAGTTTATTTAACAATTTGAAAATTAATAAAGGTGTAATACATTAAATACATTACATATATAAACATTTTCTAATAAATACCAAATATATATATATATATATATATATATATATATATATATATATATATATATATTAACGTACATATTAAATGTGGAATTTTAATTTAATAAACTGAAAAATACAATAAAATGACAAGTGGAAAATATAAAATTCAAAAATTTTATAAAATGTCATGTGTCTAAAGAAAGAAGAAGAGGACTTGTAGCAAAAAGATTTTGATTTATTAGCGAGGATTAAATGTTAAAGCGTTACTTTATATATATATATATATATATATATATATATATATATATATATATATATATATATATATATATATATATATATATAAATTAACATTCTCATATCATATCATTAACATCAAGATTTTGATGACTATAAATATTTTAAAATATATTATATAACGTATATTATTTTTTCAAATAAGGTAAATAATATAATTATTATGTTTTATTTATATTATTTAACGTAATCTTATTATTTGTCTTTTTGTTTTAATGTATAAAATCTTTTTTTTTTACATTTCGTTATATACAATATTTACATTTTTATTTTAATTTTATGTTTTGTTTGTTTAAATACAATTTACATTTTTCAAATTATATTCCCACTTTTATTATAAACCATCAACTAAAATATAAATACTAGATCCTTTCATTATAAACCAATGAGGGGACAACAGATAAAATATGTGTCCCCAATAAAAGAGTTGATAGAGACTTAAAGAGAATGAGAAAAAAGGAACATTAATGGACAGAAAAAGAAAAGTAAAGAAAGAATGGCAAGAAAGGGGATAAAAAAGTAGATAGAGTCAGGGGTTTGGTATGTCCAAAGAAAGAAAAGAAAGATAGAAAGAGTCTATCTGAGAAAGATCCTTGGGTTAAAGAGTAAAAGAAGTGTATTGTTGAGTACAAGAGTAGACTGGCATTGCTTGTGAGCAACTGGCCATGTAGAGTAGAAAGTCTATTGTTGAATGGAAGGTGTATGAGGTATAATGATTAGAGCCTGCACCAAGTCATTGATGTTATATTAATAGCACTGACTAGAGATAGATTGGAGGAGAAAGGGGATAGATGTTCAAATAGAGAGAAAGAGGTGCAACAAGTGTCATGAGAGACACTCAAGAGAAAGGTAGTAACAATGCTCCAATAACGGCAGTTAAGGTCTTGAAAACATGAGAAGACGAGTCAATACTTCTGGCGAAGTAAGAGATATAGAGTATGATGAGTAAGAGGACACTTCAGTAGTGTATCCACAAGAGAAAAAGAAAATGAGCTGTAAATCGTAAAGTAAGAAAAGATAGCTCGTAAGAATATATAGATATGTATGTGTTATGTAACAGCTTTCGTGCGAGTAATTATTATAGAAAGAAGTAAGATTAGACATTATGTGTAATAAGGGGCAATTAGAAAGAGAATAAAAAGTGGCATTGAGAAGTGAAAAGATATTGACTCGTGAGAAGAGTCTAAGGTTGGATGTAGAGTCCTAGTATAAAATATAAGGACTAAGTTTAATATAGAGGTGAGAAGTTAGAAACATTGGGGGATTGTGACTCCTGATGTGAGAGACAAGCATGCTTGGTAGATACATCTTTTGATGTATTAAACATAGATTTTGTAAGAAGATGCAAGGAAGTCATAATAGTTGGCTTGCAAGAGGCTGAGGACTAAGAAAGGTGATGAGACATCCCTTATTTTCCAGAATCGAAAAAAAATTTCTTTACGCTTTGAAAATCATAATATCTTTTATTTGCGGACAATCCCAGTACAACAAAACATTTTTCAGAAACTGTTTAGTTTTATTCAAATATCTTGAGTAAAGATGTTGTTTCGAAATACAAAACCCTAAGGATGTCATAATCAATACAATACATAAATTACAACATAAAGGCCTAATGGTTCTGAACCCTATAACAGGCTTGTCTCCTAATCATTCGACATCCTAATCAAGTTCCGACAGCTTAAACTCTGTTACCTATGGTGCATATAGTTTGATTGGGTTAGGTTTGGGAAAACCTGTTGAGATACATGGGATTTTCAATCCCACAATGTTTTAATTAAATCATATATCTCATAAACCTGCAAAAACCAACTTTTATCAAACAACATAACATAAATATCTATAAGGCATTATACCCTTAGTTACTTATCCCGTCGATCCTCACATATTGATTCTATAACAATGAACTTATAAGATCTATCTTGATGGATCACTATAAGCAACAAGTTGATTGTACTGCTTCGGGAAGACCTTGGCAGCAGGCGTTAGTAAATAAAGGAAACAATGAAGGGGATAGAGTACACGAATGGACCTACGATCCTATTTATTTGGTTTATTGGAGCCATTAAATTTCGTAAGGATAAGTGGATTAAAAAGAGATGTTCTATCATGGTAAGTTGAGAAGAGCTTACAATGAAAGAGATATTAAACTTGTGAATCAGGGAATGTAATGGTGAGGTTGGATCTAAGTAAGCGTAGTGTGCATCCAATGTATGGGCATTATAGATACAATACAATTATGGTGATTCAGGGGACCCATTCAGCTACATGAGGATCGAGTGGTAGGACAAGAAAGGTAGATGGTATTTAAGAAGAAACTTCGATGTATAGATTGAGACTTAGAATCTCAAGAATGGATAAGAGATACAAGTGAAAATAGTGCATGAGTACTAAGAGATTGTTGAGAAAAATAGTTGTAGTTAGATACAACACTGTACAATGACAGTGAAGTGATTAGATGTAAGACTTCACAAAGTCTTATAAAAGAGTTAAAAAAAATGGTGGTGTGGCCACCTATGTTGTGGAAGTGTTGTGGAATGGTAACGTACCTAATAGAAGATGGTTAAGAAGTGTGTAAGTATGCTTATGAGAAAGAGAATGAGAAAAGGTAGGTTTATTCACATGGTTATGAAAGTTGGACAAAAAAACGAAAGATAGTGTTACGTATGAAATATGATTGCATAAGGGTAGATAAATTAGTAGGCGTCCCTTAACAACCATTATGAGTAGATATATGAAGAAAGTTTGCTCATTGCATTGAAAATGCTAATAAAAGGAAAGTAGATTGCTATTTTGGGTTAAGACATTATAGAAGAAAATAACCTTAAAAATGGGTCATTAAGTGAGAACCCAAATTTAGAGAGTTTACTTTTAGTCAATTATTGACCAATAAGGCAAAATGGTCAATTATGAGAATTTTATAAGATTATGTAGTTTTGACTTCATGAAAATGACCAAAATGAGTTTAAATCACTTATAAGAGGTTAGATTAGTAAGTTCAACACAAAGAATGCATGAGAAGATGCATTTTGGCCAAAAGGGTAAAATAGGAAATTTTATGCTTCTGGGCCAAGTTTATGACTTAATAGATTAAGATCCACATTAAGTAAGTCAGAAGTGACTAAATAGAATTGTATAGTATGTTCCCACCTTTGCCTGTATATGAATAACATAGAAAGTGGGTTACAAAGGAAGAAGATATCCATGTTAGAAGTTCGGATAAAATCTGTCCCAAAGCTGGAATGGAATCAGCTAAGAATGTTGATGATCTACAACCACCATGACATAGAAAGTTGCTCACTACACCATGGTGAGTGATAACAACGGTTCAAACTTTTTTCTTCTGGTATAGAGGGAAAGGAAAATGTAGTTTACACGACGACATAGTCGAAAAAGTAAGAAGCTATGAGAGAAATTACCACAACATGGAAAAGAGAAGACTAGGTGTTCTCTTAGGCCCCCATGGCGTGGTGAAGACCTCACCATGACCTAGTGTCGCACAGAGTTAAAGGCTGTTACGCCTTCATTCTCATTTTAATGCACCCCAAACCCTCTATAGCCAAGCTTTGACGATTTTGAGGTGGGAAACAGATCCAGAAGTGATCAATGGTTCTTATGCCTTAGATTAAAGGTGGAAAGCTGATGAGGTAATCATCTTCTCTATTTTTAAGCTAGTAGGGCTTTAATGGTGTTTTGATGTATTGGCAAGATTGATTGAATTGATCAACCTATTGCTTGATTAAGATGTAGATGAGAGTGTTTAGATACTTTAATCAAGCTTAGAAAGTGATTCCCATGGTGGAATCAATCCAATAATAGTTAGGGTTTGAAACGCTAACTAGTGATTATTTAAATTGACAAATAACAATAAACTGTAATGAATTAGGTACTATGGGGTGTTTAATTCATTGGTTAGAATAGATTAAGAGGTAGAGAATGAAAAGATAGAATGTTGATCCATTAAGTGGTCATTTTGACCATAAGCTCTTAATAGGCTAAGACGTAAATTAAGAAATTTTTATATGTGTAGGAATATGCCTAAAAGCAAAGATGATAGATCAAGATGCATCAATAATAGAGTAGAGGAAAATAGGACAGTTAATCTTCACTAGCTGTGAGTTATATCATTCATTCTCCATCTTTAAATTATCTTATTATCTTATACATTATATATATATATATATATATACATATATATATATATATACATATATATATATATGTATGTTTGTATGAAAAGGGTCATGTATCTGAGCATGCCATGAAGAAAAGATAGGATTAGATAGATTATAATCCTATGTAAGACTAAGTGCTTGTGGTTATACATGTAAGACCGTGTAGCTAAGCATGTGTATATAAGCGAAGTATGTGTATATGTACAAGTAAAGGATACGGGTATTATGAGTAATACCTTTATGAGTAAATGAGAAAAGAATAGGATTATATGTAATATAATCCTATGAATGGTTAAATATGGAAAAGATATTTGTTAAATAGCTAAGATATATATATATATATATATATATATATATATATATATATATATATATATGAGAAAAGAATATGTTTATATCCTTTATAATCCTATATGTGTATGCAAGTATGTTTAAACATTAATGAGATTGTGTAGAATACGCATATGTTACTAGAACATAGATAGATTTTAAGTACTTAATGAGTTAAGTACTAGATATGTATTAGAAGATCTCTTGGAGAGATAAAGATGTAGAATGTCTATGGGATAAATGTTATCTGATGAGTCACATAACAAAGATAGAAATGTTGGGAAATATGGTTCCTTCAAGAATAAAGAGTATGATTCCTTTATGAATATGAGTATTGCCCCTACGAAGACAAGATTATAATTCCTTTAGAGATAAGGGTATGGTCCCTATGCAGACAATGGTATGATTCCTTTGGGAACAAGAGTGTGGTTAGAAAAGATAGAGAAAAGGTTCCATGAACGGAACAAGGAAAAAGAGTTGTTTTAAAAACTTAGATGTAACTTGTGAAGGATTAAGAGTAAGGAATCCGTGAAGGATTCAACATATGAAGACTGGTTAAGGATCCATCAAGGATCATAAGAGATGAAAGTATGGTATAAGATGATACCGTTAGGTCTAAAAGAGAATAGAATTTTGAGACATTAGAGTTTGAGAGAGTGTTGAAACAAATTTCAATCAGGATCGTTAGATTCTATGTAGAAAAACAATTAAGAATGTAATTATGAACACGAGAATGGCTTTGAATGTTTCGTATGATTAATGCTTCAACACCTGAGAAGAGCTCGATTAAGAACTTCGACTGTAGAGGTGTTTAGGGTTACAAAACAATAAACGTAATAAACCCTACTCCGTCTAATGCATACATGCATGCATATTTATAGTATAACCCTACTAGATAATCATGGATGGACAGACCCAATCCGGATACAAAATACAAGCCCATGACGCAACACAAGTAAACTCTACAATCTCCCCCTTTGCGTCAATGGAGCCGAAAGCTAACTTCGGTTGAGCTACAAATAACTTATTTACTGTTTTGAACACCTTCGGTATGATGGCCAACAGATGATGTCTAAACGTTATGTACCACCGCAACATGTTCGTGCAGTTCTTCTTATCTACATCTGAGTTCTGCTTACACCGATAAATAATGTTGATAATGTGCTCCAAGCAGTCTGTTGAAAACATATGTTTATCAACAAGAGCGAACAGAAATATTTGAGCTTCGCCTTTTGTAAACATCACAGTGAGATGTGTAGAATCTATTTGGCCCATCTTCATTTGGTTCACATCTCCTGGTTTTGGTGTTGGCTTGGCAGTTGGTTTCTTGTTCATTACTTTTGCTATCTCCTGATCCATAGCAGTAACCTCATGGATGTAGGAAGACAACATCCTCTTCAAGTGATCCAGTATCGGCTCATATTCTTTCGGATTAGTGAGCAGAATATTAAACAAAAGAATCTAGTCGTGTGATTTTGAAATTAACATTTACGAACTTCCCAGCAGGCGAGGGTTTGAGTACCCTGACAGTGATAATCTTCTGTGCGCTCCATGTCAAGTACTGCGGTTGACCATAATTCAAATAAAATTCGATTAGCTCACAATCAACTTTTGGATGAGGAAAAGGAACATCAACAGTCGAATCGAAACAGTGAAATGTGAATGCCTTTCGTGTTATTGGCATGTCGAACTGTGAGTCCTTAGAATTGTCACAGTCAAACGAAGCAACTGGTTCCAATCAGTAAACACTTGTAAACTCTATAGCCTGATTGATAAGTGTCTCTTTTGTCCAAAGGGGAAATAAGGCCTTTTTGCAGTTTAAGGCTTCTTCTTCCTCCTTTTTCCTCCTTTCCCTCTCCTCAGCTTCCTTCGCAGCCTTTAGAGTTTCATCCAACTCTCTGTCTCTCTTCTTTCTTTTAAGAGCCTCAGCAATGGTCTCTTCAACATCATCATCACTATCATCTTCAATCTCCTTCTGCTTAGCTTGAGAACCAGAACCCGAAGCTTCATTACCCTTGGGTTCGGTTGTGACTTTGACATTCGGTTGGGCAGATTCAGTTTTCACAATCACCTTCGCCTTCAGTTGAGCACCTTCTCCTCCTTGTTTTGGAGGTAAGAATCTCTCCGAAACACCCTTCATCTCGTGTAACAACGCAAGGGAAGGAAGAAATTTTGTAGTGAGATGATTCCTTATGGTCAGAGTGAGGATAGGATCATGAGCACCAATAATGTTGGTCATCATATCCTCGACATCCCCTGCACAGCTCCTAAAAACAGCTTTCTCTGTTTTCAACAAAGAAATCTCCTTTTCAGCTTGAGCAAGTTGAACCTTCTGAACTTCAATGGTGGATGCTTGTCGGGCAAGTTCTGCCTTTAGAGTACTTTTGTTTGCTAAATCAGCGTGAAGGGATTCTAGCCAAGAAGACACAGAACTGAGAAGTGAAGTGTTCTCTTTAGGGGTGAGCATGGTGCGGTTTAGTGTGGTTTTCAGACCAAACCGAACAGCAAACCACATGGTGCGGTTTTTGCATTCTTAAAACCGTTGTGTGCGGTTTTGTAATGGTTCGGTTTTTCGGTTTTTAAATGCAGTTTCGGTTTGTATCGGTGCAGTTTCGGTTTTTAAATCGTGTTAAGAATTTGGTGCAATTTTTTTTATGTTTTTTGGTACGATTTTTTAAAAATGTAAGAACTGAAAACCATGTGCATATAGGCTTGTATTGTGCTGCTTTTTTTAATACATTCATCTTCAGCTCAAAACAAAATTACATAATCAAAAATTGTAAGTCACTTAAAATACAACTTGTGACCACTCTCACAAACTAATTAATAATTGAAGGTTGGTTGATTTTGACTTAATTTGTTACAAGCTTATTACATGTAATCGATTAGTACATTTGACTAACAATAGAACATTTCTTTTGCACCCGATATAGTCTTATACAAACACAAAATAAACATATAATAAATATATTATCGTTATAACTATTTTAAATAGCATGTATATAATATACATTGATTGATTTATTACTATACACGCTTGCGATGCGGTTCGGTTTTTAGGATAGAAACCGCACCGCACCATTGACCTTCGGTTTTTGCAAAAATTAAATCCGCACCATTGGTTTTTGCATCGGTTTCGGTTTTTTGGTTGCGGTTTTGTCGGTTTTTCTTTAATCGGTTCGGTTTTTGCTCACCCCTAGTTCTCTTCTTGGATGGAAGAACGAATAGCCTCAAACTTTGTTTATGTCACACCCCAAAACCGAGAACGGCTGAATATGTTCTGGGGTGGGGGACGTAAGTACAGTATCATAACAATGCATAACAGTACAAACAAGAAACAACATCCACTTCATTAATATAGAAATTGTAAGACATGCGTGTTATGTACAGTTTATAGACACCAAAAAGTATGATAAAAAATAAAAAGGAGTCTTGTATGCGCTCCGTTTTCTCAAAACTGCTTCTGTACCTGTCTATTGCCGACCTGAGAATACAAGTTATTTTGAAAACGAGTATCAGCATAAAGCTGGTGAGTTCATAAGAATTTAGTGTCATTGCTTGTATAAAAATGTTTACAATCGTGTGGCATGAAGGTTGTTATCAAGTTTGAAAATAGTGTGAATCTCTAGAAAATCCCATATTTTCTAATAAAAGTAGTCTTCTGCCAAGACTTGGTTACTTGTAAGTTCGATCCTATGAGTGTGTAAAAGTTTTCCTAATTAGGCTCGTAATTATAAACATATAATTTGGACTTCATTTGAACAAAGTAAGTGGGAAAAGAATGTATTATTCTAGCAGTGTTACTGCCGACTGGATGGTACTTAACCGCAGACTCTAGGTAGCGATATGTATTTAATACACCTTGGGGAGTCTACTTTACCTTAAATTCGTAATTTGTTAGATTAGGGTTCTGAATGTGAATATGTATGTAACCATGAGGATAGGCGATTGAATGTATCACGACCCTCCAGGTCATATGTAGTGTGGTAGCATGTTATCATCCATGGGCCTAGTCGGCTCGGACAGTAGCTAGCAGTCGGGATGTATGAGTATCCGCCCGGTATAGATCTATACACATAGAGCCCACTCTCCCTCCAGGAGACTAAGGTTACACGGTGAAGGCGCAGTAAAGTGTTGTATGGAGAAATAGTGTATCACATTCTGTTTTAGTATGTTCTCTGGTATTAGTGTATAGTGTGCTTCCAGGTACAATGTACAAAATGTTCTTTGTATAGTTTATAGTATTCTTCTTGTGTAGTACTTAACATGTAGAGACTCATAATAGTACTAACCGTGGTACGTATCATTGTAATGATAGTGGGGAGTGGTAAACCTTAACTATACCTATTATAGTTAACTGGTATGTTGCAGTCATTCTTGGATACTCGTAAGTATTAAACTGAGTGAAGGTATTCTTATCCAACACAAATATATAAAATATATAACTAAGAACTCAACGACAGTCAGACAGATAACAATATACCCTAAGACCCCAATCAAACAAGAACAGGTAATAAGGCGAGCTAACAGTCCAACGTCCTTCAAGTCTTACTTATATAAATATATTGGTGTGGATATATTTTAGAAACATAAGAAGTTTTAAAAGAGTTTGAAAATAGTTTTTATAACAAATTAACATGAAAATGAGTTTGAAAACATTGAAATCAGTTTTGATGGCAAACCGGTTAAAATTACAGAAATCCTTTATGATTGTAAGCTACAAATCACATGGGATTGATACTATAATTTTTTTGGATTCAACTTGTATTCCCTCCGTAAAAGCATTTAAAAGCATTTGAAAGGTTAATTAAGGGGTGTGAACTCACCTGCAGCGAGTGGAGTGGATGGAATGTCGGGTAGGATGCTAGGTGTCAAGTGAGGACTTGAACACGCCCACGGATCCTATGTAACATATAGTGGCACATGATGGGTCTAATTAGTCATTTATAACTAATTTAGTAAGTAAAGGCCCTTTAGTGTATGAAAACACTTTGTTACAAGTGCAAGGAATGCTAGGGGTTGCTTCTAAAGTATGTATGGCCTCACTATGGAGTTTACTCCTCAAATACCCACCTTAGGTGAGTTTATGGTTGAGGGACCAATTCCCCCATGATTTCACGGCCGTAAACTCATGGGAGGGGTGTATTTGTATGCTTTAAGGTCTCTTGTATCATTAAGAAAGGTTCTAAGATCAAATCCAAGGCTTGTGAAGTGATTAGGGTTCAAAAGGGGTACTCCCTTGGAGTTTGCGGTCCTTGGACCACTCCTTTGAAGTTTACGGTCATAAACACTAGGGTTTACGGCCATAAACCCTTGGGCACAACCTTTCCTTTGTATTTTGTGGTCCTAGGGTCATCCATACACGCTTCTAGTCCCTTAAACATGCTAAGGAAGGAGTTAGGGACACCAAAACACCCTTTTTGGTGTTTACGGTTTTGGTGTTTATGGTTCATGAATGTTCATGTACCGTAAACTCATGTTTACTCCCTTAAATGCACGATTTTGGGTTTCTAATTTCATACATGCGAGTCTCTAATTCATAGATAAGCATTAGAAAGGTTTTGGAGGGATTTTGGGGCTTCAAAACCCCCTCATAGGAGTTTACAGTTTTGGGAGGTGTTCCCCAACCGTAAACTCTAGTTTTTAAGGTATTTTGGGTGGTTAACTCTCGAATTTGCATGAACACAAAGCAAAGCAACAAGCTAGGAATGATTACTTATGGATTTGGAGCTTGAATGAGGTGTTTCTTGGCTAAACCCACTTGTAGAGAGAGAGAGAGAGAGAGAGAGAGAGTTGAGAGAGAAAGCTTCTAGGAGTGAGAAAAGGTTCAAGTGAAAGCCACTCAACCCTTATATAGGGCTTAAGTTGGTGGCCAAGTGGTGATCCACCCTATACCGACGTTAAACGAAATTTAAAATTTTCCCGATTAAATGGTCGTAACTCGGCTTAGTCTTAAACTAAAATTTATCTTAAATAATATTAAGGGTATTATACGTGTTTTTATTTATTTCATTTCGACACTAAAATAAAATAAAACATTAATTGATTTGTCTAACCCAAATGTTAACGGAAATCTTAATAATAATAGTAATAATAAAAATATTCTATTAACGGAAATGGGTTACAGCGACGGAATAAATTTCGGGTTGTCACATCATCCTCTCGTTAGAGGAAATTTCGTCCCGAAATTTAGAATTCAAGTTATTACAGCACAACTAAGCGAAGAGATGAGAATATTTAAGTTTCATTTGATCCTCGCACTCCCAAGTGAACTCCGTTCCTCGCTTGGGTTTCTAGCGAACCTTCACAATTGGGATGCGGCTTTGTTTCGTTCGTTTGACCTCTCAGTCCATAATCTCCACAGGTTCTTCCACGAAGTTAAGGCTCTCGTCGATCTCGATCTCATCTAGTGGAATTATGAGAGTCTCGTCGGATAGGCACTTTTTCAAGTTCAAGACGTGGAAGGTAGAGTGTATGTTACTGAGTTCGCGGGGTAGATTGAGTTTGTAGGCTACGGGGCCGATTCTGGCGAGAATCTCGAAAGGCCCTATGTACCTTGGATTCAGCTTTCCATGCTTTCCAAAATGTATCGTGCCTTTCCAGGGTAAGACTTTCAAAAGGACTCGGTCTCCCACCTGGAATTCCAAAGGTTTTCTTCGTTTGCTTGCGTAGCTTTTCTGTCGATCTCTAGCGGCTTTTAATCGTTCGCGAATTTGTACGATCTTCTCATTCATCTCTCGAATGACTTCCGGACCTGTGAGAGTGCTGTCAGGAACTCGTCCTTTAGCTTATTGTGTGTCACCCACCTCAGCCCAGCACAGAGGGGATCTGCACTTCCGGCCGTAGAGGGCTTCGAACGGAGCTACCTTGATGCTCGTGTGATAACTGTTATTGTAGGAAAACTCGACAAGGGGTAAGTGGGTATCCCATGCCTTACCAAAGTCGATCACACAGGTTTGCAACATATCCTCCAGGGTTTGGATAGTCCTCTCACTTTGTCCGTCGGTCTGCGGACGGCAGGCTGTACTCATGTCCAGCCTCGTCCCTAAGGCGCTTTGTAGTGATTGCCAAAATCTCGAGGTGAATATACTATCTCTAGCAGAGATTGTAGATATAGGGACACCATGCAGTCGTACAATTTCCTTAATGTATGTTCTTGTGAGTTTCCTCATCTTATCTGTCTCTTTGATGGGTAGGAAGTGCACGGACTTGGTCAATCTGTCGACGATGACCCATATGGTATCAAGCCCACCTGTTGTCTTGGGTAGCTTGGTTATGAAATCCATAGTGATCAGCTCCCACTTCCATTCAGGTATATCTGGTTGCTGTAATAACCCTGATGGCTTCTGGTATTCGACCATGACCTTGGCGCAAGTAAGGCATTTACTCACGATGGTAGCAATCTCTGCTTTCATGTTAGGCCACTAATACGACTCTTTAAGGTCCATATACATCTTATCTGAACCTGGGTGCACGGAATACCGAGTGTTGTGGGCTTCCTTCATGACCAAGTCTCTGAAGCCACCGTGTCACGGCGTCCAGATTCGGTCCATGAGATATAAGGTTCCATCACCCTTGACCTCCAAGTTCTTATCCATTCCACGTAGGGATTCTCCTACCACATTCTCAGGCTCCAGAGCTTCGAGCTAAGCCTCCTTAATCTGTACGGCTAGATGCGAATGGATAGTCATTTTTAATGACTTGACTCTTCGACCAGAATATTCCCTTTGACTTAGGGCGTTTGCTGCTACATTGGCTTTTCACGGGTGATAACGAATCTCGCAGTCGTAATCATTGAGTAGCTTGACCCACCGTCATTGTCTCATATTGAGCTCCTTCTAGTTCAGTATGTGTTGGAGGCTTTTATGGTCAGTGTATATCGTGCTCTTCATACCATACAGGTAATGTCTCCAGATCTTTAGAGCGAATACAACCACTCCTAATTCAAGGTCGTGCGTGGTGTAGTTAACCTCATGTGTCTTCATCTGTCTCGAGGCATAAGCGATGACCATACCTCATTGCATCAGGACACAACCGAGCCCCTGATTAGACACATCGCAGTATACTACAAAATCTTTTGTCCCCTCAGGGAGGGACAGTTTTGGTGCGGTGCATAAGGCTCGTTTCAAGGTCTGGAATGCCTTCTCCTGTTTCCCTCCCCAGTCAGTCGAAGGCCACGCCTTTCTGGGTTAAGGTGGTAAGGGGTTTCGCGATCCTAGAGAAGTTCTGAATGAATCTGCGGTAGTAGCCAGCGAGGCCTAGAAATTGACGAATTTCTCTAGGCGTCTTCGGTGCAGACAAGTTCTCAATAGCTTTAATCTTGGATGGGTCCACGTGGATTCCTTCTTCGCTAACCACGTGTCCCAAAAATTCGACTCTTCGGATCTAGAATTCACACTTAGAGAACTTTGCATATAACTTCTCCGATCGTAGGGTTTCTAGGACTCGTCGTAGATGATCGCTATGCTCCACCTTACTTCGAGAGTAGACAAGTATGTCATCAATGAAGACGATAACGAACTGATCTAAGTAAGGACGGCACACCCTATCCATTAAGTCCATGAATATTGTGGGTGTGTTGGTCAGTCCGAAGGGCATCACTATGAACTCGTAGTGTCCGTAACGCGTTCGGAAAGCTGTTTTCGGGACATCCTCCTCAAGCACTCGCAATTGATGATACCCGGACCTTAGATCAATCTTGGAAAAATAACTCGCCCCTTGCAGTTGGTCAAATAAATCGTCTATACGGGGAAGAGGGTAACGATTCTTGACCGTGAGTTTGTTGAGCTCCCTATAATCGATGCACATACGGAACGATCCGTCCTTCTTCTTTACGAACAAGACCGGTGCTCCCCAGGGTGAGAAGCTTGGTCTTATAAAGCCCTTGCTGAGCAGCTCGTTAAGTTGAATGGAAAGCTCTTGCATCTCAGGAGGCGCTAGACGATAGGGCGATTTGGCTACTAGGGTAGCTCCTGGAATTAGATCGATTCTGAACTCAACATGACGTTTGGGAGGTAAACCTGGTAGCTCCTCTAGAAAGACGTTGGGAAAGTCGCATACAACGGGGAAGTCTTTTAGATCTCTCGTTTTCTGGCTTGTGTCGACAAAGTGTGCAAGGAATGCGCGATACTCCTTGCACAAGTACTTCTGGGCCTAAATACTCGATATGATGCAAAGGCTCGTACTGGGTTTGTCTCCGTAGATTAATAGGGTTCCATTATTCGGTAGGTTTAGACGGATTGCTTTGTCGAAGCACAGGATATCAGCACGATGGAGACTCAACCAGTCCATGCTTACAATGACATCGAAACTCTTGATCGATACTATTATGAGGTCGATTGGGAATGAATGATCATCTAGTGTGAGGGTACATCCTATGTAGATCTCGCTAGAACTCTCTGTCTTTCTGTTAGCCATTTCTACGAGAAATGTTTCTTTTAGTGGTTGTTGGGATTGCTTAAGTAAGTGTTTAAATTTTTGGTTTGTGAAGCTTCTTTCTGCTCCACTATCGAATAAGATACAAGCATAAGAATTGATGAGAAGGAACGTACCCGTGACTACTGTGGGGTCTTCTACTGCTTCATTGTAGCCAATAGCAAGTAGTTTCCATGTTCCACACGCATTTCCAGCTTTTGGGCAGTTTTTCTAGAAATGCCCCACCTTGCCACAGTCACAACAGGCCTGGCTGACTCCCGAACCGGAGACCTGAGAAATGGGTTTGGGTTGAGATCTGCAAAACCTGGCGGTATGGCCCTTCTGATCGCAATTAGTGCAGTGCATTTCACGGCAGGGGCCGTTATGATGAAAAGGGAACTTTGGGCACTTGGGCAGGTTTCCAACATAGGTTTTTGCTGGTACAGGGGTAGCAGGAGTGGTGGCAGCATGGACAGCCACCATCTGTTGGTTTTTGGAAGAGGATTGAGTTTTCTTGTCCTTTTTCTTGTCCCACCGCTTCCTCTTGTTGTCGGGTGTCTTGGTTGGTGCATCGGCAGTTGTTGTTGCTGTTGATGGAGTGGAAGGAATTTTATGATTAATCAACCTGTCGGCCAATTCCTTGGCGCTGTCAAAGGTTACAGGATGTGAAGATAGAACATTTCCTCGATACGGGGGCACTAAACCCCAGATGTATCGTTCAATTTTCTTGCTTTCATAGGGGATCATGTTAGGGCACATAGCTACCAGATCGCAGAACCTGGATGTATAAGCCACTATGTCTGTCCCCTTCATCTTAAGGTTCCAGAGTTCCTCCTCGAGCTTCTGAACCTCACCTCTAGGGCATTACTCCCTTCTCAGTAGGTCTTTTAGTGTGTCCCAGCCCATGGCGTTGGCTGTTACTAAAGAGAGTGAATTGACATGGCCATTCCACCATGTCAGGGCCCTTTCAGTGAAAGTGGCAACAGTGAACTTTATTTTGCTTTCTTCGGGGCATGAGCACATTTCGAAGACGGCTTCAGTTCTTTCGATCCATTGGGACAGAGCAAGGATCCCTCCGGTCCCATTGAAAAATGTCGGTTTGCAGTTCATGAAATCCTTATAAGTACACCCCTGTGTACGTGGATGGATTTCACCATGTCTAGAGTTTGTGCCTATTCCGGCTCCACTAGCATCGCCAAAATTCATTTGGGCCATGGCTGCTGTCGTAGCTGTCTGAAACAGCACCAGATCGAACTGTGGAGGAGGAGGTGGGGTTGGAGCCGCATGTCTGCCTCTGTTCGGGCGCTTGCGAGGAGGCATCTTTTACTGATAGTTCATAGAGATGATGACAATAGTAAGATTCTATTGCAAGTATGATAAGAGCATTTCATGGACTAAATCAACATAACCTCATAATCAGAGAGAGTCATAGCAACATAGTAGGTAACTGCCAATATTACTGGTATTAATGATGTAATATGAGTTCCGGAAAAGTGACCTAACAGTAGGTCATACATCAAACCATAAGGGAAAATGTTGGCAGTTTAGGAGCCTAGGTAAAGTACTTTCAAAGTTAGGAATGTTTACAGACAAGTGCTCTGTCGAGCATAGAAAAGGAAAGGCTAGTCCTTAAACAAAAGAGTGAGATGTTTTGACATCTTCTACTGACGACGGGTACCCATTAGGCGAACCCTCATATCAGCTAGTTGGCGCACAACTTCCTAAAGATGTCGTTCATGAGCCCTCTGAGATGCTTGGAGTTCCCTAACTTCGGCTCGGGATGCTGCTAGCTGTTGCTGCAGAGCCTCATTGGTCCTCCTCGTCCTATCCATAGCTTCTTCTAGTTGGCGGATACGAACAGTGTAAAGGTTAGAGTTGGCATCAACTTCTAGAACTCTACCAATGGCTGCTTGACCTTGTTCGGCGTTCCTGGAAATCCTACGGACCATGATGGGCAAGAATTGGTCCGCCGAACCTCCTTCTCTTATGTTGTAGAAGCTTCGGTCTCCGTTGAAAGGTAAAGGCTGACCCTGCTCATCGCTCCATCGGTTCAAGGTTATTGCCCACATGGGAGTGGGACCTCGAAATGCTGGGCGGGGGTTAGGGTTCAGAGCTACTGGGAGCAGGTTGCTGACTTCTGGTTCGGAATCGGAGCTATCCAGAAAGCCTTCTGCATGGTGATCATCCAAAGGGATCACGTGATCATCTTCTGACTCTTCCTCGAGCCATCCTCCAATGCCTTGGTTTGGATAGTACGGGTCGTCGGGATGGTGGAAGTCAGCCATGCTATCTACGCGAGAATGGGGAAAGGAAGGTTAGGATACTTATAAGATGATCGTTATTAGCTGACCCAATACTTGCATAGTGCATACCAATTACATGAAATCGAAGCAGGATAGGCCTTCGAATAAGTGACCCTAACTCTAAATCCACAATCAAACAAGAACAGGAAATGAAGCAAAGGTCACAGATTCTAAGTCTATAGCACCTTAGTCACATGTAACTGTGGTGTATCCACTTAGCAACTATTGCTATACTAATAACGGCCCTTTTAGTTGTCACATATGTAGTTAATAGAATGCAGAATACTCCTATAGTATTCTTGTTCTAACGTTCTTGTGGAAGTGTTGGTAAGTTTTTAAACTTGTTGCAACATCACAATCACTCTTAGGCACATGATAGTCACTCCTAGGAAAATGTAGTTGATCAGGCTACATCTGCCCAGACGTGACTATATGTCTCTAAGCCCGATTGTGTTGTCCAACAATCTTAATACTTTTGTTCTGTTCTTGTTTGATACTGATCCTTTGTATTAATGGATGTGTGTGTGTGTGTGTATATATATATATATATATATATATACTTTGTTAAATATTTTAGTATTTAAGAGTATATATTCTTGGTCAGATTGTTTTAGTCCCGAAGTGTTTATAGTTCGTATATCTTTTATGGGTTGATATACTTGATTCACTATAAACAAAGCTTTGATACCAATCTGTCACACCCCAAATCCGAGAACGACGGAATACGTTCTGGGGTGGGGGACGTCATGTACAGTATCATAACAATGCATAATAGTAAAAACAAGCAACAACATCCACTTCATTAATATAGTAATTGAAAGACATGCGTGTTCTGTACAGTTTATAGACACCAAAAAGTATGATAAAAAAATAAAGAGGAGTCTTGTATGCGCTTCGTCTTCTCAAAACTGCTTATGTACCTGTCTATTGCCGACCTGAGAATACAAGTTATTTTGAAAACGAGTATCAGCATAAAGCTGTAGAGTTCATAAGAATTTAGTGTCATTGCTTGTATAAAAATGTTTACAATCGTGTGGCATGAAGGTTGTTATCAAGTTTGAAAATAGTGTGAATCTCTAGAAAATCCCATATTTTCTAATAAAAGTAGTCTTCTGCCAAGACTTGGTAACTTGTAATTATAAAGTGTGTAAAAGTTTTCTCAATTAGGCTTGTAATTATAAACATATAATCAGGACTTCATTTGAAGAAAGTAACTGGGAAAATAATGTATTATTTTAGCAGTGTTACTGCCGACTGGATGGTAATTAACCACTCTAGGTAGCGATATGTATTTAATACACCTCAGGGAGTCTACTTTACCTTAAATTTGTAATTTGTTAGATTAGGGTTCCAAATGTGAATATGTATGTAACCATGCGGATTGGCGATTGAATGTATCATGACCCTCCAGCTCATATGTAGTGTGGTAGCATGTTATCATCCCTGGGCCTAGTCGGCTTGAACTGTAGCTAGCAGTCGGGATGTACGAGTATCCGCCCGGTAAAGATCTATACATGTAGAGCCTGCTCTCCCTCCAGGAGACTAAGGTTACACGGTGAAGGCGCAGTAAAGTGCCGTATGGAGAAATAGTGTATCACATTCTGTTTTAATATGTTCTCTGGTATTAGTGTAGTGTGCTTCCAGGCACAATGTACTTAATGTTCTTTGTATAGTTTATAGTATTCTTCTTGTGTAGTACTTAACATGTAGAGACTCATAATAGTACTAACCGTGGTAAGCATCATAGTAATGATAGTGGGGAGTGGTAAACCTTAACTATACCTATTATAGGTAATTGGTATTTTGCAGTCATTCTTGGATACTCATAAGTATTAAACTGAGTGAAGGTATTCATATCCAACACAAATATATACGATATATAACTAAGAATTGAATGACAGTCGGACAGATAACAATATACCCTAAGACCCCAATCAAACAAGAACAGGTAATAAGGCGAGCTAACAGTCCAACGTCCTTCAAGTCTTACTTATATAAATATATTGGTGTGGATATATTTTAGAAACATAAGAAGTTTTAAAAGAGTTTGAAAATAGTTTTTATAACAAATTAACATGAAAATGACTTTGAAAACATTGAAATCAGTTTTGATGGCAAACCGGTTAAAATTACAGAAATCCTTTATGATTGTAAGCTACAAATAACATGGGATTGATACTATAATTTTTTTCGATTCAACTTGTATTCCCTCCATAAAAGCATTTAAAAGCATTTGAATGGTTAATTAAGGGGTGTGAACTCACCTGCAACGAGTGGAGTGGATGGAATGTCGGGTAGGATGCTAGGTGTCAAGTGAGGACTTGAACACGCCCACGGATCCTGTGTAACATATAGTGGCACATGATGGGTCTAATTATTCATTTATAACTAATTTAGTAAGTAAAGGCCCTTTAGTGTATGAAAACACTTTGTTACAAGTGCAAGGAATGCTAGGGGTTGCTTCTAAAGTATGTATGGCCTCACTATGGAGTTTACTCCTCAAATACCCACCTTAGGTGAGTTTATGGTTGAGGGACCAATTCCCCCATGAGTTCACGGCCGTAAACTCATGGGAGGGGTGTATTTGTATGCTTTAAGGTCTCTTGTATCATTAAGAAAGGTTCTAAGATCAAATCCAAGGCTTGTGAAGTGATTAGGGTTCAAAAGGTTCACTCCCTTGGAGTTTGCGGTCCTTGGACCACTCCTTTGAAGTTTACGGTCGTAAACACTAGGGTTTACGGCCATAAACCCTTGGGCACAACCTTTCCTTTGTATTTTGTGGTCCTAGGGTCATCCATACACGCTTCTAGTCCCTTAAACATGCTAAGGAAGGAGTTCATGAATGTTTACGGTTTTGGTGTTTATGGTTCATGAATGTTCATGTACCGTAAACTCATGTTTACTCACTTAAAGGCACAATTTTGGGTTTCTAATTTCATACATGCGAGTCTCTAATTCATAGATAAGCATTAGAAAGGTTTTGGAGGGATTTTGGGGCTTCAAAACCCCCTCATAGGAGTTTACAGTTTTGGGAGGTGTTCCCCAACCGTAAACTCTAGTTTTTAAGGTATTTTGGGTGGTTAAATCTCGAATTTGCATGAACACAAAGCAAAGAAACAAGCTAGGAATGATTACTTATGGATTTGGAGCTTGAATGAGGTGTTTCTTGGCTAAACCCACTTGTAGAGAGAGAGAGAGAGAGAGAGAGTTGAGAGAGAAAGCTTCTAGGAATGAGAAAAGGTTCAAGTGAAAGCCACTCAACCCTTATATAGGGCTTGAGTTGGCGGCCAGGTGGTGATCCACCCTATACCGACGTTAAACGAAATTTAAAATTTTCCCGATTAAATGGTCGTAACTAGGCTTAGTCTTAAACTAAAATTTATCTTAAATAATATTGAGGGTATTATACGTGTTTTTATTTATTTCATTTCGACACTAAAATAAAATAAAACATTAATTGATTTGTCTAACCCAAATGTTAACGGAAATCTTAATAATAATAGTAATAATAAAAATATTCTATTAACGGAAATGGGTTACAGCGACGGAACACCCTATCCATTAAGTCCATGAATATTGTGGGTGTGTTGGTCAGTCCGAAGGGCATCACTATGAACTCGTAGTGTCCGTAACGCGTTCGGAAAGCTGTTTTCGGGACATCCTCCTCAAGCACTCGCAATTGCTGATACCCGGACCTTAGATCAATCTTGGAAAAATGACTCGCCCCTTGCAGTTGGTCAAATAAATCGTCTATACGGGGAAGAGGGTAACGATTCTTGACCGTGAGTTTGTTGAGCTCCCTATAATCGATGCACATACGGAACGATCCGTCCTTCTTCTTTACGAACAAGACCGGTGCTCCCCAGGGTGAGAAGCTTGGTCTTATAAAGCCCTTGCTGAGCAGCTCGTTAAGTTGAATGGACAGCTCTTGCATCTCAGCAGGCGCTAGACGATAGGGCGATTTGGCTACTAGGGTAGCTCCTGGAATTAGATCGATTCTGAACTCAACCTGACGTTTGGGAGGTAAACCTGGTAGCTCCTCTAGAAAGACGTCGGGAAAGTCGCATACAACGGGGAAGTCTTTTAGATCTATCGTTTTCTAGCTTGTGTCGACAAAGTGTGCAAGGAATGCGCGATATTCCTTGCAGAAGTACTTCTGGGCCTAAATACTCGAGATGATGCAAAGGCTCATACTGGGTTTGTCTCCGTAGATTAACAGGGTTCCGTTATTCGGTAGGTTTAGACGGATTGCTTTGTCGAAGCACAGGATATCATCACGATGGAGACTCAACCAGTCCATGCGCACAATGACATCGAAACTCTTGATCGATACTATTATGAGGTCGATTGGGAATGAATGATCATCTAGTGTGAGGGTACATCCTATGTAGATCTCGCTAGAACTCTCTGTCTTTCTGTTAGCCATTTCTACGACGAATGTTTCTTTTAATGGTTGTTGGGATTACTTAATTAAGTGTTTAAAGTTTTGGTTTATGAAGCTTCTTTCTGCTCCACTATCGAATAATATACAAGCATAAGAATTGATGAGAAGGAACGTACCCGTGACTACTGTGGGGTCTTCTACTGCTTCATTGTAGCCAATAGCAAGTAGTTTCCATGTTCCACATGTATTTCGAGCTTTTGGGCAGTTTTTCTAGAAATGCCCCACCTTGCCACAGCCACAACAGGCCTGGCTGACTCCCGAACCTGAGACATGAGAAATGGGTTTGGGTTGAGATCTGCAAAACCAGAGACCTGAGAAATGGTTTTGGCCCTTGCCACGTCGTGGGATCCTTTTTCCACGTCGTGGGCTTGGTCGTCATTGCATACGTCATTGCAAGTTGCATATGGGGAACTCCCGAAGGTGTCAGGAGACTTGCCACGTCGTGGCACTGCTTTCCACGTCGTGGTCTCTGACAGTTTTGGGGTTTCGCGCCCCGAACTTCAGAAATTCATAACTTTCGCATACGAACTCCGTTTTCGACGTTCTTTATATGACGCAAAGGTGAGATTATGCTCTACAACTCTCGTTTAGACTCCATTGGCTAATTTTGACTTTATTTTTAATATATTATAATTATATTACTTATATATTATTTTTAGTAGGCCGGGACATGAAAACTCCGTTCGAAATTCATAACTCCTTCATCTGAACTCCGTTTTCGTCCGTCTTTCCGTCGTTGCACTACTATCGATGAGATCTTCAATTCTCATTTAGATCACTAAGGATAAATATCTATCTACCTTAAATTCACTATTTACGTCGCGTTGGGTCGCGCTGGGTCGTGTCGGTTCTGTCGCGAAACTTTGACAGATCATAAATTCTTCGTTATAACTCGGATTTCGGCATTCTTTATATATTCGGAAACCTTGTTTCAACCACTACAACATTATCCGTAGATATCGGCTTTATCTAACATTTCATTTTGATGCTTATTTTTATTCTTAATTAAATTAAGTCACACAATTAAGCACATAACACATAATACTTAAATATTTCATCATTAATAATTCAAAAAGAGTTACAAGGGTAAACCTAGACTATTACATCAATGATAATGCCTAGCCTATAAACGCGGGCATTTCAATTCTCTCCACCTTAGAATGATTCCGTCCCCGGAATCACACATCAACAAACAAATGCGGATAGCGACTCAACATGCCACTCTCCGTTTCCCAGGTGAGATTTGACCCATTCGTATGTTTCCAACAGACAAGCACTAATTCGACCATCTTGCGTCAAAGCTTCCTAGTCTTTCGGTCAACAATTGCCTCTGGTTCTTCAATTAACCTCTTGTTTTCATCAATTCTCAATTCAGAAATTGGAATTATATCGGGAACTTCTCCCGTGAACTTCCTCAAATAACACACATGAAAAGTATTATGAATTCCATTCAGTTCTTCAGGTAATTCGAGCTTGTAAGCTTGGTTCCCAATTCTCTGAAGAACTTTAAACGGTCCAATAAACCTTGGACTCAACATTCCCCTTTTACCAAATCTTATAAGTCCCTTCCACGGCGAGACTTTAAGCAAAACCGAATCTCCAACCTCAAAAGTAATCGGTCTTCGCTTCTTGTCAGCATAGCTCTTTTGACGATCCTGAGCCGCTAACATTCTTTCCCTAATTATTTTCAACTTTTCAGCAGTTTGATGAACCATCTCTGGTCCCATAAACTGTTTTTCCCCAGCCTCAAGCCAACAAGACGGCATACGACACTTTTGTCCGTATAAAGCTTGATAAGGTGCCATCTTTATGCTTGAGTGGAAACTATTATTGTAGGAAAATTCTACCAAAGGTAAATGTTCATCCCAATTACCTAGGAATTTCAGGGTACATGCTCTCAGCATATCTTCAAGTGTTTGTATTGTTCTTTCACTCTGACCATCAGTACGTGGATGGTAAGTTGTACTTAAACATAACTTGGTACCCATTTCCTCTTGTAGACTTTTCCAAAACCTTGAGGTGAAACAGCTATCACGATTCGATAAAATCGTTAACGGAACACCGTGAAGCCTCACAATTTCCTTCACATAAGAATTCACAAGCTTTTCCATAGACCATTTCTCATTGGCTGCTATGAAATGCGCACTCTTAGTGAATTGATCAACGACCACCCAAATCATGTCGTGACCATTCTTTGTTCTGGGTAGTTTAGTGACAAAATCCATTGCAATGTCTTCCCATTTACCCATAGGCACAGGTAAAGGTTCTAAACTCCCATATGGTTTCTGATGTTGTGTCTTGCATCTCGCACAGGTCACACACTCGGCCACATACTTTGCAACATCAAGCTTCATCATCGGCCACCAGTAGTAGGGTTTCAGGTCCCTATACATTATAGTGCTACCAAGATGAATCGAGTACATGGTTTTGTGAGCTTCTTCCATCAGAAGATCCCTAATTCCTCCTGACTTAGGTACCCAAATACAATCTTGGAATACCTTCAATCCATGACCGTTTGTACCAAACACCAACGTTTTGACCAAACGTTCCTCCTTCCAGTCATTCTTCTCAGAAGCTTCCTCTTGAGCTTTCTTTATACTCTCCACAATTGCCGAGACAACTTCTATTCTCAATGCTCTTGGCCTTTTTCTCTCAACATTGACTTTCCGACTGAGAGCATCAGCAACAACATTAGCTTTACCGGGGTGGTAAAGTATCTCACAGTCATAGTCCTTGAGTAACTCTAGCCAGCGTCATTGCCTCATATTTAACTCTTCCTGATTAAAGAGATATTGGAGACTCTTATGATCAGTGAAAAGTTTACACTTCGTGCCATAGAGGTAATGCCTCCATATTTTTAGAGCGAAAACTACCGCTGCCAACTCCAAATCATGATTCGGGTAATTCTTTTCATGCTCCTTCAGCTATCGAGACGCATATGTTATCATCTTCTCTCTTTGGGTCAAACACAACCCAATCCAACCCCAGACGCATCGCTATAGACAGCGAAGTCTTCAACTCCATCAGGTAGAGAAAGTATCGGTGCCTCGCATACCTTTTCTTTAGCTTCTCGAATGCTTCTTTATGCTTATCACTCCAAGCATATGTAGCTCCTTTGTGGGTTAAAGCTGTTAATGGAGTAGCAATCGAAGAAAAGCCTTGGATAAACCTTCGGTAATATCTGGCTAATTCTAAAAAGCTTCGGATCTCCGTGGGACTTTTTGGTTGTTCTCACTTTATTACAGCCTCAATCTTTGCTGGATCGACCATTATCCCTTCTTGGTTGACCATGTGACCCAAGAATTGGACTTCACGAATCCAAAAATCACATTTGGAGAACTTCGCATACAGCTTCTCCTTCTTCAAAACTTCTAACACTTCTCGCAAGTGTCTGCCATGCTCCTCTTGGCTTTTCGAGTAAATCAGAATGTCATTTATGAACACTATCACGGATTTATCAAGGAACGGATTACAAACCCTATTCATTAAATCCATGAATGCTGCTGGAGCATTGGTTAGTCCAAACGACATAACCAAGCACTCGTAGTGTCCATATCTAGTTCTGAAAGCAGTCTTCTCGATATCTTGCTCTCTTACTTTTAGCTGATGATATCCTGACCTAAGATTGATCTTTGAGAAATAGCTCGAACCTTGCAATTGATCAAATAGGTCATCAATCCTTGGCAACGGGTATCTATTCTTTATTTTTGCCTTGTTCAGCTCTCTGTAATCGATGCACATTCTCATACTTCCATCTTTCTTCTTCACGATTAACACTGGAGCTCCCCAGGGTGATGAACTAGGTCTAATGAAACCTTTGTCCAATAACTCCTGAAGTTGCATCATCAGCTCTTTCATCTCCGTCGATGCTAATCGATAAGGTGCTTTTGCTAATTGCGTGGTTCCTGGTAACAAGTCAATTCTGAACTCCACTTGTCTATCAGGTGGTAATCCAGGAAGATCTTTGGGAAATACTTCCGGATACTCACACACCACTGGAATACTATGCATCACCTTCTTTTCTTTCTTAGCATCAATCACAAATGCTAAATATGATGTACATCCCTTGGTCAAACACCTTCTGGCTTTCATTAGGGAAATGATTCCAGAATTCACTCGCCGTTTGTCCCCGTACACCACAAATGAATCTTTCCCAGGCGGGTTTACTTTAACTATCTTCTTCTTGCATAAAATTTCAGCATCATTGGCACTAAGCCAGTCCATTCCCAACACGATGTCGAAACCATTTAGTTCGATAGGCAATAATTCCTTGTGAAACTTATTCCCATTAAGGTCGATTAAGATGTTTTTCATTCGATGGCTAACAGGTACAAACTTGCCACTAACTACTTCGACTAATAAATCATTATCTAGTCTATCAATAGGCAAAGCTAGCTTTCTACCAAACTCATGCGAAATAAAGGAGTAGTTGGCTCCAGAATCAAACAAAATTTGAGCAGGTAATTCGTTTATGAGAAAGGTACCTGAAGCGACATCAGCTTCATCTTTCGCGGCCTTAAGTGTCATCTGGAAGGCTCTCGCCTTCGGCTTTGGTGGAATCTTGGGCCTAGCTGCCTCCTTCTTCTTCGGACAGTCTTTCAAAATGTGCCCCTCTTCATTACAACCAAAACACATCCTTTTGTTGTTCGGACACTCATTGGCAAAATGTCCAACCTTTCCACACTTGTAGCAGGTTACAACCTCACTACATTTCCCAAAGTGCTTTTTCTTACACTTATCACACCACTTCGCTTCGCCTCCCTTTCCTCCTAACTTTTTCGAATAAGATTTTGAAAATTTGCCTTTCTTATCGGAACCAGATGTTCCCTCAAACTTTCTTTTCTCACCAACCTCAACCTTGTTGGTGGGTCTTCCCTTAATCATGTTCTCAACAGACTTGGCAGCCCAGATAGCTGCCTCTAGAGTATGTGCCTGACATACTGGCACCTCGTACTCCCATGGGAGTCCCTTTGCATACCGGTCCACCTTTGTCAGCTCATCTGGGACGATACGCAAGGCAAACTCCATCTTATCGGTGAAGTTATTGGTGTATTCATCAACTGACATGCTGCCTTTCGTCAATGCCAAAAACTTATTCTCCAACTCCAACAGATTTTGAGCCGAGCAGAACTTGCGCTTGAACTGCACCAAGAACTCTGCCCATGTCAATTGTAGTGGCTCATTAGGGCTCAAAGTCTTCCCTAGAGTGTTCCACCAACGAACGGCTCCACCTCGGAATTGACGCACTGCATAGATAGTCTGCAACTTGCCTCTGCAGCCACAAGTCATGAAGGCTAACTCCATTTCGGAGATCCAATCCATAACTCCAATCGGATCCTCCTTTCCATTGAAAGTCGATGGTTTGCAAGTTAGAAAGTCCTTGTACTTGCATCCCATTCCATCTTCCGAGTGCCCTTCATTTATCTTGCCTAACTATCGGTGGGTTGGCTTGACCAACAGACCCACTGAAGTTTCCACCTTCCGAGTGCCCTTCATTTAATTCGGGCTCTTCCACACGAATTGACAGTTCTTCACGATTCTGTTGAAGCAACCGTCTAGTTTCATCCATCTGACGATCAACATCGTCTGAATCATTATTTGCACACCAGCCATGGTTATTGGCTCAGGTGCAGCTGCTACGACAGGTATTTGTTCAATCACTGGTGGTTGATTCCTGTTTTCGTCAGCATTTCCAACTCCACTTCTTGTTCTCACCATTTTGATCTACACACCAAATAAGGTGAAATTAGATCCTTAATCACGATAGATATTCAAATCATCCTTATCACTCCGAAACGTTTACATGCTAGTTCTAATATTGTAGACGCATGCTTAGAATCCTACACGCATAAAGTTTCTAGATCCGGTCGGCAACAGACCATAGATCCGAACAAATAATATCATATATGGCAACATATAACATTTAGCACATAAAGCATTTTAGGCAACTTTCCTAAAATAAACTAGTGCTCGTGTCTAAAACATAACAGACACATATCTCAAAACTTCACTTAGCATTCTAAGTTTAAGTCTAGAAATCCTACAAATTCCTAGTTCGCTTAAACTAATGCTCTGATACCAACTGTGACATCCCCAAAATCGCGGCCAGAAAAGACCGATTTTCATTTATGCTTTTAAAATAATTTCAGAGTAAATCCTTTTGATTTGAAAGAGTTGCGGAATTTGTTCCCAAAAACAAAACATGGTAAAACAATTTTTACCAAAGCATTTCATAAAGGAAATGTATTTTCATTATATAATCAAAACTCGGGGTGTCATGTTCCGATACAGACCAATAAGCATAAACGATAACATTACAAGTCATTCAACAAATATATACATATACAGACTTGTAAACAAAACAACTTGATGGTTCATCCATCTTATGCCCTCGTGTCACTTCCTCGTGCCCGGAAACACAGGCGTTACAAATTTTGACTTTATTTTTAATATATTATAATTATATTACTTATATATTATTTTTAGTAGGCCGAGACAGGAAAACTCCGTTCGAAATTCATAACTCCTTCATCTGAACTCCGTTTTCGTCCGTCTTTCCGTCGTTGCACTACTATCGATGAGATCTTCAATTCTCATTTAGATCACTAAGGATAGATATCTATCTACCTTAAATTCACTATTTACATCGCGCTGGGTCGCGCTGGGTCATGCCGGTTCTGTCGTGAAGCTTCGACAGGTCATAACTTCTTCGTTATAACTTGGATTTCGGCATTCTTTATATATTCGGAAACCTTGTTTCAACCACTACAACATTATCCATAGATATCGGCTATATCTAACATTTCATTTTGACGCTTATTTTTATTCTTAATTAAATTAAGTCACACAATTAAGCACATAACACATAATACTTAAATATTTCATCATTAATACTTCAAAAAGAGTTACAAGGGTTAACCTACACTATTACATCAATGATAATGCCTAGCCTGGAAACGCGGGCGTTACATCCTCCAAGATCCGCATTAGAAAAAGCTTGAATGAAGAATCCAGATCTAGCAGAGTACCAAAGACCGAGAGATGAGGTTCCCTTTAGGTAACGGAAAATATTTTTCAAAGATACCATGTGAGGTTCTATTGGATTAGCTTGAAACCTAGCACATTAACAAACAGAAAACATTATGTTCGGTCTACTAGCTATTAGATACATAAGGGACCCTATCATTTGTCGATATAGTGTTATGTCAACAACAGGTTTTTCAAGAAAAGGTGTTAACTTAGTTCCAAATGCCATAGGAACCTTCACTTTCGAATCTCCCATCATACCGAATTTCGCCAGCAAGTTCTTTGTATAGGCCTCCTGGTTTATAAAGATACCTTCTAGTCCCTGTCTAATATTCAAACCAAGGAAAATTTAATTGGACCCATTGCGCTCATTTCAAATTTAGTCTATCAACTTCATGAATTCAACCGTTAAGCTAGGATTCTTAGAGCCGAAGATGATGTCATCGACATAAATCTGAACTATCATTAGATGTTCTCCTTCTTTCTTTCGGAAGAAGGTTGGGTCAACCGAACCTTGCTTAAATTTTGACATTTTCAGAAAGCGAGTTAAAGTTACATACCAGGCCCTCGGTGCTTGCTTTAAACCATATACAACTTTATCCAGCACATAGCAATGATCAGGAAATTTCTCTTTCACGAACTCCCGGAGGTTGCTCAACATACACCGTTTCTTCTAGTTCTCTATTCAAGAAAGCGCATTTCACATCCACTTGGAAGACTTCAAAGTTTTTATGAGAAACATATGCCAGAAAGACTCTAACAGATTCCAACCTTACTACAGGAGTGAAGGTTTCCTCATAGTCTATTCCTTCCTATCGACAATATCCTTGTACTACCAACCGAGCCTTGTTTCTAATAACATTCCCCTCTTTGTCCAATTTATTCCTGAAGACCCATTTCAAGCCAACCACTGAAGCATCCTTTGGTGTGGGAATCAGCCTCCAAACTCGATTGCGTTCGAGCTCATGGAGCTCATCTTGTATTGCTTGAACCCAATCATAATGATCAAGTGCAGCATTAACTGTTTCTGGCTCGACCTTGGAGATAAACGAATTAAACATACATAATTCAACTTTAGAGAATAATGCAGTTTGTTTCACTTTCAACTGATAACAAGTAAGAACTTTCTCAGATGATTCTCTAATAATTTGAGCTTTGGGATGATCCTTGGTCCGTTTCACTAAAGGAGGATAATTTGGGTCATAGGCTGGATCCAACTCTGCGTTTACTTCCTCTTCAAGTTCTGATTGATCAACTTCGTCAGTTACATTCTCTTTCCCCCCCTCGACTGGCGAAGTGTAACCATTGTCAGAATCAGAGTTTCCATCCTCATTGGGAGTCGAATTCTCCTCCTTGATTGGACTACTATTGGGTGGGTTTGCAGCTGTATGTTCCCCCTCGCCTGGACCTTTATGAGTTAGGGACAGAATGGGATTCTCCCCCTCGAAAGATATTTCGGTTGTCTTTGGTGCTGATGAACTCTCCCCCTTGAACAATGAGTCGTTGGTTGGAGAGTCAGTGGAGGGTTGACCACCCATCGGTTTAGGAGGTTCAGTTTCTATTTCTTTGGCAGCTTCATCTATAATCTTTTTGAGAATATAAACAGTTTCCAATTTATTTTTAGTTTTGCTATAATAAATAAACAAAATTCATAAAATCACCTTAATCTTTTTAAAAACCAAGTTATATATTTTTCTAATTTATTTCGATTTGTGTTGGTTTGAGATATTAAATAAAGGAAAAATTAAACACATCAAAAATTCAAGAAAACTTTTCTAGAAGACCTTCACTATATATTGAATGAAAATATAAAGCTTGAAGATTTTTGAAAACTGTTTGATAATATGCTGGATTTTCTTAGTTAACACGCCTTTGTAAATATTAAAAGGCTCAACAATTAAAAATATAAAATCTGGAAAATATCACCTAAAATTTGTCATTGAACCATATAAAAAATTCTAGCATTTGATAAAAATTTGTCACCAAGTAATTAAAGTCCAATTATTAAAGTAAATTTTTGCATTTCTTTATATGTAGAAACTCACTAGAGTGTGCTCTTATCATAGGATCCTGATACTAAGACATGTAGGTGTATCCCGAAGCATCACTTGTAACTTTTGAAGCATCGTGAGTATTCATGCCTCCCTTATTTTCGGTTTTTAAATGTTTTAGGGTGGAAAACATGTCCTTAATTATTTATGTTCATTGTATTTATTTTGACTCGTATAATATTGGTTGCTATATTTTGCACGTATGCGTATGTTACTTTAATTGATGACGATTGTATCGCGCTTAAGTCCCTGGAATCATTTGACAAAACACATTAACTCTTTTGAGCCCATGGTCATTATGGATAGCGCTATTAGGAGGTAGACAACTCCTTACTCGCACGATTCGCTTGGGTGCATTTTACCATATTTCACAATGTTTGCGATACACACAGTAGACAATAGGGCACGCTTGGGTCATTAGGCTTGAGTTGTGAACTCATGAATGGAATTTTTATGAACATACGAAACTCTTATATTTATTTTAGCAACGAAACTTGTATACTTATTTTAGCAACAAAACTTTTTTACTTATTTTAACAAGGTCCCAAAACCCTAAAAATCCCTAAAAACCTAAATTTTAAAAATTCAACACCTAAGATTCAATAAAAATTTTTATGAAACTTATAATATCAATTTAAATTAATTAAAATTTTGAAATATAATCAATGTAAATAAATATTTAATTATCAACGTTTAAACCTAATCTACAAGTTCAATATTAAGAATTATGAAGAGAAAACTAGGATAATGCATAGTTTATAAAAAATATATAAAACTTCTTAAAAATAAAAGGGATTATATTTAAATGAAAAAAATGGGAGGGAGACCCTCTAATACCCTCAAAAAACTCGGCCTCCCCTCTCCCATAACCACGATTTTGATGATGATGGTGGTAGGATATCACACTAAAACATCATGCATGTTGCAAATGGTGGAATCTTATGATCCAAACCTATGTCAAAATCAAAATAAACCACTTTTATACAAGTTTTGGTGGAGATATCATAATATTAACCAATGTTTTCTTTCAAAAACAAATTTTAAACTTTTCAAACTCATGCATGGCCTTAAACCAACATGGATGTGTTGATCTTCAAGCATAAGATGCTTGATGATGAAAGTATGTAGTTAAAATGTCAACACAACTACATGAAGTGATTTAAATCCACCACACTACCTAGAACTCATTTTTAACATGAATCTCATTTTTAACACGATTCTGATTTTTCTGAGAAAATTTGTCGATAACCATAAATTGATTAATGACATTTTATGAAGTTTTATGAACTTCAAGGGCAATTTCATGTTGATTTTAATTTACTTATGTCAATGAGAATTAAATACTAAAATACATTTGTGATATTTACCTTCAGCAGAACATCTTATATTACATATTGATTGTAAATAAAAAGTTTAGTGATATTTACCTACAGTTTAATAAATTTTCACGAATTAATGCTTATTTAACTGAATAAAACAAAAAAATAAATAGTTAAACTCTCTGAAAATAACCTTTGAAAATTTCCCCAGCTTTTATATATATATATATATATATATATATATATATATATATATATATATATATTAGAAAACAGCGGTACAAAACGTTTGGACAATTTTCTAAACAATTTCCAATTTATTTTTTATTTTTGCTATAATAAATACACAAAATTCATAAAATCACCTTAATCTTTTTAAAATCCAAGTTATATATTTTTCCAATTTATTTCGATTTGTGTTGGTTTAAGATATTAAATAAGGGAAAAATAATTAAACATGTCAAAAACTCAAGAAAACTTTTCTGGAAAACCGTTACTATATATGGAATATAAATATAAAGTTTGAAGTTTTTGGAAACTATTTGAGCATATGTTAGATTTTCTTAGTTAAAACACCTCTGAAAATATTAAAATGTTCTACAATAAAAATATAAAATCAAGAAAATATCACCTAAAATTTGTCTTTGAACCACATGAGATACAAAATTTAGCAATTCATAAAAATTTGTCACGAAGTAATTAAAAACCAGTTATTAAGTAAATTTTGGCATTTTTCTATATATAGAAATTGTATATTAATATTAGATTTGTGACATAGAAACTCACTAGAGTGTGTTATTATCATATGATCCCGGTAATAAGACGTGTAGGTGTATCCCGAGGCATCACTTGTAAGTTTTGAAGCATTGTGAGTATTTATGACTCCCTTATTTTCGGTTTTTAAATGTTTTGGGATGGAAAGGCATGTCCTTAATTATTTATGTTCATTGTATTTAGTTTGACTCATATAATATTTGTTGTTATATTTTGCATGTATGTGTATGTTACTTTAATTGATGAGGACCGTATCACGATTAAGTCCCTGGAATCATTTGACACAACTTGTTAACTATTTTGAGCACAAGGTCATTATGGATAGCGCTATTAGGGGGTAGACAACTCCTTACTCGCACGATTCGCTTGGGTGCATTTTACCATATTTCACTATGTTTGCAATACACAAAGTAGTCAATAGGGCACGATTCGGTCATTAGGCTTGAGTTGTGAACTCATGAATGTAATTTTTATGCACATACGAAACTCGTATACTTATTTTAGCAACGAAACTTGTATAATTATTTTAGCAACGAAACTTGTATACTTATTTTAGTAACGAAACTTGTATACCTATTTTAACAAGGTCCTGAAACACTAAAAATCCCTAAAATCCTAAATTTTCAAAATTTAACACCTAAGGTTCTATAAAAAAAATTATGAAACTTATAATATCATTTTAAATTAATTAAAATTTTGAAATGTAATCATGTAAATAAAAATTTAGTTATCAACATTTAACCCTAATCTAGAAGTTAAATGTCAAGAATTATGAAAAGAAAACTAGGATAATGCATAATTTATAAAAAAATATGGAAATTTTATTAAAAATAGAAGGGATTATATTTTAAAAAAATGTATATAGGGAGACCCTCCAATACCCTCAAAAAACCTGGCCTCCCCTCTCCCAACACACCTTTCCCCTTCCCAACACTCCAAATCATTTTCACCTCACTTGCACTCCAACTTCTTTCTCACTCTCTATCTCTCTCTCATTTTCAATCACTTCCATCACACATTTTCTCTCAAATCCCTTTCTAACTAACGAAAATCAACATCCAAGAAGGTCTTTCCAAACCAAGAATCATCTTCTTCAAGTGTTCTTCTTAAGGTAATCACGAAAACCAAGCATTATCCCTTCATTTCCAGTCATAATTTCACCATATTATGCAATTATTTCTACTTCTACTCCATTCTATGAAAAGATTTTGTACCACATACCATAACCATGATTTTGATGATGATGATGGTTGTAGGATTTCACACAAATTCATCATGCATGTTGCAAATGGTGGAATCCTATTGTCCAAACCTATGTCAAAATCAAAATAAACCACTTTTATACATGTTTTGGTGGAGATATCAAAATATTAACCAATGTTATCTTTCAAAATCGATTTTTAAGCTTTTCAAACTCAAGCATGGCCTTAAACCAACTTGTATGTGTTGATCTTCAAGCCTAAGATGCTTGATGATCAAAGTATGCAGTTAAAATGCCCACTCTCATGCATGAAGTGATTTAAATCGACCAAACTACCTACAACTCATATTTAACATGAATCTGATTTTTCCTAGAATCCTACCAATAATATGAGAAGTACTGGAAATTTTCAGGAAATAATTTATTATTGTTAAATTAATATAAATATTTCAAGAAATTAGAACAAAAATTCATATAGAATACTTTTTGCATCCAACAAATTTTGAGAAAATTTTGTAACGCCCGTAGATCCGGGCTAGTCAAAATAGAGGCAATAGGAGTCGAAAACGCCTTTTCGACAAAAGATTATTTATAATAAATAATCTTAACCAAGTTGTAGTATATGTCACGAGGTTTCCGTACATATAAAGAACGCCGAAATCTGAGTTATAACGAAGAAGTTATGGCCCGTCGAAGTTTTACGGCAAAACCGGCACGGCACCGGGAAGCGTAAATAGTAAATTTACGATAGAGCGAGATTTAGCCTTAGCGATCTAAACGGAAGTTGTAGAATATGTTAAACTAAGAACATCGATAAAAAGAACGCCCAAATCTGACTTCGTATGAAGAAGTTATGATTTTTCGAAGTTTCGGACTAGTAGTGTACAACCCAAAATTCGAATATTAGATCGAGCGGGTTTTAGCCGACACGACCTGAACGAGAATCGAAGATCTAGTTAAGAGTAGCGTAACAAGAAAAAGATGGGCGAAAACAGATGTCGGATGAAGAAGTTATGAGGATTTAACGGACCAATCCTGTCTCGGCCCGTTAATAATATAAAATTTAAAATCGAGCCAAAATTAGCCGACAGATTCTAAACGAAAGTTGTAGAGTACGTTCCCGCCTTCGCGTGGATATAAAGAACGTCAAAAACGGAGCTCGTATGCGAAAGTTATGATTTTTAGAAGTCGAGAATGCAATTTGCGAAGGCTGATAAAGAACTGATGACGTGGCGCATTGTGGGCCGTCCATCGCTGATCAGATCTCGCTTCGGATGAAGAACACGTCGCCCTCGCTTACGCCCCGCGTCCGAAGACAGTACGCACCGCGTACCCTCGCCCTTATCTCTTCCGGAGTGCAAGCCAGCTGGTCCGAGGTGGCGCCCTTATCCGATGGTTACGCCCCGCGTAGGTCCGAGGTACGCCCAGCGTACCGAGGCCTCGCAGGGCTATAAAAAGGGGCCGAGATTTCTTCATTCTTCACACCATTTTTCACTTCTCTCTCTACATATTTTCTCTCTCTCTATGTGCTATAAACCCCCCTAATCCCTAGTTAAACCCCTAGCACCCTACTCCCGGAGTCTCGAGAAAAAGGAGTTTTTCGGTTTCGAAACGCTGCTCCAATTAAGTTCCGGTTTTCGATAAAATTCGCTGTAATTGTGCTACGTTTACGCAATTTTTAATATAGCTTTCAAATAATTATAGGAATGTTATTAGGTCCTTAAAATAATTATTTAGGCTATTATTATGAGTTATATCGAGTATTATTAACGCTGAATAATACTCTGACTAATTAATTTGTCGCGGTTATCGTTAAACTAAACCCTAGTGGTATCGATACTAGGTTTTATCGAAGGAATATCGTTTTGAGAGTATCGAAGCGCTGTCCGAGTGCTGAGTCACCAGCTACTCAGGTGAGTGCATAGCCCCTTTCATCTTACACATAGATATGAAGTATTTTAATATAAATTACGTGCTATGTGTGCATATTGTTTGAATACTTGTTGTCTATGTTGGATGAATGATTTATACATATTTTAAATGATTTAAACTGTATATTTATTTTATATCTACAAATATGTTGGGATAAAACATGGGTAGATGAAATAGTTGGTGAGTGATGAAATAAAATAATGAGAGATAGGTGATGATAGGAAGGTGATGATAGATAGGTGATTATGAATCGGTGATGTAGGATACTACAACCTTGTCCGACAATTTGGAGATGTAGTCATCTACCAGAGTATAGATGGCGACCACAGACTATTATAGAAAACCCCGTGGAAACACCAGCAGGCTAGCAACCTGTAGGTGATGAATTACGAGTTCAGGCGATGTTGTAACTACGTATTCATGCGATGATAGTCTAACCCTTATTATGAATTACGAGTCCAGGCGATGTTGTGGCTACGTATTCATGCGATGATAGACTAACCCTTATCATGATTTACAAGTCCAGGCAATGTTGTGGCTGCGTAATCATGCGATGATACCCTAACTCTTGCTAGACACATATTGAGGGAGTAATCCCCGGATTAGTATTGTCTATGCAATGTAGGCGATGATCCTTAGGTAAAGTTCGTAAGAACAATCATATAAGGAAATACGATGTAAGGAGATGAAAAGTAAATATGATATAAGAGATGACCCTTGAGATAATATCTTTAGGGAAGACTAAAAGAAGATAACAGGGATGGGTAATTGGGTTGATTGTTTGATTGTTTAAACATAATAACTATATTATTGTGGGTTGAAAACCCTATGTACTCACCAGGTTTCCCAACCTGACCCACTCAGTTTATTTACATCACAGGTGACGATATGAAGTGACATTACACTGAGAGATTTAAAGAGATGTAGATCACTAGTGTAAATAATTGTAAGTTCTGTTTGTGCTTATGTTTCTGTATTAACAATGACATCCCAAACGTTTTAAAATGAAATAAATACGTTTCTTCGAAAATGTTTTAATAACGTATTTATCGTGTTTTTCTGGGAACAAATTCCGCAACATTTTTATAAAATGAAGTACTCTGATTTTTATAAAGCATAAACAAAATCGGTCTTTTCTGGCCGTGAAAATGGGGATGTCACAGTTGGTATCAGAGCATTAGTTTAAGCGAACTAGGAATAAGGATTTATTTCTAGACTTAAACTTAGAATGCTAAGCGATGATTGTGAGGTGTGAGCACTAGATTATTTTAGGAATGATGCCTAAATTGCTTTTATGTGCTAAATGATTTGTTATGCTATAGTTTGATCGGATCTATGGTTTGTTGCCGACCGGATCTGGAAACCTTATGTGTTTAGGATTCTAAACGTACGACTACGATATTAGAACTAGCATGTAAACGTTTCGGAGTGATAAGGATGATTTAAACGTCAAGTAAAGGTCTAAATTCACCTTATTCGGTGTATAGATCAAGATGGTAAGAACATATAGCGGAAACGTGAATGCAAATGGGAACCGAGATCAGCCCCCAGTGATTGAGCAAATACCGGTTGTGGTAGCCGCTGCTGAGCCAATAACGATGGCCGGTGTGCAAGCAATGATCCAGGCGATGCTGGATCGTCAAATGGAGGAAACCAGACATTTGCTCCAGCAAAATCGAGAGGAAGCGACCATACAGATTGAACAGCCCGAGTTGAACGAAGGGCCGACTGAGGAGGGAAACTACAGCGGGACTGTTGGTCAAGCCAACCCACCGATAGTTAGGCAAAACCACCAGGATGGAGGAAATGATGGACGTGGATGCAAATACAAGGACTTCATGGCGTCCAAACCACCGAGTCTATCTGGAAGCCCGACGCCGGTGGAAGTCATAAACTGGATCTCCGAGATGGAGACGATGTTTGAGAGTTGTGAGTGTAGCAACAGGCAAAAGACCGCTCTCGCGGTTCCTCTGTTGAAATCTGGAGTACTAAGCTGGTGGAAGCTACTAGCTGATTCGATGCCCAAAGGAGAAGCGAGCAAGATGTCATGGGAGGATTTTCTGGTGCAGCTAAAAATGCAGTACTGCTCTGAGCAGGATCTACTAGAGATCAACAACGACTTTCAGAATCTAAAGAAGGGAAAGATGAGTGTCATCGAGTATGCTGCAAGTTTTACGGAGAAAATGAAGCTTGTTCCTTATCTAGTTCCAACTGAACTCTCCAAGGTCAATAAGTTTGCCCATGGATTACCAGCAGACTTTGGTCCAATGGTCAAACAAGCAACCACTTTGAAAGCCGCCATCTGGGCAGCCAAGAATGTTGAGACCCAAATAAGAGAAAAGGGTCTGGAGAAAGTTGGAGTTGGTGAGAAGAGGAAGTTGGAAGGATCCTCAAGACCTGATAATAAGGGAAAGTTCTCGAAGTCTAACCTGGACGACCGAAGGAATGAAGCCAAGTGGTGTGAGAAGTGCAAGAAGAAGCACTTCGGAAGATGCGATGGTGAAGTGACGTGCTATAAGTGTGGTAGGACCGGTCACTATTCCAGAGATTGTACATTCGACAACAAGAAGTGCTACGAATGTGGAAATGATGGGCATATTTCAAAGAACTGCCCAAAGAAAAATAAAGCAACAAGACCAGAAACGCTACCAAGGCCAAGGGCATTTCACATGATCCTCGACGAAGCAGAAAACTGTGCGAGGAATCAAGGATGAGGACTTCATATCCAAAGATCAAGTTATGCAGTAGCCATAGTATTGTATGATGTGGCCTATTAGAGGCATAGCCTAGGGTGAACTTGAACACCTATGTAATCATTTCAAGAAATAATATAAAACCTTTGTTTTGTTATCTAATGTGTTAAGTTGATTCGCTGCATGGTGACTTGGGAAACTGCGAGACAATACTTGGGACGAGTATGAGTAGGTGTGAATGGTAGTAGAGGCCTATACTACCGGAAGCACAGGACTCACACTTGGATCAGGGAAAGTCACAAGGTTACCAAGAAGCTATTAATTGATTTCGTTTTATTCAAGTGTGTTGTTACCATCGTTTAGGTAATGACTAAGAAGATTGTTGATATTCCGACCCTAGTGGCCATATCGAATCGAGTCCGACTACGATGAGTATGTTGTGTGGTTCAGAGAACCAAGTTTGATGTAGCGTCCGACTTAAACCAAACGATTGAAATCAAAGCGATCAATAGAAATATCGCGCTCGTTGTTAAAGAAGTTGGTAGCTAGAAATGCCTAATGTTAAAGTGTGATTATATCACATTAGAACATGAAGGAAGGCATAGTCTGTTTTAGAATTTAACTCTAAGAGACCTAAGTCTAAGTGTTGCAACATACGATGATAGGTCATTAGAATATGACACATCGATCCATAGTAGTAATAAAAGAAGTCATCTCAAGTTCGTATCCAGTAAGGATCGAGATTTTGACTTGAAGGTCATAATTTGTGAGTCTAGCCTGAGGTAGAGAGCAGGTGCACGATCGAGTACTTCATAAAGTCAATAAGTCTGAGAGATAGACTTGAAGGAATGTAGAAGTTATAATTATTACCTAGGATGAAGAGACGACGTATGGAGTCATTATACGACCATGTTTCGTTGATGATTTCGGGACGTAATCATCCTAAGGGGGAGATAATTGTAACGCCCGTAGATCCGGGCTAGTCAAAGTAGAGGCAATAGGAGTCGAAAACGCCTTTTCGACAAAAGATTATTTATAATAAATAATCTTAACCAAGTTGTAGTATATGTCACGAGGTTTCCGTACATATAAAGAACGCCGAAATTTGAGTTATAACGAAGAAGTTATGGCCCGTCGAAGTTTTACGGCAAAACCGGCACGGCACCGAGAAGCGTAAATAGTAAATTTACGATAGAGCGAGATTTAGCCTTAGCGATCTAAACGGAAGTTGTAGAATATGTTAAACTAAGAACATCGATAAAAAGAACGCCCAAATCTGACTTCCTATGAAGAAGTTATGATTTTTCGAAGTTTCGGACTAGTAGTGTACAGCCCAAAATTCGAATATTAGATCGAGCGAGTTTTAGCCAACACGACCTGAACGAGAATCGAAGATCTCGTTAAGAGTAGCGTAACGAGAAAAAGATGGGCGAAAACGGATGTCGGATGAAGAAGTTATGAGGATTTAACGGACCAATCCTGTCTCGGCCCGTTAATAATATAAAATTTAAAATCGAGCCAAAATTAGCCGACAGATTCTAAACGAAAGTTGTAGAGTACGTTCCCGCCTTCGCGTGGATATAAAGAACGTCAAAAACGGAGCTCGTATGCGAAAGTTATGATTTTTAGAAGTCGAGAATGCAATTTGCGAAGGCTGATAAAGAACTGATGACGTGGCGCATTGTGGGCCGTCCATCGCTGATCAGATCTCGCTTCGGATGAAGAACACGTCGCCCTCGCTTACGCCCCACGTCCGAAGCCAGTACGCACCGCGTACCCTCGCCCTTATCTCTTCCGGAGTGCAAGCCAGCTGGTCCGAGGTGGCGCCCTTATCCGATGGTTACGCCCCGCGTAGGTCCGAGGTACGCCCAGCGTACCGAGGCCTCGCAGGGCTATAAAAAGGGGCCGAGATTTCTTCATTCTTCACACCATTTTTCACTTCTCTCTCTACATATTTTCTCTCTCTAAGTGCTATAAACCCCCCTAAGCCCTAGTTAAACCCCTAGTACCCTAGGGAAGCCCCGAGGCTCCCAGAGTCCCGAGAAAAAGGAGTTTTTCGGTTTCGAAACGCTGCTCCAATTAAGTTCCGGTTTTCGATAAAATTCGCTGTAAGTGTGCTACGCTTACGCAATTTTTAATATAGCTTTCAAATAATTATAGGAATGTTATTAGGTCCTTAAAATAATTATTTAGGCTATTATTATGAGTTATATCGAGTATTATTAACGCTGAATAATACTCTGACTAATTAATTTGTCGCGGTTATCGTTAAACTAAACCCTAGTGGTATCGATACTAGGTTTTATCGAAGGAATATCGTTTTGAGAGTATCGAAGCGCTGTCCGAGTTCTGAGTCACCAGCTACTCAGGTGAGTGCATAGCCCCTTTCATCTTACACATAGATATGAAGTATTTTAATATAAATTACGTGCTATGTGTGCATATTGTTTGAATACTTGTTGTCTATGCTGGATGAATGATTTATACATGTTTTAAATGATTTAAATTGTATATTTATTTTATATCTACAAATATGTTGGGATAAAACATGGGTAGATGAAATAGGTGGTGAGTGATGAAATAAAATAATGAGAGATACGTGATGATAGGAAGGTGATGATAGATAGGTGATTATGAATCGGTGATGTAGGATACTACAACCTTGTCCGACAATTTGGAGATGTAGTCATCTACCAGAGTATAGATGGCGACCACAGACTATTATAGACAACCCCGTGGAAACACCAGCAGGCTAGCAACCTGTAGGTGATGAATTACGAGTTCAGGCGATGTTGTAACTACGTATTCATGCGATGATAGTCTAACCCTTATTATGAATTACGAGTCCAGGCGATGTTGTGGCTACGTATTCATGCGATGATAGACTAACCCTTATCATGATTTACAAGTCCAGGCGATGTTGTGGCTGCGTAATCATGCGATGATACCCTAACTCTTGCTAGACACATATTGAGGGAGTAATCCCCGGATTAGTATTGTCTATGCAATGTAGGCGATGATCCTTAGGTAAAGTTCGTAAGAACAATCATATAAGGAAATACGATGTAAGGAGATGAAAAGTAAATATGATATAAGAGATGACCCTTGAGATAATATCTTTAGGGAAGACTAAAAGAAGATAACGGGGATGGGTAATTGGGTTGATTGTTTGATTGTTTAAACATAATAACTATATTATTGTGGGTTGAAAACCCTATGTACTCACCAGGTATCCCAACCTGACCCACTCAGTTTATTTACATCACAGGTGACGATATGAAGTGACATTACACTGAGAGATTTAAAGAGATGTAGATCACTAGTGTAAATAATTGTAAGTTCTGTTTGTGCTTATGTTTCTGTATTAACAATGACATCCCAAACGTTTTAAAATGAAATAAATACGTTTCTTCGAAAATGTTTTAATAACATATTTATCGTGTTTTTCTGGGAACAAATTCCGAAACATTTTTATAAAATGAAGTACTCTGATTTTTATAAAGCATAAACAAAATCGGTCTTTTCTGGCCGTGAAAATGGGGATGTCACAAATTTGGCGATGACCCATAAACTAATTAAAGACATATTATGAAGTTTTATGAACTTCAAGGGTCATGTCGTGTTGATTTCAATTTAATTTTATCAAAGAGAAATAAAAACTAAAATATATTTATGAATGCCCGTAACCATATTTGATAATTTTAGCATCTTCTGGACATCATAAAGACAATAAAAAATTTATAGATTTTTCCATGGTAATTTCGTATTTTTTCCGATTTAATGAACTTTCAATGGATTAAATTGATGAAAAATAGATACACTATTCCTAAAATAATGAAACTTCATCATGACATCTTACATTACATATTGATCGTAATTAAAAAGTTTAGTAAATTTTACCTATAACTTGATAATTTTTCACGAATTAATGCTTATTTAAGAGAATAAAACAAAAAAGAATAGTTAAGCTATCTGAAAATAACCTTTGAAATTTTTCCCAGCTTATATATATATATATATATATATATATATATATATATATATATATATATATATATATATATATATATATATTAAAAAACAGTGGTACAAAACGTTTGGAGAATTTTCTAAACAATTTCAATTTTATTTTTATTTTTGCTATAATAAATACACAAAATTTATAAAATCACCTTAATCTTATTAAAAAACAAGTTATATATTTTTCCAATTTATTTTGATTTGTGTTGGTTTGAGATATTAAATAAACGGAAAATAATTAAACACATCAAAAATTCAAGAAAACTTTTCGGGAATACCTTCACCATATTTGGAACCAAAATGTAAAGTTTGAAGATTTTTGGAAACTATTTGATAATATGTTGGATTTTCTTAGTTAAAACACATTTGAAAATATTAAAATGTTCTACAATTAAAAATATAAAATCTAGAAAATAACACCTAAAATTTGTCTTTAAACCACATAAGATACCAAAATTCTAGCAATTCAAACAAATTTGTCACCATGTAATTAAAACCCAATTATAAATGTAAATTTTGGCATTTCTGTGTATGTAGAAATTGTATATTAATATTAGATTTGTGACATAGAAACTCACTAGAGTGTGCTCTTGTCATAGCATCCTCATACTAAGACATGTAGGTGTATCCCGAAGCATCACATGTAACTTTTGAACCATTGTGAGTATTCATGTCTCCCTATTTTCGGTTTATAAATGTTTTAGTGTGGATAAGCACGTCCTTAATTATTTATGTTCATTGTATTTATTTTGACTCGTATAATATTGGTTGCTATATTTTGCACGTATGTGTATGTTACTTTAATTGATGAGGACTGTATCGCGGTTAAGTCCCTGGAATCATTTGACACAACACATTAACTCTTTTGAGCCCATGGTCATTATGGATAGTGCTATTAGGAGGTAGACAACTCCTTACCCGAAGGATTCACTTGGGTGCATTTTACCATATTTCACAATGTTTGCGAGACACACAGTAGTCAATAGGGCACGCTTCGGTCATTAGGCTTGAGTTATGAACTCTTGAATGGAATTTTTATGCACATACGAAACTCGTATATTTATTTTAGCAACGAAACTTGTATACTTATTTTAACGACGAAACATGTATACTTATTTTAACAAGGTCCCAAAACCCTAAAAATCCCTAAAAACCTAAATTTTAAAAATTTAACACCTAAGCTTCAATAAAAAAAATTTATGAAACTTATAATATCAATTTAAATTAATTAAAATTTTTTAAATATAATCAATGAAATAAATATTTAATTATCAACATTTAACCCTAATCTACAAGTTCAATATCAAGAATTATGAAAAGAAAACTAGGCTAATGCATAGTTTATAAAAAAATATAGAAAATTTCTTAAAAATAAAAGGGATTATATTTAAATGAAAAAAATGGGAGGGAGACCCTCTAATACCCTCAAAAAACTCGGCCTCCCCTCTCCCAATACAACTTTCCCCTTCCCAACACTCTTAATCATTTTCACCTCTCTTGCACTCCAACTTCTTTCTCACTCTCTCTCATTTTCAATCACTTCCACCACATATTTTCACTCAAATTCCTTTCAAATTAACGAGAATCAATATCCAAGAAGGTCTTTCCAAACCCATAATCATCTTGTTCAAGTGTTTTTCTTAAGTTAATCATGAAAACCAAGCATTATCCACTACAACAAAATGAAGCTAATGCAACCCCGCTCAAAAGTTGCATTAGGCCTTAAAAAAGTTGCGTAAAGCCTAAAGCAACCTTTTACCAAAGGTTGCATTAGGTAAAGTTGCATTAGACCTAAAACAACTTTTTTCGTGGAAAATGCAACCCTTTTCGAAATAGTTGCAAATCTTTTCAGATGCAACCTTTTTAAATGCAACCTTTATTATGAAAAAGAAACTTTTTTATGCTTACATGTAACTTTTTTTACAATTAGATGCAACCTTTTTAACTATTTTAGTTAGGAAAATGCAACTTTTTTAATAAGCAATTGCAACCTTTATTATATTTCTAGTAAAGAATTGCAACCTTTCTCTGTGGCATATGTATGCAATCTTTGTTACCTTTCTAATTGCAAAAAAAATGCAATCTTGATTACAGTCAAAAGCAAATTTATTTTTGTGACTTTTCTAATGCGAATCCTACATCTTTTTTCTAGTCATGTAAATGTTACGTATGTTTTACTACATTGCTATGGATATTGATTACTACTAAAGTTATATCATAACAATAATAACATCAATAGCATATATATAGCTTTATGTTGTCCTTTGACATGTCTAAATTCAAAATAACAGCCATAAATCAAAGTCAACACAAATTTCTCAACTATAATAACAAAAAAAATTGGAAAACGTTCTAGACATGTACTAAACAAAGAAGATAAATTATATTAGCAACTATCGACCTTCTAGAGGTTGTTGTTTCATAAACTTCATCATCTTGACATCAAATTTTTCCTTTGGTTGTTGCTATCTATTTACATAGCTTCTGATTCGACATGTTTTTTTTGTGGTCCTCTTGAATCTCTTTTCACATTTCAATCAGCTGATTTCTTTCAACTTAACTTTCTTTGAATGATTCCATAAATCCCGCCAGAATCATGTATGATGCATAACCACCACCCACTTTTTTTTATTAATTTATTATTAATTCCTCTACCATAAAGTCGACGATATCCATCATTCTCTTTGTTCATTACAATCATATAAGGAGTTGTGGCACCACTTTCATTGTCTAGAGGTTTTTAGTTCTTCATTTGTACCTTCAAGATTATTAAAAAATCAATAGGATAATATTGCTAAAAAATATGTTGTCAAAAAAGTTGTTTATAATGTATCATCATAACATGTAACATGATATAAAATCATAACATGACATTCATCATATAATTATGTAAGAAATACATAAAGCATGCACATAGACTCTTAAAAAAAATATAATCTTCTTTAGGGATATGTGCTTAGAAAAATCATATGTACTCACCTTAGCTTATTGACTTCTTTCTCCTACTTCAAATTTTGAGGATCTTAAAGGTATCAAGATACTCCTATACACATAAATATCATCATTTAAACACGTATTTTCTGATTTTTAGACGGTCTAAATATAGTTTTAACATTACTTGAATTGTTTATGTTATTGTTTCACTTTTAGCATTTTTCAGATTTGACCAATGTTCAGTGTTTTAGTCATAACTCGAGCTACAGAACTCCAAATGACCTTAAGTTTATATTTCTGGAAACTAGACTCAATTGTCTACAATTTTCACTGTCTGGTGCAAGGTCCATTTCTAAACAAAATAGGAGCTATAGCCCTCGAAAGACAGGTCAAGTTTTCTGTCCAAATTTGACTTTACACCAAAAGTCATCTTAAACTTTAGGGTTTGGCTTAATGCATTAAGCCCTTCACATATTTCATTGAATAAGACTCAAGAGTGTGTTCTATATCTTTTCATCCTTTTAATTCATTCATATAGCCATCTATGTCATCCACTTGCATTCCTAATTCTTTATCTTCACATTTCATGTAAAATGACATTTTCTACTTCTTTTAGCATCCTACTTTTCCTTGAATGATTTAATCATCTTTCCAACATCTATATCATTAGAATTCCAATATCTACATTTTTATTATAAAACTCATTACTCTTAACCCATATTTACACCCTCCTAATCCTTTCAATCATCGTTTTTTTACATTTCCTACACACCCCACATATACCCCTTTAACTCATAGTTTTTAATATAATCTTCTATAGCAGACTTAATTGCCAAATTTCCAGAAACATACCAAGATGAAAGGCTCACATGAAAGGTTATGTTCGGCTGAAAAATAAGGGTAGCATTCAATCCCAAACTTTTTTGATTATTTGAACAAATATCACACATTCATGAAGAGATTTCTACACCTTGACCCATCCATCAACACCAACATGTTAGGATATGTTTAGGCAAGACTTTAACAGAAAAAACACATCTATAACACACACAAAATGCCCCCTAATTGCTAGAAATCAACCATCGACTCAGCCACAAATCCAAGGCGGCCATATGTGTGTTTCTAGCGGCGGCATTGGTGGTTGTTTATTGAAGATTTTATGCTAGAAAGAGTAAATATCAAATTTAGGTTACCTGGAATGAATTAAACAGCAGCGAGAACGCACCTCGTCCCTCCTTTTTTCTCTCCTGCTGCTTGCGTCGTACCCGCCCTTGCCTCTCGATTTCCCGTTTTTTCCTTCTCTTCCTTTTTTTGTGTTGTGCATCATTCATGTATCAACCCACAATGAGATGTCGTTGTGTTTTTTGGGAGCCTCAATAGATGGAACAAACCCTAGATTTAGACCGATTAGTTATGTGGGGAGTTATGGAATATGGACATTTTTTCCCTTTGGTCCCTTCATTTTAAGCCTTTTTACCTATTTAATCTCAACCTAGATGACTTAACAATCTAAGTTTCTCTTTATGGTATTACCCATTCAACCTCAACCCTAGATGACTTAACAATCTAAGTTTCTTTTTATGGTTAATCAATTAATTTTTATTTTAGCCCAATATTTATATTGGTTTTATTCTCTTATTCCCTATAAAGCAATTAAACCTTTTAAATATTTTTGTAATAATTATTAATAATTTTTTATTACTAAATCACAACATAAATTTCATTGTAACAATTACAAGAGAATATACATCACAAATAGGGTTATTTTCATTTACTGGGAGATGCATGTGTTACAAAATTATCCCATTTAATTAAGAGGGAATAAACATTCTAAATTATTTGGAGGAAAATAGAAACAAATATTGTTAGAGGTAATTAAAATTTACTATGTAACTTTTCTAATAAAAGTTACAATTTTTAATAAAAGTTGTAACTTTTTTTTTAAAAGTTGTAATTTTCACTCGAATGTGTAACTTTTTAAAAAAAAGTTGCATTTTTCAATAAAATTTGCAACTTTTTAAAAACAAAGTTGCAATTTTTAATAAAATCGGCAACCTTTTTTTTAAAAGTTACACTAAATCTTCTAGTGCAACTTTTTTGTCTAACGAGACCTTCTTATAATCAAATGCAACTGTTGTGAAAAGGTTGCATCTAAAAGGTCGTACTAGACTCATTTTGTAGTAGTGATCCCTTCATTTCCACTCATAGTTTCACCATGTTATGCATTTCTTTCTACTTCTACTCCATTCTATGAAAAGATTTTGAACCACATACCATAACCATGATTTTGATGATGATGGTGGTAGGATTTCACACTAAAACATCATACAAGTTGCAAATGATGGAATCCCATGATCCAAACCTATGTCAAAATCAAAATAAACCACTTTTATACAAGTTTTGGTGGAGATATCATAATATTAACCTATGTTTTCTTTCAAAAACCATTTTTAAACTTTTCAAACTCATGCATGGCCTTAAACCAACATGCATGTGTTGATCTTCAAGCATAAGATGCTTGATGATCAAAGTATGTAGTTAAAATGTCGACACAACTACATGAAGTGATTTGAATCCACCACACTACCAAGAACTCATTTTTAACACAAATCTGATTTTTATTGGAATCCCACCAATAAAATGAGAAGTACTGGAAATTTTCAGGAAATAATTTATTTTTCTTGAATTAATATAATTATTTCAAGAAAATAAAACAAAAATTCAAATAAAATATTTTTTACATCCAATAAATTCTGAGAAAATTTGCTGGTAACCATAAACTGATTAATAACGTTTTATGAAGTTTTATGAACTTCAAGGGTCGTTTTATGTTGATTTCAATGTACTTTTGTCAATGAGAATTAAATACTAAAATACATTTGTGAACGTCGATAACCATATTTGATAATTTTCGCATCTTCTAAACATCATAAAGACTCTATAAAAAATTTATAGATTTTTCCATGACAATTTCGTATTTTTCCCGATTTAATGAACTTTTAAAGGATTAAATTGATTAAAAATAACTACATTATTCCAAAAATAACGAAACTTCAGCAGAACATCTTATATTACATATTGATTGTAAATAAAAAGTTTAGTGATATTTAACTACAGTTTAATAAATTTTCACGAATTAATGCTTATTTAACAGAATAAAACAAAGAAAAATCGTTAAGCGATCTGAAAATAACCTTTGAAAAATTTTCCCAACGTTTATATATATATATATATATATATATATATATATATATATATATATATATATATATATATATATATGTGTGTGTGTGTGTGTGTGTGTGAGAGAGAGAGAGAGAGAGAGAGAGAAAACAGTGGTACAAAAAGTTTGGACAATTTTCTAAACAATTTCCAATTTATTTTTATTTTTGCTATAATAAATACACAAAATTCATGAAATGACCTTAATCTTTTTAAAATCCAAGTTATATATTTTTCCAATTTATTTCGATTTCTGTTGGTTTGAGATATTAAATAAGGGAAAAATAATTAAACATGTCAAAAATTCAAGAAAACTTTTCTAAAAAACCGTTACTATATATGGAATATATATATATATATATATATATATATATATATATATATATATATAATGTTTGAAGATTTTTGGAAACTATTTGAGAATATGTTGGATTTTCTTAGTTAAAACACCTTTGAAAATATTAAAATGTTCTACAATAAAAAATATAAAATTTGGAAAATGTCAACTAAAATTTGTCTTTGAACCACATGAGATACAAAATTTTAGCAATTAATAAAAATTTGTCACGAAGTAATTAAAACCCAGTTATAAAGTAAATTTTGGCATTTCTCTATATGTAGAAATTGTATATTAATATTAGATTTGTGACATAGAAACTCACTAGGGTGTGTTCTTATCATAGGATCCCGGTACTAAGACGTGTAGGTGTATCCCAAGGCATCACTTGTAACTTTTTAAGCATCGTGAGTATTCATGACTACCTTATTTTCGGTTTTTTAAATGTGTTGGGATGGAAAAACATGTCCTTAATTATTTATGTTCATTGTATTTATTTTGACTCGTATAATATTTGTTGTTATATTTTGCATGTATGTGTATGTGACTTTAATTAATGAGGATCGTATCACGGTTAACTCCCTGGAATCATTTGACACAACTCGTTAACTCTTCTAAGCCCACGGTCATTATGGATAGCGTTATTAGGAGGTAGACAACTCCTTACTCGCATGATTCACTAGGGTGTATCTTACCATGTTTCACTATGTTTGCAATACACACAGTATTGAATAGGGTACGATTCGGTCATTAGGCTTGAGTTGTGGCATGAATGTAATTTTTATGCACATAAGAAACTTGTATACTTATTTTAGCAACGAAACTTGTATACTTGTTTTAGTAACGAAACTTGTATACTTATTTTAACAAGGTCCTAAAACAGTAAAAATCCCTAAAATCCTAAATTTTCAGAATTTAACACGTAAGGTTCTATAAAAAAAATTTATGAAACTTATAATATCATTTTAAATAAATTAAAATTTTGAAATGTAATCATGTAAATAAAAATTTAATTATCAACATTTAACCCTAATCTAGAAGTTAAATGTCAAGAATTATGAAAAGAAAACTAGGATAATGCATAGTTTATAAAAAAATATGGAAATTTTATTAAAAATAAAAAGGAGTATATTTAAAAAAAAATTAGAGGGAGACCCTCCAATACCCTCAAAAAACTAGGCCTCCCTCTCCCAACACACCTTTCCCCTTCCTAACACTCCAAATCATTTTCACCTCACTTACACTCCAACTTTTTTCTCACTCTCTCTCTCTCTCTCTCTCTCTCTCTCTCCCTCTCTCTCATTTTCAATCACCTCCACCACACATGTTCTCTCAAATCCCTTTCTAACTAACGAAAATCAACATCCAAGAAGCTCTTTCCAAACCAAGAATCATCTTCTTCAAGTGTTCATCTTAAGGTAATCACAAAAACCAAGCATTATCCTTTCATTTCCACTCATAATTTCAACATAATATGCATTTCCTTCTACTTCTACTGCATTCTATGAAGAGATTTTGTACCACATTCCATAACCACGATTTTGGTGATGATGATGGTGGTAGGATTTCACACAAAAACACCATGCATGTTGTAAATGGTGGAATCCTATTATCCAAACCTATGTCAAAATCAAAATAAACCACTTTTATACAAGTTTTGGTGGAGATATCAAAATATTAACCAATGTTATCTTTCAAAATCAACTTTTATGCTTTTCAAACTCAAGCATGGCCTTAAACCAACTTGCATTTGTTGATCTTCAAGCCTAAGATGCTTGATGATCAAAGTACGTAGTTAAAATGTCCACTCTCATTCATGAAGTGATTTAAATCGACAAAACTACCTAAAACTCATATTTAACACGGATCTGATTTTTCTTAGAATCCCACCAATAGAATGAGAAGTACTAGAAATTTTCAGGAAATAATTTTTTTTTGTTAAATTAATATAATTATTTCAAGAAATTAGAACAAAAATTCATATAAAATACTTTTTGCATCCAATAAATTATGAGAAAATTTGGCAAAGACCCATGAACTGATTAAAGACAGATTATGAAGTTTTATGAACTTCAAGGGCCGTGCCGTGTTGATTTCAATTTAATTCTATCAAAGAGAAATAAAAACGAAAGTACATTTATGAATGTCCATAACAATATTTGATAATTTTAGTATCTTCTGAACATCAAAGAGACTCTTAAAAATTTTATAGATTTTTCCATGACAATTTCTTCTTTTTTTTTCCGATTTAATGGACTTTTAAAGGATTAAACTGATGAAAAATAGATGGAATATTCCTAAAATAATGAAACTTCATCAGAAAATCTTATATTACATATTGATCGTAAACAAAAAGTTTAGTAAATTTTACCGACAATTTAATAATTTTTCATGAATTAATGCTTATTTAAGACAATAAACAAATAAGAATAGTTATGTTATCTGAAAATAACCTTTGAAATTTTTCCCAGCTTATATATATATATATATATATATATATATATATATATATATATATATATATATTAAAAAATAGTGGTACAAAACGTTTGGAGAATTTTCTAAACAATTTCCATTTTATTTTTATTTTTACTATAATAAATACACAAAGTTTATAAAATCACCTTAATCTTATTAAAAACCAAGTTATACAATTTTCCAATTTATTTCGATTTGTGTTGGTTTGAGATATTAAATAAAGGAAAAATAATTAAACACATCAAAAATTCAAGAAAACTTTTCGGGAATACCTTCACTATATTTGAAATAAAAATATAAAGTTTGAAGATTTTTGGAAACTGTTTGATAATATGTTGGATTTTCTTAGTTAAAACACATTTGAAAATATTAAAATGTTCTACAACTAAAAATATAAAATCTAGAAAATAACACCTAAAATTTGTCTTTAAACCACATGAGATAAACATATTATAGAAATTCATAAAAATTTGTCACCAAGTAATTAAAACCCAATTATTAATGTAAATTTTGACATTTCTCTATATGTAGAAATGGTATATTGATATTAGATTTGTGACATAGAAACTCACTAGAGTGTGTTCTTATCATGTGATCCCAGTACTAAGACGTGTGGGTGTATCCCGAGGAATCACTTGTAACTTTTGAAGCATCGTGAGTATTCATGCCTCCCTTATTTTTGGTTTTTAAATGTTTTGGGATGGAAAAGCATATCCTTAATTATTTATGTTCAATATATTTATTTTGACTCGTATAATATTTTTTGTTATATTTTGCATGTATGTGTATGTTACTTTAATTGATTAGGATCATATAGCGGTTAAGTCCCTAGAATCATATGATACAATTCATTAACTCTTTTGATCCCATGGTCCTTATGGATAACGCTATTAGGAGGTAGACAACTCCTTACTCGCACGATTCGCTTGGGTGCATTTTACCATATTTCACTATGTTTGCGATACACACAGTAGTCAATAGGGCACAATTTGGTTATTAGGCTTGAGTTGTGAACTCACGAATGGAATTTTTAAGAACATACGAAACTTGTATACTTATTTTAGCAACGAAACTTGTATACTTATTTTAACAAGGTCCTAAAACACTAAAAATCCATAGAATCCTCAATTTTCAAAATTTAACACCTAAGGTTCTATAAAAGAATTTATGAAACTTATAATATCATTTTAAATTAATTAAAATTTTGAAATGTAATCAAGTAAATAAAAATTTAATTATCAACATTTAATCCTAATCAAGAAGTTAAATGTCAAGAATTATGAAAAGAAAACTAGGATAATACATAATTTATAACAAAAATATGGAAAATTCATTAAAAATAGAAGGGATTATATTTACAAAAAAAAATTACAGGAAGACCCTCCAATACTTTCAAAAAACTTGGCCTCCACTCTCCCAACACACCTTTCCCCTTCCCAACACTCCAAATCATTTTCACCTCACATGCACTCCAACTTCTCTCTCTCTCTCTCTCTCTCTCTCTCTCTCTCTCTCTCTCTCTCCCTCTCTCATATTTTCAATCACTTCCACCACCCATTTTGTCTCAAATCCCTTTCTAACTAATGAAAATCAACATCCAAGAAGCTCTTTCCAAACCAAGAATCATCTTGTTCAAGTGTTCTTCTTAAGGTAATCACGAAAACCAAGCATTATCCCTTCATTTCCTCTCATAATTTCACCATATTATGCATTTATTTCTACTTCTACTCCATTCTATGAAAAGATTTTTTACCACATACCATAACCACGATTTTGATGATGATGATGGTGGTAGGATTTCACACGAAAACATCATGCATGTTGCAAATGGTGGAATCCTATTATCCAAACCAATGTCAAAATCAAAATAAAGCACTTTTATACTAGTTTTGGTGGAGATATCAAAATATTAACCAATGTTATCTTTCAAAAACGATTTTTAAACTTTTCAAACTCAAACATGGCCTTAAACCAGCTTACATGTGTTGATCTTCAAGCCTAAGATGCTTGATGTTCAAAGTATCCAGTTAAAATGTCCACTCTCATGCATGAAGTGATTTAAATCGACCAAACGACCTAAAACTCATATTTAACACGAATCTGATTCTTCCTAGAATCCCACCAATAAAATGAGAAGTACTAGAAATTTTCAGGAAATAATTTATTTTTGTTAAATTAATATAATTATTTCAAGAAATTAGAACAAAAATTCATATAAAATACTTTTTGCATCCAATAAATTCTTAGAAAATTTGGCGATGTCCCGTAAACTGATTAAAGACATATTATGAAGTTTTATGAACTTGAAGGTCGTCTCGTGTTGATTTCAATTTAATTTTATCAAAGAGAAATAAAAACTAAAATACATTTATGAATGTCCATAACAATATTTGATAATTTTAGCATCTTCTGAACATCATAAAGACTCTATAAAAATATATAGATTTTTCCATGGCAATTTTGTATATTATCCCAGCTTATATATATATATATATATATATATATATATATATATATATATATATATATATATATTAAAAAACAGTGGTACAAAATGTTTGGAGAATTTTCTAAACAATTTCCATTTTATTTTTATTTTTTCTATAATAAATACACAAAGTTTATAAAATCACCTTAATCTTATTAAAAACCAAGTTATATATTTTTCCAATTTATTTCGATTTGTGTTGGTTTGAGATATTCAATAAAGGAAAAATAATTAAACACATCAAAAATTCAAGAAAACTTTTCGGGAATACCTTCACTATATTTGGAATGAAAATATAAAGTTTGAAGATTTTTGGAAACTGTTTGATAATATGTTGGATTTTCTTAGTTAAAACACATTTGGAAATATTAAAATGTTCTACAATTAAAAATATAAAATATGGAAAATAACACCTAAAATTTGTCTTTGAACCACATGAGATACAAAATTCTAGCATTTCATAAAAATTTGTCACCAAGTAATTAATACCGAATTTTTAATGTAAGTTTTGTCATTTCTCTATATGTAGAAATTGTATATTAATATTAGATTTGTGACATAGAAACTCACTAGAGTGTGTTCTTATCATAGTGTCCCAGTACTAAGATGTGTAGGTGTGTCTTGGGGCATCACTTGTAACCTTTGAAGCATCGTGAGTATACATGTCTCCCCCTATTTTTGATTTTTAAATGTTTTGTGGTGGAAAAACATGTCCTTAATTATTTATGTTGATTGTATTTACTTTTACTTGTATAATAGAATTCATGGAGTTCTAACCCATGAGTTCTTGAAAAGTTCAAGGTCACTCAAACCTTATTGGCAAGCAAAGTCTATATGTTCTTACATATTGGAGATGAAGTTACATATTGACAGGCTGGGAGAGTTAGGTGTCGAAGTCTCGAGGTAGCTGGCTGTTGACTTGGTTTTTCGGTCACTCCCTGATGACAGATCACGACATGACCCTTATTGATCTTACCTATTTGCTTGTTGCTGCTGAATCAACAATGATTGAGGACACTGGTAAAGAAAATTTGATTGGAAGATCTACTTCCCAAACTTCCATGGACATTGACAATGGTAACATTAGAAGTCCAGAAAAGCTTTATCTTCCTAATGGAAAGGGATCGGCCATGGTCAAGTTATTTGACCCAATGGTAAAGAGAAAGGCTAAGTCTGAGGGTGTCTCGTGTACCATTCCCCAAGACTACATATGTTTCTTTAGCCAAAGGAAGGGGCATTGCTTGCGAAGCTGCCCTATTTACCTAAAAGATCATAGGGATGGTAAAGTCAAAAAGTTTGACTCTACTTCGGGTAAAGTCCACTATCTAACTCCATTAAGTTCCTATTTGGAGATTCTTATTACATGATGTGACTAGGTCACATTTTGATGTTTTGTAGAATCTAAAAAGGAGAGGAAGCTTAGAAGAAGAGTACGTTGAATCTGATCACGAAGATGGAATTCAATTGCATGATTCAAAGATCAGAATTTTTAGCTGCTGCTTAAGAGTTATGATAGATTGCTTAGGAATAGATAACAACGTAGTTTTCATATGTATTTGCATTGTAAGGATAAGTTTTTATGCAATTTTAAAATAAAAGGAAATTTTTTGATTTTCTTTATTTTAAGTATCCTTACAATGGGAATTGTGAAAATTGTTGTTTATATGATTCCATTGATAGCGATATTGGAAAATGGATTTGATTTTTTTGTTTGTGGTAGTGTTATAATTTACCAAATAAGGACATATTTTCATCGCCCAAGTTTCAGTTGGATAGACACTTGGAATCATGCAACTTGTATTGTATGATGAATGAGAATTGTCATCTTTGGGAAATTAAGACTAATTCCTTGTTCACATGTATATGTGAGTCAAGTGAAGGACTGGGAGATCGGGTACATTTGGTTGTGTGCTGATCAGGTCCACCACAAAGAAGGACAAGGCTATTCGTGATGATTTACTAAACTTTAGTAAATATGGTTGTGCTTACAAGCTTAAGTATAATTCTGGAAATTGAAAAAGTTTCAGTGTATGACAGGACGAATGAGTAGAATCAAATTAGGCAGAAAGATAAAAGTTTCTCCAATCTGAAAAGAAGGGAGAGTACTTCAATATCGTGTTTTATGATCATATTAATGATTAGGAAAAACCATGTCACAATTGATCCTTTAAGGACATCTTGGTGCATTTTGTTTGGCTAAGGAAGAGGAATCATGAATTGTTGATATGGTTAAATCATGGAAGATGAGTCATACTTCGTTCAAAAACAAGTATTAGAGTCATACTCCAAAGATTGTAACTCAAGTGACATAATCTTAAGAAAGGTTTATAACACTTATCAAATGTAGAGTAAAATGCTTTCTGCTCTTATACATTTGAAGTTGATAATTTGTGACGTTTAAGATAAAACAAAGACCAACTAAGACCGATAGTGTGAAGTGTTTTTTTTCTTGATAAGAATCTGCACTAACTCTTGAATATTTGTTTGTTAATGAATGGTCCTTGACAAGATAATCTTAAATGTAGAGAGGTAAGTAGGAGTCTTAAAGATCTTGAAAAGTTTGAAGAAGTAATCAAGAAAAAAACTTGTTGTTTATCACTAGCACACGACTTGAGGTTTGTAACCTATTGTGTTGACATATTCTTGTTTTTGCCCATTCCAGTTAGAAGTTGACTATGCATGTGAGTTCTACGAATTCTCAGATGTTTGCACAGCTACTTGGAAGCAATGGTAGGCCCTTGTGCTGCCAGGTGGCAAGAAGTTAAGATTGAACAAGTTCAGTCCATATGAGTTTGGATTTATCACTAACCTCCTCTTGTGGTTATGACAAATTCACATGGATAGGAACACATACACCATAAAATCTAAGTGTCATAAGGTTTCTCTCCGATTCTTAAAAATGATGGTGAGGAAACGCTTTCGCTAAATAGATTATAAGCAGATAAGAATCGTGATATTTGCTTTCTCAAAGTCGTTAGTGGAGCATGTATGGTTAACCGGCACACTAACATGGACTTGTGAGAAATGGAAAAGATCTAAAAAATTGAGACTATGATTACGACATCCCTTTTCGTAGTTCTAAAATTTATTTAGACACACATGTGAGCTATCTAAGAAAAGGTGTATGATTTTGATAAAGTCTTATCAAAGCATCTCGTATCAGAAATCTGAACTTTGGTAAGATAGTCAATAAAGTATTGATTTCTAGAAGTTCAGCTGATTTCTGGATACAGGTCAAAGCTAGTGGGAGCATAAGTTTTATGCTATTAATTATCATGTTAGTGGGAGCATGATTATTATGTTTAGTATTGCAAGTTAGCAGTGTTAATTATAGAAAACAAAAGGGTTTCAATTCGTGAAGTTGTGGGGGTTGAAAAGTTGTTTGCTATAATTAAGGGAGATGAAATTATACTTCATTCCAATTCTAAAATCTAAGATTGTGAGTTTTTAATCAAATTTAGTCATAATTAAATTATTTGTGTTCTAAAATTTGATTATGATTACGACATCCCTTTACATGATTCGAATTATGAGAACATCGCAAATAGAAATAGAAATATTATAGCAAAAGACTGGTCTAATATCATGTCCTTATGTGAGACATCATGAATCGTGTCCCATATGCTTTGGATATAGGATCGATTATATGTGCTATAATATTCACCCGTTCTAAATTTTCCAAATGCCTAGGGCATTAAGAGGGAAATAGATTAGAACTAGATATGAATAAAATAATTAAGCAATTGTTGAGGACAATCTGAGGCTTACCAAAGATTGGTTGCTCATGGACAGTTGGAAGTATAGTGTTAATTTTAGAAGGACCATATTGTCATATTCTGAAAAAAGGCAACTCTTGTTCAGAAGTGATAGTCAAAATGGGAATGTGGAAATGTTTCCAGAGGTGGAAGTTATTCATTAAATCTATGTAAGATTAGAAAACTTAATGCAAGAAGGATGTTCAAAGGAATGTACTTTGAATTTGAGACTTCATTTCCATGGAATTGCTCTCCATTGGAATACTTTGTAAATGTCTGTTGCCAAGTCTTTGTGACTTTTGTGCATAGTCATTACAAGAGGATCAATGCATATAAGTTTAGAATCTAACAGATTTCAGTAAATGGAAAATAATATTGTGTTCTTACATTTGTGATAAGGATTTGGGACTGTGAAATGAGAATAACTGGAATCATGTTCAATTGATCTATTTCACAGAGTAAGGATCATAGACAAACATACTGTGTATACTTGGAGTGTAGCGTAACTATTGTTTAGTAAACATAGTGTGCATGCTTGGTGCATGGGACAACTATTGTTTTGATTCAAGTATAAATTTGATTATTTGAAACATTATACAATGAATAATGAGTAATCAATATGATGTTTAAATAAAAGGTGTTTTATTTACTCTCAAAAGTGGTTGGGGCCATATAGGATTAGCATTATTCTTGTGTTTCACTTTGCATGTTTTGAATTCCCGGATAACTAGGTTATTCAAAATCTCCATAGTCAATCATACTTTGGAAGTAGGTATGAATCAAGACTGTCATGAATTGGGCTTGTAGATGTCTAAAGTGTTTAGACATAGCAAAAGTTGTTGCAACATTCATGAGTGCTCCTAGAATGAGATTTGAGTATTGAATTAAACCCACGCTCATTTGAATCACTTCATGGATTTTATCACGAGTGATCATGAGACGATAACATCTTATATTCTTCAAACCTAGAGATATGAGTTGGTTGTACATTGACTGCACGAAAACGCATCAGTAACTTGATGTTATAAAACGTGCCTTTGTGTATGATTCAACAAGTAGTTAGTACAAGCATGTAAGTCGAAGTTTATCCATTCCGTTTACCTGTAGAAGGATAAAAGAGATATATGTGGGCCCCTCGATGATTTAGTGATGAAAAACATAAGTGCTAAGCCGGGCCTGGATTGATTTGAATTTGTTCAATTAGTCGGTCGTCATAAATCGGAAATCGGGAAACAACAAATGGACAGAGAGAATGACTATAATCCATGTCTCAGTCCATATAATATCTAGAATGGAGGAATATATGATCCCTTATCTAATGGACAAGTCATTGACTAGGTCAGAGTTCGACAGCGTCTTTTAAGAGCTACGATTGCTAGTTGGGTTTTGGAGTCATACTTGCAATAATAGTTTTAGACTTATCCAAGTAGGAGACTGTTGGATTAGATGTCTAAGCCCTTAACTATTGTTGGTATGTACTCGAACTGTGAGTAGCATGTCACACCCCAAAACCATTGAACGGCGGAAACGTTCTGGGGCGGAGGACGTCATGTACAGTATCACAACAATGAAAAGTAGTAAACAAGCAACAACATCATCCATTGAATTAATAATATAATTTTAATACAAGTGTGTTCTGATATGTCTAATAGACACTAATGTATAAATCAAAATGAAAGATGAGTCTTGAACGTGCTCCATCTTCCTTTATCCTTGCATCGGTACCTGTCTATGATGGCCTGAGGATACAAGTAATTTTGAAAGAGAGTATCAGCTTTGAAGCTGGTGAGATCATAAGTATTTTAGTGTCTTAAGTTGTATGTAAATACTTGTATGTATTTGAATGTAAGTATTTGTATGTATACGAGTTGTAAGTATTGAAAATGTAAATGAAATGTATGTATGAAATTTTTTGTAAAACAACTGTAAACATTTAAAAAGTCCTAGAAATCCCTATGATTCCTATTAGTAACAAAAGGAGTCTTCTACCAAGACCTAACTGTTCTAAATGTAGTCTTCTACCACGACCTAATTGTTCTAAATATAGTCTTCTACTAAGACTTAACTGTTCTCAATGTAGACTTCTACCAAGACCTAACTGCTCTAAATGTAGTCTTCTACCAAGACCTAACTGCTCTGAATGTAGTCTTCTACCAAGACCTAACTGTTCTGAATGTAGTCTTCTACTAAGACCAAGCTGTATTAGTATTACCCTTTGGAACAAGGGTAACTAACAATGTTAACTGAAGACATCCATAGATGTACATTTACCTCTGTTGCTAACAGCTGGGTATAGGAATAGTCAGTCCCCAAAAGTATACATGTAATGGTATCAACCATTGACATCCGTGGATGTGCTTTTACCTCTGTAGCTAATAGAGATTCTAGGCATGGTCAATCCCGCAACAGATCCTTTGGTACTAGGATATTAAATCCAATCTATCTCGTCAATTATGTGATTGAATCACAAGATAAAGATAAGAATGAGGATTATATAACCGAATCTATACATATAAAATGTACTAGTAATCCTTGTAAGCGTACTCATGTATGTGACCATATCTATTGTAATAGTATGGTAATGTACTGTAATGTTCTAGCTGTAGTGTACGTGCTCTCTATCTAGCAAGTATAGTAATGTACTGTAATGTTCTAGCTGTAGTGTACGTGCTCTCTATCTAGCAAGTATAGTAATGTACTGTAATGTTCTAGCAAGTATTGACTCATAAATAAACTGACTCATTGTATAGTATCGCGTTCTAGTAATAGTTCTAGTATCTTTCTAAACTACCCATATGGTAGTTTACTAGTAATCTAACTGGGACGTATGAACATGGATGTATACCCTTGCTACCCAAGGGCATTGGATGAACTGGAAGGACCTTTTATGACTATATATGTACACATGATATATAACTAATATTTAAACGACCTTCGGACGAGTACCCGATATCCTATCAGACCACATCCAAATCGAAGTTAAGAAACAAGGTGGATAGCGTTCCTAAGCTTTTTAAACATTACTTATATAACTATACATATAGAGGCATGCAATTTATAATATAAAAGCATAAAATAAGTTTTGTAAAACCTTTGAACATAATTATTATCTAAGAAAAGATCTACCTGATGTCAATTTATAAAACGTTTTGAAGGCATGGGTTCGATAAAACCACTTTAGTATAAGGAAACATTTGTTTGAATCACAATTGTAAGTAAGTTTGAAATAAAACATACGGAGTAAAATGTACAGTGTAATAAGGAGTTTTAAACACATAAAGTGTTTATGAAAAACATTTGAAGTAAATTGTTTGATAAAACGGCTAATGAGTAGCCAACCATTTGAATGCTGCTTATTAATCACATGTGATTAATATAATAAGTAGCATTATTCTACTTGTATCTCCCCCATATAACATTTGAAAATAGTTAAAACATTGATTAAGGGGTATGAACTCACCTGTAGTGAGTGGTTCTGATGAAAATGTTGGATCAGTTGCTAAGTATCAAGTGGTGACTTGAGTACACACGCGAATCCTATTTAGCATATATTGGCACATATATGAATATAATTAGTGTTATGAACAACTAATTAATGAATTGGGACCACCTTAGGGACTAGTGAACACTTATATTGAACTGTCACAACCATAAATGATTGTACGAAGGGTTAAAAGGCTATATAAGGGAGTGTATGGCCAAAATACACACTATATGTGTGTGTGCGGCCAGGTGTGCTGCCAGCACGTGTATGCGGCCATGTGTGCGGCCAGGTGTGCTGCCAGAAGCGTGTGCTACCAGAAAACATGGTGTTCTTGGTGTTCTTGGTGAAAGATGTTACCTTTCCGGATGATACTTGGGAGGATTTTCGAGTCCTAGCTTTGCAAGAGTGTAAGAAATGATCAAAATGAGCAAGGATAGTACTTATAGGAGGGTGTGTGTGATTGGAGGTATGTGTGGTTGGCCTATGTGCGGCTGGCTGGCCGCACACTCTAGTGTGCGGCCGCACACACCAGGTTTGGTGTGTTCGACCCGCTTTTCTAATGCTACACCCAATCTAATCCATCCTCCGACACGTAACTCAAATATACTAAGCTTTAAGCACTCTTTAAGCACTCTTTTAGACCCAAAACTTCATTATAAAATAGCAAAACGAAGCTAACTTTAATTACAATGATGAATGTAAGTTAGAAATTCCGGGTTGTCACATTATCCCCCTGTTAGAGGGAATTTCGTCCCGAAATTATAATTTAGGTAAGAAAGTAGGTACAAATGATCGAGTCATGAGGTGGGGAACTTCCTAATCGATTTATTCTCATGCTCCTAAGTGAAATCGGGTCCTCGGTTGGTATCCCAATGAACCTTCAGTAACGGGCGGCGACGTTGCTTCGTCTGCTTGACCTCTCGGTCGAGGGTCACTACGGTTCTAGTACGAAGGCGAGGATCTCGTTAATCTCGACCTCGTCGAGTGGCTTACGAGAGTCCTAACGGAAAGGTACTGTTTCAAGATCGAGACGCGAAGGGTAAAATGTATGTTACCGAGTTCACGGAGTAGGTTTAGTCTGCGAGGTACAGGACCGATTCTGGTAAGAATCACGGAGATCCTGACTAACTTGGATTTAGCTTTCCACGTGAAGTGAAGCGCATTAGGCCATTCCTAATAGTGAGTTTTCCTAAAGAACTTGGTCTCTCACTTGGAATCTCCAAGGTTTCTTTTTCTCGTTTAACTTCCCAGTCAAGGGTCACCCATTGCTGGGTCAAAGTCATAAAGGTTTCTCTGATTTGCGAGGAGTTCTGGATGAACTATGACAGTAGGTCTGAAAGACCTAAAATTTGGCGAATGACTGTCGGCATCTCTGATGTCGACCAATTCTCAACAGTTTTGACAAATTGTATGAGTACTCAAAATTTCCCACATCACTAACAGTGTGTCATAGGAACCTGACTCTACAATTTCAAAACTTGTGCTTAGAGAACTTCGCGAAAGTTCTTCCGAAGGTAATGTTTCCATGGATTTTCTTCTCACTACGAGGATTGATAAGTAAGTCATTACATGGAGAAATGACGAACTGATTCAAGTAGGAAAGACGTACCCTACTCATTAGTTCATGAAAACTATGGGCTTATTGGTCTTATCCGAAGGGTATCACTACAGACTCGAAGTGTCCGCATCGAGTTCGGAAGATAGTCTTCTGGACATCCTACCCTAACACTCGAACTGGTGATATTCGGATCTCAGACCCATTTCATCTATGCGAGGCAGAGATAACGATTTCTAAGTAAAATCTTAACGGAGTCCTCGATATCCGAGGCACATACGATGCAATCCGTCAATCTCTGGAAGAATAAGACTGGGGTTCTCCAGGGTGAGAAACCTAGTCTTCTAATTCTCTTTCTGTGTAGTTCGCTAAGTTGTCCAGGCTGTTCTTGTATCTCCGTAGGTGTTTAGGCTGTAGGGAAATCTGTTTACCGAAGTCGTATTAGGTTCTAAGTTTGTTCACATCATGATGTGATTACTCGTAGTCTTGAGTAGTTCTCCGTCCTGAAGTTCATATTAGAATTCATACATGGTTTCACAATCACAATTTCATGTATATGAGTCGTATATAATTAAGATTGAAAAGGTAGTCGAATAACTGATTCTTCTTTAAGCTCACATCCTTCTGAGGAAAAAGAAGTTAAAGTGGAATCATCAATTCTAAACCTGTAGAATCTTGATTATATATCACTCTTATGTATACATTCCTCAGTGATAGATCGACCGTATGAATCCTTGGATTAAACATGACGTACTGCACGAGTGGTACTTCGGGGATTTCTTTGGAAAAGAAAATAACTAAGAGGTACTCCTAGCATGAGTACTTCGGTGTTCTGATATGACGGTTTCGCTAAAAGACATTTACGGATAAAGGGATGTACGTATGAAGCTGTTTTTGTGAGGATCAAATTGAATCGAGTCGTATGATAATGTCGAAATCATACTGAAACTTAAAGACATTAGATTTGAACATAAGACGTTTACAGAAAAAACACAACCGTGCAACCATGAACAGAGTTACAGTACTTTAGATTTACTACAAGACCATTGCTGCGAATAAGGTATACTACAAAAGACAAGTATACGCAGCATGAGCATCCTTATACTGACAGGATCTCGCAAAAGGGTAAGACTCTAGTTGCACTAGTTCTGGATAGTTTGTAAGTCTGTTACAACAAAACGCCTAAATTACGTTAACGAGGGTTCCAGAGTAGGCTCTCCTGTAGCTGTGATCCTGAGAATCCTCCCATCTACACCAGAGTTCTTTGCTATAGGGCAATCCTTCTTGAAGTGTCCTATCTCACCGCATTGGTGGCATGACTGGCTAGTACTTGCATTAGTGACGGGATTGCGGTGTTTAGCTAGTGTTATGTGGACACGAGTGCCTTCCTCATTACTCCACTTTGAAAATTGCTTCCTAAAGCGTTCTATCGGAGTTGCCACTGGTGGCTGTGGCATGGCAAGTCTTTGGGCTCTCTTGCGCTCCTTTAGGGCTTTACGATATCGTCTCTTCCTTTCAGTCTTTAGGCTTCGCAAGTCTATGACTGTTGCCACTTGTTGGTTTTCTGGTTTGGTACTACCATAGAAACTCTCGGCCCCATTGCCAGTCTTGCTTGTGTTGCCTGAGTTGATGTGCATAAGGAAAGTTGTCACAGCAGCTGCTACTATAGCTTGTAATGTAGCGGCGTCGATATGGAGGATAGGGGTTTCGTTGATCGGCTGATCGTTTTTGGATGACGACATGATTCTGTAACACGAAAGATAAGGATTTTGTGAGCGATTCTGGTTGACCCTAGAGGTACTTCGATTGCTCAAGAAAAGAGTAAGAGTATGTTCTCGAAAGTTTGACCTACATCCCTATGATGCAGTCCTAGTACGGATTGGAAGTATGATCGCGAAGGTTTGACCTACATCCCTATGATGCAGTCTTGGTAACGGGTGAAAGTAAGTTCGTAGAATGGTCTCAAGACGTTTGTCGTTCAAGCCGAGGTATCGTGGGTTGGTGAATAACAAGATCCAACCACTGAAAGAGACTTGGAAATGTTTCTGGAGCAAAATTACTATAGTCCAAAGACTTGACTAAAGCTTGTTTCAGATAGACTCCAATGAAAGTATTATAAGAGTACTTGACTAATTAAAGAATGACACAGAAGTTAGCCGGCTGTCAATATCTTTGATATTCATGACGTAGAAGTTTGGGAAAATGACCTTGTAAAGGTCTTACATCATATCTAGAGAAGATAGTTCTTGACAACATAACGACCTAACCAAAAGTACTTACGGTACAAGTTAATTTCATGGGAAATGCTACATCGGGCATAGACAGAAAAACAATTCCTTTTAATAAGGAAAATAAAGTAATGCGTCTACTATTGGCGACGGTCATCCCTCTGGTGAACTCTCAGTTCAGCCAATTGACGTTCCACATCAAGTAGGTGTCTTTCGCACACCCTCTGGCATTCTCGGAGCTCTAGGACTTCGGCTCGTGATTCAGCCAGTGCTTGCAGCACGGTTTCATGATTTCTCTCAGATCTCTCGCGAGCATCTTCTAGACGAATGGTGCGGAGGGTATGCATTCTAGCATCGGCGACAACTTCGGTGATCTAATGTAAGGGTGTCCTGCCTTAAATCTCATTTCGGGCCACTCTGCGGTCCAAGATTGGCAAGACTCTGTCTGCTGAGTCCCCCTTGCTCAGGTCATAAAAGCTTCGGTCACCATTAAATGGCATGGTCTGATCTTGTCCTTGGCTCCATGTTTCCAAACATTCCACCTATGGAGGGGTCGAGCCATGAAAAGCCAGACGAGGGTTAGGAATTGGAACGGGAGCTGCCTGAGGTAGGTTCTCAACCTCTGGTTCGAAGTTAGCATCGTCTGAAAGGTTTTCATCATGGTGATCATTCACGGGGATAGGATGATCATTCTCTGGTTCTTCTTCAAACCAACCAGCTATGACTTCGTTCGGAAGATAGTGGTTGCCGTGGGGATGGAGTCCAGCTATGTTATCTATGCGAGAATTTGGGGTAAGAGAATAATTATTAGACGAACTATATAGGTAATTATTTAGAAAACCTTCATTAGTTACATCTCCATTTGTGAAGTGCATACCAGTTATGTGTAATCTAAACAAAATAGACCTTCGAATAAGTGACCTTAACTTCGTATTCACACAGAATAGGGGTGAAGTAAAATTTTCACAGATTCTAAGTCTATAACATCCTAATTACGTATAGCCTTAGTGTATCCACTTAGCAACTATCAACTTAGTAATGAAGATCCCGTTTTAGTTCTCAATTATAATGTACTTATAGTAACACCAAATACTCATATAGTATTTTAAGTTTAATGTTATGTTCTATTGTTCTCATTGTGGTAGGGTTGGTAAGATTTTAGACTTGTTGCAACCACACAACTACACTTAGGCACATGCTAGTCAACCCTCGGATAATATAGGTGATCAGGCTATATCTTCCCAGTTTTGACTATATGTCTCTAAGTCCATCTGTGTTGCCCTACAACCGTAATTCTTTTGTACTGTCCTAGTGACACTGATTTTAGCATGAATGCAGGCACGTATACTTACTTAAATATTTTGATTATTTAAAGTATAAACTCTTGGTCAGAGTATTTTTAATCCCTTATGTATTTATCGTTAGTATATCTTTTATGGGTTGATATACTTAATTCACTACAAACAATGCTCTAATACCAATCTGTCATACCCCAAAACCATTGAACGGCAGAAACGTTCTAGGGCGGAGGACGTCATGTACAGTATCACAACAATGAAAAGTAGTAAACAAGCAACAACATCATCCATTGCATTAATAATATAATTTTAATACAAGTGCGTTCTGATATGTCTAATAGACACTAATGTATAAATCAAAATGAAAGATGAGTCTTGAACGAGCTCCATCTTCCTTAATCCTTGCATCGGTACCTGTCTATGATGACCTGAGGATACAAGTAATTTTTAAAGAAAGTATCAACTTTGAAGCTGGTGAGATCATAAGTATTTTAGTGTCTTAATTTGTATGTAAATACTTGTATGTATTTGAAATGTAAGTATTTGTATGTATACGAATTGTAAGTATTGAAAATGTAAATGAACTGTATGTATGAAAATGTTTGTAAAACAACTGTAACGTTTAAAAAGTCCTAGAAATCCCTATGATTCCTATTAGTAAGAAAAGGAGTCTTCTACCAATACTTTAACTGTTCTCAATGTAGTCTTCTACCAAGACCTAACTGTTATGAATGTAGTCTTCTACCAAGACCTAACTGTTTTGAATGTAGTCTTCTACCAAGATTTAACTGCTCTGAATGTAGTCTTCTACAAGGACCTAACTGTTCTGAATGTAGTCTTCTACCAAGACCTAACTATTCTGAATGTAGTCTTCTACCAAGATTTAACTGCTCTGAATGTAGTCTTCTACCAAGACCTAACTGTTCTGAATGTAGTCTTCTACCAAGACCTAATTGTTCTGAATGTAGTCTTCTACCAAGACTTAACTGTTCTCAATGTAGACTTCTACCAAGACCTACTGCTCTGAATGTAGTCTTCTACCAAGACCTAACTGTTCTGAATGTAGTCTTCTACTAAGACCAAGTAGTATTAGTATTACCCTTTGGAACAAGGGCAACTAACAATGTTAAATGAAGACATCCATAGAAGTACATTTACCTCTGTTGCTAACAGCTGGGTATAGGAATAGTCAGTCCCCAAAAGTATACCTGTAATGGTATCAACCATTGACATCAGTGGATGTGCTTTTACCTCTGTAGCTAACAGAGATTCTAGGAATGGTCAATCCTGCAACGTATCCTTTGGTACTAGGATATTAAATCCAATCTATCTCGTCGATTATGTGATTGAATCACAAGATAAAGATAAGAATGAGGATTATATAACCGAATCTATACATATAAAATGTACTAGTAATCCTTGTAAGTGTACTCATGTATGTGACCATATCTATTGTAATAGTATGGTAATGTACTGTAATGTTCTAGCTGTAGTGTACGTGCTCTCTATCTAGCAAGTATAGTAATGTACTGTAATGTTCTAGCTGTAGTGTACGTGCTCTCTATCTAGCAAGTATAGTAATGTACTGTAATGTTCTAGCAAGTATTGACTCATAAATAAACTGACTCATTGTATAGTATCGCGTTCTAGTAATAGTTCTAGTATCTTTCTAAACTACCCATATGGTAGTTTACTAGTAATCTAACTGGGACGTATGAACATGGATGTATACCCTTGCTACCCAAGGGCATTGGATGAACTGGAAGGACCTTGTATGACTATATATGTACACATGATATATAACTAATATTTAAACGACCTTCGGACGAGTACCCGGTATCCTATCAGACCACGTCCAAATCGAGGAAAAGGAAACAAGGTGGATAGCCTTCCTAAGCTTTTTAAACATTACTTATATAACTATACATATAGAGGCATGCAATTTATAAGATAAAAGCATAAAATAAGTTTTGTAAAACCTTTGAACATAATTATTATCTAAGAAAAGATCTACCTGATGTCAATTTATAAAACGTTTTGAAGGCATGGGTTTGATAAAACCACCTTAGTATAAGGAAACATTTGTTTGAATCACAATTGTAAGTAAGTTTGAAATAAAACATACGGAGTAAAATGTACAGTGTAATAAGGAGTTTTAAACACATAAAGTGTTTATGAAAAACATTTGAAGTAAATTGTTTGATAAAACGGCTAATGAGTAGCCAACCATTTGAATGCTGCTTATTAATCACATGTGATTAATATAATAACTAGCATTATTCTACTTGTATCTCCCCCCATATAACATTTGAAAATAGTTAAAACATTAATTAAGGGGTATGAACTCACCTGGAGTGAGTGGTTCTGATGAAAATGTTGGATCAGTTGCAAAGTATCAAGTGGTGACTTGAGTACACACGCGAATCCTATTTAGCATATATTGGCACATATATGAATATAATTAGTGTTATGAACAACTAATTAATGAATTGGGACCACCTTAGGGACTAGTGAATAGTTATATTGAAGTGTTACAACCATAAATGATTGTACGAAGGGTTAAAAGGCTATATAAGGGAGTGTATAGCCAAAATACACACTATATGTGTGTGTGCGGCCAGGTGTGTGGCCTGGTGTGCTGCCAGCACGTGTGTGCGGCCATGTGTGCGGCCAGAAGCGTGTGCTACCAGAAAACATGGTGTTCTTGGTGTTCTTGGTGAAAGATGTTACCTTTCCGGATGATACTTGAGAGGATTTCGAGTCCTAGCTTGCAAGAGTGTAAGAAATGATCAAAATGACCAAGGATAGTACTTATAGGAGGGTGTGTGCGGTTGGAGGTGTGTGTGGTTGGCCTGTGTGTGGCTGGCTAGCCGCACACTCTAGTGTGCAGCCGCACACACCAGGTTTGGTGTGTTCGGCCCGCTTTTCTAATGCTACACCCAATCTAATCCATCCTCAGACACGTAACTCAAATATACTAAGCTTTAAGCACTCTTTAAGCACTCTTTTAGACCCAAAACTTCATTATAAAATAGCAAAACGAAGCTAACTTTAATTACAATGACGAATGTAAGTTAGAAATTTCGGGTTGTCACATAGCATGGTCCATTTGGGTTGCATATCATCAGGACAATTTGTTAGGATGGATTCTTGAGAGAAGGTTATATATATGATTTATTAATATATTATAAGTTATAATATATTAATATGAAATCATATGTTTTAATTAGTATTGATCAAGAATTAATTTGAAGTTAATTTAGTGATCAAAAGAGACTACTTAAATCTATGGGGACTAATTATGGTAATTAGTGATATTTATATGTGTTGGGCTTATGATCCATGTTGGACTAAGTTTACCTATGGATACATAAAGAGTTAGGCCACATGAACCATGGATCATAAAACCCATGGGTATGGGTTTGGATTAACCCATGACCTTTGGAATCCCACATATAAATATGTTACTTCATAACCAAAATCACTACTAATGTATTCTTGGAGGATATGGACGGTTTGGTGAGGCTAGGATTCTCTCTCAAGTTCCACCTTTTTCCATGATGTGTTGTGATTCCATTTGAGGCTTCCACACTATTGGGGCTAAGCTTTTAAAGGCCAAATTCATCAAGTTCTACAAGCTACACAAAATGGTAAACTACTAACTCGTATTTTATGATGTTTATATCATTTGTATGGTAGTTGTACGCTTAAAGCTCTGGAAACAATATTGCATGTATAATTAGAGAAAATATAGATCCAAAGCTTTTAGGGTTGTATGTGCACCATAGGATGTTGTAGTATACTAAAACCCAACAGTGTAGGTGTATCCCGATGCATCACTTGTAACTTTTGAAGCATCGTGAGTATTCATGCTTCCCCCTATTTTCGGTTTTTAAATGTTTTGGGGGTGGAAAATCATGACCTTAATTATTTATGTTCATTGGATTTATTTTGACTTGTATAATATTGTTTGCTATATTTTGCATGTATGTGTATGTTACTTTAATTGATGAGGACTGTATCATGGTTAAGTCCTTGGAATCATTTGACACAACTCATTAACTCTTTCAAGTGGAGAAGAGCTTACTTATGAGCGGAAGACGAAGTCGCAGGGGCTGGATTGAATCCAGGGCATGTTTTCTTGTTCATATGTCAAGGGCTGGTAAGGTTTTGCACGTTGTATCGAATTAAACCACATGCTCCACCACTTGTGCAGGGCCCCGTCAATTCCTTTGAGTTTCGGTCTTGCGACCGTACTCCCCAGGAGTAGTGTTTGACGCGTTAGCTAGACACCTGATCCGCGAAGACCAAGGGCGAGCACTCATCGTTTATGACATGGACTACCAGGGTATCTAATCTTGTTCGCTCGTTGTGTATGGGAAATAGGGCTTCTACCTATGCTTGGTTGGGAACAGGGTGAATGGTCCCAAAAGGGACAGGAAAATGCCACTAGAAAGAACACGCTTTCTTTCCTTCTTCTTCTTCTTCTTTAGGGGTTGAGTAAGGGTTTGGGTATGATTCGGGCACTTGACAGATGAATGCCCTGCAGTTAAAGCATTTCAAAGGTTTCCAAGGCTAAACCACTTTGATAGCTAGAAAGCAGTCAAGAATAAAATCAACCTAATTAATTTACTGCCCTAACTAAACCACCAAGAGCGAATAAGGCAAAAGGGTGCCAGCGTTTTAAGAGCAGACAAAACTGTCATTATGGATAGCACTATTAGGATGTAGACAACCCCTCACTCGCACGATTCGCTTGGGTTCATTTACCATATTTCACTATGCTGGCGATACACATAATAGTCAATAAGCCACGATTCGGTCATTAGGCTTGAGTTGTGAACTTATGAATGGAATTTTTATGCACATATGAAACTTGTATACTTATTTTAGAAATGAAAATTGTATACTTCTTTGAGGAACGAAACTTGTATACTTATTTAAGCAACGAAACTTGCATAACAAATGTTGCCTTCAAAAATGGTTGCATCTAAAAAAAATTCAACTATTTCACAAAAGGTTGCATTTTCCAAGAAAAGGTTGCTTTAGGCCTAATGCAACTTCACCTAATGCAACCTATGATAAAAGGTTGCTTTAGGCATTATGCAACTTTTTCAAGGCCGAATGCAACCTTTTAGCAGCGTTGTGTTGGCTTCATTTTATTGTAGTGTGCATTTCTTTCTACTTCTACTCCATTCTAAAAAGATTTTGAACCACATACCATAACCACGATTTTGATGATGATGGTGGTAGGATTTCACACAAAAGCAACATGCATGTTGCAAATGGTGGAATCCCATGATCTAAACCTATGTCAAAATCAAAATAAACCACTTTTATACAAGTTTTGGTGGCGATATCATAATGTTAACCAACGTTTTCTTTCAAAAATGATTTTTAAATTGTTCAAACTCATGCATGGCCTTAAACCAACGTGCGTGTGTTGATCTTCAATCCTAAGATGGTTGATGATAAAAGTATGTTATTAAAATGTCCAAACTCATGTATCAAGCGATATAAATCCATCAAACTATCTAAAGCTCGTTCTTAACATGAATATGATTTTTCCCAGAATCCCACCAATAAAATGAGAAGTTCTGGAAAATAGAACAAAAATTCATATAAAATAGTTTTTACATCCAATAAATTATGAGAAAATTTGGCGACGACCCATAAACTGATTAAGACGTTTTATGAAGATTCATGAACTCCAAGGGCTTTTGAAAAATAGTTAAGGTGTTTGAAAATAACCTTTGAAAATTTTCCCAACTTATATATATATATATATATATATATATATATATATATATATATATATATATATATATATATATTAAATAATAGTGGTAAAAAAAGTTTGGAGAATTTTCTAAACAGTTTGAAATTTATTCAGATTTTTTCTATTATAAATACCCAAAAATCATAAAATCACCTTAATCTTTTTAAAAACCAAGATTTATAATTTTCCTGTATTATATATGATGAATAATAGTGCTACAAAAAGTTTGGAGAATTTTATTAACTGTTTAGTATTTTTCATGAATTTGTGTAGGTTTGAGATATTAAATGAAGGAAAAATAATTAATCACATAAAAAATTAAAGAAAATAATTTTGGAAGACCTTCACTATATTTGAAATGAAAATATAAAGTTTGAAGATTTTTGGAAACTATTTGATAATATGTTGGATTTTCTTAGTTAAAACACCTTTGTAAATAATAAAATGTTCTACAATTAGTAATATAATAATTCGAAAATACCACCTAAAATTTGTCTTTGAACCACATGAGATAAACAATTCTAGCATTTCAGAAAATTTTGTCACCAAGTAACTAAAATACAATTCTTAAAGTAAAATTTGACATTTCTCTCTATGTAGAAATTGTATATTAGTATTAGATTTGTGACATAGAAACTCACTAGAATGTGTTTTATCAAAGGATCTCGGTACTAAGATGAGTAGGGTATCTCAAGGCATCAATTGTAACTTTTGAAGCATCGTGAGTATTCACGCCTCCCCCTATTTTCGGTTTTTAAATGTTTTGGGGTGGAAAAGCAGGTCCTAAATTATTTATGTATGTTGTATTCATTTTTACTCATATAATCTTGGTTGCTATATTTTGCATGTATGTGTATGTTACTTTAATTCATGAGGAGTGTAGCCCGGTTAAGTCCTTGGAATCATTTGACACAACTTATTCAGTCTTTAGAGACAACTCCTTACTCGAACGATTTGCTTGGGTACATTTTACCATAGTTCACTATGTTTGCAATACACACAGTAGTCCATAGGGCACGATTCGGTCATTAGGCTTGAGTTGTGAACTCATGACTGGAATTTTTATGCACATACGAAACTTGTATATTTATTTTAGCAACAAAACTTCTATACTTAGTTTAGCAACGAAATTTGTAAACTTTTTTTACCATTGAAACTTGTATGCTTATTTTAAAAAGCTCCCAAAACCCTAAAAATCCCTAAAAACCTAAATTTTAAAAATTTAACACCTAAGATTCCATAAATTTTTTTTTATAAAACTTATAATTTCAATTTAAATTAATTAAAATTTTGAAATATAATCAAGGAAAGAAAAATTTAATTATCAACATTTAACCCTAATCTACAAGTTAAATGCCAAGAATTATGAAAAGAAAACTAGGCTAATGCATAGTTTATAAAAAAATATGGAACATTTATTAAAAATAGAAGGGATTATATTTAAATGAAAAAAATGAGAGGGAGACCCTCTAATACCCTCAAAAAACCCGGCCTCCCCTCTCCCAATATAACTTTCCCCATCCCAACACTCTTAATCATTTTCACCTCTTTTGCACTCCAACTTCATTCTCACTCTCTCTCATTTTCAATCACTTCCACCACCCATTTTCTCTCAAATTCCTTTCCACACCAAGAATCAATTTCTTCAAGTGTTCTTCTTAAGGTAATCAGGAAAACAAGGCGTTATCCGTTCATGTCCACTCATAATTTCACCATTTTATGCATTTCTTTCTACTTCTACTCCATTCTATGAAAAGATTTTGAACCACATACCATAACCACGATTTTGATGATGATGGTGGTAGAATTTCACACAAAAACATCATGCATGATTAAAATGGTGGAATCCAATGATCCAAACCTATGTCAAAATCAAAATAAACCACTTTTATACAAGTTTTGGTGGAGATATCATAATATTAACAAATGTTTTCTTTCAAAAAAGATTTTTAAACTTTTCAAACTCATGCATGGTCTTAAACCAACATGCATGTGTTAACCTTCAAGCCTAAGATGTTCGATGATCAAAGTATGTAGTTAAAATGTCCACACAACTACATGAAGTGATTTAAATCCACCACAGCACCTAGAACTAAATTTTTAACACGAATATGATTTTTCCCAGAATCCCACCAATAAAATGAGAAGTACTAGATATTTTTAGAAAATAATTTATTTTTCTTGAATTAATATAATTAGTTAAGAAAATAGAAAAAATTCATATAAAATACATTTTACATCCAATAAATTCTAAGAAAATTTGGCGATGACCCAAACAGTGATTAAAGTCATTTTGATGAAGTTTTATAAACTTCAACGGTTGTGTTGTGTTGATTTCAATTTACTTTTGTCAAAGAGAAATAAATACTAACATACATTTATGAATGTCCATTATCATATTTGATAATTTTTGCATCTTCTGAATATCATAAGGACTCTATAAAAACTTTATAGATTTTTCCATAACAACTTCGAATTATTCCCATTTTAATGAACATTTAAAGGATTAAATTGATGAAAAATAGCTACACAATTCCAAAAATAATGAAACTTCATCAGAACATCTTATATTACAAATTGATCGTAAATAAAAAGTTTAGTGAATTTTACCTACAATTTAATAATTTTTCTCGAATTAATGCTTATGTAAGAGAATAAAACAATATATATATATATATATATATATATATATATATATATATATATATATATATATTAAATAATAGCGGTACGAAACATTTGGAGAATTTTCTAAATAGTTTCCAATTTATTTTTATTTTTGCTATAATAAACACACAAAATTCATAAAATCACCTTAATCTTTTTAAAAACCAAGTTATATATTTTTCCAATTTATTTTGATTTGTGTTGGTTTAAGATATTAAATAAAGGAAAAATAATTAAACACATCAAAAATTCAAAAAAACTTTTCGGGAATACCTTCACTCTATTTGGAATGAAAATATAAAGTTTGAAGATTTTAGTAAATTGTTTGATAATATGTTGGATTTTCTAAGTTAAAACACCTTTGAAAATATTAAAATGTTCTACAATTAATAATATAAAATTTGGAAAATACCACCTAAAATTTGTCTTTGAATCATATGAGATATAAAATTCTGGTATTTCAGAAAAATTTGTCACCAAGTAATTAAACTGCAATTCTTAAAGTGAATTTTGGCATTTCTCTTTATGTAGAAATTGTATATTAATCTTAGATTTGTGACACATAAAGACACTAGAATGCATTGTTATCATAGGATCCCGATACAAGATGAGTAGGTTTATCTCAAGGCATCACTTGTAACTTTTGAAGCTTCGTGAGTATTCAATCATCCCCTTATGTTCGGTTTTTAAATGTTTTAGGGTGGAAAAACATGTCCTAATATATTTATGTATGTTGTATTCATTTTGACTCGTATAATCTGGGTTGCTATATTTTGCATGTATGTTTATGTTACTTTAATTCATGAGGATTGTATTGCAGTTAAGTCCTTGGAATCATGTGACGCAACTCTTTAACTCTTTTGAGTCCATGATAATTATGGATAGCACCATTAAGAGCTAGACAACTCCTTACTCGAATGATTCGCTAGGTGAATTTTACCATATTTCACTATGTTTGCGATACACACAGTAGTCAATAGGGCACGATTCAGTCATTAGCCTTTAGTTGTGAACTCATGAATGGTATTTTTATGCACATACGAAACTTGTATATTTATTTTAGCAACGAATCTTGTATACTTATTTTAGCATCGAAAATTGTATACTTATTTTAGCAATGAAACTTGTATGCTTATTTTAAAAAGGTCCCAAAACCCTAAAAATCCCTAAAAACCTAAATTTTAAAAATTTAACACCTAAGATTCCATAATTTTTTTTTATGAAACTTATAATATCAATTTAAATTAATTAAAATTATGAAATAGAATCAAAGAAAGAAAAATTTAATTATCAACATTTAACCCTAATCTACAAGTTAAATGCCAAGAATTATGAAAAGAAAACAAGGCTAATGCATAGTTTATAAAAAAAATATGGAACATTTATTAAAATTAGAAGGGATTATGTTTAAATTAAAAAAATGAGAGGGAGACCCTCTAATACCCGCAAAAAACCCAGCCTCCCCTCTCCCAATATAACTTTCCCCTTCCCAACACTCTTAATGAGTTTCACCTCTCTTGCACTCCAACTTCTTTCTCACTCTCTCTCATTTTCAATCACTTCCACCACCAATTTTCTCTCAAATCCCTTTCTAAATAACGAAAATCAACATCCAAGAAGCTATTTCCACACCAAGAATCATCTTCTTCAAGTGTTCTTCTTAAGGTAATCATGAAAACCAAGCATTATCCCTTCATTTCCTCTCATAATTTCACCATTTTATGCCTTTCTTTCTACTTCTACTCCATTATATGAAATGATTTTGAACCACATACCATAACCACGATTTTGATGATGATGGTGGTAAGATTTCACACAGAAACATCATGCATGATTAAAATGGTGGAATCCCATGATCCAAACCTATGTCAAAATCAAAACAAACCACTTTCATACAAGTTTAGTGGAAATATCATAATATTAACCAATGTTTTCTTTCAAAAACGATTTTTAAACTTTTCAAACTCATGCATGGCTTTAAACCAACATCCATGTGTTGATCTTTAAGCCTAAGATGTTTGATGATCAAAGTATGTAGTTAAAATGTCCACACAACTACTTGAAGTGATTTAAATCCACCACAGTACCTACAACTTAATTTTTAACACGAATATGATTTTTCCCAGAATCCCACCAATAAAATGAGAAGTACAAGATGTTTTTAGAAAATAATTTTTTTTTCTTGAATTAATATAATTAGTTTAAGAAAATAGAAAAAAATTCATATAAAATACTTTTTACGGCCAATAAATTCTGAGAAAATTTGGCGACGACCCAAACAGTGATTAAAGTCATTTTGATGAAGTTTTATGAACTTCAAGGGTCGTGTTGTGTTGATTTCAATTTACTTTTGTCAAAGAGAAATAAATACTAAAATACATTTATTAATGTCCACTACCAAATTTGATAATTTTCGCATCTTCTGAATATCATAAGGACTCTATAAAAAATTTATAGATTTTTCCATGACAATTTCGTATTATTCCCATTTTAATGAACATTTTAAGGATTAAATTGATGAAAAATAGCTACACAATTCCAAAAATAATGAAACTTCATCAGAACATCTTATATTACAAATTGATCGTAAATAAAAAGTTTAGTGAATATTACCTACAATTTGATAATTTTTCACGAATTAATGCTTATGTAAGAGAATAAAACAATATATATATATATATATATATATATATATATATATATATATATATATATATATATATATATATATATTACATAATAGCGGTACGAAACGTTTGGAGAATTTTCTAAACAGTTTCCAATTTATTTTTATTTTTGCTATAATAAATACACAAAATTCATAAAATCACCTTAATCTTTTTAAAAACCAAGTTATATATTTTTCCAATTTATTTCGATTTGTGTTGGTTTAAGATATTAAATAACGGAAAAATAATTAAACACATCAAAAATTCAAGAAAACTTTTTGGGAATACCTTCAATCTATTTGGAATGAAAATATAAAGTTTGAAGATTTTAGTAAATTGTTTGATAATATGTTGGATTTTCTTAGTTAAAACACCTTTGAAAATATTAAAATGTTCTACAATTAATAATATAAAATTTGTCTTTGAATCATATGAGATATAAAATTCTGGTATTTCAGAAAAATTTGTCACCAAGTAATTAAACTGCAATTCTTAAAGTGAATTTTGGCATTTCTCTCTATGTAGAAATTGTATATTATTCTTAGATTTGTGACACATAAACACACTAGAATGCATTGTTATCATAGGATCCCGATACTAAGATGAGTCTGTGTATCTCAAGGCATCACTTGTAACATTTGAAGCTTCGTGAGTATTCACGCATCCCCCCTATGTTCGGTTTTTAAGTGTTTTAGGGTGGAAAAACATGTCCTGATTTATTTATGTATGTTTTATTCATTTTGACTCGCATAATCTGGGTTGCTATATTTTGCATGTATGTTTATGTTACTTTAATTCATGAGGATTGTATTGCAGTTAAGTCCTTGGAATCATGTGACACAAGTCTTTAACTCTTTTGAGTCCATGATAATTATGGATAGCGCCATTAAGAGTTAGACAACTCCTTAGTCGAACGATTCGCTGGGTGCATTTTACCATATTTCACTATGTTTGCGATACACACAGTAGTCAATAGGGCACGATTCGGTCATTAGCCTTGAGTTGTGAACTCATGAATGGTATTTTTATGCACATACGAAACTTGTATATTTATTTAAGCAAGGAATCTTGTATATTTATTTTAGCAACGAAAATTGTATATTTATTTTAGCAATGAAACTTGTATGCTTATTTTAAAAAGGTCCAAAAACCCTAAAAATCCCTAAAATCCAAAATTTTAAAAATTTAACACCTAAGATTCCATAATTTTTTTTATGAAACTTATAATATCAATTTAAATTAATTAAAATTATGAAATAGAATCAAAGAAAGAAAAATTTAATTATCAACATTTAACCCTAATCTACAAGTTAAATGCCAAGAATTATGAAAAGAAAACAAGGCTAATGCATAGTTTATAAAAAAAATATGGAACATTTATTAAAATTAGAAGGGATTATATTTAAATTAAAAAAATGAGAGGGAGACCCTCTAATACCCTCAAAAAACCCAGCCTCCCTTCTCCCAATATAACTTTCCCCTTCCCAACACTCTTAATCATTTGCACCTCTCTTGCACTCCAACTTCTTTCTCACTCTCTCTCATTTTCAATCACTTCCACCACCAATTTTCTCTCAAATCCCTTTCTAACTAATGAAAATCAACATCCAAGAAGCAATTTCCACACCAAGAATCATCTTCTTCAAGTGTTCTTCTTAAGGTAATCACGAAAACCAAGCATTATCCCTTCATTTCCACTCATAATTTCACCATTTTATGCATTTCTTTCTACTTCTACTCCATTCTATGAAAAGATTTTGAACCACATACCATAACCACGATTTTGATGATGATGGTGGTAAGATTTCACACAAAAACATCATGCATGATTAAAATGGTGGAATCCCATGATCCAAACCTATGTCAAAATCAAAACAAACCACTTTTATACAAGTTTAGTGGAAATATCATAATATTACCCAATGTTTTCTTTCAAAAACGATTTTTAAACTTTTCAAACTCATGCATGGCCTTAAACCAACATGCATGTGTTGATCTTTAAGCCTAAGATGTTTGATGATCAAAGTATGTAGTTAAAATGTCCACACAACTACTTGAAGTGATTTAAATCCACCACAGTACCTACAACTCAATTTTTAACACGAATATGATTTTTCCCAGAATCCCACCAATAAAATGAGAAGTACTAGATATTTTTAGAAAATAATTTATTTTTCTTGAATTAATATAATTAGTTTAAGAAAATAGAAAAAAATTCATATAAAATACTTTTTACATCCAATAAATTCTGAGAAAATTTGGCGACGACCCAAACAGTGATTAAAGTCATTTTGATTAAGTTTTATGAACTTCAAGGGTCGTGTTGTGTTGATTTGAATTTACTTTTGTCAAAGAGAAATAAATACTAAAATACATTTATTAATGTCCAATACAAAATTTGATAATTTTCGCATCTTCTGAATATCATAAGGACTCTATAAAAAATTTATAGATTTTTCCTTGACAATTTCATATTATTCCCATTTTAATGAACTTTTAAAGGATTAAATTGATGAAAAATTGGTACACAATTCCAAAAATAATGTAACTTCATCAGAATATCTTATCTTACAAATTGATCGTAAATAAAAAGTTTAGTGAATTTTACCTACAATTTAATAATTTTTCTCGATTTAATGCTTATGTAAGAGAATAAAACAAAGAATATATATATATATATATATATATATATATATATATATATATATATATATATATTAAATAACAGCGGTACGAAACATTTGGAGAATTTTCTAAACAGTTTCCAATTTATTTTTATTTTTGCTATAATAAATACACAAAATTCATAAAATCACCTTAATCCTTTAAAAACCAAGTTATATATTTTTCCAATTTATTTCGATTTGTGTTGGTTTAAGATATTAAGTAAAGGAAAAATAATTAAACACATCAAAAATTCAAGAAAACTTTTCGGGAATACCTTCACTATATTTGGAGTGAAAATATAAAGTTTGAAAATTTTAGTAAACTGTTTGATAATATGTTGGATTTTCTTAGTTAAAACACCTTTGAAAATATTAAAATGTTCTACAATTAATAATATAAAATTTGTCTTTGAATCATATGTGATATAAAATTCTGGTATTTCAGAAAAATTTGTCACCAAGTAATTAAACTGCAATTCTTAAAGTGAATTTTGGCATTTCTCTCAATGTAGAAATTGTATATTAGTCTTAGATTTGTGACACATAAACACACTAGAATGCATTGTTATCATAGGATCCCGATACTAAGATGAGTATGTTTATCTCAAGGCATCACTTGTAACTTTTGAAGCTTCGTGAGTATTCAAGCATCCCCTTATGTTCGGTTTTTAAATGTTTTAGGGTGGAAAAACATGTCCTAATATATTTATGTATGTTGTATTCATTTTGACTCGTATAATCTGGGTTGCTATATTTTGCATGTATGTTTATGTTACTTTAATTCATGAGGATTGTATTGCAGTTAAGTCCTTGGAATCATGTGACGCAACTCTTTAACTCTTTTGAGTCCATGATAATTATGGATAGTGCCATTAAGAGCTAGACAACTCCTTACTTGAATGATTCGCTAGGTGAATTTTACCATATTTCACTATGTTTGTGATACACACAGTAGTCAATTGGGCACGATTCGGTCATTAGCCTTGAGTTGTGAACTCATGAATGGAATTTTTATGCATATATGAAACTTGTATATTTATTTTAGCAACGAATCTTGTATACTTATGTTAGCAACGAAACTTGTATACTTATTTTAGCAATGAAACTTGTATGCTTATTTTAAAAAGGTCCCAAAACCCTAAAAATCCCTAAAAACCTAAATTTTAAAAATTGAACACCTAAGATTCCATAATTTTTTATATGAAACTTATAATGTCAATTTAAATTAATTAAAATTTTGAAATAGAATCAAGGAAAGAAAAAATTTAATTATCAACATTTAACCCTAATCTACAAGTTAAATGCCAAGAATTATGAAAAGAAAACTAGGCTAATGCATAGTTTATATAAAAAAAAGATGGAACATTTATTAAAAATAGAAGGGATTATATTTTAATTAAAAAAAATGAGAGGGAGACCCTCTAATACCCTAAAAAAAACCCAACCTCCCCTCTCCCAATATAACTTTCCCCTTCCCAACACTCTTAATCATTTTCACCTCTCTTGCACTCCAACTTCTTTCTCACTCTCTCTCATTTTCAATCACTTCCACCACCCATTTTCTCTCAAATCCCTTTCTAACTAACAAAAATCAACATTCAAGAAGCTATTTCCACACCAAGAATCATCTTCTTCAAGTGTTCTTCTTAAGGTAATCACGAAAACCAAGCATTATCCCTTCATTTTCACACACAATTTCACCATTTTATGCATTTCTTTCTACTTCTACTCCATTCTATGAAAAGATTTTGAACCACATACCATAACCACGATTTTGATGATGATGGTGGTAAGATTTCACACAAAAACATCATGCATGATTAAAATGGTGGAATCCCATGATCCAAACCTATGTCAAAATCAAAACAAACCACTTTTATACAATTTTGGTTGAAATATCATAATATTAACCAATGTTTTCTTTCGAAAATGATTTTTAAACTTTTCAAACTCATGCATGGCCTTAAACCAACATGCATGTGTTGATCTTCAAGCCTAAGATGTTTGATGATCAAAGTATGGAGTTAAAATGTCGACACAACTACATGAAGTAATTTAAATCTACCACAGTACCTAGAACTCATTTCTAACACCAATCAGATGTTTCCCTTAATCCCACCAATAAAATGACAAGTACTGGTTATTTTTAGGAAATAATTTAATTTTCTTGAATTAATATAATTATTTCAAGAAAATAAAACAAAAAATCATATATAATACTTTTTCCATCCAATAAATTCTGAGAAAATTTGGCAACAACACAAAAACTGATTAAAGTCATTTTATGAAGTTTTATTTACTTCAAAGGTCGTGTTGTGTTGAGTTCAATTAACTTTTGACAAAGAGAAATAAATACTAAAATACATTTATGAATGTCCATAACTATATTTGATAATTTTCGCATCTTCTAAATATTATAAAGAGTCGATAACAAATGTATAGATTTTTCTATGACAATTTGGTATTTTTGTCAATTTAATGAAATTTTAAAGGATTAAATTGATAAAATATAGCTACACTATTCCAAAAATAATGAAACTTCATCAGAACATCTTATATTGCATATTGATCATAAATAAAAAGTGTAGTGAATTTTACCTATACTTTAATAATGTTTCAAGAATTAATGCTTATTTAAGAGAATAAAACAAAGAAAAATAGTTAAGATATCTGAATATAACATTTGAAATTTTTTCCAGCTTATATATATATATATATATATATATATATATATATATATATATATATATATATATATATATATATATATAATAACAGTGGTACAAAACGTTTGGAGAATTTTCTAAACAGTTTCCAAATTATTTTTATTTTTGCTATAATAAATACACAAAATTCATAAAATCACCTTAATGGTCAATCTAAAAGTATTCTAAATACAAGTATAAAACAAAATCCCGTTTTTTAAATAAAAGTGAATCTTGTGCTATCCATAAAATTTGTACATTCTCTTTATAACTTGTTGATAGGACTCATGTGGTTAACCGACACGTCAATTTGAGAGTATAAGTAGAGAATTATGTGAGACTCGTGAATCTCAGTTGTAACTTTAGCTAGGGACCATGCAATTTTGTATGGGTGATTCACCATTTGTTTAATGATCCACGACATCCTTGTCATTGAATTCGAGATGAACAAAATCAAAGATTAACATTCCATTGATAGTCAATGAATCTCAAAGATATAGGAATTTCGTGGTGATCCAAATTGACAAAGAGTTTTGTCTACCTAAATAACTTTGTGATGTGTTTACGGCATCCCTTTACACATCATGAAGCCAAATATGGATCCTAGCCTTAATCTAATAATTTGATTTAAGGATAATATTTATTAAGGAATTTATATATCAAACTAAATTGAATCTCATCTTTTGTAGATGTCGACCCCAGTCAACAACAACAACAACAATCCTCCTCCTCCGCTTCCTCCCCTAACTCAAACAAGCTTCTCTCTTATGTCAGTTCTAAATAGGGAACAACTCAATGGGGATGGATCCAACTATCTTGATTGGATCAGGACCTTGAGATTCACGTTGAGATATGAGAACAAAGGGTATGTTCTCGATGATGATGTTCCCGAACTTGGAGAGAATGCTACACAGATGAAGTTACTGCCTACAATAAGCATTACGATGAATCAACCAAACTGTCTTGCCTTATGTTAGCGACCATGGCTTCTGGCCTCCAAAAGAACTTTGAAAATTAAGGCGCTTATGACATAAACCTCCATCTCAAGGATAAGTTCCAAGAGCAGGCTGGTAAGAACGATTCAAGATCGTTAGGTACCTCATGGCATGTAAGCAACAAGAGGGAGCTTGTGTGTGTGCGCACGTCCATAAAATGAAGTCTTACATAAACAGACTTGAGAATGTAGCTATCGAGCTGCCTTAGGATTTACCATTGACATAGTCTTGAACTCACTTAGTAGTTCATACTCGTAGTTTATCATGTACTTTAATATGAAGAAACCCGATAAGACCTTGATGCAGTTGCATGGCATGCTCAAGACTGCTGAGGCGAGAATGAAGAAACCTAACAACAACTCCAGCCCTACTGCCCTAGTCTTGGCCCTTCATTGTGGTTCTACTAAAAGGAAAAGGTTTTCTAATTCCAAAGGAAAGGGAAAGGGCAAGGTTGGACAGTCTGACCAAGGCCCTAAGAGAAAGGTCCAACTTGAGATAGCTCCTTCTGCTGATCCAAGTGAGGCCATTTGTTTTTATTGTCAGTCAAAGGGACACTGGAAGCATCGTGTTCTTAAGTATCTGGATGACCTTAAGAAGGGAAAAGTCAAGGTGACTGGCACCTCAGGTATGTTTATGATACAACTCCACAACACATCTACTTCTAACTCTTGGATTCTTGATATAGGATTTGGTACTCATATTTGCTCTGATATGTAGGGTCTAAGACAAAGTAGGAAGTTGAGGCATGGTGAGCTCAACCTGATCATGGGAAACAGGCACAAGTAAGTTGTTACAAGGATTGGGAATTATGAGTTCACACTTGGTGGTGGTGTTTATCTTATTTTTTTTGATGAACTCTATAAGGATGGTTATCATTTATCTGTTGACAATGATAATGGTGATATTTTGGTTTATAAGAATGATTGTTTTATTTTCAAAGCTAGTCCTTGTAAAGCTATGTATGAAATTGTTGTTTGCATTGGTGAAATTGATAAACTATATTTGAATGTTGGTTTCTCTAATAGTGAACTAGATAAATCGTGTGTTTGGCATTGTCGACTTAGCCACATAAAAAAAGCGAATCGCCAAGCTCCAATCGGATGCGATCTTGGAATCATTTAACCTCAAATCAAATGATGTATGCGGATCTTGCTTACTTAGCAAGATGTTAAAAGCGTCATTCACATGGCACTGTGAAAGAGGCAAGGATTTGTTGGATCTCATACACACAGATGTTTTTGGACCATTCACAATCCACCACAAGACATGGAGAAAGATACTTCGTAACTTTTATCGACTATTTTAGCAAATATGGATATATCTATCTAATCAAGCATAAGTCAGAAACCTTTGAGGTGTTCAAAGAGTTTCAAAATAAAGTAGAGAACCAATTGGGCAGAAAGATCAAGATGCTCCGATCCGATAGGGGTGGAGAATATTTAAGTCTTGAATTCTATGATCATCTTAGGAATTGTGGAATAGTTTCACAATTGTCTCCTCCCAGAACACCACAGTTGGATGGTGTGGCTGAGAGAAGAAATCTAACACTATTAGATATGGTTCGATCTGTTATGAGTCGAGCTACACTTCCAATATCTTTATGGGGGTATACCTTAGAGACAACCGCCCACATCGTAAACCTCGTACCCACTAAGAAAGTTGCAAAAGTGCCCTTTGGGATGTTGCCCTTGGACACGTCCTTCTCTAGCACATATAAAAGTTTGGGGCTGTGATGCTTTGGTTCACCGCAAGGCGAATGATAAGCTCGAGCCAGATCATAGAAGTGTTACTTCATTGGTTACCCACAAAAGTCATTTGGTTACTTGTTCTATAAGGCTTCTAAGAACAACGTGTTTGTTGCTCTGATGGGATTCTTCCTCGAGAGGGATCTCATTTCCAAAGAGGATAGTAGGAGCCAGATTGACTTAGAATAGCTTCAAGATTCAAGTGAAAAAGAACCTTTAGTGGACACTAGCACTCAAACTGAGGTGCAACAACCTATTGAGGAACCTCAACCTGAGGGAGATCAACCTGCAGGACAAAATGATATATCTCCACCTCCCCTTCGCATATATAGTAGAGTTCATCTTCCTCCTGAGTTCTAAGTGTTGGGTTTTTATTCAAAAACCCCGTTTCATAACCGGTACAAATGACAACAAAAGATTTCAAAACATTGAATAAGATTAAAAACTATTTCACCCACCAAGGATCGCCTTGCATTAGTTAGAATGATAAAAACAACCATAAAAGGGAAATCATAACAACCTTTGAAGACTTTGATCCTCATGGGAGATTGGAAGTTGATGAAGTGTGGCATGAAACTCTAAAACAAGAGATCCCTACAATTATCTACCAAGCAAGAGTAGAACCATCAGAACATGCTAGTATTCACTTGTAATTTGTTGTTCATGAGCCTTTCAAATATATACCAAATAAATGTTCAAAGGTTAAGAAACAAAGGCACATTATTTGACATCAAAATGCAAGAGAATAGAGGAGATGAAGAGCTTCCAAACTCGAAATTTGGAAGCCCTTTAGAACCTCTCATGCTCACGGTTTTGACTCCAAAGAAGGAGAATGAGGCTTGCTAGAAGTGTATCAAAACCCTTCCATGCCCTCACTTATATAATGCCCAAAAATAAAAGGGAGACCATAAAGCAAAAGCAACATGGGACATGTTTCTTACAAGATTGCATGTAGAATAGACAAGGCATGCATGACTTGTCTCCTCCCAATTTTCGGCCTTATGGTTAATGGATGGAACCAAAGGATGTTCCATTATCATATGACTAGTTTATACATGTATAAATTTATATACCAACTTTATATAAAAGGCTATCATTTATATAAAGTGATGCATATATTCAAACAAGTAGTGTTATATATATATATATATATATATATATATATATATATATATATAACTACCTTTTTTTATATAAATAAAATCTAACTAGTTTATTAAGATATAAATATATCATATATCATATAAATAATCATACTTTATGATATATTTTATAAGTTGTTATTTCTCTAATAAATATTATTTCCACAAATAATAAATTCTCAATTAGTAAAAAATATTATTTCGATGGAATAATAATTTTCCAGTGAAATACATGTTTTGATATATTTGTTAATAATAATATTATACTAATAAATAATCAATTGACGGTAACTTGCTATATGGTATGACCCTATAGGATCATATATGATTAGAAATAGCATTTTGTAATGACTCTTCTACATACAAGATCTTTCACTATGGTTTCCATGTGAGCACAAAAGGATACATATTGATCAGTGATCGTACACTAGTTGATATGGATGAGCCATCCAACTATAAGGAAGCAATGGAAGGATCTGAGGCTTCCAAGTGGATGGAAAACATATAGAGCGAGATTCAGTCCATGTACAATAACTAAGTTTGGAATTTGGTTGATCCCACACCTGGCACCAAAATTGTTGGGTGAAAGTGGATCTTCAAAAAGAAGACCAACATGGATGGGAATGTGCACACGTTCAAGGCTAGGTTGGTTGCAAAAGGTTATACTCAAACTCAAGGGATTGATTATGAGGAAACTTTTTCACCAGTAGCCAAGATCAAGTTGATGGGTTATGAGCATAACCACATCCTATGTGATCAAGCAACCCTAATTGCTGTGGATCTAAGTTTTTCATTGGTTGAACATGCAATTGAATACCAAAGCAATAAACCCTAGATCTAGCATACAATTTCAAAAATTATATAACATAAGTGTTTTGATGTTTACCTTGCTTGTTATGTAGCAATAACTAGAACTCGTTGTAGATCCTTGACTCTTGAAGCCCGCCTCCTAAGAATGAAGGAATGGATTAATCACGTTTGGGGCTGGTGGATGGATCGACTTTCCTTAACATAGATGGTGGATGGGCTTCACTCGCTCGCCTACTATACGCTACTATACCACTTTTAGGGTAGGCTAGGCTAACTCAGCCGCTTACTTCTACTAATGTAGGGCTAAATAGCGCCTTTTTTTTAAAATAACCAATTTGAATTATTGCGAACCTATAGGTCCTTAGTAGCGTTGACAAAGAAGAACAGTCGGCTTTCCGTATCTAAGGTAAGGGGAATAATGCTAATCTATGTGCCAAGGAAGGTAGGCCTTTAAGGAAGTAATTCATCCGGTAGGTACTACTAACTAGAAGAGATTGAGAAAAAGGGATTTTATCTCCCTAAGGTCGAGTCTCCTTCCTATCCTTTTCAGTCTGTTTTCACTTCCTCCATCTTTGGAATTGAATCAATAGTAGCAGAAGGAGGCAAGTAACTGATTAAGGAAAGGCATGAGTTTCATTTTCCAAGTAAGTTATGAAAAAAAGTTCTTATTAGCGTTCACCCTTTCTCCGCTTCAAAAGGAGCTGAATTTCAAGAACTTAAGACTTTTGAGACGGCCCTAAAGAAAGAAGTATAGGAGCTGAAGTCGATTCACCAACAGAGAAGGGGGGTCGGGCATGAATACGATTTGCGGACATGAAACATAATAAAGGCAGATGCCAAGAAGTGGGCAAGGAACTTCCATAGGGACTTGTAGTCTTTACTTCCTTTGGAGGTTGGGACAATAAGGGCTTCAGTTATTGAAGAAAATGTCCCGATGAACCTTTATTCGCACTTTATGTCGCTAACCCATGGCGGACAGAGCTAGCAGGTGACGGTAAAGGTACCTCCACATTTCGAACCTCGGGAGAGAAGGACGTTGATCGAGCTTTTCGATGCCTAGTCCTAGTTTCGGTTAAAGACCCAGAACGGGCTATAGATCCGCCCGCGCGCGAGATCAGATCGACTACTCTACTACCATCATGCCGAATTTATTCAATAGGACGGAAAATGAATAGCTTATTCATAATCTTAGAGGCCCTGCACCGCTGCATTAAATTGCATTCAATTGCTCTGTCATAAAGAAAGGGAAGGAAATCTTTTTTTGATCAATCGCCTGAACCTGCCTTTGTTAGCGACTCAAGTCCTAACAACTTGATGTCAGACTGTTCAACATGAGGGACATCTAAGTCCCGTCCCGTTTGGAGAATGACCCCTTATGGCACGGCTTAGTCAGTTATTCTCGCAGTTCAGATAAGATTCGGACCGCCACTTCTCTGAAAACATGGTTCTTGCCCCCTCTCTCCTCCCCCCTTTGAGCTCGTCCATTCATTGGGTGATCCCTTGCTCTCACGTTCGAGTGTTTGCTCGTCGTTTAGGCCGGTGAGTGAGATTTCTGCTCATTGCAGTCACCTCCGGGCTTCTTCGCACCTAGATAGTACTAGGATCCTTCTGCCTCGACCCTTGATCAGATAAAGCTGCCCGCCCTATGACCCACAACGTAATTAGGGAAGACTCCATTCTAAAGCCACTAAAGGAGTTCAACGCAGAGCAACAAGCCCAATTAAGGGATATAGCTATTCGACACTTTGAATTCAAAGCTCTTTGATAGTGACTTCTTTCAGGGCGACGAATGGCTACTTCAATCTAGAAAACAGCTGGAAACTCGAGAGGGTCACCTTTGGGAGCGTTCGCTGGTAACCATCACGACAACATAAAAAGGAAGGAGTGAGGCTGACTGAATCCAATCCATAAACCCGGAACCAAGATCGAAAAGATTGAAAAATTCAATCATTCACAACCACTGATGAAGGATTCCTCGAAAAGTTAAGGATTAGTAATCTTTTTTAGAAATCGAATGGATTCGGTCTTATACATACGTGAGGAAGGTAATAAAAAAAAGAAAGAAGATGAGTTCTTCTTTCTTTTATCACTTAGGAGTCGTGTGAGATGAAAGTCTCATGCACGGTTTTGAATGAGAGAAAGAAGTGAGGAATCCTCTTTTCGACTCTAACTCTCCCACTCCAGTCGTTGCTTTTCTTTCTGTTACTTCGAAAGTAGCTGCTTCAGCTTCAGCCACTCGAATTTTCGATATTCCTTTTTATTTCTCATCAAACGAATGGCATCTTCTTCTGGAAATCCTAGCTATTATTAGCAGGATATTGGGTAATCTCATTGCTATTACTCAAAAAAGCATGAAACGTATGCTTGCGTATTCGTCTATAGGTCAAATCGGATATGTAATTATTGGAATAATTCTTGGAGACTCAAATGATGGATATGCAAGCATGATAACTTATATGTTATTCTATATCTCCATGAATCTAGGAACTTTTGCTTGCATTGTCTTATTTGGTCTACGTACCGGAACTGAGAACATTCGAGATTACGCAGGATTATACACGAAAGATCCTTTTTTTGGCCTATTACGGGGATGAGAGAAAAGAGTGAGATGACTGAAAGGGAAGGTGTGCAAAGAGGCATACTGGCTGAATAGGAAGCTAACCAAGGTACTGAAAAGACAATGGCAAGAGGTAGAATGAAGGAGGTTTCTCCAAAGCGGGATGAACTCAAGGAAAGCATCCGTAAGAGCCAATAGAAGGGAATGCGGTTTCATCAGCTACGCTTTATGCGCCAGGTTTTCAGACCTATCCTGTTGGATGAGCTGTTGTGTGCCTCCTTTTCATCCCCTCTGGATAATTGTCCTAAATACCATTTTTCCTTTATTAGGATGCTTTTTGTTCGGATTAGCCTATCCCGCAAGAGAACTTCCTAAACTGGATAGTTTGACTGCGAATCTTCTTGCTATCAATACCTTGAGTTTAGTTCAAAAGGGTGATCTAGGATTTGCTATTACCTATCAAGCTCGAACAGTGGTGAACTACCCAGCTGCTAAAATCCATCTTTCCTCGATTCCTATGAGGGCGTGATAGACTTTGATCTGTATTTGAATCATTTAGAGTGTTAGCAGATTTCCTTAGCGGGGAAGTCACTTGTCTCTTCAATTGACTTTCATTCAATATCCCATTCCCGCTGCATCGGCTAGTCAAAGATCACCC